>NC_086453.1:339516831-340126072 GCF_028390025.1 Pseudophryne corroboree
AGTGAGTCCTGCTGGCAACAGGATCACTGCAACGAGGGACTGAGGGGAGAAGAAGTGAACTCACCTGCGTGCAGGATGGATTGGCTTCTTGGCTACTGGACATCAGCTCCAGAGGGACGATCACAGGTACAGCCTGGATGGTCACCGGAGCCGCGCCGCCGGCCCCCTTGCAGATGCTGAAGTCAGAAGAGGTCCAGAATCGGCGGCTGAAGACTCCTGCAGTCTTCTAAAGGTAGCGCACAGCACTGCAGCTGTGCGCCATTTTCCTCTCAGCACACTTCACACGCAGTCACTGAGGGTGCAGGGCGCTGGGGGGGGGCGCCCTGGGAGGCAAATGTAACCTATATAAAGGCTAAAAATACCTCACATATAGCCCCCAGAGGCTATATGGAGATATTTAACCCCTGCCTGGATTCACTAAATAGCGGGAGACGAGCCCGCCGGAAAAGGGGCGGGGCCTATCTCCTAAGCACACGGCGCCATTTCCTCTCACAGCTCCGCTGGTCAGGACGGCTCCCAGGTCTCTCCCCTGCACTGCACTACAGAAACAGGGTAAAACAGAGAGGTGGGGCAAATTTATGGCGATATTTTGATATATATAAAGCAGCTATAAGGGAGCACTTATTATAAGGCTATCCCTGTTATATATAGCGCTTTTGGTGTGTGCTGGCAAACTCTCCCTCTGTCTCCCCAAAGGGCTAGTGGGTCCTGTCTTCGTTAGGAGCATTCCCTGTGTGTCTGCTGTGTGTCGGTACGTGTGTGTCGACATGTATGAGGACGATATTGGTGTGGAGGCGGAGCAATTGCCAAATATGAGGATGTCACCCCCTAGGGAGTCGACACCAGAATGGATGCCTTTATTTATGGAACTACGGGATAGTGTCAACACGCTAAAGCAGTCGTTTGACGACATGAGACGGCCGGACAATCAATTAGTGCCTGTCCAGGCGACTCAAACACCGTCAGGGGCTGTGAAACGCCCTTTGCCTCAGTCGGTCGACACAGACCCAGACACAGGCACTGACTCCAGTGGTGACGGTGACGAATCAACCGTATTTTCCAGTAGGGCCACACGTTATATGATTTTGGCAATGAAGGAGGCGTTACATTTAGCTGATACTACAGGTACCACTAAACAGGGTATTATGTGGGGTGTGAAAAAACTACCTATAGTTTTTCCTGAATCAGAAGAATTAAATGACGTGTGTAATGAAGCGTGGGTTGCCCCTGATAAAAAGCTGATAATTTCAAAGAAATTATTGGCATTATACCCTTTCCCGCCAGAGGTTAGGGAGCGCTGGGAAACACCTCCTAGGGTGGACAAGGCGCTAACACGCTTATCTAAACAAGTGGCGTTACCCTCTCCTGAGACGGCCGCACTTAAAGATCCATCAGATAGGAGGATGGAAAATATCCAAAAAAGTATATACACACATGCAGGTGTTATACTACGACCAGCTATAGCGACTGCCTGGATGTGCAGTGCTGGGGTAGTTTGGTCAGAGTCCCTGATTGAAAATATTGATACCCTGGACAGGGACAATATTTTACTGTCGTTAGAACAAATAAAGGATGCATTTCTTTATATGCGTGATGCACAGAGGGATATCTGCACACTGGCATCACGGGTAAGTGCTATGTCCATTTCGGCCAGAAGAGCTTTATGGACGCGACAGTGGACAGGCGATGCGGATTCAAAACGACATATGGAAGTTTTGCCGTATAAAGGGGAGGAGTTATTTGGAGTCGGTCTATCAGATTTGGTGGCCACGGCTACAGCGGGGAAATCCACCTTTCTACCTCAAGTCACTCCCCAACAGAAAAAGGCACCGACTTTTCAACCGCAGCCCTTTCGTTCCTTTAAAAATAAGAGAGCAAAGGGCTATTCATATCTGCCACGAGGCAGAGGTCGAGGGAAGAGACAGCAACAGGCAGCTCCTTCCCAGGAACAGAAGCCTTCCCCGGCTTCTACAAAAGCCTCAGCATGACGCTGGGGCTTCTCAAGCGGACTCGGGGACGGTGGGTGGTCGTCTCAAAAATTACAGCGCGCAGTGGGCTCACTCGCAGGTAGATCCCTGGATCCTGCAGATAATATCTCAGGGGTACAGGTTGGAATTAGAGACAGATCCACCTCGCCGTTTCCTGAAGTCTGCTTTACCAACGTCCCCCTCCGAAAGGGAGACGGTTTTGGAAGCCATTCACAAGCTGTACTCTCAGCAGGTGATAGTCAAGGTACCTCTTCTACAACAAGGGAAGGGGTATTATTCCACTCTTTTTGTGGTACCGAAGCCGGATGGCTCGGTAAGGCCTATTCTAAATCTGAAGTCCTTGAACCTGTACATAAAGAAGTTCAAGTTCAAGATGGAGTCACTCAGAGCAGTGATAGCGAACCTGGAAGAGGGGGACTTTATGGTATCCTTGGACATCAAGGATGCGTATCTCCACGTTCCAATTTACCCCTCACACCAGGGGTACCTCAGGTTCGTTGTACAAAACTGTCACTATCAGTTTCAGACGCTGCCGTTCGGATTGTCCACGGCACCTCGGGTCTTTACAAAGGTAATGGCCGAGATGATGATTCTTCTTCGAAGAAAAGGCGTATTAATTATCCCATACTTGGACGATCTCCTAATAGGGGCAAGGTCCAGAGAACAGCTAGAGATGGGATTAGCACTGTCGCAAGAAGTGCTAAAACAGCACGGGTGGATTCTGAATATTCCAAAATCCCAGTTAATGCCGACAACTCGTCTGCTGTTCCTAGGGATGATTCTGGACACGGTTCAGAAAAAGGTTTTTCTCCCGGAGGAAAAAGCCAAGGAGTTATCCGAGCTTGTCAGGAACCTCCTAAAACCAGGAAAGGTGTCTGTACATCAATGCACAAGAGTCCTGGGAAAAATGGTGGCTTCTTACGAAGCAATTCCATTCGGCAGATTCCACGCAAGAATTTTCCAAAGGGATCTGTTGGAAAAATGGTCAGGGTCGCATCTTCAGATGCACCTGCGGATAACCCTGTCTCCAAGGACAAGGGTGTCTCTTCTGTGGTGGTTGCAGAGTGCTCATCTATTGGAGGGCCGCAGATTCGGCATACAGGATTGGATCCTGGTGACCACGGACGCCAGCCTGAGAGGCTGGGGAGCAGTCACACAAGGAAGAAACTTCCAGGGAGTATGGACGAGCCTGGAAACGTCTCTTCACAAACATTCTGGAACTAAGAGCAATATACAATGCTCTAAGCCAGGCAGAACCTCTGCTTCAGGGAAAACCGGTGTTGATCCAGTCGGACAACATCACGGCAGTCGCCCATGTGAACAGACAGGGCGGCACAAGAAGCAGGAGTGCAATGGCAGAAGCTGCAAGGATTCTTCGCTGGGCAGAGAATCATGTGATAGCACTGTCAGCAGTGTTCATCCCGGGAGTGGACAACTGGGAAGCAAACTTCCTCAGCAGACACGATCTTCACCCGGGAGAGTGGGGACTTCATCCAGAAGTCTTCCACTTGCTGGTAACCCGTTGGGAAAGACCAATGGTGGACATGATGGCGTCTCGCCTCAACAAAAAACTGGACAGGTATTGCGCCAGGTCAAGAGATCCGCAGGCAATAGCTGTGGACGCGCTGGTAACGCCTTGGGTGTACCAGTCGGTGTATGTGTTTCCTCCTCTGCCTCTCATACCAAAAGTATTGAGAATTATACGGCAAAGAGGCGTAAGGACGATACTAGTGGTTCCGGATTGGCCAAGAAGGACTTGGTACCCGGAACTTCAAGAGATGATCACGGAAGATCCGTGGCCTCTACCTCTAAGGAGGGACTTGCTTCAGCAGGGTCCCTGTCTGTTTCAAGACTTACCGCGGCTGCGTTTGACGGCATGGCGGTTGAACGCCGGATCCTAAAGGAAAAAGGCATGCCGGAAGAAGTCATTCCTACTTTGATTAAAGCAAGGAAGGAAGTAACCGTGCAACATTATCACCGAATTTGGCGAAAATATGTTGCGTGGTGCGAAGATCGGAGTGCTCCGACGGAGGAATTTCAACTGGGTCAATTCCTACATTTCCTGCAATCAGGATTGTCTATGGGTCTCAAATTGGGATCTATTAAGGTTCAAATTTCGGCCCTGTCGATTTTCTTTCAAAAAGAATTGGCTTCAGTCCCTGAAGTCCAGACCTTTGTTAAGGGAGTGCTACATATACAGCCTCCTGTGGTGCCTCCAGTGGCACCGTGGGATCTCAATGTGGTTTTGGACTTTCTAAAATCTCATTGGTTTGAACCACTAAAGAAGGTGGATTTGAAATATCTCACATGGAAAGTGACCATGCTTCTAGCCCTGGCTTCGGCCAGGAGAGTGTCAGAACTGGCAGCTTTATCTTACAAAAGCCCATATCTGATTTTCCATTCGGACAGGGCAGAACTGCGGACTCGTCCGCATTTTCTCCCTAAGGTGGTGTCAGCATTTCATCTGAACCAGCCTATTGTAGTGCCTGCGGCTACAAGTGACTTGGAGGACTCCAAGTTACTGGACGTTGTCAGAGCATTAAAAATATATATTGCAAGGACAGCTGGAGTCAGAAAATCTGACTCGTTGTTTATATTGTATGCACCCAACAAGATGGGTGCTCCTGCGTCTAAGCAGACGATTGCTCGTTGGATCTGTAGCACAATCCAACTTGCACATTCTGTGGCAGGCCTGCCACAGCCTAAATCTGTAAAGGCCCACTCCACAAGGAAGGTGGGCTCATCTTGGGCGGCTGCCCGAGGGGTCTCGGCATTACAACTTTGCCGAGCAGCTACGTGGTCAGGGGAGAACACGTTTGTAAAATTTTACAAATTTGATACTCTGGCTAAGGAGGACCTGGAGTTCTCTCATTCGGTGCTGCAGAGTCATCCGCACTCTCCCGCCCGTTTGGGAGCTTTGGTATAATCCCCATGGTCCTTTCAGGAACCCCAGCATCCACTAGGACGATAGAGAAAATAAGATTTTACTTACCGATAAATCTATTTCTCGGAGTCCGTAGTGGATGCTGGGCGCCCATCCCAAGTGCGGATTATCTGCAATAATTGTACATAGTTATTGTTAACTAATTCGGGTTATTGTTGAAGGAAGCCATCTTTCAGAGGCTCCGCTGTTATCATACTGTTAACTGGGTTTAGATCACAAGTTGTACGGTGTGATTGGTGTGGCTGGTATGAGTCTTACCCGGGATTCAAAATCCTCCCTTATTGTGTACGCTCGTCCGGGCACAGTACCTAACTGGAGTCTGGAGGAGGGTCATAGGGGGAGGAGCCAGTGCACACCACCTGATCTGGAAAAGCTTTACTTTTTGTGCCCTGTCTCCTGCGGAGCCGCTATTCCCCATGGTCCTTTCAGGAACCCCAGCATCCACTACGGACTCCGAGAAATAGATTTATCGGTAAGTAAAATCTTATTTTTTCACCATTGCCTTCATCTTTTGCCTTGGGGCCTACAGTATCTATTAATGTCCCTGGACCTGCTCACTGTAATGTGGTAGAAAATGAACTGGAGGGCATTATAATGTGACATAATATGTACTGGGACACTTGTAAAGTGGCACAATATGAACTGGGACACTGTAATGTTACATAATATGAACTGGGGCATTATACCGTAGAACAATATGAAGTGGAGGCACTATACTGTGGCATGATATGTACTGGGGACACTCTGTTATAATGTGAACTGGGGGTACTGTGTTGCATACTGTGTACTGGCACCTCTACAATGTGACATAATTTGAACTAGGGAACTATTATGTGTCTTAAAATTAACAACTGCTGCGGACAGGTGTCTTTCGAGATGCACTGATACATGGGCGCTTCAAAATGTTGCTATAGGGCCCACAAAGTTCTGGCTATGCCCTTTGGGTGTTAACCTTTACTTACCTTAGCAACAGCATTGTGATCTACTGTAGACATGCACAGTACGCCGAGTAGGGGGCATGTGTAGCCCTTATTGGCTGGTGCATGCCCAGTATGGTGATGTGAGGAATTGTTTATTGCGCATGCACGAGTTCTCTGGCCTGGATACGTCCAGTAACCTGTCACCCCATAAAGCCTTTCACCTGACCACTACACTCCGCTGAGGGTTAGCCACTGAATTTTTTTTTTAAATTCAACTATTTAGCCGTTCTAGACCCCGGAGCATTTTATTAGCAGTAAGGATTCCTGAATTAACCCGTTTTGAATCATAATGTACAGTAAGAATAAAAATTGCCAAAAGGGAACACACACTAGTCAGTGGGGGACAGTATACTTTCCAAACGCAGTTTGTCATAACACATCTGTGGGTATTTTGGGCTGCAGGTAACGGTTATTTGCGGCATGACTTGATCCAGGGATTTCCTGCAGGCTCAATATCAGCACAACGTCTGCATTATATCTTTACATCCTATCCGCGCAGCTTACGGCACACTTTCTGCACGGTATAAATTATTACCCAGATCGGCAAAACACTTGTGTGTGTATTCTACCAGAGCGAAATGATACAAATATATAGAATACCAGCAGCATACAAAACATTGCGCACACCCTCCCTTTTGTTGTTCCAGGTCCCTAGGGCTTTCCAAGTTGAGATTTATTAGAATTTATTTTCAATTATACAGTCGAGCGAGAAAGCTGGAAGCACTGCAGTGACGCCTTCCCATAGAGGCTCCCCAGTGTGACTACCTAAACGCAGAACGCAGGGGGGCTGCGGAGTCCTCTTCAGGGAGTCCTGATTTATTCTGTGCACTTCAGGGTACTCTGATTCATGGCCCCTACCCACATATTGACACATGGAGAACGTACAAGTCCCCTGCTAGACCCCGCACTGCAGTAAGAAGCCTCCTGGAGCCAATTTCAAGGCCATTTACTTTCACAGTCAAAATTATTTCAGAGTGCCGCATCCTCCCTCCCGTTTCTAGAAACTTTTAATGAGTCAGAGCAGATTGAATCCGTTGACCTTAGTACAAATGACTCCTACAGTAATATAACTATATACGCTCACGCACTATATGTATGGAGCATACCAGAATTCAGCAGCACTCAGACTTATGCAAAAATCCTTTGTGACAGCAAGCTTTATTTCATGTTTATGTTGCCTTGATAAAAGGACCTGTGAGCCCTGAAACGTCGGCTTGTAGAAACGTAATACAAAGGATTTTAGCCCAAGTCTCTGAGTGCCGCCAAATTCTTGTACGCTCTACACTATTTGCAATGAGGGCACAGCAGCAGTGATTACCAATTGCTTAGCATGATTGCCAAACTGTACAAGTTGTATACACACACACACACACAAGCAAGCTGTAGTGTCTGGCTTATATTTTATTGATTTTATCTGCCTGCACAACCTCTCCCCTTCTTTTTTTCTCTATACCACCCCCCCAGCTCCTCCACCCCAACACACTCTCTCTCCACCTCTCCCCTCCCTTTTCCCCACCCCAAAACTTTGTCCCCAGTGTCCCCACGTCTCCATCTCTTTTTTCCACTGTCTTTCGCTCATCGCCCTCTTACTCTCTGCTGTGCAACTCTGAAACTGGCAGGTGGGGCTTGGGGTCATAGAAACTGTCATTAGACTCCAACTTCTGCATACAAGCTGGGAGACTACACACAGCTGTCTGAGAAGTATCATCTATAGGAAGGACCACCACTACAATTAAGACTTGGTGCAGGTCCTTAGTTTTCTATAATTGATGTCAGGTTTGCACAATCTGTGCTTGATCCACCCCTGATGAAATCCCTGTAAGACGAAACAGGTAGGGATCCAGACAGTCATGGTGCCAACGGTCAGCATACAGACAACAGTATCCACTTTTTGAAAGGTACGCTAACCTTACCCCTCACTCTCTCCCCTAAACCTCCCTACCTGCAGCCTTGCACTAACCCATGCCCACCGCAGCCTAACCCTCCCCTTCAGCAGGCACAGCCTAACCCCCCCCCCCCCAGTGCCTATCCCTAACTTCCTCTAGCGCAGCCTAACCCTAACCCTCCCCGGCATACTTACATTCAAGATTCTGACCGTCGTAATTCCGGCATCAGGATTCTGAGAGCTGTCGGCATTCCGGTGCTGGTCTTCTGACCGCAGACATCGTGAACGTTAGGATGCCAACTACATCCCCCAGCCAGGGTGAGACAGGTGGTGATACATCTTATCACCAGTAAGGTTAAACGACATCCTTATAAGCTTAAATTTGTATCATTTTAACAGAGTTTTTAATAAATGTTAGAATGTTTTACATATACGTGGGCTTTTGCCCTTTTTTGGTAAGAGTGTCGATTTACAGGATCCCAATTAAAGTTGACTATCCACGAAGAGTCACAGGTTTCAAAATCAGCCCAATACACAATTGATCACTATTGAAGGAACTTTTCTCATTTAAGCTTGCAGCTCAACATCAGGGGACCCCATTTCACTGCTCTAGCATGATTTTTGAGAACCTGGCAACTGCTATCACATCAACTGATGGGGTCCCTTGATGTTGAACTGTAAGCTTAAATGCATTGTACAATCCACGGCCCAAAACCTCTTTATTAATTAATTAATTAATTTATATATTTATTTATTTATGTATGATTTAACCACTGCAGCATTTGCTAGAAAGACAGATTCTGACACAGTGTCTACAAGACAACATTACTATATCTGTGGATGGAAACTGACTATTCCCTAGTACTAGAAACGTCTGAGTGGAGATCAAGCCTACAGCGCTTTCTGGCTATGGAGTAATTCACCTATAATTTACGTTTAGAGATAAGACATCAAAACGGATCATAGTTTCCTATCAGAATCCACGACCATTATGAATGTCATTGTGTAGATCTACTCTCAAATACATCCTAACATTGCTTTATACCCCTGAAGAAGTCCAACCTAAAGGACGAAACGTGTTGGGTGATTTAAACGACCTGAAAATATACAGTGGATCTCTTTTTTGTGAGTACACTCCCGTAAGGGCAAAGTGCATGAACATCCAGCCTCTGTATTAATAGAAAGTGCTTGTTGATATTATTCATTGTATTATACTGTTTGAGTTGTATATAAATGTTTTTACATGTACATTGGAATACATTTTAAAAATATAAAATATATCGACATTGGTGTTGTAAGAAAAGGGACATTAGGTCCATAGAGGATGATTTTAAAATATATCCTGAGTATATTGGCACACCTAAGGAATTTATTGTGGTGATATATATATATTTATATATATATATATATATATATATATATATATATATATATATGATCATCATTTATTTATAAAGCACCACAATCCTCCCCAGCCCTGGACAGTCAGTCGAATCATACAAATCACAAGTAAAAGCACAGATGATTATGATGAAGGAAGAGCAGCCAGTGGGTAGAGAGAATCCTGAACCAAAGAGCTTACAGTCTAGAGAGAGGGGGATTACTGAGACAGTAAGAGGGAGGTAACATGGGACTGTATCTGGAAGAACGGCCAGAAGGAGTAGTATATAGTGGGGGCAGGATGGGCTACAAGGGAGAGGTGGCTTTTTATAGCTACTTAATGGACTGAAAATCTAATAAATACACAGACACACAAGAACAGACTCCTGTCCTACATAGCAGCAGCTTGTCACGGATTGTAACATTGTAATAAGGGAACCACATAGCGGCACAGTATCTTGTTCCAGCAGAACATATAAAGCAGAGAGTATTGGTATAGTCCGTCATAAAAGACATTATGTCAATTTAAACAAAACACCACATATACCCCTGTACCCAGTAAACATATTAATGTAAATGGTATTACACTATGAACGGATATTATGTGTAACTCCCTGACTAATTTATTTTAAGTGTATAAAAGTGCAGCCCTTCAAATAGATCCCAGCAAAACAGGTATTTAACAAGCGCGTCCGTTATTTGTCACCAGGAGGTTTAGAAAACGTACATTTACACCAGGAACATTTAATGACTGTAGATGTACTTTATTCTCACATTCCCCACACTACCCCTGGCCAGTCACAGCCAGATACTACCATACTACCCCTGGCCAGTCACAGCCAGATACTACCATACTACCCCTGGCCAGTCACAGCCAGATACTACCATACTACCCCTGGCCAGTCACAGCCAGATACTACCATACTACCCCTGGCCAGTCACAGCCAGATACTACCCCTGGACAGTCACAGCCAGACACTACCGCTGGCCAGTCACAGCCAGATACTACCATACTACCCCTGGCCAGTCACAGCCAGACACTACCCCTGGCCAGTCACAGCCAGATACTACCCCTGGCCAGTCACAGCCAGATACTACCATACTACCCCTGGCCAGTCACAGCCAGATACTACCCCTGGCCAGTCACAGCCAGATACTACCCCTGGCTAGTCACAGCCAGATACTACCCCTGGCTAGTCACAGCCAGATACTACCATACTACCCCTGGCCAGTCACAGCCAGACACTACCCCTGGCCAGTCACAGCCAGACACTACCCCTGGCCAGTCACAGCCAGACACTACCCCTGGCCAGTCACAGCCAGACACTACCCCTGGCCAGTCACAGCCAGATACTACCCCATGCCAGTCACAGCCAGATACTACCCCTGGCCAGTCACAGCCAGATACTACCCCTGGCCAGTCACAGCCAGATACTACCCCTGGCCAGTCACAGCCAGATACTACCCCTGGCCAGTCACAGCCAGATACTACCCCATGCCAGTCACAGCCAGATACTACCCCTGGCCAGTCACAGCCAGATACTACCCCTGGCCAGTCACAGCCAGATACTACCCCTGGCCAGTCACAGCCAGATACTACCCCTGGCCAGTCACAGCCAGATACTACCCCTGGCCAGTCACATCCAGATACTACCCCATGCCAGTCACAGCCAGATACTACCCCATGCCAGTCACCCCATAGCAGCCAGATACTACCCCTGGCCAGTCACAGCCAGATACTACCATACTACCCCTGGACAGTCACAGCCAGACACTACCCCTGGCCAGTCACAGCCAGATACTACCCCTGGCCAGTCACAGCCAGACACTACCCCTGGCCAGTCACAGCCAGACACTACCCCTGGCCAGTCACAGCCAGATACTACCCCTGGCCAGTCACAGCCAGATACTACCCCTGGCCAGTCACAGCCAGATACTACCCCTGGCCAGTCACAGCCAGATACTACCCCTGGCCAGTCACCCCATAGCAGCCAGATATTACCACTGGCCAGTCACCCCATAGCAGCCAGATATTACCACTGGCCAGTCACCTCATGGCAGCCATATACTATTCCCGGCCAGTCACCCCATAGCAGCCAGATACTATACCTGGCCAATCACTGCATATCAGCCAGATAGTGTCTTTGGCCTGCCTCCCCATAGCAGCCAATACTGCAGGCTATATGCTACATTATAGATGGTGTTCAATAACAGGTCGGAGCATGTAGTGCAGTGTATAGGGGCATGTAGTGCAGTGATGTAGTTCAGCGTGTAGAGTAGGGGTGGGCAAAATACGGCCCGCAAACCAATCCTGCCCGGCCCCTTTCCACCACCAGTGTACAATGACAAGCGGCCTGACCGGCTTGGCTGCTTGTCATTGCGTTATAGCAAGTGGCCAGGTGCCGCTGAGGAAATCCTGGACGCATCACGGCCATTGTCGGCACAGATTACCTTGTGACGTCAAGTGCTTGGCGGTGTTGGGGGCGGAGCCAAAAGCAGAGCTTTGATGTGGGCGGCGGGAGGCTTGAATATGTGAAGTGTTGTAGTTTGCATTCACAGCAGTGAAACAGCACTTAAGGTACATGCTTGGCTGGTAGGTGGCAGCGGGAACTGCCTGTCAAGGGGGGGCAGGGGTGCCGGTAACTCTGCGTATGGAGGGAGGGAGGATGGGGAGAATCTGGTAACTGAGGAGAGGGGGGAGCTGGTAACTTTGCCAAGAGGAGGGAGAGAGAAGCTGGTAATTTTGGCCAGAGTGCAGGGGCGTTTTAAGAGAGGAGGAGGCCCGTGTTCAGCCTCCTCCGTCGGGCCCCCTCCTCTCTGCCCGGAGCGCCGTAGAGTCTGAGCGCTAGAGGGCTCAGACTCTACTGCGCATGCGCAGATCTCCGGGAAAATGGCGCGGCGGCCATTTTCCCTGAGATCTCTCTACTGCGCATGCGCAGAACGCCGTGAAAATGGCCGCTGAGCCATATTCACTGTGTTCTAGCGGCGCTACGGATGCCGGCACTGGACTTCAGAGGGGTAAGTATTTTACAAATGGGTGCAGTGTGTGCGGTGGGGGCCCCTTCTGGACTCAGGGGCCCGTGTGCACCGCACACACTGCACCCATTATAGAAATGCCAGTGCCAGAGCGAGAGAGGGGGGAGCTGGTAACTTTTCCCAGGGAGAGAGAAGCTGCTGATATTGATTACATCATTATACTGGATGCTATTTCTTTGTTTTCAGAACTGACAGGAATTACTGGCTTATAGTGGCTTTTAGGGGCTTATAGTTGGCTGCAGTTACATCTTGCTGCGCTGCCCATTTACTATAATGGTAATGGCTGTGATGCACTAAGAGAAAAATGCAGTAAAAAAATCAAAAAATATTTTTCCGCATTTCCATATGCACTAAGCCCCGCATCCCGGGGCTTCAGTGCGGAGAGTAGCTGGCATTACCCTATACAAGCCTATGGGCTTCTTTCCGCACTGTGCTGTGCTCCCAGCATCCCCCAGGACAGCCGCGTCACTCTGCACATTTTTTTGTGATAGGC
The DNA here is from genome assembly GCF_028390025.1 of Pseudophryne corroboree. NCBI lineage: Eukaryota > Metazoa > Chordata > Amphibia > Anura > Myobatrachidae > Pseudophryne > Pseudophryne corroboree. Next base: position 339,529,538 of record NC_086453.1, read on the forward strand.
ATTGTATATGTGATGTTAGTGTATTAGAATGCTTAATATTTGTAGACACTCCCTTACTAACATGTGTAAGCCTGAATCTTCAGTGATGGTCCCAAGGACCAGGTGGATGCTGGGAAGTGGGTGGTCCAGTGTGCAGTGTGTCTGGAGTTGGTGATGGAATAAAGCAGCACAGCAGTGAACTCGCATGTCTCTGTGTCCTGATGACTGGATTTACAAACATATGAACAAAACATGGTGTCAGAAGAAGTTTAACTTGGACTGCTAGTGCTCTCAGAGTGTGACAGAATCTTGCAGCAGTCTGTAAGGCTGTGATAGTGTCTGCAAAGCCTGCCGTGTGCTCCTCTCTTCAAACAGTGAGTAACCATGGATGAACTAGCTCCTGCAACCGGCATGCTGATGTCTGGTAACTTGTCTGAATACTGGAAAAGATTTAAGCAAATGTTTAATATATATCTTGCTGCATGTGGAGCTGATACAGAGGCTGACAAAACGAAGGCATCCATTTTCCTCCATGTGATAGGAGAGGATGTGCTGGACATTTATAATAGTTTTCAGTTTGCTGAGGGGCAGAATATGGTGCTATCTTCTATAATGCAAACGTTTGAAGATTACTTTGTGCCAAGGAAAAATGTGACATATGAAAGATATAAGTTTTTCACATGTGATCAGAAGTCTGTAGATGGATTTGATCAGTATGTTACACAGCTGCAATCACTCAGTAAAACCTATGAGTTTGGCGATTTAAAGGATTCACTGATTAGAGATCGTATTGTCTGTGGAATACCTGATAATGGTCTCAGGGAGGGACTGCTGAGAGAGCAAGACCTAACACTAGACAAGGCAGTGACTATGTGTAGATCTGCAGAAATAACTAGATTTCAAGCCAAAAAGTTACACAAGGAAGTTGAGGCTGCTGTCCATGTAGTGCAGAACACAGAGCTAAGCAAACCTCAATTCTCAAGAATGAAGCAGTCTAAGCCACAGTCTAATAAGGAAATGTGTAGTAGATGTGGAAATGCTCACAATCCTAAACTGTGCCCGGCTTATGGTAAAACCTGCATGAAATGTGGTAGACTTAATCACTTTGCAAAATGCTGTAAAATTAAAAGTAAAACAACCAATGTGCATGCTGTTAAACAGAGGAATTCTTTGTGGATTGCATTGAACTTTGCAGTGCAGATAAGAAAGAATGGATTGTCCCTTTAACTGTGAACGAGATTGTCATTCCCTTTAAGCTTGATACTGGTGCACAGGTGAATTTAATATTGTTTCAAGACTATAAGACTTTTAGAGTAAAACCTAAAATTCATCCAGCCAAAGTGAAAGTTACAGGGTACACTGGGGAGGAAATTCCTGTGAAAGGTACATGCTTAGTGACACTGAAATATAAGGGACAACAGTTTAAAACATCTCTACTGATTGTGGATAAAAATGTGCAACCGATTCTAGGATTAAGTTCCTGTGAGAAACTAAGCTTGCTAAAGAAAGTTTTTATGGTGACATCACAAGTAGAAGATGACTGCAAATCGATGTTTACAGAATACAGAGACTTGTTTGAAGGTCTAGGTTGTTTGCCTGGAGAGCATAAAATAAATATAGACACGCAAGTTTCTTCAGTGATACACCCCTGTAGAAAAGTGCCGTTTGCGCTGAGAGAAAAACTGAAACAAGAGTTAAATCACATGGAAGCCTTGGGTGTGATACAGAAAGTTGATGAGCCTACTGAATGTGTAAGCTCCTTAGTAATTGTTGAAAAGAAAAATGGACAACTCAGAATATGTCTAGACCCCAGAGATTTAAACAAAGCTATTAAATGAGAACATTTCAAACTACCAACCAGAGATGAAATCATGTCACAATTTGCGGGAGCAAAATGGTCCAGTAAATTGGACGCATTTTCAAGATTCTGGCAAATGAAGCTAGATGAGGCCAGCTCAAAGCTTAATACACCAAAAGGTCGATACAGATTTCTGGGACTACCATATGGAATATTGTCTGCTCCAGAAGTATATCACAAAAAGATACACATGATTTTTGAACATATTCCAGGTGTTGAAACAATGATGGATGACATTATTGTCTGGGGATCTACAAAGGAAGAACATGATTCTAGACTGAGACAAGTAATGGAACTTGTCAAGAAAGTGAATCTAAAGCTAAACAAGGACAAATGTGAATTTGGCGTGAATACACTTACCTTTATGGGCGACGTGGTCTCGGATCAAGGTGTAAAACCAGACCCAAGGAAAATATCAGCCATAGTGAACATGGAACGTCCTAACAACAAAGACGACGTCAGAAGATTCCTAGGAATGATTACTTACTTAGGAAAGTTTATTTCTCAACTCTCTGAACGAACAGCCTCTCTTAGATGGTTGTTGGACAAAGATAACGAGTGGATGTGGTCACATGAACAAGAAGAAAGTTGGCAAAACTTAAAACAGATCATTACAGAGCAACCAGTGCTAAAATTCTTTGATCCTGCGAAAAGAATAAGAATTTCAGCAGATGTTTCGCAATTTGGCCTAGGCTCAGTGCTGTTACAAGAACATGAGGATACATGGCAACCAGTAATCTATGCATCAAGAGCACTGACAAGTGCTGAAACAAGGGGGGTCATTCCGAGTTGTTCGCTCGCAAGTGAATTTTAGCAGATTTGCTCATGCTAAGCCGCCGCCTACTGGGAATCTTAGCATCTTAAAATTGCGAACGATGTATTCGCAATATTGCGATTACACACCTCGTAGCAGTTTCTGAGTAGCTTCAGACTTACTCGGCATCTGCGATCATTTCACTGCTTGTCGTTCCTGGTTTGACGTCACAAACACACCCAGCGTTCGCCCAGACACACCCCCGTTTCTCCGGCCACTCCTGCGTTTTTTCCGGAAACGGTAGCGTTTTTTCCCACACGCCCATAAAACGGCCTGTTTCCGCCCAGTAACACCCATTTCCTGTCAATCACATTACGATCGCCAGAACGAAGTAAAAGCCGTGAGTAAAAATCCTAAGTGCATAGCAAATTTACTTGGCGCAGTCGCAGTGCGGACATTGCGCATGCGCATTAAGCGGAAAATCGCTGCGATGCGAAGATTTTTACCGAGCGAACAACTCGGAATGACCCCCAAGGTATGTTCAGATACAAAAAGAACTTCTAGCGATCACATATGCATGTGAGCGATTTCATCAGTTTGTGTATGGTCAAACATTTACAGTGGAAACTGACCACAAGCCATTGGTAGCTATCATGACTAAATCATTTCATGACTGTCCCATGAGAATTCAACGAATGCTTATCAGACTACAGAAATATGATGTACACTTGCTGTACTGTCCCGGCAAATACATGTACATTGCTGATACACTTTCTCGTGCTGTGGACAAAAGTGAAGGTTCAAAAAGTCTGATGGATGAAGAGATAGAAGCCTATGTTAATTTGATCGTAGCTTCTCTACCAGTGTCTCTTGCAAGGCAAGAACAGATTAGGAAAGAAACTGAGACAGATGACACAATGAAAGTGTTGAAAGATATCATTCTGAAAGGTTGGCCAGCAGAAAAACATGCGTGCCCGCTGTCTATCCATGATTATTGGATGTACCGCAGTGACCTTACAGTTGTCGATGGTATTATTTACAAAGGCAATAGGTTTGTCATACCTGCACGACTAAGAAAAACTATGCTGTGCAAGATACATGAAGGCCACTTAGGAGAAGAAAAATGTAAGCGGAGAGCGCGTGAAGTTATGTATTGGCCAAGAATGAACCAAGACATAGCACAGACTACAGCTACATGTGAATTATGTCTTACGTATAGACCGAAACAACAAGTCGAGCCACTGAGTCCTCACGCAGTGCCAGAGAGACCGTACCAGAAAGTTGGCGCAGATTTGTTTGATTGTAATGGGAAAACATACATTGTTGTGACAGATTATTACTCTAACTACCCTGAGGTGAAGACTCTACATACAACTACTAGTAAAGCCGTAATCAATTGCATGAAGTCAATCTTTGCAAGGCATGGTGTTCCTATGGAAGTGTTCACTGACAATGGTCCTCAGTTTTCCAGTGCTGAATTTAGACAATTTGCTGATGAGTGGGAATTTGTTCATACTACGTCAAGTCCCCACTATCCACGCTCAAATGGGTTGGTGGAAAGTTCAGTAAAAACTGTAAAGAGTCTCATGAAAAAAGCTCAAGAAGGTAAAGAAGATTTCTACAAAAGTCTTTTAATCTACTGCAGTACACCTTTACAGAATGGACTTTCTCCTGCACAAATGCTGATGGGAAGGAGGATTAGAGCAAATCTCCGGATACATGATGAACTGCTTAATACACATAACTCAGCGTTGGTCAGACTGAGTAAGGAACATCAATAGGCGAAACAGAAACTGTTCCATGACAGATGAACAAAACGCTTATCTGATCTAAAATCGGGTGACCAAGTCCGTCTCGGAGATCACGAGAAAGGTATTTGGGTACAGAAAGGTATTGTGCAAGCACAAGTAGCACCAAGATCTTATACTATACATACAGAGCATGGAACGGAAGTAAGAAGAAATCGGGTGGATTTAAGATCTCAACTTAACCATAATGAAGACAACATGACTGAAGAATACCCTTCATCTGACATGTATGATGATCCTCATAATGGTGAACAAACCACGATTCTAGAAAGGTCCAACATGGTCGATGAAACACAGACTGTGTATGAAAGACCCACGAGGGAAATACGCAGACCTGAGAGACTCATTGAAACGTGTTAGATGATGTTCTTAATATGACGTTGTTAATTGTTGCATTGAAGCGTACAGGGCTTATCTTTAAAGAAAAGAGGATGTGATGTTAGTGTATTAGAATGCTTAATATTTGTAGACACTCCCTTAAAAACATGTGTAAGCCTGAATCTTCAGTGATGATCCCTGGGAACAGGGGGATGCTGGGAAGTGGGTGGTCCAGTGTGCAGTGTGCCTGCAGTGGGTGATGGAATAAAACAGCACAGCAGTGAACTCACATGTCTCTGTGTCCTGATGACTGGATTTACAAACATAGGAACAAAACAGTATATACAAGATATTTTGTGTGCGCCCCTTGAATATTCATTGAAAAGTGTTATGTGCCCCCTCCCAGCTGAAATAACTGCCCACTCCTGGTGTAGAGAATATAGCATAGTGATGAAGTGCAGTGGATAGGGGAATGTAGTGCAGTGATGAAGTGTTGTGAGATGTGCAATGTATGGGGACACACAGGGGGGCATGTAGTGGAACACGCTGCTGGGGGGGGGGGGATATGATGCTTAGGGCATTTGGGGCACATAGTGGAATACTGTCTAATAGCATCCCCTCTTTTTTAGAAATTTTTGATAATCTCATTAGTTTAGTCTGACAGGGATTGTTTGTTATTTATTTTGGTGGAGGGCGCCACATTACTGCCTTGCCCCAAGTGACAAAAATCCTAGTTTCGGCCCTGGCTTTAGAGAAGTTTACGAATTTGAGCCAGGATACAGTGTTAATTAATAAAAAATAAAAAAAAGGAGACTGCCGAGTTAGACCTTAATAAATAGGCTAGTTACTTGAACGATATGGAAACTGAATTTTAGGGAGAATTGAGGTTCAGCAAGAGAACCCTGCACTATGAGAGCGTCCCCCAGAAAAGAGACTGATGAAACAGAAATCACGGAGAGCTGCAGAGCTTATTCTCACTGTGCGGCAGCGGAACAGACAGGAAGCGAGGTCACATTATACGTGTGACATGCCACATTGCTACACACTTACAGTATATTAACACATTTGCCTTCGGACAGGACAATAAACGTGGGTTGCAATCAGTTTTCTCAGTCGCCAGGACAATGTGGGCGATGTATTGTCAAGCACTTTCAGCTGCTTCATTTTTTTACCTTCCTCTTGTATTATTCATGTTGTGTTATTCTGGAACCGTTCCGCATCAGGTGAAAGATTCCAATGCACTTTGTAGCAATCCTGTATTATTGATAGGAACAGCATGCCTCCACCTTACCCTTTCTCTAACACCCCCGTGACTGCCCCCAGACAACACGCCTAATTACACCAAGGCTTGTAAAAAATGCATTTGGAGAAACATATACCCAGAAACGCACTATCCCCTGGGCTGGCTCCGATGCCTCCTGTGACATCACAGCGGCCGACTACACTCACTTCCAGCCGCAGAAGAAAGGAAAACTTCCCTTTCATGACCGCCAATGGATGTCCTTTCTTTTCTGAACTTTGCAACAGTTTCTTTTTTTTTTTTTTTAAACAGTCGCAGAACTAGATGTACGTAAAACAAAACTAAATACCAGCTGAAATATAGAAATGGAAGTATCAAACAAGGGAGGAGGGGATCGCATTGGGGATCCTGTATAGCAGGGGATGTATACAGTGTCGGACTGGGGCATGAAGGGCCCACCAGGGGGATGCAGTTATAGGGGCCCATACTTAGGGGTGTGGCCAGCCTACAAAGGGGATGTGGCCAGCCTCCACAGAGGCTTGAAATACACAATAGTTTAGTGCAGTGTAATGCAACATATCTACCATGTATAATACAAGTGCACAGTCTGGAACCTGATCCCTAGAGGAAGGAGTGGGCACTGAGTCAGTGGGGCCTACCGGTGGTTTCCCTGGTACCCTTGTGGGCCAGTCCGACCCTGGATGTATCCGTCTACAGCTACACTGAAAAGGGTCACCTGTGTGCAACTGAATCGTGGCTTTCATCCATACCAGGTTCTGCTGTGCTCATATGCAGACTCACACACAGATATACAAGTGTCACATATCAAATTAATCAGCAGAGTCTCCTGGTGCGTTCTAGCCGCATTGCGTTGCGACTAAAGGTGGGTACACGTCGGAATGAAGCCCCGTCAGCCCTAGATTGTGTGTACACTCTGGAACGATGCTAATGGAGGTTGGAACAAACAAGTTCCATGCTCCATTAGCATAATACAGGACGCTGGCGACAAAGCTTGGTTTTATGTGCAGCACACAGAACCAAGCGTCCATCGCTAGCGGTCGCGAGAGCGCACAATCATGCGTACACACTGAGCCATGTAGGCAAAATGTTGTTGCAAAATGGCATTTCGTGCCGACATCGCTCTAGTGTGTACCCAGCTTAAGACATATTTTGGGCAATGCTAGCTGAGATGCACGGGATCTGTCACATCCACATTTTACCCCTGGCGGCTCAGCAATTACTTGTCTGTTCCCGAAGACTGCAGCGGCGTCTTCCAGGTTCTGGCGATCATGTGACCGTCACTCCCAGATGAGTCACCTGACAGGGCAGCACTCTGGTAAGTAGTGTCCCCATATCCCTTACCTTAATCCTCCCCTCTAGTCTCTAACTCTAGCCCCTGGGACCTAACTCTAACCTCCCACTAATGTCTAACCCTCCACAGCCTAACTCTTAAAGTCCACATTCTGGCAGTGTCGGCATTTCACATGTCAACATTTGAACAAAGGGGGTCATTCAGAGTTGATCGCTCGAACCGTTTTTTGCAGCACAGCGAACAGGTCACTACTGCGCATGCACTGCAATGCGCAGGCGCGTCGTATGCGTACAAAGCGGATCATTGCTGGGCGATGGATTTAACAAAGAATCCATTCGCACGGGCGATCGCAAGGAGATTGACAGGAAGAGGGCATTTGTGGGTGTCAACTGACCGTTTTCAGGGAGTGTCTGGAAAAACGCAGGCATGTCCAAGTGTTTGCGGGGCGGGTGTCTGACGTCAATTCCGGGACCAAAAAGTCTGAATTGATCGCAAGGGCTGAGTAAGTCCAGACCTACTCAGAAACTGCAAAAACTTTTTCGTGGGCGGCGACTATGCATTTGCACGGCTGCTAAAAGTAGCTAGCAAGCGATCAACTCGGAATGACCCCCAATGTCAACATCGTGGTGTCAACATTAATTTCAACATTGTTATTGCTGACCTAATGACTGCATCCTGCAGTGGCTATATTCATATACACTAGGGGTCCGAATGTTGACAACCAATCATAGTGGACCTTTAAATTAACATGGTTACGACTGACATTAGTCGACCGTGTAGGCATCATGGTGAACTGAAAATACGTCGGCAATCAATAATAATTTGTAGGCCAGAGAATGTTATGTGCTGGGCAGAGCTAAATCCCAAACGTCCTATATGCTGCTGTCAAAATATAACGCGAGTGTGATGAGCAGTAGAACTGGAGGGAAAATTAAATGATTTATTGGTAAATTTGTAGAGCTTGAACTGCGATGGGTTAGTCTTCTCTGTTCAGCCCCATATTACTACATTCCACTATATGCTCCAGAGCGATGTGCACTCATGAAGATGGAGCCACAAAACCATTAAACAGAAAGGGACTGCGACAATCTACAACATACGCATGGAATGCAACACACGAAACAGCTAACCACAGCAGAAACAAATATGACAAAAGCTGCATGTGCAGGGTGGCTGCGTGAACTGACAAATCCGGGTCATGTATGTGCAGAGGGCAGCAGGACTGGGGGGCGTACAGTGTCACAGGAGTGCACCACTGCCCGCCAAACTTTTACATCTATCACTCATTATGGGGCAACAAAGTTTCTATTGCTATAAAGACCTTAGTACATCACGTGGATATACTACCTGTGGAGCTACAGTAGAACCTCACGGCTAATTGAATGGCTCCATTTAGCTACACCAAATAGCCATTATCTGTATGCTTCCAATGGAAATGCTGCGTATTGTGGATCAAGGCTCTCTTGATAACATTAACGGTTGGAAATGAGAAACTGAAAAATATAATTACAGATGTGCATCTGCCTAGAGATATGACAATCCAGCTCTTGGTGTGGTCGCGGTCTGGCGAAAGTACCGGCTTCCCATGGAGCCGTCAGTAGCTTCTTCCCTGTTGCATTTATCTTCCACAATGTGGACAAGACTCTGTACAGCAATTCTTAGCTTCCCTGCGTCAGATGTCTGCTGTTGCTGCAGGTACCTGTATATACACATGTCTCAGCTCCTCCCAGTGGAACAGTCAGCCAGCTGTATAGTGCACTCTGGCCAGAGGCATATGAAATTCCCATTACAGCCGCTGTCCGTGGTGCTGGAGTGGAGTACAACATAATGTAACTGGCAGGGACAACTGAAGACTAGCCCAGAGAGTACTTCACATACAGGGGGGAATTCAATTGTTTGAAAAGTCAGTTGGGAGTCTGTTTTTTCCTATTAAATAGACAGGAGAAAACAGACACCCAACCGACTTTTCAAACATTTGAATTCCCCCCACAGTGTCACACAAACACCTGTCAGCCAGCACTCTCAGTGCAGTGATTACAGTGTTCCTCAGAGGAACCTGAGAACGTCAACATGGTTTGTTAGGTCAACAATGTAATATTTGTGTAATTCTCTCCCTAACCGAGTCGGTAATGATGTTGACATTTTAATCATGTCTACATAATCCATGTCGATCTTTGGTGTTGACATTGCAAATGTCCGTGCTAATTGGAGACGTAGGGCCTGATTGAGATGTGGACGCAGTGGTTATGTCGGACGCAAGCAGCCGATGCTTTTATTATCTGAGCATGTATCCGAGCCACACTGCACATGAATCCCCATGGCTGCCAGATTTGGATGCAGAGAGATTGATTTTCAGCGAGCGATCCTGGGACGTAGTAGAGGGTGGCTAGCAAGACGCAGAATCGCTCACGCCGGAGGTTATGTTCAGACGGAGAAACCGCGCCTGCCGTAGGGCAAGATTTGATGGCGCATATATTTTTATATATACAGAGGAGCCCCTGCTCATCTTTGTCACTCACGAATCGATTGTCATGACTAGCATGCCCGTGAATTTGCACGGGCGCTGTGTACAGTGGCGCAGACGGTACTGCTGGGACCAGGTCATGATAGGGGGCGTGGCCAATGAGGAAGCAGTGTTTCCAGACTGCTTAGTTGAAATTAGTAAAAAATAGAGGGGGGCGGTGTCAGAACCGGTGGGCGTGGCTAAGTGGCACACGGCCATGAATAATCCCACCCACCATGCATATGTACGCAGCGAACAAGCAGAGGGAGGACACATCTGTACTGATGTTAATAGGCTGACAGATACAGTAATGCTCTCTCATTGTACCGCTGTTTCAGAAAGAGTATAAAACAAAGGCTGGAATACAAATGCTGTGTACAGACTGGTACGGCGTCTGCGCAGATTTACCATCACGGAACGACTGGCTCAGTCTGAGACAAGTGAGGCAGAGATGTGACACCGGTGGGAGGGGAGTCTGCAATGGAACAAGAAGAAGCAGCAGCAGGATGGCCTCTCTCTGCAACTATAATGCCATCTTAAACAAGGCACTACTACACAGCGACTCCCAGCTGAGCGACAGCCCCGTGCGCTCTCTGCAGAGGGCAGGCACAGACAGCACAACCACAGAAGGGACTTTCAGCACAGCCGAGTTGTCTCCCTGCGGACAGGGATTACTGTCTCAGAGTAATGTATGGAAATATTTAGCTAGACTGCAATAATGTTTTCCAGGATTAGGAATAGAGGGAAGAGAAGAGAGCGGTTATTTATTCAGGGCGGAAAGTAAATCTGATGGACAAGTCTTCCGGTGGAGATCTTTCGCCAATATTGCATTTCTGTGGCTGCGGTGAGAATATTGTGTCACGCAGGTTATCTCCTTCATCAGTATGTATGGGTTCAATTTATCAAGCAGCAATGAGCAATACTGCTGCTGTGCACACGGGCTAACGGCTCTTTTTCAGCCTCTCCCTATTTAACAACGGATACACACCAGAGAATTCAGAGATTTGATGGCCCGACCCTACTTTGTGCACTTCTCATGCTATATGGGGAAAGCGGCTAACCTATGTAGTTTAATCAAGCTTTGCGTTTATTATAGGGAACATTGGGGGTCACTCAGACCTGATTGCTCGCTAGCTGGTTTTTGCAGTCCTGTGTTCGCACAGTCGCCGCTCACCGGGGAGTGTATTGTAGCTGTGCAAGTGTGCGATCGCATGTGCAGCCGAGCGGTACAAAAAGATTTTGTGCAGTTTCTGAGTTGCCCAGAACTTACTCAGCCGCTGCGATCACTTCAGCCTGTCCGGGACCGGAATTGACGTCAGACACCCGCCCTGCAAACGCTTGGACATGCCTGCGTTTTTCCAACCACTCCCAGAAAATGCTCAGTTGACACCCACAAACGCCTTCTTCCTGTCCATATCCTTGCGATCGCCCGTGCAAATGGATTCTTCGCACAAACCCATCGCAGAGCAACGGACCGCTTTGTAACCGTGCGACGCACCTGCGCATTGCGGTGCATATGCATGCGCAGTTCTGACCTGATCGCAACGGTGCAAAAAACGCTAGTGAGCGATCAGGTCTGAATTACCCCCCATTGTCTTCAGGTAGCCTTACCTCTAACTTGCTTACAGTCAGCAATGGGGGCCAACAAAGCTATCCCCACCAGGATAAACAACAAGCGGACATAGACCTTATGCAATGACTGGCTACCAGGAGAAGGAAAACGTGGTCAGGGGTCCCGAGGTGGGAAAGCATTGATAAGCACCTATGGTATCAATGCAGTGGTAATACTGTGGGAAACAGCTATGCAAAACTAATTATACCACCTTGTCAACTATTAATATATAGCTCCATAAGTAACCATGGGTAACAATGCCCGCTGGGGTGAAGAAAACACTCAAAGGGTGAAGGTACAAGCTACGTCACCCCACGCGGTTTCATATGCTGTCATTTTTACTTGTACAGTGTATGTTCAATATATGTGCTGTCCCAGCACTGGCACCAGTGTTGTGTAACAAGAACGCGCACTACTGTGGTTGTGTTTTGAAAGTGAAACAGGTTTGTATTGTGTGACAGGAGGATTTGCAGTGTGAAGATGCTGAGGACTATATAATACCATGGTTGCTGACTTTGTGGCTGACACTCTTCGGGAGAGGGAAGGCAGTCCGGGGCGGTGTGTCGCATCAGGGCCGGTTCTTGCCCTTGTGGCGCCCCGGGCAAAAATAGGGGCGTGGCTTCATATGAGGGCGTGGTCAGTTACGCCCCCATTTGTGCCCCTGTAGCGCAGCTGGAAGAAAAATAAAAATAAAATAAAAGTATACTTACAATCCCCGCTGCTGATTCCAGACCTCCTCCTCCGCCGGCGCCGCTCTTCTCCAGTCCTCGGATCTATGGGAGAGACGTCATTACGTCTCTCCCATAGCACAGCATAGACACTAGAGGTCAATTATGACCCCTAGTGTCTGTGCCACTATGCTGTGCGCGATGACGTCATCGCGCACCGCACAGCAAAGGTCCTCTCCATGAAGGGAAACTAGACGCGTAGCGTCTGGTTCCCTTCAAAGCGGGGGACCAGCGGGGGGCACAGTGGAGGATCTTGCCATGGTGCGGCGCCCTCCGGAAGGCGGCGCCCCGGGCAAAAGTACTGCTTGCCCGTGGCAAGATCCGCCACTGGTCGCATCATAGGGCACAGGGCAAGGCATAATCACATCATCGGCCACCGGGACTGCCCATTTCACTCGCTAAGTGGGCGGCTAGTGGCAGTGGCAGGCTTCAGGAGGCTTACCCACATTATCAGGAGGCTGGCAGCTCCACACGATTTTCAGCAGCCTCCTGGGCATCCCGGGAGAGTAGACAAGTATGTATAATACAGTCCGGGATTTCAGAAGCTGCTGGATCCAGGTGGTCTCGGCTGGAGATTTAAAGCAGATATAATTTAAAAGGCAAAACCAGCTTGGTCTTGCCTTTCAAATGATTGCAGCTTTAAATCTGCAGCCAACATCATTGAAATTGTGCTGATTACGTGTGCATTGTGCTGTTGCAGTGTAACATGACAGAAGTAGCATTATAAATTGTTCATTGAGATTGGGATAGATATATTATAGAATGGTAGGTGTAACCTATTATGAGGTCTATGTCTTATGGACATTTATATATTAATAGAAGAAGGACGACTGTTATTTCTATGATGCCATTGTCTGAGCAGGGCACATTAAATACCAAATTAAAGGTCCTGGCGGGTGATTCACTAAGGATTGCAGCAGCTTTGCGATTGCAATCCTTAGTAATGCAAATGCTTCCTGCATTTGTGATGCGATTGCATCAGTCGTGCTGTTCATTAGCGAAAGCAGGCTTTCCATGGCAGGTGGCCTTGCGAGGCCAGGGAAACTGCGTCAACGACATACAGTAGCCTTTGGCCACGGCCAGAAATGGGGGCGACACGCCCCCTATTCCAGCAACGCAGGTCATCCCCACCCGTCAATCAAGCAGAGGCGTTCACATTACTGCGATTGCATCACAGAACCCATTCTGCACATGTGCAGTTTCCGAACCATCGGGAATCTGCACAGAGGATCGCACACCTGCTGGGTGGTCTTGAAACTGTGACAGTTTTTTGCAGCTACCCACTAAGCAGGGATTTTTCTCCTAAGGGGGTGAAAAGGAGTAAAATGTTCCGCCCAGCAAACCTTTGCCTAGTTGATACAAGGAACATCAGCTAGTTATACTTAATTTTTAAAGTTAGAATTTTTTATTGCGAATGAACAGTGTTTAAAACAATAACAATAGGTAGGTTGTACAGGTTGAGGACATAAACAGGTATACATGGTGAGTACATATCATACCAACTTCGTAAAGACAATTTTATGGAGCTGAAGGTGAACCGGTAACATCAAAATGTGTCTTATGACAGTCCACCTGTGAAGCTAAACAATTCTCAATTTATTTTTTATTTATCGGATTGATTCTGTATCCAAACTGAGTGTAAATCTATGGAGGATAGAGGCAAGAAAGAGAAGGAGGGGGAAGGGAGTGGGGAAGCGAGCAGACGGGAGTTAGTAGAGGAGGAAGATTAAGAAGGTTCCCTATAAGGAAGCAAGAGGTTGGGGATATTCTTCTGTTGTGGTACTAGAAGGAGGGACAATTGGCGAGCTAGAGGAAATAGTAGTGCTAGCGGTATTAGCAGCATTAGCTATATTAGTGATATTAGCAGTCCTAGCAGAGTCCGGGCATCAGTAGAGAGCGGGCGAGGTACCAAGGAGACCAGGTGTTGTGGAACTGCGCCACAGTGTTATTCCTTAGGCTTGTAATGTATTCCATATTGGCTATGTGATTAATTTTAGTCATCAGTACAGCTTTGGAGGGTGGCTTATGGTCTTTCCAGCATTTAGCGATCAGTGCTTTAGCCGCCATGCAAAGCTGCATGATTAGCTTGTCTTGGGTTTTGGGCATTGATTGTATGGGGGCGTGAAGCAAAGCAATGTCGGGGGAGAGGTCAAAGGAATGTCCGCAGGTTTGAGCAATAAGTGCTTCAACCGTGTTCCAGAGGGGGCGGATTGAGGGGCAAGTCCACCATATGTGAAAAAAGGTTCCCTCCTCTCCACATTGTCTCCAGCACAGGTTAGAGGTTGTGGGGAAAATGGCGTGAAGTCTGGAGGGGACCAAATACCACCTGGTGTAGACCTTATAACATGTTTCCTTAAGTGCTACACTAATTGAAGCCTTAGCGATACGCATTCTAATTTCCTCCCATTGATCGTCTTCCAGCGGCTGGGAGAGATCTGATTCCCAGGCTAATTCGTGGGGTTCTCGGATTGGGGGGTCAGGTGCCAAGATTGAGTTGTATATTGTTGAGATATTCCCCTTTTTGCCAATTGAGCGTAAACACATATACTCATAGGAGGTGGGTGTTTTCAGAGGGGTGGTTTTAAGCTGTGATTTGAGGAAGCTGAGAATTTGGATATACTGGTATTGACACGAGGATGGGATACCAAAGCGCTCTTGAATGTCTCCAAAAGTGGTCGGAGCTGAGTGGCCTTTAACATGGAAGAATCTCGTGATACCCTGGGATTGCCATGGGGCCGCCATTCTTCGCTCGCATCCTGAGGGAAAGGCGGGGTGACCCCAGATGGGTGATAAGGGTGAGGGGTATGAAGATAGATTATGGGTGCTGCGGAGTTTATCCCACAGTTGAAGTGTGAATTTAATCGTGGGGACTGAGTAGGCCGAGGCTGGTCTGCAAGACCTGGGAAGCCAGGTAAGAGAGTCGAGGGAGACTCCTTGATATAGTGAATTCTCGATATCTACCCATTTTCTGATCCCTTGGGGGGAGTGCCAGGACACTATGTGGTTAAGGTGACATGCGTTAAAATAAGCCTGAAGGTCAGGGTAACCCAAACCCCCTGAGGTGGCACTCTTAGTCAACATAGCTCGTCGTAATCGAGATTTACGATGAGCCCAGACAAATTTGTTGCACTGTGATTGCAAGGACGCCAAAGTCACTCTGGGCACCATTATTGGAATGGTCTGAAACAGGTAAAGAATACGGGGGAGGAGATTCATTTTTAGAGCATTGATCCGCCCGATCCATGAAATAAATAAACGGTCCCATTTATCTAAATCTTGTGTGAGAGTTTTAATTATGGGAACATAATTAGCCTGAAATAGGCTGGTGTAGGATTTGGTAATAAATATGCCAAGGTATTTAATAGCTGAGGGTCTCCAAAGAAAAGGGAAAGAAGACGTTAGAATCCTATGGGTATGGGGTGGAACATTAAATGTAAGGGCCTCGGATTTGGTGTGATTTATTTTGTATCCAGAGAGGGAACCATATAAAAGTAGTTCACTCTGTAAGTTAGGGAGAGATATCAAAGGGTTAGTAAGAGTCAAGAATACGTCGTCTGCAAACAAAGATATTTTATACTGATTCTGACCCACTGTAACGCCCCCAATATCCGTATTAAGTCTGATTCGGGCTGCCAGGGGTTCAATGCATAAGGCAAAAAGTAGGGGTGAGAGAGGGCATCCCTGCCTAGTACCATTCTTCAGGTTGATTCGATGTGAGCTCAAGCCATTGGTCAGGACCGCTGATGAGGGGTTAGAATAGAGAGCCGCTATTGCCGTGATAAAGTGTCCATGAAAGCCAAATGCGGATAAGGTAGAAAACAAAAAGGGCCAAGAGATGCGATCAAATGCCTTTTCGGCATCTAGAGCCAGAGCAATCGCTGGTGTTTTTGTTGTATTTATTTGGTGAATCAAGTTAACAATACGTCTGGTGTTGTCCGAGGCCTGACGGCCGGGGACAAATCCTACTTGATCAGGATCTATTAGTGACGGCAGTACAGCGTTTAGGCGTGATGCCAGTATTTTGGCAAAAAGTTTGAGATCTGTATTTATCAAGGATATGGGTCTGTAGTTTGAGCAATACGAGGGATCCTTTCCGGGTTTTGGAATTACTATAATACGGGATGTCGTTGAGTCCGTGTGAAATGGTGTGCCCTGGAGTATTTTATTAAACAAAGATACCATATGAGGAATAAGTTGAGGGGCGAAGGTTTTATAGTACACCATCGGATATCCATCCGGGCCAGGTGCTTTAGAGGGTTTCTGGGTTTTTAATGCAGCCTCAATTTCCTCAGCAGAGATGTCTGCATTAAGAGCAGTGTTAGTCTCCTCGTCTAACCGAGGGAGAGCGCATGTGTCTAGGTATTGTTGTGTCCGATCGGCTTGTGCTAAAGGGTCGGACGGGGGATCAAGATTATAAAGTGTCTTATAATAATCAAAAAAGACACTATTGATTTTTTTGGGGTCGTAAGTAATCTTATCTGAGGGCTGTCTTATTGAGTGGATGCATTGGTTAGCCTTTTTGGCGCGCAGGCGGTTGGCCAACAAGGTGTGTGCTTTATTACCTCTGTCGTAGAACGTTTGGTTAGCCCATCGAAGTGAGCGCTCTACGTTCTCCGCCAAAAGTGATTGTAGGCCATCACGTGCCTTAGAGAGTTCGGCTAGAGTTTTTTTTAGAGCGTGTACGTTTGTGTTCCTGATCCAATGTTGCAATGTTATTTGTTAATAAAGCGATTTGGTTTTCCCGCGTTTTCTTACGGCGGGATGCAAATTGTATAATAGACCCCCTGATGACCGCCTTATGGGCTTCCCATATAGTGGCTATGCTGCAATCACTTTCCACATTGACCGTAAAATATTCCCTAAGCTCAATTTTAATTAAGTCTTGGAATTTAGGAATCTTCAATAAAGTCTCGTTAAGTCTCCACGTCGGTCTACCGTCGGGGATATCAAAAATGTCAAATGTCGCAACTAAAGCCGCGTGGTCAGTCCAGGTAAGCGGGGATATTGAGGAAGAGTGAGCGGTCCGGGAGAGGGGTGCACAACTCAAAAACATGTCAATGCGAGAGTATACGTCATGTGGGTTGGAATAAAAAGTGTAGTCTCGGGTGGTCGGGTTAAGAAAACGCCATACATCGAACAGACCAGCCTCGGCCATGCACCTATGTAATACTGAGGAGTTTAGGGTTTGACCGCTGCGCAAAGGGCCGGATCGGTCCATGTTTGCGAGAGCCATATTAAAATCACCTCCGACCAGTGTTTTGCCTCGTCTATATGAGTCAAGGTCGCGAAAAAACTTACGGAAGAATTTAGATTGGGCAGTGTTTGGAGCGTATAGATTAGCCAAGGTAACCTCCTCGTGTCCAATTTTTCCTCGTACCATTATGTAACGTCCCTCATTGTCGTGTTTACAATCTAGAAATTGGAAAGGGACTGACCCTTTTACCAAGATGGCCACCCCATGTCTTTTTGCTGCATGATTGGAGTACCAGGCCATGGGAAATTGTTTAGACGTCAGGGAGGGGTGGGAGTCAGCTTTCAAATGTGTCTCCTGTAAGAAAACCACGTCACCTTTTAACGTTTTAAGAGATCTGTGGAGATGAGAACGTTTCTGGGGAGTATTCAGTCCCTTAACATTGATGGACAGGCATGTTAATGGCATGGTTAAAGCAAGAGTGGGAGTGGTTCGCCTGTAACTCCTAGGATCCCGGACTCTGTCAGGATAGACAAAAAGACAAAAACCAAGGAGAAAGGTAGAAAGAGAAGAATGCAAATGTATGTTACTGTACACGAACAGTACTTAGTAATTAGACCTGTTTGTTAGTGAACACAGAAATGTCAACTTGCTGCTGTCTCGTAACGGGGGTCTAAGAGAGGAAGAAAATAGAAGAAAGAGAAGCAGAAAAGAAATAAGCAGGCGTAGTATCCAGTAGGCAGGATACTCGACTGCCAAGATTGAGCTCTAGAAAAGAGAAAGAGCTCACTTGCGGGATATAAATGCAGTTTAGCAAAAGAGGGTATCAACCCGCTATGTTTGAATGTATCTGTGATCCCTATGAGTCAGGGGAGGATGTGTCAAGACAGAGCCCCGACCCCCCCCCACCCGAGACCATGAATACACCAAAAATAATAATAATGGACTTTCTTATAACTACCCAGAACTTGGCTCCAGGGCGGATCAGTCCTAGATACCAAACGCTAGCGAAAAAGTGATCATGTTACAACCAGTATCAATAGGATAACAACATAATAACATAAGAGCATACATTAACGTCGCCGAACAGGTCGGCGTCCAGAGACAGGCTCCATGGCGTCAAAAAAAGGGGTCAATTCTGGACACCAACCACCGGGCCAAGTCTCCGAGCCGCCGGCCAGACCGGCGAAACAACAACGCTGCAATACGCGGAGTATAAAAGTCCGCCAACATAAGCATTGTGTGATAACAGTAAGAGGGACAGTAGTATACTAATAAGTTACCCAAAACATGGATTACATGGTATTTGAGCAAAGTTGAGAACAAAATCAATCATACTAAACGTTATAAAAACATAGAGTTCAAACATAAACGTAATGAGCGACAGAGCTATGAAGTAGCAGCCAGGGACAGCTGCAGCTTTCGAAGAAGCTTGTCCCCTTCATCAGGAGAGCGGATGGTGTGAACCTTGCCATCAATCTCCAAAATGAGGCGAAATGGAAAACCCCAGCGGTATTTGTATCCATTGTCGCGCAGTGTAGAGGTGACAGCACGTAAATCACGCCGTTTGGCGATGGTCACCGGTGACAAGTCTTGGTAGATCTGAATCCGGGAGTCTTCAAATAAAATTGTAGTTGAATTCCTGCACGCCAGTGTGATACTATTTTTGATCTTAAAGGACAGAAACCGGAGAATGACGTCGCGAGGAGGGTCAGAATCCTTTGGTTTAGGTCTCAGGGCGCGGTGAGCTCTCTCTATCGAGATGGCTGAATCTGTAAGTGACGGGACCAAGTGAAGGAACAAGCGACGGAGGTATGGTTCCAGTTCGGAAGTTGAGACAGATTCTGGAATATTGCGGACGCGTAAATTGTTCCGTCTTTCGCGATTTTCGCTATCCTCCACCTTATCCTTGAGAATTTCCAGTTCGCTGGATAGGTAGCTCATGTCTTCGCCCACTTGTTTATGGAAGTTCTGATGGTGGTCTTCCCTTGATTCCAGCGCGGTTGTGCGGGAGTCTAGAGCCACCATATCTGATTTTAATTCCCCGATCGCTGATTGAAGAGCTGTCGTGAAAGAGTTCTTAAGGTCCAAGATCATGTTTTGAAGGGATTGAATGTCCGCCTTGGTTGAAGGTGCTTCCGCCTGGTCCATGATGGGAGTAGGCATTGGCGGGGGTGGAGATGGGGTTTCAGACAATTTTTCCCGGCGTGAGAAATGTTGCGAGATATCTTGTGAAGCTCCCGGTTTTTTAGCTCTGGTGTTCGCTCTGCTCATAATATCTGGTAGGATAAAAACGTCCGTTTAAGGGTTGGTTTCGAGTAAGGTCCACACGGGTGTTACGTATTCAACAATTGGTCCGGGTGAGGGAGGAAGTCGGGCATCTGCAGTGCTACATCTTTTATAGGACCTAGGTCCTAGTAATCAGTGAGAGGGATCCCCAGGAGAGCGTCCCGGTGCAACAAACTTCTTTCTTTGGGGATATGGAATGGTATGGCAGCAGCTGCAGGGTGCAGGGTCTGGGGTGTTAAATCATTTGGAGTAATTCTGTTGGGACTAGGAGTGTGTTTCCACTTAGCTCCAGCGGGGGCAGCACCATTCAGGGAAGAGAGGTCTATCTTGCCACCTCCAAGATGGCCGACGTCTTTGCTGTGCAGCGTTTTTTCACCCTTAGTGTTCCAGCCGTATCTCCGTGGTGCCAGACCCCTCCTGACCTCCAGGTACCCGCCGCACCCTCCGCTAGTTCTCCCCTATCACCGCCGCGGCCCGCAGTGTAGTTGTATAAGTGCGGCGCCTGCTTTCCGGCAGACGCCACATCCAAGATGGCCACCGCCACCGGACCTCCGCAGCTCGTCTCCGGCCCTGCAGCTCCCGAGGCTCCCCGGCTCGCCCCAGCCCCCCCTCTAAGGCTTTCCAAGCAAGGGGCTCCCTGCAGGACGTCGGGGTAGGTTTTGTGGGGTTTCTTAAGGCGGCCGGAAGTCGGTCACTCTCGGGCGGGGGTGGATGAAAATTTAGGTCCCGGCTTCACCTTGTGGGGAGGGCCGCAACCTGCAAGCACAGGGCAGGCCTGTGCTCCGGCTCCGCAGCTCTCTGCCAACGTGTCCCTAGTTGTAGATAGTAGTGTGGGACAGTGTTTAGGGTCTATAGGCAGCGTGAGGGCTATTTTAAAGTAGAAATGGAGCTTGTATCAGCAGGAGCTCTCCAGGGGCACGTCCTCCCAGTCAGGCCACAAGCCACGCCCCAGTTATACTTAATTTTGTACTACAAAATGATCAAACATCAAGGGGTACAAGAAACCATTATGGGTATGAGCACTTAAAAAGTACCACTGCTCTAAGTTCTCTATTTATCAAAGCCAATTTTATAATTTCCATCAAAACCGCAGAAAAAACCTTCATGTAATACATCCTGTTAATTATTAAAGAGTTATCCCCATAAAAAAAGTCGCAGCTGAAGATGCTCGGCGCTACAGAGTCACGCCACGGCACGGTGTGACTAGAAGGGCTGTTTTATGTGCAGGGAGGCTAGATGTAAATGGGCACGTCTGTATCGCTCAGTAATGCCACCTCCCACCGCGATACATAAGATTATACCATCGGTATTCATCAGTACTCACCTGTCAGCCTGTGTGGGGGGAGGGTTTCTGTGATGGGTCATTGTGCAACGTGCAGAGTTGTTTAACTGGGCAGAGATCTCTCTGTTTGAAATGAGGGTACTACTGTGCGGCCGTGCCCCTTCCTTGTGACTACACCCCTTTTGCTGCCCCATTTTATATGTCTAGGAGAGCACATAGTTATATTGTTTGCAGGGGGGTGCCGAACACCCTAGCACCAGCCCTGTATATCCCCTCAGAATCATACCCTTAGTACTTAAGATCTAAAGTGAGACAACAAAGACCCCAGGCTGGGTGGGATATATACTGTAACTTGCATACTACCCAGGCATTTACTATATACTGTATACAGGCAGGATGCTCCATTATTTGCAGTACATTAATTTTATAAGTGTATAGATGGAAGACTATTGCAGTAACCGGACACTTAGTAACTGCCCAGAATGTCTGGGAGATGCGTGAACTTCTGGGGGTCTCAGACTTTTGAGAGAGTATGTATCCAGCGCGCAACACACTTCCTGAGCAAAGTCATCCAGGGGCTTGAAGACACAATTTGCATTGATCATAGCGGCCCGGCCCCTATTGTAACATACTACAAATCACAGCTTTGAACGGCGGGTGGTGGGGTGGGATCCGGTCTAAAGGTCGACAATGTTTAGGTTGACAGTCACTAGGTCGACAGGGTTTCTAGGTCGACATGTGCTAGGTCGACAGGTCAAAAGGTCGGCATGAGTTTTTCCACATTTTTTTTCTTTTTTTGAACTTTTTCATACTTAACGATCCACGTGGACTACGATTGGAACGGTAACCTGTGCCGAGCGCCGCGGTAGCAGAGCGAGGCACCTTGCCCGAAGCATGGCGAGCGAAGCGAGCTACGTGAGGGGACACGGTGCACTAATTGGGGTTCCAGGTCACTCTACGAAGAAAACGACCCCCCCCCCCCCCCCAAACCCCCCCCACCTCATGTCGACCTTTTGACCTGTCGACCTAGCACATGTCAACCTATAAACCCTGTCGACCTTCCAACCCTGTCGACCTAGTGACTGTCGACCTATAGTGGTCGACCTAGACACTGTCGATCTAATGACCCACACCCGGTGGGGCTGGGTAGCTGTGACAGTGATGCTAAGCTTTCCATTCACTTTCCATATGGTTGCTCCCTCTGGGAAAATCTACTGATCAGGGAACTACTCCGTAACTTCTAATAAACTTAGTTTGTGGACCATTAACCCACAGACAATATAAAAGCCATTAATGTTGCCATACAGAGATGGCTCTGACTAGAGTAAACAGGAAATACGTGCCCATTCCTTATTCTCCTGCCTGAGTGCCACGCACGCTGCAGGACAGAGGAAGTAGCAGTGCCTGGCGTTTCAGTGTACAGCTGTAGCAGAATTGTCATTCCACTCACTCTCTATAAACGGTGCCCCTTAGCCAAGAGTGGGCAAGAGCTGTAGCTGAAGCGTTTCCCGGGACATTTAAGCTGAACAGTTCCTGCTATTTCAGCTGTGTGATCCGAAGCATTTCACAGTCAAACAGGAGAAGTGCTTATCTCCCCGGGACGTCTACATGAACACAGAGCAGGAGACGCAGGAAAATAATGCACGCTCGTGTTTTATTGAGTGCTCAAATGCCCATCTTCTTACAGAGCAAGTGCCATCAATGACAGAGCTGTCTGTCATCCGAGAGAGCAGCAACGATGCTTCGCCATATCCAGACTCTCTCCTAAGACTCGCCAACATGAGACGCCGGCCATTAAATGAAGGATGCAAAATTGACATGCTTCTATATGTCACACCTGTCCAGCCTGCGGCTCTATGGTCTCGTTAATAATTTAGTATGACCAAAATCTTAACCCTCCCCTTACCTCTTTTCAAGACAGTATAAACCAATCAGCTCCTGTCATTTTTCAAGCACAACCTGTTACATGACAGTTAGGAGCTGATTGGCTGCTACTTTATCACTCTCCAGTTTATCAATTTTCAAGGCTTAGCTGGCCCCAAGTATTTTTGCAGGTGCCCTCCTTTCTGAGCAGAAAACCCTACTGTATCTTGAACTGATAAACCCTAACAAGGGTGTGTCTACAGCTAGGGGTTCTGTCGCAACACTTGCCCAAAGTGTTAGCATGCCAATTAGTTTTTAGATCATCATGGAAAGTCTCACCAGGGTCACAGTGTGGTCATGGGGGAAAAGGGAATGTTAAGAGGTCAGCCATCACATTTTAACCAGACATGAGACGCAATGCCCATCAGATGGGCTTCCACTGACACAGTTGCATTCCGTGCAAACGTGCCCTCCACTTTCATCACCTGGCATTTTACACCGGAATTCAGCTCTACACTAATTTCCTCTTTCCGGTCAGCCCCCGAGTTGTGATGTCCTTGGACATCACTTGATCATTCTGCATCCCAGAATGCATTGCCATCTGCATTCTAGAGCACATTTGCCAAATAGTAGTAATAAGGGAGCAGTCTACAGTCATCAGCTCCACATCTGCGAGGGCAGAGACACACGCTGCGCTATGTGTAAGGGGAAGGGAGTATGATGCTTCTGATGGGATTCTATTGTGGTGCAAGGAGTGAATTGGTCAATACTGTGCTATTAATGCCAAAGTTGCACTAAAAACCTACGTGTATTATAATGCTTTATACTTAGTAACAATTGCTATTTTGCAACTTTTCATACAATTTGATTTTGCACAAGATTTTGAATAAGGGGATTTTTTTTTTTAGGCTAGCGTGACCAGAGCCGGCCATAGGCATAGGCAAACTAGGCAATTGCCTAGGGCATTTGATATGCCTAGGGGCATCATCAGCTTATGCTGATTAAAATGATATGCGGCATGCCTATATTCTGTATGTAGCATTTCATATGCAGATACAGCCACAGTCTCACACAGTATATAGGCATGCTGCATATCAGTTTAATCAGCAAAAGCTGCTTGTGCATCTTAGCCACATAGCAATGCAAATAAGATGCATTTTCATTAAAAAAAGGTGCCCGACGTTAGCATTGATGCAAGATTTGTGAGGACACATCTGTATCCAAGCAGAGGCAGAGGTCACAGTGTTAGTGGAAGTGTAAGTGATGTGTGCATGCGAGTGGGTTGGTTGTGCTGTAGTGTTCAGAATATGTGTAAGGAGCATTATGTGTGTCATGTAAAAATGCTTTAATAATGTGCAACATATGTGTAAAGGGCCACTATGTGTGTCATTATGTGTATAAGGGCATTAATAATGTGCGGCATATGTGTAACAGGGTACTACTGTTTGTGTGTCATTATGTGTATAGGGGCACTAATAATGTGCAGCAAATGTGTAGGGGGCACTATGTGTGTCATTATGTGTATAAGGGCATTAATAATGTGCCGCATATGTGTAAGGGACATTATGTGTAAAAGGGCATTAATAAAGGTTGTCATAATGTGTAAGGTGCATTATGTTTATAAGGACATTAATGTGTCTCATATGTGTAAGTGGCATTACTGTGTGGAATTGTGTATAAATGCATTACTAATGTGTGGCATTATGTGTATAAGGTGCTCTACTATGTGGCGTTGCATATAGAAAGGGCACTACTGTGTCGTCTAATGTAAATAAAGAGCAATAAGGTGTGGTGTAATGTGAATAAGGAGCAATTCAGTGTGATGTAATGTGAATAAGGGGCTCTACTGTGAGGAGTAACGTTTATAAGGTAAAGTGATACTACTGTGGGATGTAATATGAATTATGGACACTATCGCAAGATAAAATGTGAATAAAGTTGCAGCACTCTGTGGCGTAATTGGAATTGGGGTTACTATTGTTTGGCCATGCCCCTTCCCAGCAAGAAGATGCCCCTTTTTGGGCTGTGCGTCAAATGTGCAAACTGTTCCTATTTAAAATATAGGGGGTACAAGGACTGCTATGGGTGAGGGGTGATGGTGCTGGGAAAGAGGTGCAAGGTCAGAGGCAAAACCAGCGGTGGTGCTAGGGGGCACCAGACAAAATCTTGCCTAGGGCATCTAACTGGTTAGGGCCGGCTCTGAGCGTGACTTTACTACAGTATCTCATATGATCGAAATAAATCCCACTGATTGCATTGGCAGTTTCCAAATTACTTTCTCACAGCAGCTGATCAGATTAGTCTGTCACGACCGGTCTCTTATTATTACAATCAGACGCCTGGACGTTACCTCTTCCTTCAGATGTTTTACCCACCACTGATGCCCGACTCATTGAGTTGTAATATCATGGCTATTATTCTGCTCCCTAATAAAATATTTTGGGACCTCAACTCTCCTCCACCAGGCTTGAGAGACTGAACTCATAAATATAAGACACAACGGCTCACTTATAACTGAACTGAATACGGGGCTATTCAGGTTGGATTGCAGATTCTGATTAAAAGCAGAATCTGCAATCCATTCTTTTGCAAGCTAGGGGCCGCCCTATCGCAGGGCAATACCGCCCAGCATGCTGACCGTGCTGGCCAGCGGCTGCCACCACAATTTAATTGTGGTCGCAGAAACTGCGGACAACCCCTGCCTCCGCAGCCTGGTTGCGGATGCAGACGGCACGCCGCTATTTTTGTCCATCAGAGCAGCTGCATGTGACGTTACGCAGCCACCCCGAAAAAATGCCGCCCCGCCCCTGTTTTCCCTTCGCCGCCCCGCGAACGTCTCTACCAATCAATCAGGTAGAGGCGTTTGCAGCCAATGCGATGGCTGGGACGGGCATGCACAGGACGGGACCTGCACAATGGCTCCAGACACTGGGAAATTGTGGCAATGTGATCTGAATAACCCCCATAGTTTCTTCAGCACACTAAAGGACCCTACACACTTGCCGATTTGCCGCCGAGGTGCCTGACGCCTGATACAGCTGACGGACTACCGGCGGCGCGCATGCGGGGGGGGGGGATTGATGAGGGGAGTGAAGTTTCTTCACTCCCTGACGTCACCCGGCTCCATAGCCCTGCATGCTAATATGGAAGATATTGTCTATATTGGCTTGCAGGTATAAATGTCCCGGCACCAACAATTAACGACAGCGGGGCCGTGCATCGTTGGTGCCTACACACTGGGCGATATGAACAATTTCTCGTTCATTACTGAACGAGATTGTTCATATCGACCGCACACATCGGCAAGTGTGTAGGGCCCATAACACGGTCTGCAAAAGGTTTCCATTCATATGCACAAGCGCAGCTAACATCTAGTCATGTACATGGTGATTTGACCCAGCGGGGATCCAATAAAGCCTCTTCCTATTGCTGGGCTTAGCTAATGGTATTATCTTGCAGCAAAAAGCTAAGCTTTTTGCCATTTATTAAATTGACCAGGGTATTTGTCCCCATAGAAGTCTATTGGCATAGTGGTAAGTGGAGCAAAATACTGTCTGACTTCTCAGGGGGCTAAGCACTGATTCAATTGTGAGAAGCAGAGACTTAAGCCGTTCTCTCATATACACCCATCAGTGATCAACTTCGTACCACCCGAGACCAGTGGCTTAGCCAAGCCACGTGCGATCGGATTGGCTGTGCTCGTGCATCGTCATCATAAGGGGGCGGTCCCAACCTTGCAGAGCACCAGCATGCTGCGGACTGAGACTAGAGAGAGAAAGGAGTCAGGACAGACACATCTCCACATCTGTTGATGGATCACTTAAATGTAATTACACAGCGCTTTATTGTTACCATGAGGCCACATTACTCTGTCTGTGCAATGCCATTCATCGGTCAGTCCTATTGCGAATTTGCGAGTAAGCATTTTCAGCAGAAAAAACACCAGATAGAGTTGCACGGGACCTGGCAGCTCACTCACGCCAGGCATCTCCCGCTGTTGGGCGTATTGAGGCTGGATGTATGAGGACACATCTGTATACAGAGCAGAACAGAAATTGGCACAGACAAAAGCCGCTGCTGCTGTAGCACTTCTTATACAGATACTGCGACTCAGTCGCACGCAGATATACAATATCAAATTAATCAGCACATGCGCCTGGTGCCTCCTAATTGCATCGCGTTGCGACTAAGACACATTTTTGGAAGAAAAAAAAATGCCCCGAGCAATGAGGACATACCTGTATCATCACTCCGCCCCTTGTAAAGTGTTTTCAACACCTCAAAAAAAAAAAAAAATTATAGCATGGGTACAAGACACATTAAAGGGATCAAAGCTAATATACAAAAAAAAAAAAAGTACCTCGGACACTGAATAACAATACAGTTGATCTAAGGAAAGAAACAGGCGTTCATCTGTGTTGTATCAGCTGTTACATGCGGTGCTATTTATATAGCTGGAAAACACTGCGTGTGCTGTCTGTAGCTATTACTGTACAAGTGTAGCACAAATGCGCAGCAACTCTTAACAACCAATCACCAATTATCCTCCAGCGACCTGGTGCCAGTAAAACAGCAAAGTTGCATCTTGTCGGACTAATCGTCCCATGACCCCGTCACATGCAATTATAGAAGGTCAGGATCTTCTGGACGGAAATCCACAAAATCCGCAGTTCTCTCCATAAATTGGTCTCCCAATAAAGGAAGAAAACATCACCTTACACAAAAGAGCATTTTGGAAACAAGCGGCTACATAGTGATTTGTTTTTCATGCTGGGCTCTGTACTATGATAGTGCAATAGTCAGTAAAACAGTACTGTAGTAATATCATTTTTCTACATAACGCTGGAAAGAGTGTGACCTCAACTTTACAATCAAACCTCAAAAATAACTTGTGTTTCACCTTATTTATCATGTCCAGACTATGAAAACAGAGGTAAGAAGGGGCGCAATGCCATCGTCAGTATCCGGGGGTACCGGTGCATTGTACTTTTGTCGTAGAGATGTGAATAAGTGGCCGAATGCATGGCATGGCTAAGTCGCAAAGTCCACTGCGCAGCAAGCAGAGCTGCTGTATTCGGCGTGATCTGATAGGTATACGCGGATAAATACCCAGTGTGTCATGTCCAGGAAGTGCAGTGAGGGTGCAAGACATCTCAGTATGGAAATGAGTAAATGGGGTTCATGCACTGGCTGTGTGTGAGTTGGGGGGGTGCTCACTCTGCTTTTGGATACATTTACAGTTCACAGTATAACATGCAGGTTTATTAATCCCCAGCAATTTATACGCGGTGAAGCTTGGCAGAGCCGGGAGCAGGAAATCTCTCTACTATCTCTGCTGATCCTTACATCTCGGCTTTAAAGTTTAACCTCTCCACTGCTTGCTGCCTGCAAAGCACTGCCGAAGGAATGACGGCAAAAGCGCCAGGAGTAATTATGGAGCAGCGGGATAAAATCCCAGTCTGATCACTAATCCCCTGCAGAGCAGCTAAGCCCCGGAGTGTAACGGGATTGGATTCCTGCGCACCGGGTGCACCAAGAGGTTAACAAAATGAGACATCAATGATAAGAGCCAATAAACATGTTCTCACAACCCAAAGGAATCTCAGGCTGCTCGTTCCCTGCAAAGCATTATGGGCTAGAGGCACAACACCGACCGGCTCACACAGGTGGAGACAGCATTTCCACCGCACAGATAGGGGTAAACTAAGTGTCAAGTGCTAACAAAAAAAATCTTTTCTGCCATTAACTACCCATTAAAAGATGCAATTTAATTTCGCGCTTCTCAGCATCACCGTGTCAAAGCTGCAGTTAATTCCCTCGCCTTTCTCTCCGCTAACGTCTTTATGAAAGCGCTTAGCTCTAAAATGGATACAGAAAACATTAGCACCATCAATGACCACAATAATAATGAATCAATAGGACTCCTTATCTAGATAAATATGTTGCTAGTTTATGGCCATCGGTATTGCATTAGGAAACTGCAGGTCT
This sequence comes from Pseudophryne corroboree, assembly GCF_028390025.1. NCBI lineage: Eukaryota > Metazoa > Chordata > Amphibia > Anura > Myobatrachidae > Pseudophryne > Pseudophryne corroboree. The sequence continues at coordinate 339,558,263 of NC_086453.1, forward strand.
TTATTCAGTGAGCTGTGAAGTATTTGCTCTGAAAAAAAGGCAATTTTGCATTCATAAGAGTGATTGGAGCCAACGTCTAACCTGGGGTGGGCGTGCTGGAGAATGGAAAACAAGGCTTTATGATTCAGCCTGCATTTCTTATCGCTCGCAGACGGGTTCCAACGTACAGATAGACAGCCAATAGGTCAACAACATATGGTCAACATGCAGAGGCGTTTCTAGAGAGGAGGGGACCCGTGTGCAGACTCCGTGCCTGGACTCCCTCCTCTCCCGTAGCCGTCGCGCCGCTGTTAGCGCTCTGAGCGCTGTAGACTCTGGCACAGTGCCAGAGTCTACAGCGCATGCGCAGGACTCTGAAGAATGGCCGCCGCGCAATTTTTTCGGAGTCCTGCACATGCGCTGTAGACTCTGGCACTGTGCCAGAGTCTCTAGTGGTCAGTGCGCTAGCAGTGGCGCAACGGCTACGGGAGAGAAGGGGGCCCACACACGGTCAGCGATGGACTCCGGAAAGGTAAGTATAGGAGAAATGGGTGCCGTGTGTGCGGTGTGGGCCCCCCGGGACTCGGGCCCGTCTGCACCGCACACACTGCACCAATTATAGAAATGCCAATGTCAACATGCATTAAGTAGATAGGGTCAAAAGGCCGACAGGTAAAAGGTAGACAGCGCTAAAGGCAGACAGGGTCAAAAGGTCAACATGATCATGGGCGACACACATATGGTCGACAAAAGTTTTTTTGGGGGGTTTTTACATTATTTCTGACTTTTGCTTGATTTACAGTACAACACATATGGGGTTGGGTACATGTGACTGGCGATCCGCCGGTCACAATACCGACGCCGGGATCCCGGCTGTCAGTTGGCCGGTGAGGGGGCCAGTGCAACGAAGCCCCTTGTGGGCTCGCTGTGCTCGACGCAAAGTAGCCCCGGTGGCCCGCTGTGCTCGCCACAGGTTCTATTCCCACTCTATGGGTGTCGTGGACACCCACGAGTGGGAATAGTCCCTGTTGGTAGGCATGCTGACCGGCGGGATAATCAGAGGTCGTGATCCCGGTGTTGGTATTGTGACTGGCGGTTTCCTGACCACCGGTCACGTAACCACATCCCTCCACGTGGACTATGATTGGGAATAGATAATAACTTGCCCGAAAGCGTGGGGAGCATAGAGAACCGCGAGAGTCACACGTCACTGATTGGAGGTCACATATGATGAAACATAGAAAATGACACCCAAAAAACGTTAAAAAAAAAAGTGTGTAGACTTTTTGTGCCAACCACTTCCATGCCCACCTTTGACTCAGTCGTCCTTTTCCATATCAACCTTATGACCCTGTCCACTTAATGAACGTCGACATAATGACTGTCTAATCACTGTAGATCTTCTATACCACACCCCTCACAGATACGGTGGACAGGTGCCGCCTGTCACATGACTCTAGGGGCCTGATTCAGAGTTGCAAGTTATGCTGATATACACGCAAGCGGGTAATGCTTCTTCTTCTGCGCTTGCCTAAGTGTGCCGATTATTACCACAGAGACACACCCCAGCTTTGGATGCAGAGTCTGTGGGCTTCAGTGGGCATTCCTGGGAGGTAACAAGGGGCGGCTTAGCGGAGGTGGAGGTGTCACTGTGAGCGGCTGCATCCGAAGATGCACAGCCACTGACACAGGACGTCATACTCAGGTGGAGAAGCTGCATCTGCCATAGGGTTTGTGCAAGTTTAGATGGTGCGTCCGGTGGTGGTGTCTAAAGACGCGCGAAGATGGGAATGCACCATCGTAAGGCGCTGCAAGTGGGAGTTTCAGTATTAAGAGAATTGGCTGCGGCATTAACATAAGACGCAGCAAAAGATGCGACTGCATCTGCGTACCACTCTGAATCGTACCCTAAGTATAACCTAGCTGGATGAAGGCCGCCAAATCCCAGGACTATAACCCACAGTCCACAGGTACTCATTGGGGACTCGCTGTACTCTACAGCACTGTACGGAAAATGGGCGACCAATGCACGTCACATAGCAAGTAATATATTAGTTTCCAGCCAAACAGGCGATTTTATGTAAATTTCACGGAAAAAAATAAAATTTAATTTTTCAAAGTTAAAGTCTTTGTAATTTCCGAACTTTACATTTTGACGGTCATGAGCACAATGTTAATAGAATAGCTTATAATTTAATTATATTTGTTATTAACACAGCGTCTGTGGGTAAAGCTAATTGAGGGAATTGCAAGTTAATGTGCCCTATGGGGGATAACAGTTTCCGTCACAATCTCACAGTGCAAGTCAGAGCTTTTTAAGAGAAGAATTTTACAATTATGCCCATTAGAATCCATAATGCATAGGTAGAAACAAATTAGAATTCAATAAAGAGCTTAAGATTTTAGAGGTTTATCATAAGGTTTGTGATCAGGTCTCAGTTGGTGCTTTGGTTTTTGAGTAGGTGGAACCACTTAATCGTCCAGCAGCAGTTCCAGGGTTAGCGAGCTGGCGTCATCCGTTAGGTCCCATCGCCTGCTCTAGAAAAACTCAGCAACGTGACTAATTGCTGTGGTTGGCCTTGGGTTTTGCTCCCATCTTTCTTGTGTACTCTGACTGCCAGAGAACCAATCAAATAGACTGTCTGACTGCGAATACTCTGATTGGTTAGCTTGGGGCAGATGCCAACACTAGGCAAATACTGAAACTCTCATTCTCTGTTTTAAATGTCCCCAAGGCGAGGAGGTCGCATTGAGCGCCGGATGCCGACATGGGGGCAGCAGTCACTTACAGGTGAAGCAGTCCGCTGCCGCTCTTCCAAGTCAGTAATATGTTGAGCGGATGGCACAATCCAGTGCCACCACTCTACCAATCTGAAAGGCAAATGACGCCCCTGCCCACCACATGGTTGGAAGTCTGACAGGGGGGCGACTGAGGAGAGGTGGGGCAGTTCTCTTGCTTTTATCCATTACTTCCGGTCTCAGGACTGCTCCTGCATCCTGCCTGTACCCCTCCTATTCATACCTCTGTCGCTGCGTATAGGGAACAGCTTTCTCACTGTCCCGCTCATAGCCCTCTGCAGCTACGCCTGTTGCCTTGCTATTGGCTGGTCTACCGCAGTCAATCACAATGGTTCCTCTGTTCTGCGGCGGGTCCTTTACTGTACTTTCATGCGAGTGTTGAAACTGGACTCTGATCCTGTCACTTGGACCGAGTGGCCAGAATAAGGGTGGGGGTAAAATATTACAGTCTCTGCAGCAGTGTGGGCAAAAGCCAGATCTTCTCAAATCCACATAGAAAATCTAGAGTGGCATCAAAATTAATTTAGTGCGGATCTGGCTTTTTCGGCACATTCTGCAGCAATATCAGTCCTCGTCCTGGCCTCCTGGTCCTATCCCTGGTCACATTTTATTTGCTTTGCGGTCTACTAAGGCCCCTTAAAAAAGCCCTGACCTCCATCATGCAGTAGCCTAATGCCGCTCACTGATGTTATGTGCTAATGTTCCTACTCCAGGGTCAATACGTTAAGGGCTCCATTTAACAAAGGTACTACTCTCCGTTTACTATCAGATTGGTACTAACAAATATGCCCTCTTTTTTCACCATAACTTACCAGTCCGGCAAGGTCTCCTTCCTCTACCGCTGTGGTGGGGACACAGCAATGTATGGAAGGCTTTGCTGAAATAGGGACAGACATCGGAAGCCCATCCTGGAATGGTTGGTGGGCTTCCAAAATCAAAATTCCAATAGCAAATTGTATCAAAAGAAGCCCGGAAGTGGTGTCTACAACTGAGATCAAGCAGTTACCCAACAGATGGGCACCAGAAAGCAGCACTTGATGGATGGCAACCATGGAATACCCGCTATTCCACGGTAAAGACATTCCCATTGGAACGGGAACAAAGATGGTTGCTAACCATGGGTTTCTGTTGTCCATCCCTGCGCTGAAGCGTTGCAGATGGTGTAAGCGGTACAGTCAAAAGCAGCAGTAAGCTGCGCCTATCGCTGTTTGCTAAATACTGCGTGTATGTCACAGCCCCATTAATAAATGCTAACGAAGCTTTAGCTCATTCTTAATTGGAGGCCTACCAAATGAACAATGTTTAAGCATCACACTCTCCATCTTCCGCTGCGCCCCCCCCCCCCCCCCCCCCCTCCCCTACACTGCTGCCAGGCTACAGAAGACATCCTCCATTTCCTGATTCATCCCAGCTCGTCCTCTAAGGTGTTACACATTCATTGCAGAAGCCGCACATGCAGACAATGCCTGGAAGCCCCACAACCAGAGCCAGACCTTATAACAGCCGCAGAGAGTAAGCGCATCTTGCCCACCATGGAGGTGACAAGACATCCTATTAATTTTAGGGCGAGATTGCAGCCCCATTAGTCTGTAACGTTCTTGGTTGCACATGACAGTAAAGTACAGGAAAGGGAGATGGGGACAGAAATTGATTGTCTGGCTTTATGCTCTAACGAGTAATCAGATGCCATCGCTCACCGTAATCACTAATCTGCAGCAATTAGTAGCAATTATCATAAATAACAATCCCTCCGTGAGCTGCTGAGGGACCCAGGGAAAGTGTGTGATGTGACGGAACTGACGCTGCTAGGCCGTAGGAGCAGAGAGCTTCCCACACAGCCCGTGCTCTGTAGCTAGACCTCAGCCAATACGTTACCACGCTGTCTATTCGTTTACAGGGAGCGGACGCATCCTGCACGGCAAAACAGCAACATTAGCACAGAAACACTGCAAATACGGAAGAGTTATCACACACTGGAACAATGCGAGGGGCATCCCACAGCATTACAGCACAGGTTGTTCTCTCATATTAGTAATATAGGACTAAATGGCAACCCGCTCAAAAAGAGCACTGTGACTGTATCAGAAGCACAACCAAACATCCCCATGCCTAATAATTACTATTGTATACCGATATCTATGATAGAATGAACTGCCAGTGTAAGGGGTATATTCAATTGAAGTCGAAAGCTGCCGTCTGTCGAAAAGATGGCAGTTTTCGACTTTTTTAGATCGAAAGGGGTTCCGACCTATTCAATCTAACTTCAAATTATTCAACAAGTCGAGGAAATCGACTTGTCGAAAAGCATGTGGATCGGCGGAATAGCTACTGATCTGCGTGCTTGTGTCAAAAACGGGGACAAAACCGATAGGTTTTGGCTCCCTTTTCGACCACCTCAATTCGACTTTAAAAAAAGACGAATTGAGATGCGGGAGCAGAGGCGGGGGAGAGCCGCAGGCAGACGGGGAGAGCAGCACCGGAGGATGCATCACAGCCGACGCTGCTGGAGGCGGGTGGACGCTGCTGTGAGCGGTGGCTGTGATGCAGGAGCAGAGACGGGGGAGAGCCGCGGGCAGACGGGGGAGAGCAGCGCTACAGCAGCGGCAGCGTAGCCGGAGGATGTGTCACAGCCGCCGCTGACAGCAACGTCCACCTGGCTCCAGCAAGCGAGGTCTCGCTTGCTGGAGCCGGGTGGACGCTGCTGTGAGCGGTGGCTGTGATACATCCTCCGGCTATGCTGCTGTAGCGCTGCTCTCCCCCGTCTGCCCGCGGCTCTCCCCCGTCTCATCTCCCGCATCTCAATTCAACTTTATTTAAAGTCGAATTGAGATTGCATTGAATAGCCCAGGTCGATCCATTTCGACAAATGAATGTCGGAATGGATCAGACTTCAATTGAATATACCCCTAAATACTGTAATGAGATACTGTAGTATTATACTATGTACACAAAGCCAACTAGACAAGACAACAAGATCAGATACATTGATAAATAAAAAAAGGTCAATAGCCATTACAAACCCTTAAAGATGTAAAAGGAAGACGCATTATAAATTATTACCACAACCGCTAGAAGGACATTAAGCAAAAATATATGGAAACTTTCCCAAAATAATTATTACAATAAAGAAAAATAAGAACTGCAGTAACACATTGGGTCCATTGTATTAATGTACTTCTGCCATCAAACATCCAAAAATAGAAGTATTATTTATCGGGACTGTTCATTATGTGGATACAGGTTGAGTATCCCATATCCAAATATCCGAAATACGGAATATTCCGAAATACGGACTTTTTTGAGCGAGAGTGAGATAGTGAAACTTTTGTTTTCTGATGGCTCAATGTACACAAACTTTGTTACACACAGTTAATAAAAATATTGTATTAAATGACCTTCAGGCTGTGTGTATAAGGTGTATATGAAACATAAATGAATTGTGTGAATGTAGACACACTTTGTTTAATGCACAAAGTTATAAAAAATATTGGCTAAAATTACCTTCAGGCTGTGTGTATAAGGTGTATATGAAACATAAATGCATTCTATGCTTAGATTTAGGTCCCATCACCATGATATCTCATTATGGTATGCAATTATTCCAAAATACGGAAAAATCCAATATCCAAAATACCTCTGGTGCCAAGCATTTTGGATAAGGGATACTCAACCTGTATTACCTCACAAACATGGCTGATTTACCAAGCTGTGAAACGTTTAGCCAAAACGTAGAGTGTAGGTAAAACAAGGAGAGCTATTCGTATAACTGCCCTGCAGCCGATGCTTACCCACGGTGGTCCAATAGTAGTAGATAAGCTGAGACAGAACCTGACAGAGAAGTCTCCGCGTAACCTATCACGTCACTTTCTACACTCAGCAAGGACAGACTCGTAGTGGAACCACTGTCCTGGAAAGCAAATTGGAATAAATGGGGCAAAAAAATCTTCCCTTACCAGGATATGTGGTGATATGAACAGTTTGTGGGGACATTTTGCGAGACATGATAAATAGCAGTGGCAAACACAGGATTTGCATGGGGGGCGTTACCAGAAATGGGTGTAGCCAATCACTGGAGTGGGGACTGAGGTGACCCAGTATATGCTGGGTCCGTAAAACTAGTGTGTCTGTATGTATGTATGTATATATATATATATATATATAAATATATATACATACACACACACACACACACATATACATAGCATATTAAACATGTACACATACATGGGTGGTCTTCAGTATGCCGACTGACAGGATCCCGGCGCACAGTATACCGGCGCCGGGATCCCGACAGCCGGCATACCGACACTTATTCTCCCTCGTGGGGGTCCACGACCCCCCTGGAGGGAGAATAAAATAGTGTGGCGCGCGTAGCGCGCCAACGTGCCCGTAGCGTGGTGAGCGCAGTGAGCCCGCAAGGGGCTCATTTGCGCTCACCACACTGTCGGTAAGCCAGCGGTCGGGCGCCCGACTGCCGGCATATCATAGTGAACCCACATACATATTTATATATATATATATATATATAGCGTAGATTGACGGCGGCACTCAAACAGTCTCATCAATATGTAGAATCAGGTCATTTATTTAGACCATAGAAACCGACATGTTTCGGGGCAGAACCCCGTCCTCAGGGTCAAACTTGCTGTTTGACCCTGAGGACGGGGTTCTGCCCCGAAACATGTCGGTTTCTATGGTCTAAATAAATGACCTGATTCTACATATTGATGAGTTTGAGTGCCGCCGTCAATCTACGCTGTATATCTGTGACCTAGTGTCACCCGGAGGGCACCGCAGCAGCTAATCTCTTGGCTCAAAGGAGTGCCGGGCTCCCCATAATCAGTATATATATATATATATATATATACACACACACACACACATATGCATACATACATACATACATACAATACACGTATATATATCATGTGTGTGTGTGTGTGTGTGTGTGTGTGTGTGTTTATATGTATGTATATATATATTAGCACAGTAGCAAATTGCTGTTGGAGTTTTATTTCATGAAGGAGTCCGCTGAGTGCCATAGCCTGGAGGATTGCATACACTGTACCAATGTGCACTGCGGCAGTATGAAGCTGAAGTGAGAGTGCCGGTTGCCAGTCTGATATGTATGCACATGGATAGATATGTACTATAATTAAAATAAAGTAAACTTTTATTAAGCACTTACAAGTGCCACCAGGAAGACAGCAGGCTGCAGAGGACGCTAGACAGCCATTAATAATACTCATGCAGAAAAAATAAATAAAAAAAATTGTGGAGGGGGGGAGGGGGGGGGAGGGTTCTGGGTGCTCGGAAACCCCCCCTGCGTGCGCCACTGAATAGGCCCCCTAGTGATTGGTAATATACAGGGGGGGAAAAGAGAAAATGCAGGTGCACTCTCTAAACACTAAGAACTCTATTATAATTGTTGTGATTGCCAAACTCTGCAATTTAACATGGAGTAAAATTGAGGTTCTTAGCATAATTTTAGGCCAGAAAAAATGGGCCTACCTACCACAGCCAGGTGAGCTAATCTGATGGATCCCTAACATTCCTAAGGTTCAAGTCCACAGGCGATCCAGCACAACCCAACCGCCCCAAGGCATCACCCCAGTGAGAAGAAGCAGTTTAACTGTTGAAAGGTGTTCCATTAGTAAGACATAGCAGCTCAGTGCTAGAGTGTTACATAGGGGAGAAGCAGTAACCAAAGTGTTAAAAAGTGAAAAGCAGTTTAGGTACTAAAAAAATAAATCTTACATTAAATGTTACAATAATGATGCCACGGAGCAGCCAGGCCACACCAACACAGGAGCCCCACACCCTGAACCCATCTCTAACACTGACATATTATATACATTTGATTGGTAATACAGATGTGTTCTTATACACTGTTGTTCAAGTTGAGGTAAATAGTCCCTCTTGGCGCACCCAGTCCCTCCGAGCGTCTTAATCTCACAAATAACTGGGAGTGGCGCAGTCTTTTTTCATGGCAAGTGCCAATATGCTTCATCTGCGACTTTGTACATACGTAAATCAAATATCTGTGTAGTTAAAGTCGCAGCCTGGCGTCTCTAGCACACTTTGAGTGGCGTTTCGCTGCATCTGGGATGTGAACATGACTCAATATTTAAAGAAAACTACGGTACGCTACACCAATAGGGCGTGGCTCAGACGCTCAGTGTATGAGAACACATATATAATAGAGGCAAGAGAACGCAATAATCCCCAGAGGAGCAGATGAATACACCCCACGTGAAAGAGCCACAAATCAGGGACAGGAATATCCAGCAACAGTCCCTACTTGCCAGGAACTGCGCTAGGTTTAGATTGGTCTCTGGACTGGTTACACTTCTTTCAGACCGCAAATGCCGGATCCAACCCGGTAAGACAAACGTGTACTTACCGGGTGGGATCCGGCATTTGCGCTCCGCAGCTGGCTTTCCGAACCGGCAATATACCGGGTCGGTTGCCATAGCAGCGGAGGGAGCAGCAGCAGCAGGGGCGGGGGTGGAGGCGGCGCCGGGAGAAGAGCTCATCTCCTGCGCCGCCTCTCCCTTTGCTGTGAATGGGAACCGTGTCGCATCGACACGGCTCCCATTCACACCGCACCTGACCCGGTAATCAACCCGGGTAAAACCCTTCTTTTTTACCGGGTTGAATTACCGGGTCAGGCGACCCGCTAAAACGACCAAGGACCTTTCACATCGCACACTGACCCGGGTCGACACGGCAATATGCCGTGTCGATACCAGGTTATTTGTGCGATGTGAAAGGGGTATTAGTCTCTTTTACGGACTTAAAATCAGGATTGCATAAGAGTTACATCTTATGCTGGGTACACACCTAAAGATATATCTGCAGATCAATTGATCTACAGATATATCTAAATCCGGATCGGGCAGTGTGTACCCAGCTTTACACACAGGACAAACAACAACAACAACAAGAACACACATTTGCTTCATACTGAAAAACAGGGAGACTTCTAAGGCCAGAAGATTCCAGAGAGCAATAACATCTGACATGTATTCAGTGAGACTGAACCCGTCCTTTACGACAGATGCTTTTAGAATACTGAGGCACTGGCATATCTACGATGGGTGCACCCATTTTTTAAATACTTATCCCTCTGGAGTCCCGCGCCGACGTCAGCAGCACTGTGGAATCACCAATGCGCCATTTTCCCGGTGAGAAATCACTGGGAAAATAGCCGCCGCGCTATTTTCCAGGTGATCTGCGCATGCGCAGTAGAGTCTGAGCCTTCTAGTGCTCAGACTCTCCAGCGCTGCCGGCAGACAGAAGGGGGCCCGAACAGAGGAGGCAGCACCCGGGCCTCCTCCTCTCTCAAAGCGCCCCTTTACTGGGGCTGCAATTCTTCCATTGTATGTCTATTTACATTCTACAGCATTTAAAGACCAATGTTCTTCTACGCAGTCGCTTGTGCAGAGAACATCGATGCCCAGACCTGGAGAGTCAGTGACCAGATGAGGATTCGCAGCCGCTTGCTGCACGTAGAAGGCACTGCCTGCGGGTCGGCAGCAGGTGCTAGAACGGATTCATTGTGGCCCACAGAGAAGAGGAGAAATGTTACTGTGAGCCAAGCGCAATGTCAGAGGAAGAAGCCTTCACAATGGAGGTCTGACAGCCTGCGCAGTCACGCATACAGTATGTTCTGACATCACAGCGATGCATCAGACCTTCATACTGGGAGCTGAGCAGAAAAATAATTGCAGAACAGAAGTTACAATGAGGGGGGGAGAGAGATAAAGTAACAGCCAATCATCTCCTCACTGCCATGTCACAGGCTGGGTTTGAAAAATGACAGTTAGGAGCTGGTTGGTTGGTACTTTATCTCCATCCACTTTATCACTCTCCAAAGTACAAAGACCACAAAATACCAGCCAATCAGCTTCTAACTGTTATTTTTAAAAACACAGCCTGTAAAATGACCGGATCTAATTGGTTGGTACTGAATTTCTCTGTAAGGTTTGATACCTCTTCCCCAGTGCGAGGGAGGGATGAAGAGAAACGGAGATATGGGGAAGATTGCCCAAGTGGAGGTTTTGCCCAAGCAACTAATCAGATTCTAGTTTATAGAAAGTACTAGATCGAATCTCGAATCTGAATACATCGAATCTGATTAGTTGCTATGGGCAACACCTCCACTTGTCATCTTTAGAAGGTTAGGTACATCTACTCCAGAGATTCACGTCATTCACATCATCATCCAAATGTTTACATTACAGTAGGTTATCACACACTAATGTCTAATTCAATTGCAAATTGCACGGGGGAAGGAGGACTGATATAAATCCTCAAAGAAATTTGCAGTATCATGCAGCGATGGACGGGATCAGATCACAACTGTGCTGTATACATCACTCTGCAATGAGAGGCACAGAGCTCCATATGTCAGTGACTTGCGGTCTCCTTGTTAACAAAACAGCTCTATACAAATAGTGGTCATGCTTAAATCCACCAAGTTTTAAGGTGAGCATCTGACGTACTGTGTTGTTTTACCATAGATCTGGTAGACCTGGCGTCCTAAGCCTTAGGATGCAATATGTATTGTGGTGGATGAATAGAAGGACAGAAAGATATCTATCCATCTATCTATGGGGGTTATTCCGACCCGATCGCTCACTGCAGTTTGTCGGGTCAGAACTGCGCATGTGCCACAGTGCGCCGGCGCATGGTAGCCGTCGTTGCCTAGCGATCGCCTCTGAGACAGAGGCAGTCACTGGGCGGGAAGGGGCTGGCGTGGCCGGACCACTGGGGGGGGCGGGCCGCGGCGGCTGCGTGACATCACACGCAGCCGCTGCGGGCCAGGAAGCGACGAGTAGCTCCCGGCCAGCACGCTAAAGCTGCGCTGGTCGGGAGCTACTCTTGAAGTGCAAAGGCATCGCCGCTGTGCGATGCCTTTGCACTTCTGCGGGGGGGGGGGGGAGGGGCGACACTGACATGCTGGGCGGACTAGCCCTGTGCTGGGCGTCCCCTGCATGTCAGGGAAGAAGATCGTAGCTGTCCTAAATTTAGCACAGCTACGATCAATTCGGAAATGACCCCCTATATCCAGTAAAACAACAAAGTGCATCAGTGATAGACAAGTCACTCAGTCCCTCATTGAAAATACTGAATCTGTATTCCAATCACTCACAGTTAGGCAAATATTGTGAAGTCTGTACAAGGCATTTAGATCAGCGTCAGCTGATCACAATGTTAAACTATATGACAGATTTCTGTCACTGGGGCTATTTATATAGCACAATTTCAGATACAGGAACAATATACTGTGGCGCATATTAATTGAATAAAGAAATTTCACAAATCAAAAGGACTATTGTCTCTAATCGTCGTTACAACAAAAATGTTATCGATGTGATAATATGACTTATTGACACTATTTACCATTAGCTTATCACTATGGCAGATTGTGGCAGATGAGTGACACTTTGCGTCCAGGGTGGAACATCCAGAGAGATGAGAGTTTTGTTTCACGGATTTAAAAAAAAAAAAAAGCTTCAGTGTGATAAAAAATATATTTTATTACAGTAAAAATGTATTGATAAATACTGTAGGCTCCATGGTCTATAGCAGGGATAGGTGGCCCTGGCACCTGTGCCACAAGATGGTACACACCGGTGTTTGCGGTATCACCCAGGGCTGTACCGGGAGGGGACACAGACAGCTGCCCCAGAAGCACCTGTGCCAAGCTGCTGGCATACAGAGATGCGCCTGGCACAATAAAGGGCACACCCAACGTCCACAGTCCGGATCCAGGCTCTTTGCAGGGCCTGTGGGCTGATGGGGTCCTGCACATGCAGGACCACGACGCACTGAGGTAATTTCCGGTCAAGGGTTTCGGGGAATCCAGCCGGAACTACTTATCGTGACCTGTAGGATAGAATGGGCTACTTCAATCAAAAGATTGCAGTAGCTGCCTATATTGGGAATGCAAAGCACAGAAACCTGTGGGGGTTGCGGCTGCAGACGGAAAAGGAGGGATCGCAGCAGGTATTGGAGATGCCTGCCGAGATCCCTCCTTTACACATTCAGGAGATCCCTAATATCCGAGGCTGACCTCCGTAACGCGTGTTTTTGGGGACATTGCCACAAATATTATTTGATAAATGGGCCCCTATGTACAGTATCTGAAGTATTTCTCAGCTCTAGAAACACTATATATATCTATCTATCTCTATATATCTCGCTGGTTATCTCAGCCATACTTAGGCCCAGATTGATCCGGCCTTGGAGAGTGATAAATTTCACAGTGATAAAGTACCAAATACCATGGCAGTAGTGTCACTCTGGAAATTGTTTGGTCCACGGATCTACAGGTCATTGGATAGATGTTCAAGTAGAAAGAACAAAGACGCCAAAAGACTAGACACGATTGCTAAAATAGCATTTACAGTGCCCCACAAATGATGATCTTCCATGGATCCAATACACAGGGATAAAGCCATTAGTTATGGGTCTGCATTATTAACACTGCATAACTTACAAATTAATTATCTTTAAACCACAAATAAAATAAAAAGTTGGGATTAATTCAAGACACAAGGCGGCCTCTTTACCACGTTATTATCATCAGTATACTCCAGAGGAAAATCAGTGTAAGAATTAAGAGTCCTCGTTTCCTGTTAAATGAATACATTTTCTAAGTATCCAGTGAGTAATCTGTCATTAAACTCTTTCTATCCGACGCTGCCCAGTTCTCCTGCACCTCACAGCTGATGATCGCGCCTGTAATCAATACTAACGACGTTGTGTCATGACTGCCAATAAAAGTGGCCAAAGAGGAACCGTGTGTACAAAAAAGAAACTGGCCCCGAGGAATTGATATTTAATATACACCTAAAGAAATATGTGACCATTTTCCATGAGAAGATTACGGTTACTAAAGGCGCTCAAACCATGCTCACACACACTTTCCCTGCCTCTGGGAACTCCCATATTTACGGGGAGTTACCCAGAGCGGTAAATAGTCCTCCTGCATTCCTACCACAACATACGGTCGACATGAGTTGTTTTTTTAATTTGACTTTTGCATACTTTACCATCCACGTAGGCTACGATTGGGAATGGTAACCTGTGCCGAGCGCTCGCCCGCCATGCGAGGAGTCATGACACACTAATGGGGTTCCATGTGCTAAAAGCTAAAAGTTGACACCAAAAAACATGAAAAAACTCTGGTGGAACTTGTCATGTGTCGACATTTTTTTTTTTACATGTCAAGCTTGTGCATGTCGACCTAGAAACTTTCGACCTATTATACCATAACATCAGTGGCAGCCATGGTAAGGTTACCGTTCCCAATTGTAGTCCACGTGGATCGTAAAGTATGAAAAAGTAAAAAAATAAATAAAAAAAATATGTGAAAAACTCATGTCGACCAAGAACACGTCGACCTAGAAACCTTGTCGACCTACTTACTTTCAACCAATAGTATTCGACCTACACAGTGTTGACCTAAGTGTGGTCGATCTAGAGACCGGATACCATTTAACTCTTGCACTGTCCAATATGTGCCCCGGGGAGAAACCCCCCTCTCCCCCCTTCTAATTTGCTGCATGCACAGTCAGGTACACGGTTTACAATGACATTCAGTTAATTTTCTTACACTTGGGGGTAAATTTACAAAGATGGGAGTTCTATTTAAGATGTGATGTTGACCACAGAAACCAATCAGATTCCAGGTATTATGTTCTAGAACAGGCTTTTTCAAACAGTGTGCCGTGGCACACTAGTGTGCCGCGACCAGTTGCAAGGTGTGCCGCGGAGCCAGAGCAGCTTCCTGCACCTTCAGAGTGAACTGTTGGCCCGGGCTCTTCTTAGAGGATCAGTCGTGCTCCGACCGTGACCTATGCCTTGAAGACGCGGCGGTGTGATATCATAGGTCACAGACGCTGCGTCTCACCACCCAGCCAGCCCACCCGCCTGCATACACAGCTTTCCTTGCCAACCAACATCCACACCTGCCCGACCGCCCGCTGCTCAGTATTCGCAGAACTCCACTATGAACAACCCCCGCCACTGAGGGACAGGGAGGAGGACAGCTGACAGGAAGGTGCTAATATTTGTTATTTTATTTCTCCTGTGGGGAACAATAGGATTTATGTGGGGAGAATAAGGATTTATGGGGGGAATAATGTGGATAATTCATGTGGGGAGCAATAGAATTTATGTAGGGAGCAACATGATTTATGTGGGGAGCAATGTGATTGTTTTTTCTGTGTAGGCCAATGTATGTGTGTTGTTGTTGTTTTTTTACTGTGAGGGCCAATGTGTGTTTTTTGTTTTTTTCTGTGGGGAACTGATGGTGCGCCTTGGCAATTTTAAAATATTGTTCGGTGTGCCGCGAGTAAAAAAAGGTTGAAAATCACTGTACTAGAAGGGGCTAGATAAATGAGAACTAGAATCTGATTGGTTGCTATGGGCAACATCCCATCTTAAATAGCACTCCCATCTTAGTAAATTTACCCCTTGGAGGAAGACGCTGAGATCCACAGAACAGTCTCCACAGACACACTGCACCACTCGTGGTACCTTGCACCTCCTCGGGCACACTGCACCTCTCTAGACTGTGTTCTACACATCCCTTGTACAGCGTTACAATAAAATCCCTATCCGTTGAAGTTTTCACAAATATCCCTTTAAATATTAACATGATTACTTATCTACTAAATAAATACACAGGGTCATTGGAGTTGGCAGTAAAATTAGATCACATTTACTTGAATAAGTAATTTATTGGTTTTAGTATGGTGGTGGCTAAAAGAACGCATGGCAACCTTGCCCACCATAAATCTTGCATGCAAACTCAAACGATGTTCAACCAAATCCAAAAACATTCCCGGGCGTGCCGTGTCAATTCCCAATGGGTCAGTAATATGCCTTTATCAATGTATGGAGAGCGCAGACAACTAATAAACAGTAAGAAACCAACTACAGTATACAGCCATTCTTTCTGCCACATAACAATACAATACCAGATGAAACCCGAGGTGGTAGAGAAGAATTTACAGATGAGGAAATGCTGCTAGCCAGTAGCAACTAATGTAACGTTGCAAAAACCACGTTCCCTTATTACAGCATAGGCTAAACAGTGTAGCTCAGAAAGAAATGATCAAATGTACAAAGTTTCCATTTAAAAGGGGAAACCTGTTCAGCCAACCGTGAGGTTTAACTATGCAAACCCTGCGCTTCACTTCCAGGAAGGATTGTATATAGACCAGTTAGACCAGAGGTTCTCAAACTCGGTCCTCGGGAGCCCACACAGTGCATGTTTTGCAGGTAACCCAGCAGGTGTACAGGTGTATTAATTACTGACGGACACATTTTAAAAGGTCCGCAGGTGGAGCTAATTATTTCACTTGCGATTCTGTGAGACCTGCAAAACATGCACTGTGTGTGCCCCCGAGGACCGAGTTTGAGAACCTCTGAGTAAGGGGCCCTACACACTGGCCGATTTTTTGAAAGATATGAACGATCTCGTTCATAAATGAACGAGAACTCGTTCATATCTTTCAGTGTGGAGACTCCAGCGATGAACGATGCGTGGCCCCGCGCTCGTTCATCGCTGGTCTCCCGTCGGCTGTGCATGCAGGCCAATATGGACGATCTCGTCCATATTTGCCTGCACTTCAATGCAGCCGCGTGACGGGGGGAGTGAAGAAACTTCACTCCCCCCGTCTTTCCCCCCCGCCGCCGGGTCGCTCGTCGGCCGTATCCACCGTCGGGCAGCTCGGCGGCGGGTCGGCCAGTGAGTAGGGCCCCTTAGACAATGTAGATCACTGTCTGCACATGTCTAGGGATCATGACGCCTTCTCAAACCCATCACCCCGTACCAGAGCTGCCACGAAGGACACAAATCCAAAGGGGTTTCCGCAGCACCTATCCAGACCAGCAGAGATTTTTTTTAGAATAATGGTTTTGTTTTTCATATAATGTTTCTTAAAAAAACAAAAAAAAAATACTGTAGCATGGGAATGCAGGCTATGTTACTATCAGGCTATAGCACTGATAGGAGTGGCGGGTGTATCGGGTCCCGCTATTACTGTGAGAGGACAAGAGGGGAGAAACGGCTTCTGAGTGCACTTTCCCTTTAAACTGCCTGAGCGCGGCTCTATGAAATATGAACTTTAACAAGGCTTCAGAAGCCGACAATAGAAACGTGATCCTCTTAAAGCAAATTAAACTACAACACAGTCATTTGTAAAGCCTGATATATTGTGCCCTGGGATCACTGCACTTCATTTGTCCAATAATGCTCTCCTGGATGATTACTCTGCAATATCTGGCAGCAGCAAAGTTACCAACAACTGAACGCAGCAGCGGAGAGGATGGAGCCCGGTGCCTCATTACCTTCATTCACACAGGCAGACACCGGCTTTTACAGCAAAGATGTGGTTATACTGTACCGACTAATGCCCAGATTTATCAAGCCTTGGAGAGTAATAAATAGCACGGTGATAAAGGACCAGCCAATCAGCTCCTAGCTGCCATGTTATAGGCTCGGTTTAAAAGGATCTGATTGGCTGGTACTTTATCACTATCCAAGGCTTGATAAATCTGGGGATAAGAGTCTCTACCCCTTCAGTAATAAAACACCTACCGATATATATTTTATGGTTCCGGTATGAATGGTCGACCATGTTATGGTCGACAGTCATTAGGTCGACCACTATTGGTCGACATGGACAAATGGTCGACACATGAAAATGGTCGACACATGAAAGGTCGACATATGAAAAGGTCGACATGGTTTTTTTTAAAACTTTTTTGGGTGTCGTTTTTTGCGTAAAGTGACTGGGAACCCCAATTAGTGCACCGCGTCCCTTCGCATGGTGCCTTCGCTCCGCTACCGATTCGCTCGGCACACTTTACCGTTCCAATCGTAGTCCATGTGGATCGTAAAGTATGGAAAAGTTCCCCAAAAGAAAAAAAGTTAAAAAAACCCATGTCGACCTTTTCATGTGTCGACCTTTCATGTGTCGACCATGTGTCCATGTCGACCATGTCAATGTCGACCAATAGTGGTCGACCTAATGACTGTCGACCATAACATGGTCGACCATGTGAACGGATACCATATTTTATACCCTCCACACACCATCATTTACTGTAATATTGATAAATGTAATGTGTATTTATAATGGTGAGCTCCCAGGACGAGCAGCATCAAACAGAATGCCGTAGTAACCCAAATGTGACACACATGTAATATTGATGGGACACTCGCAGCCGCTTTCATCTGCAAATCTCCCCTCAGTCCTGTGGGAGCTGTGCTTCCCGTCCACCTGCTGACCGGCCAGCGCTGCACATTTCTTATCTGATGCATTTCCCAGTGTCCACTTTCTGCACTTACACAACATAAATCATTAATCTCAGCAGCGAGGCTATCCGGTCCTGCACTGCGAATCCCTCTGTGACCTATAGTGAGAACGGCTCCTCTATGAATTAGCACTTTGTGCCTGGGTAAATCTATATTCATCAGTTCTTTCAAGGAAAAAAAAAAATGAGAACCATTCATTAATAAGAAATGAACAAGAAGCCGGGTAGGCTGCTGCAGGACCTATACTGCGGTCCACGTGCAAGTGACATAATGTTCATGATGGAATCACAAGGCAGACAGGAGCACAATCTGGTTATATCAAGGAGGAGCCGAGCTATCCTGCGCACATAATGTATCCTGATCACATGTGACGCTCTGTGTTGCACTACGCATGACACTGTCTCGTGCAGTTACAGGGCAGTAACCACTCCACGTGTGAGCAAGGCTAGCACATATATACAGTACAGATGATCAAAGGAGGCAATAAACCGGAAAACAGCTGAGCCAGCTTGGGAGGAGAAGGGGACAGCAACAGAGCCGGCCCAGGAGGAGGACGAGGACAGTCACAGAGCCGGCCCAGGAGGGCAAGAGGACAGTCACAGAGCCAGCCCAGGAGGGCAAGAGGACAGTCACAGAGCCGGCCCAGGAGGGGAAGAGGACAGCCACAGAGCCAGCCCAGGAGTGGGAGAGGACAGCCACAGAGCCGGCCCAGGAGGGGAAGAGGACAGCCACAGAGCCGGCCCAGGAGGGGAAGAGGACAGCCACAGAGCCGGCCCAGGAGGGGAAGAGGACAGCCACAGAGCCGGCCCAGGAGGGGGAGAGGATAGCCACAGAGCCGGCCCAGGAGGGGGAGAGGACAGCCACAGAGCCGGCCCAGGTGGGGAGGAGGACAGCCACAGAGCCGGCCCAAAAGGGGGAAGAGGACAGCCACAGAACCGGCCCAGGAGGAGGACGAGGACAGTCACAGAGCCAGCCCAGGAGGGTAAGAGGACAGTCACAGAGCCAGCCCAGGAGAGGGAAGAGGACAGCCACAGAGCCGGCCCAGGAGGAGGACGAGGACAGCCACAGAGCCGGCCCAGGAGGGTGAAGAGGACAGTCACAGAGCCGTCCCAGCAGGGGAAGAGGACAGTCACAGAGCCGGCCCAGGAGGAGAAGAGGACAGCCACAGAGCCGGCCCAGGTGGGGAGGAGGACAGCCACAGATCCGGCTCAGGTGGGGAGAAGGACAGTCACAGAGCTGGCCCAGCAGGGAAAGAGGACAGCCACAGAGCCGTCCCAGCAGGGGAAGAGGACAGCTACAGACCAAGCCCAAGAAGGAGCAAAGTACAGCCACAGAGCTGGCCCAGGAGAGGAATAGGACAGCCACTACATTGTGGGACAGTCACCAACCTGGCCATGGAAGGGAAAAGGACAGTGATTGAGCTGGGCCAGGAAGGGAAGTGGACAGTCGCTGAGTTGGTCCACGGAGAGGAAAAATGCAGAGTTGGTTCAGGAGGAGAAGAGGACAGAGCCAGCCCAGGATGGGAAAAGGACAACTGCAAGGCCGGGCCGGGCAGAGGATAATCACTGAGCATTTATACTATGGACAGGAGTGGAGCCTGGAGTGGGGGGGCAGGAGTATGATACAGCAACAGTCTCAGTTTGTTTGAGCGCAAGAGCCCTCAAGAATGAGAGGGGGGTTAGGGGTGGGGTAGGACAGGATTGTCATGAAGACCTGCATACATTACTTGAAAAATGCAATCACCACCTTATTGAAATGGGAAGGGGATTCTTGGGGAATTTGTCCAGCCATACAGAAGGAGATCAAATTGTTTACTCTTTTATTATAACCATTCCAGAAAGGAGCTCTACACTAAAAATGGTTGTGGACAGGAAGTAGAATCTGTAGGGGGGAAACTACATTCCCCCATAACGACCCTGTAATACCAGTTCTGATGAGCCACTAAAATGACACCTGTATCATTCACAAATATGTAACAGCTATCAAAACTAATATATAAATGACAAAGTAAACAAATATGCAGACAATAACACATTACCAACCTTGCAAATCAACCTAAAGCCAGCAGCTCCTGTATAATGATACTTCACTATCTATAGCATCCTGTCCATACGCTACATAGAGCATACAGTCATGGTAGCAATTTCATGAATGTAATAATCCTTAATCGAGCCTCAGACTAAATAAATTCTGTATTGAGCGGAGAAAACTGGGATATTATGGCTACCTGATGGTTACTACTTCAATTGTGTTACAATCACCTAAAACACAGTTATTACCTATCATCATCTGCCCTCTCCTATTAGATGATAGGAGAGCTTCACATGCGTGTTGGACAGAGAACTATGCATTGCTCCTTCCCTAAAGCTCACGTTTCTATAAAACACACACTGGGAGATCTATCGGGATGTATTCAATATCCCAGCGTCGAGATACCGACACCTATTCTCCCTCTCTGGCTGTCCAGCAGGCTCTTTTGCGCTCGCCCAGGTGCCCGGCATCCCGCTGTTGGGATTTTGACCGCCGAGATAACGGGAGCCAGTATATCGATACCAACCCGATATATCAAAGCCAAAGAATAAAGTGGAGAGGTTGCTCATAGCAACCAATCGCTTCTGTCATTTTCTAGTACAGCCTGTAAAATGACAGTTAGATGCCGATCAGTTGTTATGGGCAACTTCTACACTCTCTCTCTCTTTAAGTCCAACACAGATAGTCAGCAACTGGAGTACTAACCTCCAGCCACCGGAAAATGAATCCAGCACTTTGGAGATGAAAACCCACCAGCAATGAGTGCTGCTTTGTGATAATGTCAAAGTTGGCAAAATAAGTAGATTTGATCTTTAGTAAATTTAGCCTTATATAACTGGAATAGCTCAGTGTCTGAATTAATTGGGCGTTAGGTAAATGGCAGCCCCTGTATTAAACGCTCTGCATTCTCTTGCAGCGTGTGGGTTAAATAGACTCGGCTGCTCCGGGATATAATAGAAGCGGAGTTAAAATACTGTATCTCAGAAGGCATAACCCGTCAGGATGTTAATTAAAAGCTGGGATATGCGGCTACTCAGCTAATAGGGGCTGCGAGCAGTGGAGGGATTAGTGCCTGTCTGTTCTTTCAGCCAATTACAGATAAGGAGAAGCTGACATTTTGGACTTTGCATAACCTTACTTAAAACCTCCAGCGTTGCTGTGGGTCAATGTGGCTTTTGCTTTCGGATATTTCACACCATTCTCCCCCCAAGTTCAAGGCTGCATGCCCCCATGTACGGTGTGATACAAAATCCAGTACTAACGCAGGTATACAGATAGAGAATAAATGGAAAAAACAGCATACAAAATATTTCCTGTAAGATACTAAGGGGCAGATGTATTAAACCAGGAGAAGTGATAAAGCAGTGATAAGAGGAAGGTGATAACGCACCAGCTAAACAGCTCCTAACTGTCATTTTTCAAACCCGTAGTGATTGGCTGGTGCGTTATCACTTTCCAATTATCACTGCTTTATCACTTCTCCGGGCTTTATACATCTGCCCCTTAAACAAAGAGATACGTTAGTCTTAGCAGTCTATAGGGTCTATTCATGAAGCAGTGAAAAGTGTGGAGAAGTGAGCCAGTGGAGAAATTGACCATGGCAACAAATCAGCATTGAAGTAACATTTATAATTTGAATACTATAAAATTGTACGGAGCAGCTGATTGGTTGCCATGGGCAAATTCTCCACAGGCTCACTTCTCCACTCTTTTCACTGCTTCATGAATAGACCCCTATGTATCAGCCAATACAATCTGAAATAATGGGAAGACTGAATAGGCAGAAAGAGAGGAGCTGTATTTAATGGTCTTTACAGCCTGGATCTGGAAATTAGGGAGAGCTACTATAGGTGCTATGATGTTCCCCTAGCCAATCGGTAAGTGCCTGTGATCACCAGGTAGGACCAGTTCTAGGGTCCCACAATAGACGATCATACAGTATGTAGCACAATTATTCCATCCATTCCAGTGAAAGCACAGCGGTAAAGAATAGATAAACCTGCGCGTATCGGATAACGTTTATCATGTGCAGCAAAGCTCCTGTTATTCTTACACCCAGTAAAGTTATATTGTTCTGTCAATGCCTGAGCTGATGTATAGACAACATAGCCCAACGCATCCTGTAGCATTACAAAGCCTTATAGTTACTCCTGACTACAACCGAGCAGCAGTTTATTTCATGGTTAGATCTGCGCCATGGACCAGCTTGAGTGTCGTTAGCCGCACACAGACGAATGTGATCATTAACTGCAAGTCTTGTTTTTACTTTCACCGGCTCCCTATAGGGCTCAATGTCAGATTAAACATAACTCCGGCACGGTGCAACCTTAAGAAACTCTGAGAGGTGTCAGCTCCCGGATAACAGCGTCTCTTCTTTATGACACTTTCCTGACATTTCACTGTTCTGTCACCGAGTTACACTGGGATCCCCGCACCCTTTCATGCGTTGTCCGCATCATCTATTCACTATTACATTGTAAACCCGTTATACTGTTTCTCTTTCGACTCGCTCAAAGCCTTGGGAAACTCTGGCGTTGGCAAATTCTCTTACGGAGAAATGCTCCGGACAGATTTTCTTTTACAAACCGAGATGCAATTCTATAATTTAGTGGCAATTGCGTAATCTATAATAACATCCAGCACCCATTCTTCTATACTTACCCTTCTGGAGTCCGACGTCGGCAGCCGCAGCGCTGCAAAATCAACGGGAAACTGTCAGGACTACACCAAGCAAAGCTCAATAACTCGCATTGTCCTGCATCAAATGCAGAGTAAATACGTCATACTTGCCTGCTCTCCAGGATCCTGCGGGAGACGCATACTGTTTCGGGTAGTCCCCCGCAGCCCAGGAAGAGTGGGCACTTCTCTCGCATTCTGCCCACTTCCTGGTGAAGTGGGCAGAACTGGGATATAAATAGGGAGAAACCATGATCCTGGTGTAGGGGGCGGGGCCTAATGGCACAATTATATGCAAAGTGATTCATTTTAGCCCCACCCCTATGTAAATGCTATCCAGTCTCCTAACGATACTATTGGCCCGGTCCTGCCCCCATCGCCACCCACCTGCTTCTGATTTCCAGGCATTTCCCGTAGAGGGAATTCATATTGTCGACAAGTACAGTATGTTCTACGTATAGCGGCGTCCGCTCTACCTGGCGTAAGGGCCATTGCAAAGGCCGACAAATGCAGCATTGCAGTAGAATTAAAATATCGGGAAGGCATGAAACACCAAGGCACAATGCTAATATTCTATATATGACATTATTAGAGCACCCAGGCAGAGCGCTCGCTGGATTCTGGAACAATTGTTTTTTTTCGTTCTCAATTCAATTACTCGCAGAGGGTAGAATGTTGGCTGTGCCCCCAAGACAAACCGCTGACCCATAACACCTTAATGGCATCATACACACTTCCAATACAATAACAGGTGGCTCGGCGTGTGCAGCCTGCCCTCTGCTGGTGACCTTTCAGCCGATGACAGATTTCTGGCACTGCTGGGTTTTCCGGAGGGTGGGGGGGCTGTGGTCTGCGCACAGGAAGACGCGGCTCCAATCTGCACTTTAACACACAGTAATATATATTGATCTGTGGTGCGAGAGAGTGATTCACCCAGCCCAGACTCAGCTATCTTCCCGGCCTGCACTGCCAGGGCGCTCCCGAGGGATATGCAGAGGAGACAGAGAGAACGCCAGAGGACTCCACGCCTGGCCCTGCTGAATTAAGAGATTGCCTACTAATTTTCAGATGGATTTAACATTAACCTCCATCGCAGATTAAGGCTCTAACCTACAGCACTTGGCCCATTTAAACCGGCGACTGTAGCTTATAGGAAGAGCACTGTCTGCGGCGTTTATATAATAAGAGCCTCCGCAGTGTATAAACAGACACCACATTCAATAAATTATAGTACAGCAGAAAGACAGGAGCTGCCCAGCATAAATTCAGCCTTCGCTAAAGTGAATTCCAATCCTAGAAAAAGCTCCGAGGCAAAAACTGTAAGATTAACCCAGCGCCAGAGATAGACGTTTCCATCCAGTGTCTCCTGACAGCGCTTTAATAATGAAACATACATCTTTCTGTCCTGCCAGTGTCAGCCTGTGATTTGGGAACAGCCAGGAACATCATTTCCAGAACACGAAGCCGTGTGCTTAACGCAAAATCATGCCATTTCCATCCCTTGCTCACACTTATTTCAATGTTAGAAAATGGTATTTCTTCCCCTCACCGCTCCACGACTATTACCCCCCAATCAGCAGAAGTGAATTTATAGCAGGAAATAACAGCAACAGTGAAAGCACTTGCTTTATCCACCAAGGTAAAAGCTGGCATACTGTAAGTGAATTTTATTAAAGAAAATCCCATCAGATTCTGTATCCAGGGGTAGAACTATAGTTGGTGCTGTTGCTATGCGGCCAGGAGGCTAAGCAGTCAGGGAACTACCTCTGGGTCTCACTTCCCCTGCACCCAGCTCACATCCGAATCACTATGGACAACAGGTAAAAACAGATGAATCTGTATTAAACAGAGACAGGCGCACTCTGCAAACTACTCGCCGTGAACATAGTGTATATAATACAGTATATTGAACACACTACACATGGCGAGAAGTTTGTAGACTTTGCCTATGTACCAGCCAGGCCACCTGGCAGCGGAGCATGTGCAGCAGATTTGGTGCGCAGAGCACATTTAAAAGTGGCCAGCCAAGGTCAGAGTAGCGCTGCAAGCAGTAGTCTGCCAATGTGAACTGGTGGCACCCAGTGGCATAAAGTGGACTGGGGGCACCCAGTGGCATAATGTGAACTGGGGGCACCCAGTGGCATAATTTGAAATGGAGGCACCCAGTGGCATCATGTAAACTGGGGGCACCCAGTGGCATCATGTAAACTGGGGGCACCCAGTGGCATAAAGTGAACTGGGGGCACCCAGTGGCATAAAGTGAACTGGGGGCACCCAGTGGCATCATGTAAACTGGGGGCATCCAGTGGCATAATGTGAACTGGGGGCACCCAGTGGCATAACGTGAACAGGGGGCACCCAGTGGCATAACGTGAACAGGGGGCACCCAGTGGCATAACGTGAACAGGGGGCACCCAGTGGCATAACGTGAACTGGGGGCACCCAGTGGCATAACGTGAACTGGGGGCACCCAGTGGCATAACGTGAACTGGGGGCACCCAGTGGCATAACGTGAACTGGGGGCACCCAGTGGCATAACGTGAACTGGGGGCACCCAGTGGCATAACGTGAACTGGGGGCACCCAGTGGCATAACGTGAACTGGGGGCAACCAGTGGCATAACGTGAACTGGGGGCACCCAGTGGCATAACGTGAACTGGGGGCACCCAGTGGCATAACGTGAACTGGGGGCACCCAGTGGCATAACGTGAACTGAGGGCCCTACAATATTGCATAATGTGAACTCTGGACACTGATATTATATGAATTAGGGACATTGACAATGTCAATTGCAGGCATTGTGTGGCATTATGTGAACTGGGGATACTGTCTAGCATGATGTAAACTGGGGGGCACTACAGTGTGGCATAACATTAACCAGGGGCACTGTGTGGCATAATATGAATTAGGGTACCACTGTGGGGCATACAATGAACTTGGACACTACTATGGGAAATACATTGACTAGGGCCCTCATTCCGAGTTGATCGGTCGCAAGGCGATTTTAGCAGAGTTGCTCACGCTAAGCCTACGCCTACTGGGAGTGTATCTTAGCTTCTTAAAATTGTGACCGATGTATTCGCATTATTGCGATTACAAACTACTTAGCAGTTTCAGAGTAGCTTCAGACTTACTCGGCATCTGCGATCAGTTCAGTGCTTGTCGTTCCTGTTTTGACGTCACAAACACACCCAGCGTTCGCCCAGACACTCCCCCGTTTCCCCGGCCACTCCTGCGTTTTTTCCGGAAACGGTAGCGTTTTTTCCCGCACGCCCATAAAACGGCCTGTTTCCGCCCAGTAACACCCATTTCCTGTCAATCACATTACGATCGCCGGAGCGATGAAAAAGCCGTGAGTAAAAATACTATCTCCATTGTAAAATTACTTGGCGCAGTCGCAGTGCGAATATTGCGCATGCGTACTAAGCGGAATTTCACTGCGATGCGATGAAAAATACCGAGCGAACGACTCGGAATGAGGGCCTAGGTTCAAAATTTTGCTATGGGGACCACAAAGTCCTAGCTACGAACCTGTCTCCGTCCCACATATAGTATATTCCTAAACAATGCTACATAATCAGACAAAATATTTCTCAATGTCTGTGGTTGAAATTGTAGCTCCAATCTAAATCCCCCCATAAACACATGATAAACAAAACTTGCCATTTACTTATACCAATCCGATCATTGCATTGGGGCTGGGATTATAGACCAGAGGCGGACGCCAATCCCGGTGCGACTGCGCCTTTTTTATGCACTGCAAATGTGAATTTATGATAAGGCTGCAGCCGATGGAATTCGTAGAGACGCCCACTGGCTGTCTCTAATAAAAACGCACACCATTGGTTGCACATCTGTTTCGCACCAAAATCGCACTGCATCCACCTGCGGTACTCACTGGAATGCCGTGCAGTACAAAAAAACAAAACGGACAACTGCGCAATCATCTGCACAGTGCCTACCTCTGAGTCAGGCTCTATGTTTGGGGCTGAAAGCTTTGTTTGAAATAAAATATACATAGAATGAGGGAGATTATATTTTTTTATGCATCCGTTATCGCCATCCAGAGATGGCTTTAGCAGAAAGGGTAACACTGCTGTATAAACACTGCATCTATAATTAGGCAACGGCACAGGGATGCTTTTGCTGATGTTAACCCCTTAAAGCTTTGGGTTTAAAGGGGCCTACTTGTTAATATCCACATTTCTGCTTATAACAGATGAATTAAAATGGCTATCATAATGTGTTATCAACTCATGCCAGAACTACACGTCCGATAAGAGGAGCGTAGTGACTAAATAGGAATGGATAGGGTTAACATCTGAGGCTGGGAATGGCATTGTGGGTATCAGGTGATATGATTATCCAATAGGAATGCAGGGATAGAAGGGATACTTTCATTCATTAGGACTAGAGAAAAGTCATCTCCACGAAGGGAAACTAGACGCTACCATTAGGACTAGCTGGAGGAGGAGTCAGCCCATACTTGCCTACTTTTGAAAAAGCATTTCAGGGAGATTGTGAAAGTAACACCTATCAGCGAGGACGTGTACAGCTACATCGGAGAGGCGTGTCATGAAAATGACTTACATCCAAATGTAAATCAGCCATAAAGTTAGTAAGATCTACTTGTTAAAGAAAAGACTCCGATATTTTGCAGGATTTGTTCATGTATTGTGTTTTACAAGAGGTTCCATATACTGTAAGTGTCCATGAGAAACCTTATTTAAAACCATACTTACCTACTTTGCTGCCCCCTCCTCATTGGACCCCCTCAGACTGCCCACTTGTTCTCTGCTGCGGGCAGCCGAGGAGGGTTGTGGAGGGGCTGCAGGGAAAGCGGGAGGCTTGCCCACCTTTCCAGGGGGCCGGGAGGGCCACCAGATTTTCGGGAGGGTAGGCAAGTATGTTTAAAATGCAAGTAGTCAAAGGGATCATTGGGGCAGATGTATTAACCTGGAGACGGCATAAGGAAGTGATAAACCAGTGATATGTTCAAGGTGATAAAGGCAGCAGCCAATCAGATCCTTACTGTTAATTTACATATTGGAGCTGATTGGCTGGTGCCTTTTTCACCTTGCACATATCACTGGTTTATCACTTCCTTATGCATTCTCCAGGTTAATACATCTGCCCCATTGTGCCTTATAACCAATACAGGGAAATGGCGCTGATGATCCCGTTTGAATGTATATATCTCTGATTCCCCCCCCAAGAATATAAGAGCTACATAATGGGGATAAGGTGCAATGAGGGAGATTGTTGGACTATTCAGGGAGTCAGGGAGATTACTGCTATTACAGGGAGGGTTGGCAACTATGAGTCAGCCTCTTTCTTCTGGTCTTAGGTGGGTGAGTGTCTAGTGTGTGCTGCTGCATGTCATGGTTTTTGGCTTGTATTCTTGGCACTCACTGCACTGTAGTGTTCCCTTGGTTAAATAAATCAGCTAACATTGCTGTGCCATTTGCTGTCTGGTCCCCCCCCCCCCCTTTTGCCTCCTGCCTTTGTCATGGCCGCCCTCCCCCATGCTCACCGCTTTCCTCGTGCCCTGGCTCATTACCATTCGGGGCCGGGCAGCGGCGCGGTCCAGGTTGGGCGTGCTCCCCCCTCACCTCCTCCGGGATGCGCTGCCGTCGTGGGTGTGATGGTTCCCGCCTGCACCTCTACAGCTGGTGCAGTTGGAACCAGGACTGGGACGGGTCGGCCTGCGGTTGCAGGGCGGGTGCGGGGACTGGATCTTGGACTGCTGCTTGCTGGACCCCAGCAGCTCCGGTGTGGGTCCACACAGGCCCTGGCAGGAGTGGGAGCCCCATGCAGGTTGGTGGGGGTAGCTCCCATGTCACTGCCAGTGCACATAGCTTAGATGGAAGCTCTGGTCTTTAAGAGGGCCGGAGCGCCGCAGCTGGTGGCCATTTTACAGGGGAGGGGAGGTGGCAGAGCCGTCCCAGTGCTACAGGTGTTGTTAGCTGCCATGAGAGTCCCCTGGGGCGTCCTGCAAGGGGGCTTCACTTGGATACTGCTGGTGGCCCTGATGTCCGCAGTCGGCCCTCAGGGGTTAGCCACTCGCTTGCGGCTGGTGTGGCGGACCCTGCTCCCTTTAGCCCCTCTGCTAGGTGCCATGGGTGGGGCTGTAGGGCTGGCAGGCGTGGCACAGGTTCCCAGTATGATGCTGCGGGGGTCTGGTGGCTGTTTTTGACCCATTGACTTTGTCTGCTGCCCTTTCTTCCATGGCTTTGGCACTCACTCCCTTGACGGCGCATGCTGCGCGAGGATCTAGTAGTCCCACTCGGGTTAGGCGCGGCGTTCAACCTGTTTTTGGGGGTGCTGACCCTGGTGCTGCTCAGTTTTTGCAGGCTTTTAGTGATATGGGGTCACCCGTGGCCCGACTTGGAGGTGTGGCGCCTGCATCTGCTGGGATTGGCGCCTCTCCCGCTTTGTTGCCTCCTTCCTGGCTGCCCGGCTCTGGGGCTCCAGGGCTGGTTGATTCTTCTTTTTCAGATGTCTAGCCTGTCTTCCTCTTCTTCCTCCTCCTTTTCTCTCTGGTCTTCCATTAGCAGTGCTGCCCAGGCGCATATGCGCGCAGCTAAATATGCTAAACGGGTGGCGGGGAGACACGCAAAGCGTACTAAGCGCAGGTGAGTCGGTGACATTTCCCGGAGGGAAAGGAAGCACCGTAACTTGCCAGGAGTGGTGCATTGCGACTATACTGCGGTGTTGCGCGGGCTTCGCAAAGCTGTCGTAGGAAGATTCATAAGGGGGATTATGTGGATGTTTGTTTTGAACGATGAAGCAAAGGAGGATTTTAAGGTTGCTAGAGCGAAAGGTGGTATTGGTGTCGAGGCCTTTAAATCATATGATAATTGGTTGGCTGGTTTTTGTGTGTTTGCCGCTTGTTATCTGGAGGATCGGCCTGGTGAACATATGAACGTAATTAGGTACATTCACATGATCCACGGCATGTAGCGTAGGTACAAAGGTGTGGATTGGCATGTGTATGATGAGCAGTTCAGATGGAAGCAGCACTGCTTACACGTGATGGATGTTGGGTGCAAGGACGTGGAGGTGTGGCTGGATGTTACTAGTGCCCAGTAGGTAGTGAAGGATGGTTCTCGGGCTGGCCTGAATACTCCCCAGTTGGCTCCTGCTGTTTTGCGTGCATTTGCGGAAGCTACCTCTGCACGGCGGTTCGGGGTATCCGGATGTTCCCAGGCGCTGGCTCATTCTAAAGGCAAATGCTTTGCCTTTAATAATTCCACCTGCCCCCTTGGCCAGTGTTGTTGTTTTCGACACCTCTGCTTGCGCTGTGTAAATTCCCATCCTGCGGCCACTTGCTTTCAGGCTAGTCGCCCAGTCGCTAAGGCTGGGAATCCCGCACCGGGAAAACCTGCGACCGTTGCCTCCGTTAAGTAGAGCCCCCACCCCGGTCCATGTTGAGGCCATGCGCAAATGGTTGGGGTGGTTTTGCGATAGATAGGCTGCAGATTTTCTGTTTGATGGTCTTGGTTTTCGGTTGCTGGTCCAGGGGGACATTCGTGTGGGGGCTCACAGGAACCTGCTGTCCGCCCGTTCTTTCCCTGATGTTTTGCGCTGCAAGGTTGATAAGGAGATTCAGCTAAAGCGCATGGTGGGCCCTTTCTCGCAGCCCCACTGGAGAATCTAGTTATTTCTCCGGTGGGTGTTGTTCCTAAAAAGGCGCCAGGGAAGTCTAGGCTCATTCAACATTTGTCTTACCCGTTGGGCTCGTCTGTTAACGATGCCATACCTTACGAGCACTGCTCGGTGGTCTACCAATCGTTTGACGATGCTCTCTGTCTGGTGAGAAATTACGGTCCTGGGGCCCTCATGGCTAAGATCGATGTTGAATTGACTTTTCGTCTGCTTCCACTGCACCCCGACTTATTTAGAAATATGGGTTTTCGCATTGGTGAGGAGTATTTCATGGACAACTGCTTGCCTATGGGATGTTCCGTTTCCGGTGTCTTTTTCGAGACGTTCAGCACCTTCCTGCATTGGCGCGTGGAGTTTTCTTTCGGGTGGCCATGGGATTGCCCATTACCTGGATGACTTCCTTTGCGTGGGACCAGCTGGTTCTAGGCGCTCTGGTGACCTTTTGTTCAGCTTGTGCGCGCTTTTCTGTAATTTCAGAGTGCAGATGAAAAGACGGAGGGTCCTCTCTCTTGCTTATCATTCTTGGGGATTCAAATTGACACTGTGCGGGGCTGTTGTTGCCTGCCACAGGATAAGATGGCCAAGTTGCGCAAGGTCATTGTGCAGTGTGGTGCATCGCGTAAAATAAGGCTTCGGCAGGCTCAATCGCTTTTGGGTCTGCTGAACTTTGCCTGCAGGGTCATCCCTATGGGTCGGCTGTTTTGTCGTAAATTGGAGCGGGCCACAGCAGGGGTCTCCAGATCCCATCATTTGATCAGGTTGTCTTCCGAGGTTAAACGAGACTTAGCTGTTTGAGCTTCCATTCTCGAGGATTTTAATGGTGCTTGGATCTGGCTGGCCCCTCCTGCCGATAATTATTGTTTGCAGTTTTTACAGATGCTGCTGGGTCATTGGTTTTTGGTTGTTACCTTGGTGGGAACTGGCGTGCGGCCTCCTGGCCGCACAGCTGGTTTGATGGTGGTTTGACTTAGGACCTTTTGCTCTTGGAGTTGTTCCCCATCATGGTGACCACGTAAGTTTGGGGCGCGCTTCTTTGCAATTGCAGCATCTTGTTCAGGTGTGATAATCTGGGCGCTGATGGTGTTACGCGTTTTAGCACTGCTGGTACTGACCTGTTTGTGCTACAGCATGCTGTTTAGGGTGCAACATGCTCTGGGGGTTGATAACGAGGTGGCTGATGCGCTCTCTTGGTTTCAATGGGAGAGATTTCGGGCACTTGCCCCGGATGTTGATGTTGGGGTGCTCTGCCCTTCTTATGTTTGGCAGGTTATCGAGCCGGTTTGGAGGGGTGAGCAGAGCATTCCATCACCCCGAGTACCCTCCGGAATTACCGTCAGGCTTGGGCTGAATGGGAGGCCTTCGCCCATGATTGGGGGCTTGCAGGTATGAGCGGACATCGGGCGATGCTTTCTTTTATTTGGCAGCTTTATGGGGGTAATTCTGAGTTGATCGCAGCAGTAAGTTTGTTAGCAATTGGGCAAAACCATGTGCACTGCAGGGGGGTCAGATATAACATGTACAGAGAGAGTTAGATTTGGGTGGGTTATTTAGTTTCTGTGCAGGATAAATACTGGCTGCTTTATTTTTACACTGCAATTTAGATTTCAGTTTGAACACACCACAACCAAATCTAACTCTCTCTGCACATGTTATATCTGTCCCCCATGCAGTGCACATGGTTTTGCCCAACTGCTAACAAATTTGCTGCTGCGATCAACTCAGAATTAGGCCCTGGCGGGTATTTCATTTTTTACGAAGTTGAAGGGAGTTCCCGACTTTACAAATAATTTTTTCCTCGTGAAGGCCATGAAAGGTTGGGCTCGGGTAGTTCCGGTTGCCCCAGATAGTAGGCACCCCATCGATGCGTCCCTTCTCCCGTCTGTTCTTGGGGCGGTTGCTGACGTCGATTCGTCGTCTTTCAAGACCCTGTTATTTCAGTTGGCTTTTTCTATGGCATACCATGGCGCTTTCCGGGTTTCGGAGTTGGTCGCCCCCTCCAAACAGGGAGGATGCAACGATGCTCCGTTCCAATGTGCGTGTAGGTGATGAGTTGTTGTGGTATAGAGTGCGTCGCTCTAATACCAGATGTGCAGGGGAAAATGGGTTCCCTTGGTACCATCCGTTTTACTGGACGTCTGCCAGGTGGCACTGGCCGTCTGCTATGTTTCGGTCCTGCCTTCCTCGGAAGGTTCCTGGCTGTTGCATTACGATGGCTCGCCGCTTATCAGTTTAGTTGGATGCTACGTTGTTGGTGGTTTAGGCTTCTCACCTCGGGACTTCGGTACTCATTCCTTTCGGATAGGGGCTGCCACGTCGGCCGCGGCTGCTGGGTTTTCGGTTGGGGTGATTAAGGCTTTAGGCCATTGGAAATCAGCTAGTTATAAACGCTACATTAGACCTGATCTGTTACATTGATTTTCTAAGTTTATTGTTCATGTTGTTTTGCTGATTGTTCACTTCATTTGTCTGTTTGTCTTCCCATGTCCTTCCTACTCGGGGATTAGCTACTCACCAGTGCTAGCAGCAGGGTCCGGAGGGTTCTACGATTTTTTACCTGAACTGACTGACTTAATTCGGCTTAATTACACCCTAATTTGGCTAATTGGCTACAATCCTATGTCCCTCAGCATGTTTTACGTTTCAACTCCGGTTGAGTTATTGGTGTGTTCCCTTCACCCCTTCACCCCCTCCCCCCTTCCCGTTTCTTCCCCCCCCCCCCTCCCTTTGTTTGTTTTACCAATCCTCTTGTGTCTTGATGCTGCTTCACTTGGATGGAAGCTTGTCTACTATTGCACAGTATTGTGCACATACCAATTTTTTTCTTTTGGCAGATCCTCTGGTATTACTTACTTGTTAACGTTAACATTTGCATTCCATGCTAACTTTTTCTCTTATTCTTTCCCCTTCCCTGTAGGACTGGTGGGTGATAGGTGTAGAGTGTGGATTGTGGGTCACTCCTATGTTTACTAGACGGCTCAGTTTGTGGCATCGGATAGGGCTCCGTTTTATGCCGGCACTCATGGGACAAGGTGGATAGGTGCGAGAGGTATGTGTTGGTCGGATTTGAAGTTGGTACTTTTGGATAATGTGATGCGGCATGGTTTGCCTGCAGTTTTAGTGTTGCAGCTAGGTGGTAACGATCTTGGAAAGGGTCTACATTGGAGTTGCGTTGTGTCATTTTGGAGGATTTGATGCTTGTCAGGAAGGCGTGGCCGTCCTGCACTTTGGTGTGGTCTTTTGTTGTGCCCAGGATGTTTTGGTGTGGAGTGGCCAGTTGTCAGGCCATTGACGAGGCCAGGAAGAAGTTTAACTCAGCTGTGGCTAAATGGGTTCTGGCTAATGGCGGTGGCGTAGTACCGCATGAGTGGATCAGATTCTGTTATCATTATCTTTACCGGCCCAATGAGGTTCATTTGGATAAGGAAGGTTTACTTATTTTTCTGGAAGTTCTCTTTTTGGTGGTGTCTTCTGTGAGGTAGGCTTATGGTGGCGGAGCGAAGTTTCTGGGACCAGTCTTAGATGGATTGTTTTGTTGATTGATTTATAGTTGTTTGGTGCGCTCAACTTTGTTGACTGTATAATGGCTGGACCATCTAGAAGGGGGCAGCAACATCACCCAGATGGGTGGGTAGATTTGGTAGAAGGTTTAGTGGATACCTTTTTGTTGTTAGTTTGTTTGGGAAGTATGTTGCAGTTTTGGGATTTGGGGAAGGAGTTCTAGCCATTCTTTCTTTGCCACCATTATCTAATCATTTTGTTTACAGCTAAATACAGTTTACAGTTGTTTAAATAAATCAGCTAACATTTCTCTACCAAATCTAAGTCTCTGTGTCATTAATTTATGCAAGATAATGGGGGAGATTCAAATGTTTGAAAAGTCAGTTGGGAGTCTGTTTTTTCCTAACATTTGAATCTCCCTCAAAGTGTTTGGGTTATGAGTCATGAACAAGGTCATTCATCAGTCATTAGGATGTTTAGAAGCTGCAATGACTCTCCTCCATTTAAACCTCCATCGCTTGTCTATCGCAGAGGTGAAAAAGAGGTTTGTACTGGCCATCCAATGATCCCTCTCCAGTAAAAAACAGGATTTTAATACCTACCGGTAATTCCTTTTCTATAAGTCCGTAGAGGATGTTGGGGACAACAAAAGAACCATGGGATATAGACGGATCCGCAGGAGACATGGGCACTTTAAGACTTTCAAAGGGGGTGTGACCTGGCTCCTCCCTCTATATCCCTCCCCAGACTCAGTTTGGAACTGTGCCCGGAGAGATGGATATTTTGAGGAAAGGAATTAACAACAAGGGGAGCATCATACCAGCTCACGCCATAAACATGCCGAATAACATGGCATTCAACTGAACACATGCCAACGGACATGAACAAAATTCAGCAACAAGCTGAAGAAACCATAACACAACCTGTGTGTAACCAGAACTAAACTGCAGATACAGTACGCACTGGGACGGGCGCCCAACATCCTCTACGGACTTATAGAAAAGGATTTACCGGTAGGTATTAAATTCCTGTTTTCTATTACGTCCTTGAGGATGTTGGGGACACCAAAAGAACCATGGGATTATACCAAAGCTCTATACCGGGCGGGAGAGTGCAGATGACTCTGCAGCACCGATTGACCAAACTTTAGGTCTTCATCGGCCAAGGTATCAAACTTGTAAAACTTAGCAAACGCGTTTGACCCCGACCAAGTAGCAGCTCGGCAAAGCTGTAATGCCGAGACACCCCGGGCAGCTGCCCAGGACGAGCCCACCTTCCTAGTGGAATGGGCTTTTTACCGATTTAGGTAACGGCAAACTTGCCGTGGAATGAGCCTGCTGAATCGTGTGACATATCCAGCGGGCAATGGTCTGCTGGAAGCAGGATACCCAAGTTTATTGGGAGCATATAGCACAAACAAACAGAGACTCTGTTTTTCTAACTGGAGCCGTTCTGGCAACGTAAATTTTCAAAGCTCTGACGACATCCAGAGACTTTTTCTCAGCCAAAGTGCCAGTAGCCACTGGCACCACAATAGGTTGGTTAATATGAAAAGAGGAAACCACCTTCGGCAGAAATTGTTGCTGAGTTCTCAATTCTGCCCTATCTTCATGGAAGATCAAATAAGGGCTCTTGTGAGACAAGGCCGCCAATTCAGACACCCGCCTTGCGGATGCCAATGCTAACAAAATGACAACCTTCCAAGTGAGGAATTTCAACTCCACTTTACTTAAAGGTTCAAACCAATGTGATTTTAGGAATGTCAAAACCACATTAAGGTCCAAAGGTGCCACAGGTGGCACAAAAGGAGGTTGGATGTGCAGGACCCCTTTTACAAAGGTCTGCACCTCAGGAAGTGAGGCCAATTGTTTCTGAAAGAAAATTGACAAAGCAGAAATCTGCACTTTTATGGAGCCTAATTTAAGGCCCGTATCCACTCCATTTTGTAGAAAATGGAGAAAAGGTCCAAGGTCAAACTTCTCCACTGGAGCTTTCTTGGACTCGCACCAGGAAATATATTTCCTCCAAATACGGTGATAGTGTTTCGAAGTCACACCCTTCCTAGCAAGGATAAGAGTGGGGATGACTTCATCGGGAATACCTTTACGGGCCAAAATCTGCCATGCCGTCAAACGTAGCTGCTGTAAGTCTTGATAGACGAACGGCCCCTGCCGCAGCAGATCCTCGCGAAGAGGAAGAGACCATGGATCTTCGACTAACAACTCCTGAAGATCCGGGTACCAAATTCTCCTTGGCCAGTCTGGAACTACAAGGAGCGCTGGAATCTGTGATTTTCTTAGGATTCTCAGAACCTTTGGAATGAGAGGAAGTGGAGGGAAAACTTACACCGACAGATACACCCAAGGTGACGTCAGTGCATCCACTGCTGCCGCCTGAGGGTCCCTGGACCGGGAACAATACTTTAGTAGTTTTTTGTTGTGGCGGGACGCCATCATCTCTATGTGGGGAACCCCCCATAGATTCGTTAGTAGGGAGAAGACCTCCTGATGGAGGCTACACTCCCCTGGATGTAGATCGTGTCTGCTGAGGAAGTCTGCTTCCCAGTTGTCCACTCCCGGAAGGAAAATTGCCGACAGAGCGCTTACCCGAATCTCTGCCCAGCGAAGAATCTTTGAGGCTTCTGCCATTGCTGTTCTGCTCTTTGTGCCGCCTTGACGGTTTATGTACGCTACTGCTGTCACCTTGTCCGATTGGATCAGGACAGACCGGTTTCGAAGAAGATGCTCCGCTTGTAGAAGGCCGTTGTAAATGGCCCTCAACTCCAGCACGTTTATGTGAAGAAGAGTTTCCTGACTTGACCATCTTCCTTGGAAGGTCACCCCTTGTGTGACTGCTCCCCAACCCCAGAGACTTGCATCCGTGGTCACTAGTATCCAGTCTTGGATCCCGAATCTGTATCCTTCTAAGAGGTGAGAGCTGTGTAGCCACCACAGGAGTGAGATTCTGGTGCTGGGGGATAGAACTATCCTCCGGTGCATATGAAGGTGGGATCCGGACCATTTGTCTAACAGGTCCCACTGAAACACTCTGGCATGGAACCTCCCGAATTGGAGGGCCTCGTATGCCGCCACCATCTTCCCCAGCAATCGAATGCATTGATGAATGGAGACAGTTGGTGGTTTCAGAATGAGTTTTACCAAACTCTGAATTTCCAGTGCTTTCTCCGGAGGGAAGAACACTCTCAGCTGGACCGTGTCCAGAATCATACCCAAAAATGCCAACCGGGATGTTGGAATTAAGTGTGATTTCGGCAGGTTCAAGAGCCAGCCGTGCTGTTGTAGAAGCGACAGCGACAGTGCAATGTCCTGTACCAGTTTTTCCTTGGACCTCTCCTTTATCAGGAGATCGTCCAAGTACGGGATAATTGTAACTCCTCTTTTTCTGAGGAAAACCATCATTTCTACCATGACTTTTGTGAAAATCCTCGGAGCCATGGCCAGGCCAAACGGCAACGTCTGAAATTGGTAATGAGTATCCTGGATTGCAAACCGGAGATAACTCTGATGAGGGGGATAAATGGGAACATGAAGGTAGGCATCCTTTATGTCCAAAGACACCATGAATTCCCCCTCCGCCAGGCTGGAGATCACCGCTCAGAGAGACTCCATCTTGAATTTGAATTTCTTCAGGAAAAAATTTAGAGATTTTAGGTTGAGGATTGGTCGTACAGAGCCATCCGGCTTCGGCACTACAAATAGGCTTGAATAAAACCCTTCCCCTTGTTGCGCCCGGGGGACCGGGATCACAACCTGATTTTGACATAATTTTTGTATTGCTCCACAGACTAGAACTCTGTCTGGAAGCGAAACTGGTAAGGGTGATTTGAAAAAACGGCGAGGGGGAACGTCTTGGAATTCCAGTTTGTACCCTTGGGTCACAATTTGTAACACCCAAGGGTCCAGGTCCGAGCGAACCCAAACCTGACTGAAAAGCCTTAGACGTGCCCCCACCGGTGCGGTCTCCTGTAAGGGAGACCCGGCGTCATGCGGTGGATTTGGCGGAAGCCGGGGAGGACTTCTGCTCTTGTGAACTCGAGAAGGCTCCCTTCCTCTACCTCTGGTAGCGAGGACGAAGTTACCTCGGCCTCTTCTATATTTATTGGGCCGAAAGGACTGCATTTGATAGTGCGGTTTCTTTTGTTGCGCAGGAGCATTAGGTAAATAAGTAGATTTACCCGCTGTGGCCGCTGATACTAAATCAGCAAGGCCGTCACCAAACAGTTCCCCACCCTTAAAGGGAAGGGACTCCATATTTTTCTTGGAATCAGCGTCAGCATTCCATTGATGAGTCCATAGCGCACGCCTAGCCGCAATTGACATCGCATTAGCCTTAGCCCCCAGGAGGCCAGCATCTCTTGCAGCCTCTTTCGAGTACGCAGCCGCGTCCCTGATATAACCAAGCGTCACTAGGATGCTATCCCTATCCAGAGTATCTAAATCCGTAGATAAACTTTCAGCCGATTTTTCAATGGCGGTACTAACCCACGCTGACGCAATAAGCGGTCTAAGCTGCGTCCCCGTGGTAGTAAAAATAGCTTTTAAAGTAGCCTCCTGCTTACGATCAGCCGGCTCCTTAAGAGTCGTCGACTGAGCCGCAGGGAGTGCTACCTGTTTAGACAAGCGTGCTAGGGCTTTGTCTACTGTGGGTGGTATTTCCCACTTATCCCTATCCGCTGCGGGAAAGGGGTATGCCACCTTGATCCTATTATGAATGAGAAATTTCTTATCAGGTGTATTCCAATGCCATCAAAAAGGTCATTTAGTTCAAAACAAGAAGGAAAAGAAACAGAGCGTCTCTTTTCTTTGTAAATAAGGACCCTCGTTTCTGGTGTAAAGGGGTCCTCGTCAATACGTAATATGTCTTTGACAGCCACAATCATATATTTAATACTCTTAGGTAATCAGCATAATCGGCACCGGTATCAGAGTCCGTGTCGGTATCTGTGTCATCTAATTGGTCAACACTACGTTTCAGTGACCCTTGAAATAAAGCGTCATCTACTGATTTCTTCCAAATCTGCAGTTGAGAGTCAGATTCAGTAAACTTTTGATTTAACAGTGTAACATTAACATTTAATGCAGTTAACCAATCAGCCGTCGGCGGTGCCGACAGGACCCCCAAAACATTTGGTGTCCCCAATAAATTATCCCCTTGAGAGGAAAATTCTGCCTCAGACATGTTGTCTCCCTAACAGCACCCAAAGAAAAGCCTGTGAGGGAACAAAAGGAAAGGAGTCAGCTCACACCCCAGCGCCAAAGTGCAGGTCTGAAAACACCCTCAAGTGTCACAGAGCTGCAGCGCTATATATCTGCATAGAAATAATCTGCCCCCCCCCCCCTCGTTTTTATAGCCCCTGGTACTTGTCTGCTGTGAGGAAGGACCAGCGCTGCTGCTTGGAGGAGGAAATGGTGCCGAGTGAGCCAGGAGGAAGAAGCCCCGCCCCCAACATGGCACGCTTCTTCCAGCTTATTTTTACATGTTTATCCTGGCGGGGGTTTGCGGGCAGTGCCAGGGCACTGTACAGATATGCCAGCCTTATTTATGAGGTATTTTTGGCTCCCCAGGGCGCCCCCCCCCCCCCAGCTCCCTGCACCCAGCGGTGTGTACAGTCCAGGAGCCTGGCGCGCACTGAGCAAATCATGCTGCGCGGTACCTCAATATGCCGTCTTTGTTGAAGAGAAGATGTCTTTTCCTCACATACTCACCTGTCTTCTGACTTGGCTTGAAGAGGGGGGACGGCAAGCTGTGGGAGCGAGCATCCAGGAGAGCCCGGCGTTCATCTCCCCTCAGGAGCTGAAGGCATCCTCTCAGCAGCAGCAGAGCATTGAAACTCATTAGAAGTGGGTCTAGACTGCTCTCCCCTCTTTCCCACGAAGCAGGGAGTCTGTAGCCAGCAGATCTCCCCAAAATAAAAAAAACTAACATTAAGTCTTTTCAGAGAAACTCTAAGAGCTCCCCCGAGTGCCTCCATCTTGCAGGGCACATTTTCTAAACTGAGTCTGGGGAGAGATATAGAGGGAGGAGCCAGGTCACGCCCCCTTTGAAAGTCTTAACGTGCCCTTGTCTCCTGCGGATCCGTCTATATCCCATGGTTCTTTTGGTGTCCCCAACATCCTCAAGGACGTAATAGAAATGTGGTCTATACTGTAGGTTACAATGGTGTTAGAAAACAGGCAATTCTCTCCTGGGTGCAGGATGTGCGGCATGGGGACCCCCTTGACCCATTATACAGATCATCATTGGTGCAGTTGCGCCAAACAGCCCCTTTATGTGCGCCAGGTCCTGTGAGACCCTGCTTGGGTGTCTTTTTTGCCAAAGGTGAATCTAAACTGCACTTCAATGCGGTTAGGATGCACCAGCTTTTTTCTATGACAGGTTCCTTTGTATTCCGTACAGAGGGGTAGACGATTTATACCTGTACATACAGTATTGTGCGGGTATAATGCTTCTTGCTTTGCCTCTTTACAGAGGCAAGGAGGAGGAGGCACCGCCGAGATGTATTAAAATATCGGATGCCGGAGCGGGTAGTGAAAACTCCCCCTCCAGCGATCCCTGCCAGACCCCCCACAGCTGTCTCTCTCCTCCCCGCCGGCTCGCTGGACATGCGTGAGATCTCGCTACTATGCGCTAGATCTCACTTGCAGGCCGAAGCCAGCAGCTGCGGGAGTCAGGAACATCGCTATCCCTGGGTGTGGTAGGGCAACATCACCTGCAGCTTTTGAAATTGATAGCTGCAAGTGTCAGAAATGTCAGCGCTACTGACTGGTCATATCTTGTCGACAGCAGTGCCGATATATAGACACGGGTGTATAGCCCCTCCCCCCCCGTCACTGAACACACATCCCCGCATTCATAGATGGGGAAGAAGAGTTATCCACTCACATAATGGCGCTGATACAGCTTCTCTCTCATAACAACTTGTAATACATCTGCCCCTTTGTCATACACAATATACAAGTGTCACATGTCATAGGAATCTGCATAATCTCCTGGTGCGTCCTAGTAGTATTGCGTTGAAACTTTTTTTCTGCAAAAAAAATGCAGAGTTGCACGGGAGCGGGCAGCTGACTCGCGTCCGGGATCTCGTGCTTCTTATTGAGGCTAGCTGTAGGAGGACACATCTGTAGATACGTCACTGGATAAGATAATAACTAGTCCTTAAAATTCCTCTACCTTCGGCAATTATCCCTCTGACGGCAGCCTGCAAAGTCATGTTTAATAGACAATGACAGATACTGTACAGGGAGATTATACTTTATATTCCAGCATGTGGTCTGGCATATCTCCAAATGCTAAGACTTTAATTGAGACCCTTGAAACAAAAAACACCCAGGCAGTTATGTGACGTACGATGAAGGCACAGCGCAACTCCCACCAGGCGAGTGATCGCAACGAATACACGTCACGCAGCTTTGTAGCTGCCCCGTCTGCGTTACACCCTCTTGACACTTCAGCCGAAACGTTGGATCTATTTCTGTAATTATACATAATAATTACCGGGTTTTGTTTGCTTTTTTTCTTAAGCCATGCTAGCTCCTTCTGTGCACTGGTTGCAGAATCCCTTTATGCATAGGCTTACAGATGCCAAATAGGATTATGGTTTAATGCAGCACATAGCAGAAAATTAAAAAAAAGTCTTGCCAACACTTAATCGCAGGGGAGCACAGCATCGACAGGTTAATGTAAGTGAAAAAAATGCATTTACCACACCACAGCCATAGAATGACTATAGGATTAGCGGCACTTTACCTACTAAGACAACAACAGACAAACAGACCATCTGTAGGAGGTGAAGGCAGCTTCAATGTACAGGAAACCTCCTCATACAACATGGTATCCTAATGTTTAGTAGCACAGTCTGAGGTCAGACAATGTAGATGGATAATAATGACATCAGTAGCACAGTCCGAGGTCAGGTAATGTAGAGGGCTAATGATGTATCCATAG
Organism: Pseudophryne corroboree; assembly: GCF_028390025.1. Classification (NCBI taxonomy): domain Eukaryota; kingdom Metazoa; phylum Chordata; class Amphibia; order Anura; family Myobatrachidae; genus Pseudophryne; species Pseudophryne corroboree. Next base: position 339,600,222 of record NC_086453.1, read on the forward strand.
CACAGTCTGAGGTCAGGCAGTGTAGAGGGATAATGACTTATCAGTAGCACAGTGTAAGGCCAGGCACCGTAGAGGATAATTATGACATAACCGTAGGACAGTCTGAGTTCAGGCAGGGTAGAGGGATAATAACGTATCAGTATCACAGCGCGGGGTCAGGCAGTGTAGAGGGATAATGACGTATCAGTAGCACAGTCAGGTCAGGCAGTGTATAAGGATAATGATGACATCAGTAGCACAGTCTGAGGTCAGGCAGTGTATAAGAATAATTATGACATATCCGTAGGACAGTCTGAGGTCAGGCAGTGGAGAGGGATAATGACTTATCAGTAGCACAGTGTAAGGTCAGGCATCGTAGAGGATAATTATGACATATCCATAGGACAGTCTGAGGTCAGGCAGGGTAGAGGGATAATGACGTATCAGTAGCACAGTCTGAGGTCAGGATGTGTAAGAGGATAATGATGACATCAGTAGCACAGTCTGAGCTCAGGCAGTGTATAAGAATAATTATGTATCAATAGCACAGTCCAAAGTCAGGCAGTGGAGAGGGATAATGAAGTATCAGTAGCACAGTGTAAGGTCAGGCACCGCAGAGGATAATTATGACGTATCAGTAGCACAGTACAGGGTCAGGCAGGGTAGAGGGATAATAACATATCAGTAGCACAGTCTAAGGCAGAGGTTCTCAAACTCGGTCCTCGGGAGCCCACACAGTGCATGTTTTGCAGGTAACCCAGCAGGTGCACAGGTGTATTAATTACTCACTGACACATTTTAAAATGTCCACAGGTGGAGCTAATTATTTCACTTGCGATTCTGTGAGGAGACCTGCAAAACATGCACTGTGTGGGCCCACGAGGACCAAGTTTGAGAACCTCTGGTCTAAGGTCAGGCAGGGTAGAGGGATAATGATGTATCAGTAGCACAGTACGGGGTCAGGCAGGGTAGAGGGATAATAACGTATCGGTAGCACAGTCTAAGGTCAGGCAGGGAATAGGGATAATGACGTATCAGTAGCACAGTCTAAGGTCAGGCAGTGTAAAGAGATAATGACGTATCAGTAGCACAGTCTAAGGTCAGGCAGTGTAGAGGGATAATGACGTATCAGTAGCACAGTCTGAGGTCAGGCAGGGTAGAGGGATAATAACGTATCGGTAGCACAGTCTAAGGTCAGGCAGGGAATAGGGATAATGACGTATCAGTAGCACAGTCTAAGGTCAGGCAGGGTAGAGGGATAATGATGTATCAGTAGCGCAGTCTAAGGTCAGGCAGGGTATAGGGATAATGACGTATCAGTAGCACAGTCTAAGGTCAGGCAGTGTAGAGGGATAATGACGTATCAGTAGCACAGTCTGAGGTCAGGCAGGGTAGAGGGATAATGACGTATCGGTAGCACAGTCTAAGGTCAGGCAGGGAATAGGGATAATGACGTATCAGTAGCACAGTCTAAGGTCAGGCAGGGTAGAGGGATAATGATGTATCAGTAGCGCAGTCTAAGGTCAGGCAGGGTATAGGGATAATGACGTATCAGTAGCACAGTCTAAGGTCAGGCAGGGTATAGGGATAATGACGTATCAGTAGCACAGTCTAGGGTCAGGCAGGGTATAGGGATAATGACGTATCAGTAGCACAGTCTAAGGTCAGGCAGGGTAGAGGGATAATGACGTATCAGTAGCACAGTCTAAGGTCAGGCAGGGTAGAGGGATAATGACGTATCAGTAGCACAGTACGGGGTCAGGCAGGGTAGAGGGATAATGACGTATCAGTAGCACAGTCTGAGGTCAGGCAGGGTATAGGGATAATGATGTATCAGTAGCGCAGTCTGAGGTCAGGCAGGGTATAGGGATAATGACGTATCAGTAGCACAGTCTAAGGTCAGGCAGGGTAGAGGGATAATGACGTATCAGTAGCGCAGTCTGAGGTCAGGCAGGGTATAGGGATAATGACGTATCAGTAGCACAGTCTGAGGTCAGGCAGGGTATAGGGATAATGACTTATCAGTAGCGCAGTCTAAGGTCAGGCAGTGTAGAGGGATAATGACGTATCAGTAGCACAGTCTAAGGTCAGGCAGGGTAGAGGGATAATGACGTATCAGTAGCACAGTGTAAGGTCAGGCAGGGTAGAGGGATAATGATGTATCAGTAGCACAGTCTAAGGTCAGGCAGGGTAGAGGGATAATGACGTATCAGTAGCACAGTCTGAGGTCAGGCAGGGTATAGGGATAATGACGTATCAGTAGCACAGTCTAGGGTCAGGCAGGGTATAGGGATAATGACGTATCAGTAGCGCAGTCTAAGGTCAGGCAGGGTAGAGGGATAATGACGTATCAGTAGCACAGTCTAAGGTCAGGCAGGGTAGAGGGATAATGACGTATCAGTAGTACAGTCTAGGGTCAGGCAGGGTAGAGGGATAATGACGTATCAGTAGCACAGTCTGAGGTCAGGCAGGGTATAGGGATAATGACGTATCAGTAGCACAGTCTGAGGTCAGGCAGGGTAGAGGGATAATGACGTATCAGTAGCACAGTCTAAGGTCAGGCAGGGTAGAGGGATAATGACGTATCAGTAGCACAGTCTGAGGTCAGGCAGGGTATAGGGATAATGACGTATCAGTAGCACAGTCTGAGGTCAGGCAGGGTAGAGGGATAATGACGTATCAGTAGCACAGTCTGAGGTCAGGCAGGGTAGAGGGATAATGACGTATCAGTAACACAGTCTAAGGTCAGGCAGGGTAGAGGGATAATGACGTATCAGTAGCACAGTCTGAGGTCAGGCAGTGTAAAGAGATAATGACGTATCAGTAGCACAGTCTAAGGTCAGGCAGTGTAGAGGGATAATGACGTATCAGTAGCACAGTCTGAGGTCAGGCAGGGTATAGGGATAATGACGTATCAGTAGCACAGTCTAAGGTCAGGCAGTGTAGAGGGATAATAACGTATCAGTAGCACAGTCTGAGGTCAGGCAGTGTAAAGAGATAATGACGTATCAGTAGCACAGTCTAAGGTCAGGCAGTGTAGAGGGATAATGACGTATCAGTAGCACAGTCTGAGGTCAGGCAGGGTATAGGGATAATGACGTATCAGTAGCACAGTCTGAGGTCAGGCAGGGTAGAGGGATAATGACGTATCAGTAGCACAGTCTGAGGTCAGGCAGGGTATAGGGATAATGACGTATCAGTAGCACAGTCTGAGGTCAGGCAGGGTAGAGGGATAATGACGTATCAGTAGCACATCCTGAGGTCAGGCAGGGTAGAGGGATAATGACGTATCAGTAGCACAGTCTAAGGTCAGGCAGGGTAGAGGGATAATGACGTATCAGTAGCACAGTCTGAGGTCAGGCAGTGTAGAGGGATAATAACGTATCAGTATCACAGTACGGGGTCAGGCAGGGTAAAGGGATAATGACGTATCAGTAGCACAGTGTAAGGTCAGGCAGTGTAGAGGGATAATGACGTATCAGTAGCACAGTCTAAGGTCAGGCAGTGTAGAGGGATAATGACGTATCAGTAGCACAGTCTAAGGTCAGGCAGTGTAAAGAGATAATGACGTATCAGTAGCACAGTCTGAGGTCAGGCAGTGTAAAGAGATAATGACGTATCAGTAGCACAGTCTAAGGTAAGGCAGGGTATAGGGATAATGACGTATCAGTAGCACAGTCTAAGGTCAGGCAGTGTAGAGGGATAATGACGTATCAGTAGCACAGTCTGAGGTCAGGCAGGGTAGAGGGATAATGACGTATCAGTAGCACAGTCTGAGGTCAGGCAGGGTAGAGGGATAATGACGTATCAGTAGCACAGTCTGAGGTCAGGCAGGGTAGAGGGATAATGACGTATCAGTAGCACAGTCTGAGGTCAGGCAGGGTAGAGGGATAATGACGTATCAGTAGCACAGTCTAAGGTCAGGCAGTGTAGAGGGATAATGACGTATCAGTAGCACAGTCTAAGGTCAGGCAGTGTAGAGGGATAATGACGTATCAGTAGCACAGTCTAAGGTCAGGCAGTGTAGAGGGATAATGACGTATCAGTAGCACAGTCTGAGGTCAGGCAGTGTAAAGAGATAATGACGTATCAGTAGCACAGTCTAAGGTCAGGCAGTGTAGAGGGATAATGACGTATCAGTAGCACAGTACGGGGTCAGGCAGGGTAAAGGGATAATGACGTATCAGTAGCACAGTGTAAGGTCAGGCTGTGTAGAGGGATAATGACTTATCAGTAGTACAGGCCGAGGTCAGGCAGAGTAGAGGATAATTATGACGTATCAGTAGCACAGTACGGGGTCAGGCAGGGTAGAGGGATAATAACGTATCGGTAGCACAGTCTAAGGTCAGGCAGGGTAGAGGGATAATGACGTATCAGTAGTACAGTCTGAGGTCAGGCAGGGTATAGGGATAATGACGTATCAGTAGCACAGTCTAGGGTCAGGCAGGGTAGAGGGATAATGACGTATCAGTAGTACAGGCCGAGGTCAGGCAGTGTAGAGGGATAATGACGTATCAGTAGCACAGTCTAAGGTCAGGCAGCGTAAAGAGATAATGACGTATCAGTAGCACAGTCTAAGGTCAGGCAGGGTAGAGGGATAATGACGTATCAGTAGCACAGTGTAAGGTCAGGCAGGGTATAGGGATAATGACGTATCAGTAGCACAGTCTAAGGTCAGGCAGGGTAGAGGGATAATGACGTATCAGTAGCACAGTCTAAGGTCAGGCAGGGTAGAGGGATAATGACGTATCAGTAGCACAGTCTAAGGTCAGGCAGGGTAGAGGGATAATGACGTATCAGTAGCACAGTCTGAGGTCAGGCAGGGTATAGGGATAATGACGTATCAGTAGCACAGTCTACGGTCAGGCAGGGTAGAGGGATAATGACGTATCAGTAGCGCAGTCTAAGGTCAGGCAGGTTATAGGGATAATGACGTATCAGTAGCGCAGTCTAAGGTCAGGCAGGGTAGAGGGATAATGACGTATCAGTAGTACAGGCCGAGGTCAGGCAGTGTAAAGAGATAATGACGTATCAGTAGCACAGTCTAAGGTCAGGCAGGGTATAGGGATAATGACGTATCAGTAGCACAGTCTAAGGTCAGGCAGGGTATAGGGATAATGACGTATCAGTAGCACAGTCTAAGGTCAGGCAGGGTATAGGGATAATGACGTATCAGTAGCACAGTCTAGGGTCAGGCAGGGTATAGGGATAATGACGTATCAGTAGCGCAGTCTAAGGTCAGGCAGGTTATAGGGATAATGACGTATCAGTAGCACAGTCTAGGGTCAGGCAGGGTATAGGGATAATGACGTATCAGTAGCACAGTCTGAGGTCAGGCAGGGTAGAGGGATAATGACGTATCAGTAGTACAGTCTGAGGTCAGGCAGGGTATAGGGATAATGACGTATCAGTAGCGCAGTCTAAGGTCAGGCAGGGTAGAGGGATAATGACGTATCAGTAGTACAGGCCGAGGTCAGGCAGTGTAAAGAGATAATGACGTATCAGTAGCACAGTCTAAGGTCAGGCAGGGTATAGAGATAATGACGTATCAGTAGCACAGTCTAAGGTCAGGCAGGGTAGAGGGATAATGACGTATCAGTAGCACAGTCTAAGGTCAGGCAGGGAATAGGGATAATGACGTATCAGTAGCACAGTCTAAGGTCAGGCAGCGTAAAGAGATAATGACGTATCAGTAGCACAGTCTAAGGTCAGGCAGCGTAAAGAGATAATGACGTATCAGTAGCACAGTCTAAGGTCAGGCAGGGTAGAGGGATAATGACGTATCAGTAGCACAGTGTAAGGTCAGGCAGGGTATAGGGATAATGACGTATCAGTAGCACAGTCTAAGGTCAGGCAGGGTATAGGGATAATGACGTATCAGTAGCACAGTCTGAGGTCAGGCAGGGTATAGGGATAATGACGTATCAGTAGCACAGTCTGAGGTCAGGCAGGGTATAGGGATAATGACGTATCAGTAGCACAGTCTGAGGTCAGGCAGGGTATAGGGATAATGACGTATCAGTAGCACAGTCTAAGGTCAGGCAGGGTATAGGGATAATGACGTATCAGTAGCACAGTCTAGGGTCAGGCAGGGTATAGGGATAATGACGTATCAGTAGCGCAGTCTAAGGTCAGGCAGGTTATAGGGATAATGACGTATCAGTAGCACAGTCTAGGGTCAGGCAGGGTATAGGGATAATGACGTATCAGTAGCACAGTCTGAGGTCAGGCAGGGTAGAGGGATAATGACGTATCAGTAGTACAGTCTGAGGTCAGGCAGGGTATAGGGATAATGACGTATCAGTAGCACAGTCTAGGGTCAGGCAGGGTAGAGGGATAATGACGTATCAGTAGTACAGGCCGAGGTCAGGCAGGGTAGAGGGATAATGACGTATCAGTAGCACAGTCTAAGGTCAGGCAGGGTATAGGGATAATGACGTATCAGTAGTACAGGCCGAGGTCAGGCAGGGTATAGGGATAATGACGTATCAGTAGCACAGTACGAGGTCAGGCAGGGTATAGGGATAATGACGTATCAGTAGTACAGTCTGAGGTCAGGCAGGGTATAGGGATAATGACGTATCAGTAGCACAGTCTAAGGTCAGGCAGGGAATAGGGATAATGACGTATCAGTAGCACAGTCTAAGGTCAGGCAGGGTATAGGGATAATGACGTATCAGTAGTACAGGCCGAGGTCAGGCAGGGTATAGGGATAATGACGTATCAGTAGCACAGTCTAAGGTCAGGCAGGGTATAGGGATAATGACGTATCAGTAGCACAGTCTAGGGTCAGGCAGGGTAGAGGGATAATGACGTATCAGTAGCACAGTCTAAGGTCAGGCAGGGTATAGGGATAATGACGTATCAGTAGTACAGGCCGAGGTCAGGCAGGGTATAGGGATAATGACGTATCAGTAGCACAGTCTAAGGTCAGGCAGGGAATAGGGATAATGACGTATCAGTAGCACAGTCTAAGGTCAGGCAGGGTAGAGGGATAATGATGACGTTTCAGTATCAAAGTCTAAGGGTAGGGCGGTGTCCTGTACATGGCACTGCTCACATCAATGTGTGTGGTTTGGGTGGATATAAGCCTATATTGCCTACACAGAGGATGCAGTCTATCTGAACCTGGATTTTTTTATTATTTTTGTCTTAAATTAGGAACGTTGACCGTTCGTAGAAAGTAATGATATTTAGGTGGCATTGTGTCAGCTACATTCTGATCTAAACCCTGGACATGATATTATTCGGTGTAGGAGTCTCCCCTCTTGGCTAGTCCACTGCTCATGTACCCATGCCACGAGTTTACATTGCTTATCACAGGCGGGGACTAGTCACTCCTCCACCCCACAGACAACCACCTCTGGCATGGTCTGTGACCCTGGTTCAGGGCAGGGAATTACGGCCAATAAACCTTCATAAATCAAATTTCTTTTCATTAAAATGGGACATTGTGTTATTTTTCCCAGGGGTCACATAAATGTAACCAATAGCAGGGCTGGCTCCATAGGCTGTAAATAGTGGTGGGGAGTTGGAAATGCAGAGCCTCATAAACTGGTTTAAATTTGCAATCCATTATGTATTTCTGCTAATCTTTATGGTGTAAAGCTGAGGCCAGGTTCCTGTGTCTGGTGATAGGGACTGCGCAGTTCTGCTGCGGTGCGCTCTAAGGATGATCTTACTATGCCAATTTCTGTTCTAGATCTCAAACAACCTTTTTCTTTGTAAAGGCTGGAAATGCATACAATGCTGTATGATGGGGTGTTCCATGCAGTAGCGGATCTTGTTACGGGCACACAGGATTTTTGCCCGGAGGGCGCCGCCGCCGTGGCAAGATCCGCTACTGGTGGTGCCCCACGGTGCTGGCTGTCACTGCTGTGCGATGACATCATCGCACGGCATTGTGAAACGGCACATAGACACTAGGGGTCATGATTGACCTCTAGTGTCTATGCGGTGTCTATGGGAGAAACGTCATGACGTGTCTCCCATAGATCAGAGGAGCGGCGCCGGCTGCCGGAGACAGAGACAGAGGGCAGCGGTCGGGAATCAGGAGCGCGGATGGTGAGTATTAATTATTTTTTTTTATTTTTTTTATTTATGTTTTTGTAAGCGGCGCAACTAGGTGGCACAACTGTACTGGGGGCAATACCACTGGGGGCATAACTGACCATGCCCCTTTATGAAGCCACGCCCCTATTTTAACCCAGGGTGCCACAAGGGCTAGTACCGGCCCTGGTTCCATGGCACCACTAGCAAAAGAGGTCGAGTTCATCACCGCTTAATTGTTGGCACCTGCCCTAAATAACAGCGAGTCCACACAATCTTCAAAGCATCACGCAAAGGGCTACCTGCCAGTGATGATATTGCTATTGCCAGTAATGAGAGTTCATGAGGAAGCCTATTTATTGTAGCCCTTTAGTTAAGAAAGCACATATTGAGGGGATCATGGTACCAATGGTACCATGATCCCCTCAATAATACAATAATTCAATAATACAATAACATTAAACAGAAGGTAAAAATTGCCCTGTAACACCACTATACCAATCTGGGGATGGCCATCGGTGGGTACAGCAGGCTGCATGTCCTAGGTGTGGTGTGGGGGGGGGGGGGTAACACTGTGCTTAGTAATCAGTAGCGGCTCTTGCCTCGGGCAAGCAGGCTTTTTGCCCGGGGCGCCGCCGCCGTGGCAAGAGCCGCTACTCCTGACGCCCTCTCCCTGGCTGCAGCAGGCGCAGTGGGCTGTGTGGGCTCCCGCTGCAGCCGGCGTCGCTGACTGGCGCCATAGGTCATAATTGACCCCTAGTGTCAGTGCGGCACTGCTATGGGAGAGACGTCATGACGTCTCTCCCATAGAGAGGAGCCGGCAGCGGGCAGAGACAACAGCAGCAGCGGTCCAGAAGCAGGAGCGGGGCTGGTAAGTATTGTTTTTTGTTTGTTTTTCGTGTTTGCAAGCGGCGCTACTACAGGGGGCACAACTACAGGGGGCACATACTGGGGGCACTACTACAGGGGGGCACTGCTACTGGGGGCACAGCTACAGGGGGCAAACACTGGGGACACTGCTACAGGGGGAACAGCTACTGGGGGCAAAGCTACTAGGGGCACAAGTACAGGGGGATAACTGTGGCCATGTCCCTTCCCTATGAAGAAGCCATGCCCCTATTTTTGAACGCGTGACGTCGGCGCGCACCAACTCTATGTTACCGTGTTTGGGGGCGCCACAGGAAACTTTCACTCTGGGCGCCACAAGGTCTAGAACCGGCCCTGTTAGTGACGCTAGGGTGGGGCTAAGCTACATGATCCCTGTGTCAGGGGGAAGAAAAAAAAAAAAACACATCACTAAGAAGCATCCATCAAAGGCTGAGAACCATTGGATATCCGTCATCGATAGAGGAAAAGACCATCAGTGATAAACTATTGTTAACCATCGATGGTTGATGTCCATCCTTACACCAGTCATGCTATCAAAAACTCAGAATTGGGATAACGGAACACAACAATGCTTTCTGTTTTTGAACAAAGCATTTTAATGTAAAAATTGTAGAAAGGGGGATCTGCACCAATACAGTATGTCTCATTAGCGAGAGCTCATTTCCATGCGTCTCTGCAGCTACCATAAGGTATACTGTATATGGCCATGTGTTTACTAGCAGACAATGAAATGCATCCACAAAACAACAGAACACCGTTTTATTCAGATTTAGATTTTCAAACTCGTCAGTGATCTCGGGGTGTCCCAGTGACCAATCCAAGATTAGATGGCGAGGACACAGAAATACAATATAGCAACAGAAACAATAGGTACTATGCAACTATAAATAAAAGACTACATGGAACAATATATTTATTCAAAGTAATTTATTATTCAGCACAAAGCAAGAACTCCACTTGGCTAACGTGGGCCCATGACGTCTTTGAAAACTGCAACTGCAATGCCAAATCCTTCTCTCTACTGCCTGGAAACACAAACGGGTTGAGTATGGTAAGCCGGTGGCCGGAATCCCGGCGGCTAGCATACCGACGGCGGGAAACCTGCCGCCATTGCCGGCAGGGGGCAAGCACAACGAAGCCCCTTGTGGGCTCACTGCGCTCGCCACAGGTTCTATTCCCAGTCTATGTGTGTCGTGGAGACCCACTAGTGGGAATAGCCCCTGTTAGCCGGGATTACGTCTGTCGGCATTGTCAGTGGTTGGGATTCCGGGGTCGGTATCTCGACTGTCGGCAATGTAACCACATCACACACAAACACTCTCATTACCGCTTATGTCTCAACTCATTGCCACTCGAATCACTTTGTTTTCAAGGCTGTCCCAGTCTCTCCTTTAGTGTCCGTAATCTCACATGCAACATGGTCTGGTTCCTGTCCCCCCTCCAGCGACGTCAGAAAGTCAGGCTTGGAAGCCATGCAGCCGGTCTGGGTATCAGCGGCAGCCGAGCACTTATCCGTGGAAGATTGGAGTATCATTCAGGCGAGCGTCAAGTACCGGCAATGCGGTGTGCTTAGATAGCGCAGGCTGGGAGAGGCAGGCCTCGGGGATCAACGTCTACAACTTACCCTGTCATTCTAAGGCCCAGGAAAAAATTATCTTCCAGAGCCTGGCCCAGATTTCCCTGTCTGCGGAGCAATCAGCCCCTGATTACTATCAGTCAAGAATAAGCCACTTTGCATTAAACAGAGGCGCTGAACAGGAATGAATACAGAAAATGCAAAAATAAATACACTGGGAAGCGAAGATTATTTTTTAACCACTTTAACCCCACAGAGTTCCGTCGGCGTGAATATCTTCTTATTGCAGACCTATGAAACACCAACACCATGTACACCAAAACACCACCAATGGGCCCATTAATTAGGAGTATAAAAGCCCTATACCATAAATAGTACCACTTGCGATAACGGGGCTAACGTTCAGCTTTGTAGGGGGAACCCTATAGCAGCCCCCTTCTGGGGCTTCAGTTCCGCTCATACTCGCTCACTCTCCTGAAAGGTCTGGGGAACACCAGAATATTTTTGGAAGTCCCTCAGACTCCCGCAAGAATAGGTTCCCCTCCCGCATCACTCCCTAGTGTATTGGCCGGGAGGGGGGATGCAAGTTTCTGAGAATCATGAGCCCACCCACTCTTCATAGGCCTGCCAATTGTAGTCATGCACAAGGGGGCCCGGCCCAAAGAAGATAGGAACCCGTCTCCCATGGTGATCATCTTGATGCCTCATCTGGGAATTGAAGTTGGCTAGTTAGGTCCCATAGACCCTGTGAAGGTAACCGCTACCGCCTCTATCCAGTATTGCCGCTGCAGTGAATAAATTATAACAGTGGTTCTCAAACTCGGTCCTCACGTTTTCCATGTCACCCAGCAGCTGCACTGTGTGTCACCAACTGTCACATTTTAAAAATCTACAAGGTGACCTGCAAAACATGGATCATGTGGGGTCCTGAGGACCGAGTTTGAGAACCTGTGAATTAGAACATTAGGGGATTTTTTTTTCTTCATCACTGCAAAAACAAGAAATCAACTCTATCACCAGATAAAGGGTAAATCACAGTGTTCCCTGTAGTTTTCAGGAGGAGGATCTGTCTTGAAAACAATGAAAGCACCAAAGCGTTACTATTAGAGATGAGCGGGTTCGGTTTCTCTGAATCCGAACCCGCCAGAACTTCATGTTTTTTTTCACGGGTCAGAGCGACTCGGATCTTCCCGCCTTGCTCGGTTAACCCGAGCGCGCCCGAACGTCATCATGACGCTGTCGGATTCTCGCGAGGCTCGGATTCTATCGCGAGACTCGGATTCTATATAAGGAGCCGCGCGTCGCCGCCATTTTCACACGTGCATTGAGATTGATAGGGAGAGGACGTGGCTGGCGTCCTCTCCGTTTAGAATTAGAATAGATTAGAGAGACACTTGATTTACTAATTTTGGGGAGCATTAGGAGTACTCAGTAGTGTACAGTGCAGAGTTTTGCTGATAGTGACCAGTGACCACCACTTATTTATAATCCGTTCTCTGCCTGAAAAAAGCGATACACAGCACACAGTGACTCAGTCACATACCATATCTGTGTGCACTGCTCAGGCTCAGGCCAGTGTGCTGCATCATCTATATATATTATATATCTGTCTGACTGCTCAGCTCACACAGCTTATAATTGTGGGGGAGACTGGGGAGCACTACTGCAGTGCCAGTTATAGGTTATAGCAGGAGCCAGGAGTACATAATATTATATTAAAATTAAACAGTGCACACTTTTGCTGCAGGAGTGCCACTGCCAGTGTGACTAGTGACCAGTGACCTGACCACCAGTATATAATATTAGTAGTATACTATCTCTTTATCAACCAGTCTATATTAGCAGCAGACACAGTACAGTGCGGTAGTTCACGGCTGTGGCTACCTCTGTGTCGGCACTCGGCAGCCCGTCCATAATTGTATATACCAGTGACCTAACCGTGGTTTTTTTTTCTTTCTTTATACATACATACTAGTTACGAGTATACTATCTCTTTATCAACCAGTCTATATATTAGCAGCAGACACAGTACAGTGCGGTAGTTCACGGCTGTGGCTACCTCTGTGTCGGCACTCGGCAGCCCGTCCATAATTGTATATACCACCTAACCGTGGTTTTTTTTTCTTTCTTTATACATACATACTAGTTACGAGTATACTATCTCTTTATCAACCAGTCTATATATTAGCAGCAGACACAGTACAGTGCGGTAGTTCACGGCTGTGGCTACCTCTGTGTCGGCACTCGGCAGCCCGTCCATAATTGTATATACCACCTAACCGTGGTTTTTTTTTCTTTCTTTATACATACATACATACTAGTTACGAGTATACTATCTCTTTATCAACCAGTCTATATATTAGCAGCAGACACAGTACAGTGCGGTAGTTCATGGCTGTGGCTACCTCTGTGTCGGCACTCGGCAGCCCGTCCATAATTGTATATACCACCTAACCGTGGTTTTTTTTTCTTTCTTTATACATACATACTAGTTACGAGTATACTATCTCTTTATCAACCAGTCTATATATTAGCAGCAGACACAGTACAGTGCGGTAGTTCACGGCTGTGGCTACCTCTGTGTCGGCACTCGGCAGCCCGTCCATAATTGTATATACCACCTAACCGTGGTTTTTTTTTCTTTCTTTATACATACATACTAGTTACGAGTATACTATCTCTTTATCAACCAGTCTATATATTAGCAGCAGACACAGTACAGTGCGGTAGTTCACGGCTGTGGCTACCTCTGTGTCGGCACTCGGCAGCCCGTCCATAATTGTATATACCACCTAACCGTGGTTTTTTTTTCTTTCTTTATACATACATACTAGTTACGAGTATACTATCTCTTTATCAACCAGTCTATATATTAGCAGCAGACACAGTACAGTGCGGTAGTTCACAGCTGTGGCTACCTCTGTGTCGGCACTCGGCAGCCCGTCCATAATTGTATATACCACCTAACCGTGTTTTTTTTTTCTTTCTTTATACATACATACTAGTTACGAGTATACTATCTCTTTATCAACCAGTCTATATATTAGCAGCAGACACAGTACAGTGCGGTAGTTCACGGCTGTGGCTACCTCTGTGTCGGCACTCGGCAGCCCGTCCATAATTGTATATACCACCTAACCGTGGTTTTTTTTTCTTTCTTTATACATACATACTAGTTACGAGTATACTATCTCTTTATCAACCAGTCTATATATTAGCAGCAGACACAGTACAGTGCGGTAGTTCACGGCTGTGGCTACCTCTGTGTCGGCACTCGGCAGCCCGTCCATAATTGTATACTAGTATCCAATCCATCCATCTCCATTGTTTACCTGAGGTGCCTTTTAGTTGTGCCTATTAAAATATGGAGAACAAAAATGTTGAGGTTCCAAAATTAGGGAAAGATCAAGATCCACTTCCACCTCGTGCTGAACCTGCTGCCACTAGTCATGGCCGAGACGATGAAATGCCAGCAACGTCGTCTGCCAAGGCCGATGCCCAATGGCATAGTACAGAGCATGTCAAAACCAAAACACCAAATATCAGTAAAAAAAGGACTCCAAAACCTAAAATAAAATTGTCGGAGGAGAAACGTAAACTTGCCAATATGCCATTTACCACACGGAGTGGCAAGGAACGGCTGAGGCCCTGGCCTATGTTCATGGCTAGTGGTTCAGCTTCACATGAGGATGGAAGCACTCAGCCTCTCGCTAGAAAACTGAAAAGACTCAAGCTGGCAAAAGCACCGCAAAGAACTGTGCGTTCTTTGAAATCCCAAATCCACAAGGAGAGTCCAATTGTGTCGGTTGCGATGCCTGACCTTCCCAACACTGGACGTGAAGAGCATGCGCCTTCCACCATTTGCACGCCCCCTGCAAGTGCTGGAAGGAGCACCCGCAGTCCAGTTCCTGATAGTCAGATTGAAGATGTCAGTGTTGAAGTACACCAGGATGAGGAGGATATGGGTGTTGCTGGCACTGGGGAGGAAATTGACCAGGAGGATTCTGATGGTGAGGTGGTTTGTTTAAGTCAGGCACCCGGGGAGACACCTGTTGTCCGTGGGAGGAATATAGCCGTTGACATGCCAGGTGAAAATACCAAAAAAATCAGCTCTTCGGTGTGGAGGTATTTCACCAGAAATGCGGACAACAGGTGTCAAGCCGTGTGTTCCCTTTGTCAAGCTGTAATAAGTAGGGGTAAGGACGTTAACCACCTCGGAACATCCTCCCTTATACGTCACCTGCAGCGCATTCATAATAAGTCAGTGACAAGTTCAAAAACTTTGGGTGACAGCGGAAGCAGTCCACTGACCAGTAAATCCCTTCCTCTTGTAACCAAGCTCACGCAAACCACCCCACCAACTCCCTCAGTGTCAATTTCCTCCTTCCCCAGGAATGCCAATAGTCCTGCAGGCCATGTCACTGGCAAGTCTGACGAGTCCTCTCCTGCCTGGGATTCCTCCGATGCATCCTTGCGTGTAACGCCTACTGCTGCTGGCGCTGCTGTTGTTGCCGCTGGGAGTCGATGGTCATCCCAGAGGGGAAGTCGTAAGCCCACTTGTACTACTTCCAGTAAGCAATTGACTGTTCAACAGTCCTTTGCGAGGAAGATGAAATATCACAGCAGTCATCCTACTGCAAAGCGGATAACTGAGTCCTTGACAACTATGTTGGTGTTAGACGTGCGTCCGGTATCCGCCGTTAGTTCACAGGGAACTAGACAATTTATTGAGGCAGTGTGCCCCCGTTACCAAATACCATCTAGGTTCCACTTCTCTAGGCAGGCGATACCGAGAATGTACACGGACGTCAGAAAAAGACTCACCAGTCTCCTAAAAAATGCAGTTGTACCCAATGTCCACTTAACCACGGACATGTGGACAAGTGGAGCAGGGCAGGGTCAGGACTATATGACTGTGACAGCCCACTGGGTAGATGTATGGACTCCCGCCGCAAGAACAGCAGCGGCGGCACCAGTAGCAGCATCTCGCAAACGCCAACTCTTTCCTAGGCAGGCTACGCTTTGTATCACCGCTTTCCAGAATACGCACACAGCTGAAAACCTCTTACGGCAACTGAGGAAGATCATCGCGGAATGGCTTACCCCAATTGGACTCTCCTGTGGATTTGTGGCATCGGACAACGCCAGCAATATTGTGTGTGCATTAAATATGGGCAAATTCCAGCACGTCCCATGTTTTGCACATACCTTGAATTTGGTGGTGCAGAATTTTTTAAAAAACGACAGGGGCGTGCAAGAGATGCTGTCGGTGGCCAGAAAAATTGCGGGACACTTTCGGCGTACAGGCACCACGTACAGAAGACTGGAGCACCACCAAAAACTACTGAACCTGCCCTGCCATCATCTGAAGCAAGAAGTGGTAACGAGGTGGAATTCAACCCTCTATATGCTTCAGAGGTTGGAGGAGCAGCAAAAGGCCATTCAAGCCTATACAATTGAGCACGATATAGGAGATGGAATGCACCTGTCTCAAGTGCAGTGGAGAATGATTTCAACGTTGTGCAAGGTTCTGATGCCCTTTGAACTTGCCACACGTGAAGTCAGTTCAGACACTGCCAGCCTGAGTCAGGTCATTCCCCTCATCAGGCTTTTGCAGAAGAAGCTGGAGGCATTGAAGAAGGAGCTAAAAGGGAGCGATTCCGCTAGGCATGTGGGACTTGTGGATGCAGCCCTTAATTCGCTTAACAAGGATTCACGGGTGGTCAATCTGTTGAAATCAGAGCACTACATTTTGGCCACCGTGCTCGATCCTAGATTTAAAGCCTACCTTGGATCTCTCTTTCCGGCAGACACAGGTCTGCTGGGGTTGAAAGACCTGCTGGTGACAAAATTGTCAAGTCAAGCGGAACGCGACCTGTCAACATCTCCTCCTTCACATTCTCCCGCAACTGGGGGTGCGAGGAAAAGGCTCAGAATTCCGAGCCCACCCGCTGGCGGTGATGCAGGGCAGTCTGGAGCGACTGCTGATGCTGACATCTGGTCCGGACTGAAGGACCTGACAACGATTACGGACATGTCGTCTACTGTCACTGCATATGATTCTCTCAACATTGATAGAATGGTGGAGGATTATATGAGTGACCGCATCCAAGTAGGCACGTCACACAGTCCGTACTTATACTGGCAGGAAAAAGAGGCAATTTGGAGGCCCTTGCACAAACTGGCTTTATTCTACCTAAGTTGCCCTCCCACAAGTGTGTACTCCGAAAGAGTGTTTAGTGCCGCCGCTCACCTTGTCAGCAATCGGCGTACGAGGTTACATCCAGAAAATGTGGAGAAGATGATGTTCATTAAAATGAATTATAATCAATTCCTCCGCGGAGACATTGACCAGCAGCAATTGCCTCCACAAAGTACACAGGGAGCTGAGATGGTGGATTCCAGTGGGGACGAATTGATAATCTGTGAGGAGGGGGATGTACACGGTGATATATCGGAGGGTGAAGATGAGGTGGACATCTTGCCTCTGTAGAGCCAGTTTGTGCAAGGAGAGATTAATTGCTTCTTTTTTGGGGGGGGTCCAAACCAACCCGTCATATCAGTCACAGTCGTGTGGCAGACCCTGTCACTGAAATGATGGGTTGGTTAAAGTGTGCATGTCCTGTTTTGTTTATACAACATAAGGGTGGGTGGGAGGGCCCAAGGACAATTCCATCTTGCACCTCTTTTTTCTTTTCTTTTTATCATGTGCTGATTGGGGAGGGTTTTTTTGGAAGGGACATCCTGCGTGACACTGCAGTGCCACTCCTAGATGGGCCCGGTGTTTGTGTCGGCCACTAGGGTCGCTAATCTTACTCACACAGTCAGCTACCTCATTGCGCCTCTTTTTTTCTTTGCGTCATGTGCTGTTTGGGGAGGGTTTTTTGGAAGGGACATCCTGCGTGACACTGCAGTGCCACTCCTAGATGGGCCCGGTGTTTGTGTCGGCCACTAGGGTCGCTAATCTTACTCACACAGCTACCTCATTGCGCCTCTTTTTTTCTTTGCGTCATGTGCTGTTTGGGGAGGGTTTTTTGGAAGGGACATCCTGCGTGACACTGCAGTGCCACTCCTAGATGGGCCCGGTGTTTGTGTCGGCCACTAGGGTCGCTAATCTTACTCACACAGCTACCTCATTGCGCCTCTTTTTTTCTTTGCGTCATGTGCTGTTTGGGGAGGGTTTTTTGGAAGGGACATCCTGCGTGACACTGCAGTGCCACTCCTAGATGGGCCCGGTGTTTGTGTCGGCCACTAGGGTCGCTAATCTTACTCACACAGCTACCTCATTGCGCCTCTTTTTTTCTTTGCGTCATGTGCTGTTTGGGGAGGGTTTTTTGGAAGGGCCATCCTGCGTGACACTGCAGTGCCACTCCTAGATGGGCCCGGTGTTTGTGTCGGCCACTAGGGTCGCTAATCTTACTCACACAGCTACCTCATTGCGCCTCTTTTTTTCTTTGCGTCATGTGCTGTTTGGGGAGGGTTTTTTGGAAGGGCCATCCTGCGTGACACTGCAGTGCCACTCCTAGATGGGCCCGGTGTTTGTGTCGGCCACTAGGGTCGCTAATCTTACTCACACAGCTACCTCATTGCGCCTCTTTTTTTCTTTGCGTCATGTGCTGTTTGGGGAGGGTTTTTTGGAAGGGACATCCTGCGTGACACTGCAGTGCCACTCCTAGATGGGCCCGGTGTTTGTGTCGGCCACTAGGGTCGCTTATCTTACTCACACAGCGACCTCGGTGCAAATTTTAGGACTAAAAATAATATTGTGAGGTGTGAGGTATTCAGAATAGACTGAAAATGAGTGTAAATTATGGTTTTTGAGGTTAATAATACTTTGGGATCAAAATGACCCCCAAATTCTATGATTTAAGCTGTTTTTTAGTGTTTTTTGAAAAAAACACCCGAATCCAAAACACACCCGAATCCGACAAAAAAAATTCGGTGAGGTTTTGCCAAAACGCGTTCGAACCCAAAACACGGCCGCGGAACCGAACCCAAAACCAAAACACAAAACCCGAAAAATTTCAGGCGCTCATCTCTAGTTACTATGGAATTGCACAATAGCTTACAAGGCACATCAAGGTTGGCGTCAGATACAACAACAAAAAATAAGATTTTAAACCTACCGGTAAATCTATTTCTCCTAGTCCGTAGAGGATGCTGGGGACTCCGTAAGAACCATGGGGTATAGACGGGCTCCGCAGGAGATAGGGCACCTAAAAAGAACTTTGACTATGGGTGTGCACTGGCTCCTCCCTCTATGCCCCTCCTCCAGACCTCAGTTAGAGAACTGTGCCCAGAGGAGATGGACAATACAAGGCAGGATTTAGCAATCCAAGGGCAAGATTCATACCAGCCCACACCAATCATACCATGTAACCTGGAACATACATAATCAGTTAACAGTATGAACAAACAACAGTAACGGCCCAAGACCGATGTCAACTGTAACATAACCCTTATGTAAGCAACAACTATATACAAGTCTTGCAGAGTTTCCGCACTGGGACGGGCGCCCAGCATCCTCTACGGACTAGGAGAAATAGATTTACCGGTAGGTTTA
Source organism: Pseudophryne corroboree (assembly GCF_028390025.1). NCBI lineage: Eukaryota > Metazoa > Chordata > Amphibia > Anura > Myobatrachidae > Pseudophryne > Pseudophryne corroboree. The sequence goes on from NC_086453.1 coordinate 339,619,277, forward strand.
AAATCTTATTTTCTCTTACGTCCTAGAGGATGCTGGGAACTCCGTAAGGACCATGGGGTTTATACCAAAGCATCCAATCGAGCGGGATAGTGCGTATGACTCTGCAGCACCGTCTGAGCAAACGCTAGGTCCTCATCAGCCAGGGTATCAAACTTGTAGAATTTAGCAAAAGTGTTTGACCCCGACCAAGTCGCCGCTCGGCAAAGTTGTAATGCCGAGACGCCTCGGGCAGCCGCCCAAGAAGAGCCCACCTTCCTAGTGGAATGGGCCTTAACCGAATTTGGTACCGGCAATCCAGCCGTAGAGTGAGCCTGCTGAATCGTATTACAGATCCAGCGAGCAATAGTCTGCTTCGAAGCAGGAGCGCCAATCTTATTGGCCGCATACAGGACAAACAGAGCCTCTGTTTTCCTAATTCTAGCCGTCCTGGCTACATAAATTTTTAAGGCCCTGACTACGTCCAGGGATCTGGAATCCTCCAGGTCACTTGTAGCCACATGCACCACAATAGGTTGATTCATATGGAACGAAGAAACCACTTTAGGCAAAAATTGCGGACGTGTCCTCAATTCAGCTCGATCCACATGAAAAATCAAGTAGGGGCTCTTGTGTGACAAAGCCGCCAATTCTGACACTCGCCTTGCCGATGCTAAGGCCAACAACATGACCACCTTCCAGGTAAGAAATTTCAACTCAACCTTGTTAAGTGGTTCAAACCAGTGTGATTTTAGGAACTGCAACACCACGTTCAGGTCCCATGGTGCCACTGGAGGCACAAAAGGGGGCTGGATGTGCAGCACTCCCTTTACAAACGTCTGGACTTCTGGAAGAGAAGCCAATCCCTTTTGAAAGAAAATCGAGAGGGCCGAAATCTGTACCTTAACAGAGCCTAATTTCAGGCCCATATCCACTCCTGTCTGTAGGAAGTGGAGAAGACGACCCAGATGAAAATCTTCCGTAGGTGCATTCTTGGTCTCACACCAAGACACATACTTTCGCCAGATATGGTGATAATGTTTTATCGTCACCTCCTTCCTAGCCTTTATTAAAGTAGGGATGACCTTTTCCGGAATCCCCTTTTTCGCTAGGATTCGGCGTTCAACCGCCATGCCGTCAAACGTAACCGCGGTAAGTCTTGAAATACATAGGGCCCCTGCTGCAACAGGTCTTCCCTCAGAGGAAGAGGCCAGGGATCTCCTGTGAGCATCTCTTGTAGATCCGAGTACCAGGCCCTTCGAGGCCAGTCTGGGACAACGAGTATCGTCTGTACTCTTCTTCGTCTTATGATCCTCAACACCTTTGTGATGAGAGGAAGAGGAGGAAACACGTAGACCGATTTGAGCACCCACGGTGTTACCAGAGCGTCTACTGCTGCTGCCTGAGGGTCCCGAGACCTGGCGCAATACCTCCGAAGTTTTTTGTTGAGGCGTGACGCCATCATGTCTATTTGAGGAGTTCCCCAAAGACGTGTTACGTCTGCAAAGACTTCTTGATGAAGTCTCCACTCTCCTAGATGGAGATCGTGTCTGCTGAGGAAGTCTGCTTCCCAGTTGTCCACTCCCGGAATGAAGACAGCTGACAGAGCGCTTACATGATTTTCCGCCCAGCGAAGGATCCTTGTGGCTTCCGCCATTGCGACTCTGCTTCTTGACCCGCCTTGGCGGTTCACATGAGCCACTGCTGTGACATTGTCTGATTGAATCAGAACCGGTAGGTTTCGAAGAAAACTCTCCGCTTGTCGAAGGCCGTTGTAAATGGCCCTGAGTTCCAACACATTGATGTGTAGATAGGACTCCTGGTCTGACCAAAGACCCTGAAAATGTTTTCCCTGTGTGACCGCTCCCCATCCTCGGAGGCTCGCGTCCGTGGTAACCAGGATCCAATCCTGAATTCCGAACCTACGACCCTCTAGGAGGTGAGAACTTTGCAACCACCACAGGAGGGACACTCTGGTCCCTGGGGACAGAGTTATTTTCCGATGTAAGTGCAGATGGGACCCGGACCACTTGTCCAGAAGGTCCCATTGAAAAGTCCTTGCATGGAACCTTCCGAAGGGAATGGCCTCATAGGCCGCCACCATTTTCCCCAGAACTCGAGTGCATTGGTGAACTGACACCCTCTTCGGTTTTAGCAGGTCTCTGACCATGTTCTGGATGTCTTGGGCTTTCTCTATTGGGAGGAAGACCTTCATTTGTTCCGTATCCAGTATCATACCTAGGAACGGTAGTCGAGTTGTCGGAATCAACTGTGACTTTGGTAGATTTAAAATCCAACCGTGTTGCTGGAGCACTCTCAGAGAGAGCGCCACACTGCTCAGCAATTTCTCCCTTGATCTCGCTTTTATCAGGAGATCGTCCAAGTATGGGATAATTGTGACTCCATGCTTGCGCAGGACCACCATCATTTCCGCCATTATCTTGATGAAAATCCTCGGGGCCGTGGAGAGTCCAAACGGCAACGTCTGAAATTGGTAATGACAATCCTGTACAGCGAATCTCAGGTATTCCTGATGGGGGGCATATATGGGGACATGAAGGTACACATCCTTTATGTCCAGAGACACCATAAACTCCCCCTCCTCCATGTTGGCTATTATCGCTCTGAGAGATTCCATTTTGAATTTGAATCTTTTTATGTACAGGTTTAGGGATTTCAGATTCAAAATAGGTCTGACCGAACCGTCCGGTTTCGGGACCACAAATAGGGTTGAGTAGTAACCTCTACCCTGCTGGTGCAGGGGAACCTTGATTATCACTTGCTGTATACACAGCGTTTGAATTGCAGCTAACACTATATCCCTTTCCGATGTGGAAGCTGGTAGGGCCGATTTGAAAAATCGGCGCAGGGGCACCTCCTCGAATTCCAATTTGTAACCCTGGGAAACTATTTCCAACACCCAGGGATTCAGGTCCGAACTGACCCTGGCCTGACTGAAAAGTCGAAGACGTGCCCCCACCGGTGCGGACTCCCTCAGGGGAGCCCCAGCGTCATGCTGTGGGTTTTGGAGTAGCCGGGAAGGACTTTTGTTCCTGGGCACCTGCCGAAGCAGGTGCTCTCTTGCCTCTGCCCTTACCTCTGGCGAGGAAAGAGGATCCCCGACCTCTTTTGGACTTGTACGACCGAAAGGACTGCATCTGATAGGGTGTTACTTTCTTTTGCTGTTGGGGAATATATGGTAAAAAATTAGATTTAGCTGCTGTAGCTGTGGAACCAGGTCCGTCAGCCCATCCCCAAACAATACATCACCCTTATAGGGTAGTACTTCCATATGTTTTTTGGAATCTGCATCACCCGTCCATTGGCGAGTCCATAAGGATCTTCTCGCTGAGACAGACATGGCATTGGCCCTAGAAGCTAGCAATCCAATGTCCCTTTGAGCATCCCTCATAAATAAGACTGCGTCTTTAATATGGGCTAGAGTTAAGAATATAATAGTGTCCTTATCCATAGTATCAAATTGATCTGTCAGCTCATCTGTCCAAGCTGCAATTGCGCTACACACCCATGCTGACGCAATTGTCGTCGTAGTACAGCCCCTGTATGAGAATAAATACACTTTAAGGTAGTTTCTTGCCTGCGATCTGCAGGGTCCTTAAGGGCTGCTGTGTCAGGAGACGGTAGCGCCACTTTCTTGGACAAGGGCGTCAGGGCCTTGTCCACACTGGGGGGTGATTCCCAAATTTCCCTGTCCTGCTTAGGGAAAGGGTATGCCATATAAATTCTTTTGGGGATCTGCGGTCTCTTATCCGGAGTCTCCCAAGCTTTTCCAAAGAATTCATTTAATTCATGAGATGTGGGAAAGTTAATAATCTGTTTCTTTTCCTTAAACATGTGTACCCTTGTGTTGGGGACCGAGGGTTCATCCACAATATGCAACACATCCCTTATTGCCACAATCATGCCCTGAATGGTTTTAGTCACCCTAGGGTGCAATTTTACTTCGTCATAGTCGACACTGGAATCAGAATCCGTGTCGGTAGTAGTGTCTTGTGTTAAGGGACGCTTTTGAGACCCCGACGGGCCCTGTGAGTCGGTCCAATCTGAGGATTGACCCCCTGATGTCCCCCCTAAATCAGCCTTATCAAGCCTTTTATGTAAAGATGCCACACTTGCATTCAACATATGCCACATGTACATCCAATCTGGAGTCGGCACAACCGACGGGGACACACCACTCATTTGCTCCACCTCCTCCTTGGAGAAGCCTTCCGCCTCAGACATGTCGACACACACGTACCGACACCCCACACACACAGGGATTAACCTATAAGGGGACAATACCCCAACCAGGTCCTACGGAGAGGCAGAGAGAGAGCATGCCAGCACACACCAGCGCTTAAAAACACTGGAAAAAATATGTCCAGATAGCGCTTTTTTATATATAATATGCCAATTCCCACTCACTGCGTCGCTAATGTGCCCCCCTCCTCTTTTTCAAGCCTGTGAAGTTCAGCAGGGGAGAGACCAGGGAGCCAGCGTTTTTCTCATGCAGCTTCTGTGGAGAAAATGGCGCTGGTTAGTGCTGAGGATCAAGCCCCGCCCACCCGACGGCGGGCTTCGGTCCCAGTGATTTTTCAATAAAATGGCGGGGGATCATAGATTTACTGCCTCCGCAGCCTAATCAAACTGTATTTGGCCAAAATGTGAGGTTTATTGCTGCCCAGGGTGCCCCCCCCTGCGCCCTTCAGTGCTGCTCTGTGTGTGTGTGTGACTGGGAGCAATGGCGCGCAGCCTTACCTCATGAAGATCTGATGTCTTCTGCCGCCTAAGATGTCTTCTGCCTTCTCTATCCGGCTTCTATCTTCGGCATCTGTGAGGAGGACGGCGGCGCGGCTCCGGGACGAACCCCAGGTGAGACCTGTGTTCCGACTCCCTCTGGAGCTAATGGTGTCCAGTAGCCTTAGAAACAGAGCCCAACTTGACAAGCCAGCTCTGCTTCTCTCTCCTCAGTCCCACGATGCAGGGAGCCTGTTGCCAACAGGACTCCCTGAAAATAAAAAACCTAACAAAATTCTTTTTCAACAGAAAACTCTGGAGAGCTCTCTGCAGTGCACCCATTCTCCTCTGGGCACAAGACCTAACTGAGGTCTGGAGGAGGGGCATAGAGGGAGGAGCCAGTGCACACCCATAGTCAAAGTTCTTTTTAGGTGCCCTATCTCCTGCGGAGCCCGTCTATACCCCATGGTCCTTACGGAGTCCCCAGCATCCTCTAGGACGTAAGAGAAAAAACTATTCTAAAAATGCACATGTAAAACCTATCATATCTGTGCCCATATGCTTAGCCAGGCTCCAACTCTCACAGCTCCAAACCAGCAGCAATGTGCATCAGAGGGAATACAAATTAAATGGCGGCAGTCAGATGACAGACAGCGGCATCCCAACCATGAAGATCCCGACATCGGATAAGTATTTCTACAGCCTCCCCACCCCCCTATCCTAACCTTTGGGGTGTGGCGGCTATGACTAACTCTCCGGTGACTAACTCTCCGGGGGTGTAGGTTATGGATAATCCTTAGGGGGGGGGGGGGTCGCCACTAGGGCTAACCGCTCCCAGTGCCTAACTCTAACCCCCCCACCATGCTTAAGCCTAATCCCCCCCCCCCCCCCCCCCCCCCCCAGGCCCTAACTCTAACCCTGAACCCCAATACTCACCTTCGGGATGTTGACTGTTGGTGATCCAGCGCCGGTCTCCTGACTCGTGTTGAGATTCCGGCGTCACATGACTACTGGCACCCCAACAGCTGGGATGGTAAACGCATCCCCACCAGAGGCACTCCTACCCAACCAGGTCATAACAACAAGAAATGTGTATTCAAGTTTGCTTTGAGGGTGGAAAACTAATTTGCTATTAGGTTTGATTTACATAACAAACCTCCATAATACAGCAGGTATAATGGGGTAGATGTATTAAGCCTGAAGAAGGCATGAGGAAGTGATCAAGCAGTGATGAGTGTAAGGTGATAACGCACCAGCCAATCAGCTCCAATATGTAAATTGACAGTTATGAGGTGATTGGCTGGTGCGATATCACCTTGCACTTGTCACCGCTTTATCACTTCTTTATGCCTTCTTCAGGCTTAATACATCTGCCCCAATCTTCCTTCTCATCTATGAATCTAAAGGAGCAAAATATGTAACTCGATAAAGGAAGTAACTATCAGTCCCAGATCCACCAGCAATCAGCCAATCAGAAGCAATTATTATATAATGAATCAGGCCCTCTATCAGTAGATCTGGACTCTTGGGAAAAGGACACGCTCTCTGTATGTAGGGGAAACTGCACCTCCGTATCCCTCCAAGGCTTGCAGTGTGACCGTACTCATTACTTGGGGATTTAGATCATTTCGGGGATTACACACCCCTGACCGGTGGAGGTGGAGAGCCGGAACTGTGCAGCTGTTAAGGAACAGTAAGAGTCCTGCTGTCCATATTTTAAACCAAATTATTGTTTCGCATCCTGCCGACTCGGCTTTTTCAATCTGAACGGTCACTGTGGGACGCCGGCCATTATATGCAGATTTACAATGAGAGCAGCGTACGCAGGGAACAGCACATGAGCTTATAACACTTACACCACCAGGAAAGGTCGCCTCTAAAACATAATGTGAAACAGGAGCGGAGTGAATAATGGCTTGTGTACCCACTGACATTGCACAATACAGCCTATAGCGGACAAAAATCATTACTGTATAACCATAACATAAGTCCGTAGCTGGATCATTGCCTAGGGCCCTGCAAGCTCTTAGAGCAGGGATGGGGAACCTTTAGCTCTCCAGCTGTTGTTGAACTACACGGTTTCGGTATGAATGGTCCACCATGTTATGGTCGACAGTCATTAGGTCGACCACTATTGGTCGACATTGACATGGTCGACATGGACACATGGTCGACACATGAAAATGGTCGACGCATGAAAAGGTCGACATGAGTTTTTTAACTTTTTTTTTTGTATCGTTTTTTGCGTAAAGTGACTGGGAACCCCAATTAGTGCACCACTTTGCTCGCCATGCTTCGGGCATGGTGCCTTCGCTCCGCTACCGCTTCGCTCGGCACAGATTACCGTTCCAATCGTAGTCCACGTGGATCGTAAAGTATGGAAAAGTTCCCCAAAAGAAAAAAAAAAGCTAAAAAAACTCACGTCGACCTTTTCATGCGTCGACCATTTTCATGTGTCGACCATGTGTCCATGTCGACCATGTCAAAGTCGACCAATAGTGGTCGACCTAATGACTGTCGACCATAACATGGTCGACCATGTGAACGGATACCGAACTACACATACCACCAGCATTGTATGCTACAGTTTTGCTACTTAGCCATGCTAAAACTGTTGCAAGGCATGCTGGGATGTGTAGCTCAACAATAGCTGGAGGGCCAAAGCCAAAGTTTCCATATCCCTGTCTTAGAGCTACCGATAAAAAAACAACAACAACATTATCACAAATGGTGGTGGGAACAGGTCCCAAACCAGAGCTGTAAGCTCAATATCACGTGGGTAGAATAGAACATATTGGGGGTCATTCCGACCCGATTGCTCACTGCAGTTTGTCGCAGCGCAGCGATCGGGTCGGAACTGCGCCGGCACCGCAGTGCGCCGGCGCATGGCAGTCGTCGTTGCCTAGCGATCGCCTCTGAGACAGAGGCGGTTGCTGGGCGGGAGGGGGCTGGACGGCGGCGTTAAGCCGCCGTTTAGGGGGAGCGGTCCGGCCAACGCAGGCGTGGCCGGACCGTTGGGGGGGCGGGCTGCGGCGACTGCGTGACGTCTCACCTAGACGCTGCTGCAGCGATGAACAACTCCCGGCCAGCCGCGGGAGCTGCGCTGGCCGGGAGTTACTCCAGAAATACAAAAGCATCGCCGCTGTGCGGGGGGCGGACTGACATGCGGGGCGGACTAGCTCTGTGCTGGGCATGCCCTCGCATGTCAGGGAAGATGATCGTAGCTACGATCAACTCGGAATGACCTCCATTATGTATAGTTTATAAAGAGAAAATACAGAGGAAGATCTATACAAGACGTCTTCAGCACACCTGCAGTATAAATCCTTGCCGAGCATCCCCTTATAGCCGCAGGTGTAACCAGGAACTCAAGACCAGTGAATGTTAATCAGACCTTCTCTTATACCATGTAAACGGTCTATAAATAACAGCTTTGCATCATCATTCCTGCTGCCTAACCTGCGTGTATAGGAGCAGGGATTTACGGGCAGCAATCCCCTCGGGGATCACAAATAGCCTGTCAGCGCCCCATCGACGGTATTGATCACTGGTGAAGATAGCGCCCGTCACAGAGACTGTTATTACAGACCTATTGATTATTCTACAGTTCTCTTGGAGAAAGGGTTCCCGAGCAAGGTCCGACTTCATTCACAGTCTGCATTGCTGCAAATCGATGGCTACACATGTGTAATCAAGACCCCAGGGTCTGAACCCGGATGTCCTTTGCCTGGCCCCTGCGACAAGCAAGCGACGCAGAAACTCTCAATGGATCACAGTCATTGCCGGGACAGCTCAAAATGATATATGGCTGTAATAGTAATTTGCGCTATCAATTCAAGGGGTTAAAATGTGGCCACTGATAAAATAGGCTTCGTAGTCAAATTATAAATCAACCATTTTCCTCTCGGAGATCGCTCTTTCCGCATGATGTGTCGAATGCCCTGACTTCAGCTTTTGGGAAATGGTAATAAAAAAGCACTTTAACACAGGCGCGTCTGTATGGTTTTAGGTTTGATGAATAAGCCCCTTTAACGTTTTCTTTCATAAAATGAAATTATACCTGGTAAAAATGACAGGATGTGATTACCTGACTGTACGGCGGAGACTGGCAGGCCGCTTTGGGACAATTACAGCTAACAAACCACAGGCTTCTGAATATCATTGTTTCATTTACAGTTTTCATTCAATTGCATCGTCTGTGTTCCACAGAGCAGCAGCCACGACACAGAACCACACTCACAATACACACTCAGGCACAGCATGTACTGATCAGGTGCTATACACACATGCAGCACCAACTCAGATAGGATGTACAGCAACCCTGACAATAGCTAGCAAACACTGCACAATAATACACATCACTGCTTCCCATGCACGAGTTCAGGATTTTGCCCGTGCTGCACCCATTCAGTGGAATGCGCTCCCCCGCTCCATTAGACTCTCCCCGACCTTGCAAAGCTTCAAACGGGCACTGAAAACCCACCTATTTATCAAAGCGTACCCCTCCAATGCATAACCTAGTCCTTAGGCTGCTCCTCCATCCCCCTGCCCCATGCCTTGGACATCTCTGCTTTGCTCGCATACAACCATCAGGCTTCTACCTGCTTGCTTGCACCTCATGTCATCTGTCTGTTGCCCCTCCCCACTAGATTGTTAGCTCTTCAGAGCAGGGCCCTCTTTCCTCTTGTCTAAGCCCTCTTCTTGACACATTTCACTCAGCGACCATCTTTACCTGCTTTTTCTCCTGCTGGTAAAGGCTCCTCTCTATCTATGGCCGCCAGCCCCAAGTAGTACAATGATTACTCCTTCGCTACTTACATCTAAGCTGTATTATGTTGTGAGAATTGTGGTGTTCTTTGTTACCTGCACTCTATTTTTGTTATTTATTTACTGTTATGCTAAGTTTTGTCTCCCTGTACTGTCCTTTGTACGGCGCTGCAAAACACTTGTGGCGCCCTATAAATAAAATTTAATAATAATAATAATAATAATAATAATACACAGAACCCAGCCATGTCAGAGGTATACAGCTACCAGGAACAGCAACGTACGAACACCGCAATTTCCTCTAATGCAATTTATGTTAGTGCACAAAACCAAAAATTATCTGAAATAAATAAATTGATGTTTTATAATGTGCAAGGAGAACAGGTAGCGCTGTATAATACAATCAGCCGTAATTACACCCCGCTATTAACACACAAACCACCAGCAACCGAGAGTCAAGCTGGGTGTTCACAGCAAATTGAAAGGAAATGCATATCACTCGGCCTGGGGCTTCTGAGCCAGATCGGAGGGGCAGCCTGACGGTATGGGATCGAGGCCATGCAGCTGCTACAGGGCCCATTCACATAAAGAATATGCCACGGAATTGTGATGGCTGCACTCCCGTTCTATGGGTGTTATTCCAAGTATGTTCGCAAACCAAAAAAGCTCACAAATGGGCAAAACCATTTTGCAGTGCAGGTGGGGCAGATGTAACATGTGCAGAGAGAGTTAGATTTGGGTGGGTTATTTTGTTTCTGTGCAGGGTAAATACTGGCTGCTTTATTTCTACACTGCAATTTAGATTTCGGTTTGAGCACATCCCACCCAAATCTAACTCTCTCTGCACATGTTACATCTGCCCCCACCTGCAGTGCAGCATGGTTTTCCCCATTACTGTGCTTTTTTGGTTTGCTAACAAACATGGATAAGGCCCTATATTTGTATTGTAATTTGTGCTGTGCCAGTATTAGTGTATTTTACCAATGAAGATTATTAAACACAAGATAAAAGGTATGTACAAGGGCGGCTGCTACCACCTCATACAGTATAGGGCAAAACACAATGTTGACATCTAACCCTAGTCGCGAATCAGGTCGGTTTCTAGACCATGTGGAGCCAAGGGGCGAAAATTTCCTTTGGTGTCCCCGTACCAGAAATTAACATACAGAAGCCTCATATGCTCGTCACCTTTAAAGGCTGCCGTATAGCTTCTGTAGATAAATGTTAGAAACACTCTTGTACGAGAGATTATCTGGACTACATAAGATAGCTCTTATATTGTTAACACTTAGGGGCCTATTTATCACCATCCGCATCCATGATGCGGATGTCATGTGATAAAATCACCCAAACTCGCACTGCGATAATTGATCACATCACAGGGATGTATCAATTATCGCGTGCAGGGACAGAGCTTGCGGTCAAACTCTGTTCCTGCGATGACACTCCGCAGCATCATCGGGGTAAAAATACCCCGATGTCCTGCTGCGCATGCGCCGCCCCACCGACATGGCCCTGTCGACCCCCACGCGCTGTGGACCTCACCCAGCAGGTCAATATATACTTACAAGTTCATGGAGCCGGTCCACGCTGCTCCTGCAGGGCTGCCGAGCGCCAGATTCTGTGTGCTGCGGTGACCCTCGGTGCTGTAAAGTGCGCTGCCACTTTGCAGCGTCACTTTACTGCACTGGGGTCACATTGCAGCATACGGGGGACTTGGCGCATGGCAGCGCTCAGCGGAGCAGCGGACACCGGCTCCCTGGACAGATGAGTATGTTGTTTTTTTACTTTTTACACTGTGATCAGCTTGTGTGTCCATCGGACACTGGAGCCGGGTTCCGCACAGCTTTCTCTGACAGGGGCAGAGAAAGCCTGCCTATCGCAGTGCTGCCCTGTGATCTCGCCAGCCTGAGCTGGCGAGATTATCACAGGGCACACTGCGGTATTTTTTCACATTTTTTTTTTTAGTAAATTTGGACACATCACATTTCCCATTATAAGTATGGGGAATGCGATGTGCGTTACTAAAAAAAAATGAATGAAAGGGTTTGGAGCAGTTTTTCATGAAAACTGCTCCAAATGCCCTTTAATACATTCAGGTGATACTAAAATAATGTGAAAAGGGTGTGACAACAGAAAACACCCTTTTTCACATTATTTTAGTAAAAGTAATGTTAATAAATAGACCTCTTAACCCCTTCCAGATGTCAACCTTTCAACCATGCTGAGACTTAACATGCAACAATCTGAATGCGTACCAACTACAAATGCCAGCGTGAACATGGACACAAGTACATTCTTGCAATTACAATTGTGACCAATAAAAAGTGACAAGAAAAAACATAGCCCCGATAATACAAATAAATACTGGGCTCAGCCAATCAGATAGCAGCTATCAGTTATTGGCCGAGTGTCCTAAGAGACCGCTTCCGATTGGGTACTTGGCTAATTACTAGCAAGGGTCACCAGAACTAGTGTCATTTTACGGCCCATGTAGTCCAATGAGCTTCTATACGTTTTATTTAGTTAGTGACATATATATAATAGAACCCTCTTTCATTTATGGGCTTATTTTATGTGACAGAGTGCAATAACACAATACATTTACACATTTTACCACTGTAAGGAGGACACAGCCTGAGAAACTGGAAAAAAAGAAGTTAGTAAAATAATAAGCTGGCAACAGACAGACACTTTTTTGCTTTTAAATTGTTTCACTGTAAATAACCAGACGGTGAGCCTGGCACTTACGCAGTCTGCAAGCCATCACTCGTCAGATACAGTTTGTGATTTCACGCTACAATCACAAACCAAAAAATCCTGTAGCTCGTACATGAACGCTGCATTTGCAGAGCTGTGCAATAAATGTGCTATGCCATACGTTACTGGCCAGATTTTTACCCAAGCCTCCCTGGAGATGCCAGATGGGAGAGGCTCAGTTGGGTGAGGCGGGGGCTTGATGCAGTAAATTGCATCATTGTAGCCATAACCCCCTGTGCTATAATGCCTTGAAACTGGCATTGTGCTGTGGGAGGTGGGGCCACGATCAGTGGGGGGGGTGGTGAGAGGGTACAAATTACCCAGGCCCAGGTCTGATGGAGGGGCCCAGTGAGGGTCCAGTAGGGGCCCATTCCCCCTCCCCCTTACCTGGCAGCATCAGCTGCAGTTCTTCTCCTCAGACCAGCACACTCTGCTGTGTACTGGGCTGCAGTGTGGCCATGGAGGTGCTTAAAATACAATTATTTTCAGTATATTTTTCTAAGGGTACATGACCACGCCTCCTGTGATTAGGCCACGCCCCTTGAAAAGTACCTTGTCCCAGCCCAGCTCTTGACTGCCCTGGCCACGATGATGCAATTCACATCTAAGTCATCGAGCCCCTAGACTGCCCGCTTCTCTGGGGAAGTGGGCGGACCTGTCGGTAGAGTTCCCTGACATTCGGCAGTCTCCAGCACATTCCGGCGGTATGCATATGTATAATACACATCCCCCTCAGGTCTACGATCTGCATAGAGGATTTTGGTGTGTGTCATGTAATACCTCGCAAGCCTCAATGACTTCTAACAACTTAATAGTTTTCAGTAGAGGGTGCACTGTGTCACATATATTAAAGTTTCTAACCTACTTGAGAGCTGGAGACTTCAGCTGACATGTCTCAATTCTGTTTGAAGAGATATTAGTCTAAGCTCCCATCTCCATTCCCTATTCACTACAACAGTACTTGCCAGGAAACTATTATTTTTCTTCTCTGTAGAAATGCTGCTGCACTTTGCAACGCATTTAACCCCTAGCGATCCTGAAACGCGCATATGTAAATAGAATTCCACTGTTCTACAGCTTCTGTAATGTACGTACACCAGCAGCTCCACCTGTGTCATGCCTATAGGGTTATGGGTCACCTCATCTCAGTGGCCTGTTTTCCCCACTGGACATACCTGTAGCAGGGCCATCTTAACAAATAGGCACACTGGGCAGCTGCCCAGGGCCCGACAATTATGGGGGGTGTTTGAGCTGGGTTGGGTGGCGGTCACACAATCAGAGCAGCCAGGCGATATTCTCTATCTGCCTCCCAGCCAGACGGTGAATGGCTCAAGCTATCCACCAATCAGAGTGCGGATTCATTCAGTGTATGGAAGCATGTGGGGCTTACGGTCATTAGGTCGACAAGACTTAGGTCGACAGTCATTAGGTTGACCGCTATTGGTCGACATGCACTAGGTCAACATGGTCATTAGGTCGACATGGAAAAAGGTTGACATGAGTTTTTCATACTTTACAATCCACGTGGACTACAATTGGAAACGGTAACCTGTGCCGAGCGCAGCCGTAGCGGAGCGAGGGGACGCGGTGCACTAATTGGGGTTCGCCGTCACTTCACAAAGAAAGCGACACCCAAAAAGTAAAAAAAACTCATGTCGACCTTTTTTATGTTCCCATCAATGGGTGGTTAGGGGCCCCAGTGAACCGCTTTGCCCAGGGCCTACAATGCTCTCAAGTTGGCCCTGGGACGTGCCTGGCTGGCAGATAGGTGTGTAGGTGTGTGCGTGTGCTGGATTGCGGTGGGTGGAACAACCCTCTTCCAGGTCACCTTTAATGGCTTGTATAACACAATGATTGAGACAATCAAGGTTCAGCCTAAACGAACAATGCTGCAACACAAAACAGATTTCACTGAAAGACAGCGGAATAATCATCTCTGTTATAGCTGCGTAATAGCTGGAAGGAGCTGAAAAGAATACCAATGGCCCGGACATAGGACTATGTCATAATGTAAATGAAGGCACTGAAAAGATTCAGAAATGCATGAGTAATAGGAACGCGTCTCCTAATAACGGCTGGTGGGTGTGTGGAAAGGATCAGTAAGCATTCTTCTGCAGAGAGGAGACCGCACACAACACCCAGATACACAGGGGGAGATTTACCAAACCTCCTAAACAGGACAAGTGATGTTGCCAATAGCAACCAATCAGATTCTAGCTATCATTGTATGGAGTGACCTAGAGCAATAACAACTAGAATCTGATTGGTTGCCATGGGCAACACCTCCTCTTTACATAAAGTTTCCCTCAGCCGTGGGATCACAGTCATCCACCTCAGAGATCTGAACAGCTAGCGCAGAACACAAATCGCAGCCCGGTAATGAGTCGGCGTGCCCCCGGTACTCTCTCAGGCTAAAGTACCAGAGATCTAGGGTAAAATGTGGCATAAAACTTACTTATAGAAGGACTGTATGGATTTATACCAAAATAAAGTCACTTTATTAATCCAGATACCAGGGGGTAAATTTACTAAGATGGGAGTTCTATTTAAGATGGGCTGTGTCCTAGGAAGCAGAATCTGGCCATCTGAGACACCATCAGTTGGATGCACGACCCATGGGGTCATGTAAGCCATCCGCCGTAGATGCAACCGCGCCCCGCGACCGCTTCTGCCTGTCAGTGAGTCAGAGGCAATCGCAGCCCTGAGATGCTGTTAGCATCTCACTGGGCTCCCGGGGTGCGATCCAGTCTGAATTAGGCCCTGTGTCGCTGGCCCGTTCTACACACAGGTGAGCGTCTGTGCGTCTTTGGATGCAGTCGCTTTAAGAGTCATGCCCGTCTCGGCTTAGGTTACCTTACAGGAACGCCCATTAAAACTCTCAGACCCTGCACCTGATTCTCTACCACGGCAACAATTGAGTGAATGCGGTGAGTGTATAAATACATGTGCAGACACACATCGCCCACCTGCATGCGGCATCAAAGATAAATCAGTCCAATTACATCCCGCCTGACCAGTCCTAATACAGAGAATCAAGGAGGAGATTTATCAAACCTTCCAAAAAGAACAATTGGAGAAGTTGGTCATACAGTAGCAACCAATCAGATTCTATCATTTCATAGAATGGACTACATAAATGACAGCTACAGTAGAAGCTGGTTGGTTGCTAGGGGCAACTGATCCGCTTGTTCTTTTTTGAAGGTTTGATACATCTCATCCTTAGGGAGATACAGTATATCAAACCTTGAAGAGAGATAAGGTAGAGATTTATCAAATCTTAGAAAGAGATAATGTGGAGAAAGGTGTTTGAAAAATGTCAGAAGCTGATTGGTTGAGTCTTAATATCTCTATAGGTGGGATGTACTAAGCATTGCATCCGATCCAACCTTTGGAATGTATCTCATTCCGCAGCATGGTACATATGGGAATGCGGCCACAATTCTGCATACGGGATTTTCAGAGTTTTGGCCACATTTTCATCCCGCCCTATATTTTATCTCTGTCCAAGACTTGATAAACCTCCCCCTAATTATTCTTACTATGACCACACACAACCTAATAGGAGTAGTCCTACAACTGCATTTGCCAGCATGCCAGATAAAGATCCCGTCGATTCGCATCGCTGGGTATCGCGCTGGCTGATTAGCCGGCATCACAGACCATACACTAGAACACAATATATTAATAGGATTAGTATAATGGGAGACATGTACTAAGAAGTGATATTAGCGGAGAAGTGAACCAGTGGAAAAGTTGCCCCATCAACCAATCAGCAGCTCTGTATAATTTTACAGTATGCAAATTATAGATGTTACTTCAGTGCTGATTGGTTGCCATGGGCAACTTCTCCACTGGCTCACTTCTCCACTCTTATCACTGCTTAGTAAATGTCCCCCAAAGTCATGTATTAGCCTAGAGAAGTGCAGCCCCCGCTGGGTGTAGGTGTCTAGAACACATTACACTGACACACAAAAGCAACGCACAGAGTAATACGTGTATTATACATTCCCCTTCAGTCAGTTATGTACCACATCTCATATTCCCTTCACCGCTAAACCACAGAAATGCTAATGCGGAGAAATATTCTTTTTTTGGTCTTGCTAAAAATATCTCCATTTGTAAATTTCCTAATTTCATACCCAACTGAGCAAAGAACGCAGCAGTAATTGTAATGATGTGAGCGGAAAAATAAAACTGTCATTAGGTTCCAGCGGTGCCCCAATGTTTAATAGCCCTATAAAAACACTTTTACATTTGGATTTTTTTTTTTTTATGTTCAAACAAGAGAGAGCCGTCCATTGGGAGGAAGACTAGGACATTCACGACGCAAAGTGCTAGAAAAGATGGCGGCTTGCATGGCAGTCGTGTTCCCTCGTCTTAGTTCTGCGTTATGTACAAATGCCGGGGAGGGGGGCACCAAGACATTATTGGCCGGGTAATGATGTTCTAATTTCACCATACTCTACATCTCTGCTCCTAGTGCCAGATAGAAGGATTCTGTGATGGGGGGAACACTACTGGTAGAGTCATGGAGGTTAATTTGACTTGGGGCTTAATTCAGACCTGACTGTAGCTGCAAATTTGTTAGCAGTTGGGCAAAACCATGGTGGTCATTCAGAGTTGTTCGCTCTGTAATTTTCTTCGCATTGCAGCGATTTTCCGCTATTTGCGCATGCGCAATGTTCGAACTGCGACTGCGCCAAGTAAATTTGCTTTGAAGATTGGTATTTTACTCACGGCATTACGAGGTTTATTCTTCGTTCTGGAGATCGGCGTGTGATTGACAGGAAGTGGGTGTTTCTGGGCGGAAACTGGCCGTTTTATGGGAGTGTTTGAAAAAACGCTACCGTTTCTGGGAAAAACGCGGGAGTGGCTGGAGAAACGGAGGAGTGTCTGGGCGAACGCTGGGTGTGTTTGTGACATCAAACCAGGAACGACAAGCACTGAACTGATCGCACTGGAAGAGTAAGTCTCGAGCTACTCAGAAACTGCCCAGAGAAGTCTTTTCACAATATTGCGAATCTTTCGTTCACAATTTTGATAAGCTAAGATTCACTCCCAGTAGGCGGCGGCTTAGCGTGTGCAAAGCTGCTAAAAGCAGCTTGCGAGCGAACAACTCGGAATGACCACCCATGTGCACTGCAGGGGAGGGGGGGGGGGGGGCAGATGTAACATGTGCAGAGAGAGTTAGATTTGGGTGGGATATGTTCAAACCGAAATCTAAATTGCAGTGTAAATATAAAGCAGGCAGTATTTACCCTGCACAGAAACAGTATAACTCACCCAAATCTAATTCTCTCTGCACATGTTATATCTGCCCCCAACCCCCCCCCCCCCCCCTGCAGTGCATATGGTTTTGCCCAGGTGCTAACAAATTTGCTGCTGCGATCAAGTCTGAATTAGGCCCATAATCAGGTAGGACAACATAGACACAGACACTGCTTATTGGCCCTCATTCCGAGTTGTTAGCTCGCTAGCTGCTTTTAGCAGCCGTGCAAACGCTAAGCCGCCGCCCTCTGGGAGTGTATCTTAGCAGAAGTGCGAACAAAAGTATTGCAGCGCGACTACAAAAAAAGATTGTGCAGTTTCAGAGTAGCTCCAGACCTACTCCTAGCTAACGATCACTTCAGACTATTTAGTTCCTGTTTTGACGTCACAAACACGCCCTGCGTTCGGCCAACCAAGCCTGCGTTTTCCCAGGCACGCCTGCGTTTGTATCTGACACGCCTGCGTTTTTACACACACTCCCCGAAAACGGTCAGTTACCACCCAGAAACACCCACTTCCTGTCAATCACTCTGCGCCCAGCAGTGCGATTGAAAAGGGATGCAGTCAGTTTACCTCCAATCAAAATCCCGACGTTCAAAATCCCGACACCAATTGACCGATGGTCAAAATCCTGACAAGGACAAAATACCGACATTTAAAATACCAACAAGGTCAAAATACCGACATGTAAAATGCCGACAGGTCAAAATACCGACATGAGTTTATCATGATTTTTTTCATTGAAACCGACTTGTTCATACTTTACCATCCCAGTGGACCTGGAGGGGGAATATAATAGTGTGCCGAGCGCAGCGAGCCATGCGAGCGGACGCGGTACACTTTATATGGTGTCCATGTTGACTTATGTCGACATACACACACAAAAAACAAAAACCGCATGTCGGTATTTTGACCTTGTCGGTATTTTAAATGTCTGTATTTTGTCCATGTCGGGATTTTGACCTTGTCGGGATTTTGACCATCGGTCAATTGGCGTCGGGATTTTGAACGTCGGCATTTTGATTGGAGGTATTTCATACCGATCCCATTGAAAAGCGCCGCTAGACCTTGTGTGAAACTGCATCGGCTGTTGTGAAAGTACGTCGCTCGTGCGCATTGCGGAGCATACGCATGCGCAGAGATGCCGTTTTTTTACCTATTCGCTGCGCTGCGACCGAAAACAGCTAGCGAACAACTCGGAATGACCCCCATTATGCAGAGAAGAAACTTCTGAATTCATTTGAAACTGAAGCCAGAAATTAGTGGGAGACGCATCCCACAGCAGCCACAGTCACTGGAGGATTTCACAGTAGAAAGGAGTCTTGTTGGTATAAGGCAGAGTTTTCCCAAACTCCGGAATTACAGTCCAGGCTTTAAGGATATCCACGCTTTAGTTCAGATAGTTAAATCAAATTGACTGAGATACTAATTATTTCACCTGTGCGCAAACATGTATATCCTTTAAACCTGCACTGTAATGGCGGAGTTTGTGAAACTCTGGTATAGGGGATAAATATACAGCCAGCATCGTCCATCTCAGTCTGCGTCTCCGGCATCCTCAGATCATATGAATCGCCATGGGACTGGTCAGTGGACCACAGAGCTCACAAACATCTATATGAGGCTATTATGGGGTCTATGTACTAAGCCTTTGCCCCCTATCCGTACACATTTGCGCAAGCCTATAATTGGTGCAAAACGGCCGAATGGATAAATCTGCATTGCTCATACTTGCGTGCGCAGTGCAAAAACACTCAAGGCACTCTAGGCAAACAGGCAGACATTCAGGTCTCCACAGTCCCAGACGACAACCTCACCAAAAAGCCTGTATAACAGGTAAGCACAGGTACACCTTGATTATACTTTCTGAAAGTCATTGTTTTGTCATATACACTTGTGCATGGTAAAGTGAAAAGCATACTTGCCCACTCTCCCGGGAAAGGCTGGGAGGCTCCAGAAAATCGGGCAAGTCTCCCGCATCCCACTGCACCCCCACCGGCACCCGCTCCTTGTACATCCCGTCACAGAGGAGAAGCGGTCGGGGCGATTACGCAATTTGCGCTAAATCGCGTCATCGTAGCCCCGCCCCCCACTTCACAATGTCGGTAATGGGGCATTGAAAAGTGGTGGGCAGGGCTACAATGATGTGATTGCGTCATCACGCCCCCGTATCGCCTCTTCCACGCCCCCCTCCTATGCATAGGCGTGCGCAGGGGGGGTGCCTGGTGCGCACAGGCACCCTCTAATGTCCGGCACCCACCTTACACACACCTGTAACTGAGTCATTGCCAAGCTTGCAGTTCTATTCCTGACTGTGTATGCCCGCCCACCCTCGCCTGCCAGCACAGACTGCCCGCTCTCTACGGCCGTCCGCCTGCTCGTTATGCCCACCCACCCTCGCTCTCTACACCTGCCCACCCCCGCTCTCTACACCCGCGCCAGCCCTCCACCCGCCGCTTCCCTCTCTTCACCTGCCCGCTACGCCCGGTCAGCAGGCTTGGCGATAGGGGAAGAGACACACCGCTGCAGGGGCAGTAGAGGGTGCTTTTGTCAGCTGCACCCGCTACTGGAACCCACATGTGAACAGGACTGCAGGGAAGGAGGGGGTGAAGGAGAGAGAAAGGACGGCAGTAGTTGTCTATGCATGGAGTGGCAGATGTCGAGGAGCGCTCAGCTGCCAGCGCACCCACAACAAGTAAAGTATAATGTATAGTATATAATGTATTTGGAGAGGCACTATGTGTCACATAATGAGTGGGGGGGCGGGTCACTGTGTAGCATATGAGTTTAGGGTGCACTATGTATTATATAATGTGTTTGGGGGGTACTATGTGGTCTATTAAGGCTGGGGCATAATGCGGCGTAATGTAAATTTTGGCTCATACTGTGTGGCGTAATGTTAATTTTATCTCTTACTCTGTGGCATAATGTGAATTTCGGCTCATACCGTGTGGCATAATGTGAATTTTGCACCAAGGCCCACCACTCTCTGGTTCCGGCACTGGGTCAGGAATAGGTTGGGGAAGTGGAAGCAGCGATAGGATGCAGCGGCAGCTAGGACTCAGGATTATACTGTAGCGGACAGTCAGTAGTGGCTACTGGTCACACCATTATGTTTAATTTTATTACTCTGGGGTGTATTGTATCTACTTGTATTATTAGGAACTAGGGATAAATTAGATTATGCCATTTGATTACTGAGAGAATGTAAAATAGTGTTAGACATGTCCCTGGGGGGTGCTAGACACGCACAAAAGACTGTGCTAGACACGCCCCTCCAGCAGTGCGCCCTCTAATAAAATTAGCAGCGCACGCCTATGCTCCTATGTGACTTGGCTCTAGGCAAGTATGGTGAAAAGCCTGATTGCAATAAACATGGGGTCTCCATTGCGTTATATTTGTGCTCACTTATTTATTGTTGTCCCCCAACACACCCACCCAAACTAAGCTGCCGTTTGCTGAGGATGCAAGTTACCTGCCTCCTGTCAGTTTGCTGCACACAAGCTGAACTTTGCTGATTTAATATCTCCACTTTCCAGGGCTCTGCAATATACCTCTCACACCTTTCCCATGCAGCAGAAGAAACTGCGCAGCCAGCAGTAAGACAGGATGGCTCTCAAGGTTCCAGAGCAGAAGGCAGATTTAACTCTTCATGCTCTGACTGCTCATCCATCTCCTAACCTGGACGCAGCAAGCGAGGCTGTCCGAGGGGCCGTGAAAAGCTGCTGGAATCTCATGGTAAACACGGCTGCAATAAACAAAATAACACAGGCCGTCTACTGAGATTAGAAGACGCTGCTCTGCTGCATACCTGGAAGGGGTTAAAGCACCAGCACTTTGTATTATTATACACGGTAATGACCCCACTCCTTACACAACTGCTGCATTGGATTTCAGACCTGCCCTCTAGTGAGACTGCCTCCCCTGGTCTCCTCTTGCTACAGGGTGTCTGACATAAGCAAGAAATGCAGAGAGTTTAATTATTAAATGTGCATACTGCATATACCAGCTCGCAAATTAAACGGCCACTATATAATTCCCAGGAGCGGTTCCGCTGAGCGCAGCGAAAAAAGCGAAGGGAGAGATTCATGGAAGGATGCCGGCAGCAGCAGCAGTGGAAGGAGGCCCAATACGCTACAGGTCTGGATCCATTCCTCTTCCATTAAACACACATTAAAGGAAGTGGGGCAGAAAACGCTCTACTAGCGTTCCGCAGGCTGGAATTACAGCCCCCATACTAAGCAGTGAATGCAGCGGCTGACAGAGGGGCTTATGGTTAGTAATGGCTTGATGACGGGATGAATGCACGTTGGGCGTAGATGCTCCTGCTTTGCAGGCACGGAACGTTTATATAGTCACAGAGGTGCGCGCATTTACTCGTCATCATCATCATCAGTTGTACACTGGAGTGCCAGCGTCAGCGATTAGGTCTCCTGCATTACAGGATGAGTCGCACACAGAAGCCGCATGATCCGTCAGCGATCAGGTTCCCTGCATTACAGGATGAGTCGCACACAGAAGCCGCATGATCCGTCAGCGTCTCCTGCATTACAGTATGAGTCGCACACAAAAGCCGCATGATCTGTCAGCGATCAGGTTCCCTGCATTACAGGATGAGTCGCACACAGAAGCCGCATGATCCGTCAGCGTCTCCTGCATTACAGTATGAGTCGCACACAAAAGCCGCATGATCTGTCAGCGATCAGGTTCCCTGCATTACAGGATGAGTCGCACACAGAAGCCGCATGATCTGCCAGCGCCAGTGATCAGGTCTCCTGCATTACAGGATGAGTCGCACACAGAAGCCGCATGATCTGCCAGCGCCAGTGATCAGGTCTCCTGCATTACAGGATGAGTCGCACACAGAAGCCGCATGATCCGTCAGCGTCTCCTGCATTACAGGATGAGTTGCACACAGAAGCCGCATGATCCGTCAGCGATCAGGTCTCCTGCATTACAGGATGAGTCGCACACAGAAGCCGCATGATCCGTCAGCGATCAGGTCTCCTGCATTACAGGATGAGTCGCACACAGAAGCCGCATGATCCGTCAGCGATCAGGTCTCCTGCATTACAGGATGAGTCGCACACAGAAGCCGCATGATCTGCCAGCGTTAGTGATCAGGTCTCCTGCATTACAGGATGAGTCGCACACAGAAGCCGCATGATCCGTCAGCGATCAGGTCTCCTGCATTACAGGATGAGTCGCACACAGAAGCCGCATGATCTGCCAGCGTTAGTGATCAGGTCTCTTGCATTACAGGATGAGTCGCACACAGAAGCCACATGATCCGTCAGCGATCGGGGCTCCTACATTACAGGATGAGTCGCACACAGAAGCCGCATGATCTGCCAGCGTTAGCGATCAGGTTCCCTGCATTACAGGATGAGTCGCACACAGAGGCCGTATGATCTGCTAGTGCCAGTGATCAGGTCTCCTGCATTACAGGATGAGTCGCACACAGAAGCCGCATGATCCGTCAGCGATCAGGTCTCCTGCATTACAGGATGAGTCGCACACAGAAGCCGCATGATCCGTCAGCGATCAGGTCTCCTGCATTACAGGATGAGTCGAACAAAGAACCCGCATGATCTGCCAGCGTTAGTGATAAGGTCTCCTGCATTACAGGATGAGTCGCACACAGAAGCCGCATGATCCGTCAGTGATCAGGTCTCCTGCATTACAGGATGAGTCGAACACAGAACCCGCATGATCTGCCAGCGTCAGCGATCAGGTCTCCTGCATTACAGGATGAGTCGAACACAGAACCCGCATGATCTGCCAGCGTTAGTGATAAGGTCTCCTGCATTACATGATGAGTCGCACACAGAAGCCGCATGATCCGCCAGTGATCAGGTCCCCTTGCTTTGTACTATTGTTGTCTTAGTGATAAAGTATCACATGATACAGTGACGAGAAAGTATCACACTTCTTTACCTTGTATACCGTCTGAATATGAAAATCCGTTAAGCGGTCCATTTATCATTTGTGATTAGTGGGCAGCGGTAACTATCATTATGCATCACAGTACAAAGCAATGATTTGTGGTCACCATTTGCCATGCCAGGGCATCTTCATGAGGATGCAGACGCCGGAATCCCAACGGCCGGCAATGCCGCCTGCCGGAATACTGGCGCACAGGGGCTATTTACACTCGTAGAACCTGTGGCGAGCGCAGCAAGCCCGCAAGGTGACTCGTACCGCTTGCCCCGCTGTCAGCATTCCACCCGGCTGGATTACGTATGTAATCCTACAAAATGTGTAAAACTCCGTGCATGCTTCGCAACTTCACCTTTTTATCCATTTCTGTTGACTCTTGGTCATCAAATGTTAGCTGTGCTTTTCTACTGTCCGTGATAAAGTATAGGGAACCCTACATCTATTGCTCACAACAAGGCACACTGCAGGTACAGTACAGAATAAAAAATCCTTGTATACACACCGACGTATCGGGAGGTCAACTCAATGTCACTCCCTGGACGTCTGTATGCAGACAATATCTCAGGCGCACCAGTATACTAGTTCAAATAAATATTGCCATAATCACAATTAAGGAAAAGGAACCAAATTTTGTACCGATTGCCACTTATTAAAAAACAAGCTGCTCCCACTTACGGCTAGAAGTATACCATACAACAATCACAAATAAATAATAAAGAGAGCGCTAAACACCTGCTGTGTCTATACATTAATTGTGCAAACAAGGAAAGGTACTTATATTTTTTGCATAGTATAAAATTTATTACACATAAAAAGTTAAATATTATAATCTTTCACAACTTTTGCATTCATCACGGATTCACATAAAAATGAAAACTAGATATTATAATCTTAACAATTTTCATATATAATCACGGATTCACATAAATGGGAATACTCAGAGCGCTAGATGGTAACTGTGAATAGCTATTGGGACAGTCCTTGGTCTCCAACCCAGATGAAATACATACGTTGCCACTCCTAGTAACGAATTTTGTTTTGTATCACATAACCATGGTTAGTAATTTTGTATCGTTATTAGATCCAGGATCTGATTCAAGTACTGTATTTTTGATTAGTGGAATCAGTCAATTATGGCTCATGAAGTATTTCAATGTCCCAGAGTTTAATTAGAGGAATATCGTGAAATATTGTTGCTCACCTCCCCAGCAGCAGGGTTTCAGATGTTAAGCTCCGGGAAACGCCTTGCCCGGCTGAGGCTGCGCGCCGCTCTGTGTATCTCTGCCGGAGTCGCGTATTCCCGGAGTGGTAGCAGCTTCACGTACTGACCTCAGAGCTTCCAATTAGGGGGGGTGAGAAAACAGCTCTCCACTGTGGCTGCACGCCGCTCAGCTTCTCCTCATTAATACTTTTAAGGGAGCTTCTCACCAATGTATAGGTTGGAGATTTTATGCCAAGATGTTGGTTCTGTAGTCCCAAACGTCGGTGTTCCCAAATAGAGTATGGAATAAGTCCTTAACGCGTTTCTTCGTTATGTCAATTGAACGGTTTCATCAGAAGGTGTCCATCACTTATTCCTATCCTAGTATTTAAACACTGTTTCCACCAATCATAGACTGGTGCTCATTATAGACTGCAGGTGTACTACAGGTGTTATCTAAATAGATAGTTCAATCTAAGGCAATCTTTATTATAACAGCACTTGCTAGGAACTATATTCTTTATAACTGTATGATATAATCCACATTATAATTAAAAGAAGAGAAATTCACAGTCTCTAACCCATTCAAAGAAACTGCACCCCTCCAAATTAAATTAATAGTTAAATAAAATATAATAAATTATATCTGGCAACACGTAGGCAACGGAGAACAAACGGATAATAGAGAGTAATATAGGAACAAATGGAAGTGGGACACTATCCATTATTACAGGCTGCTATAGCCTAGCGGTCAGGGCCACCGCCCCACAAGCCACAGCAGCACCACATCCCAGGTTCGAATCCCACCACAATTCACCATTTATCTAAATTCATCTCATTATTATTTTATAATAGCGCTCTCTTTATTATTTATTTGTAATTAGGTACAGTACAGCGCTGTGGCACTATGCACAAGCCATACTATATGTACTCCCATTTGTGGTGCTGAAACGGAGTTTGCACAGGACAGTTTGCGCATGGTAAAGCGTAAGATTATTCCACAGTGAAACCAGCATGTGATAACTGTGCAGACAAGAGCTGTTAATATCTCTCATGCCGCCTGCCGTCCTTAACAAATGAAGAACAGAGCTGTGACATTGTGTAGGCCGCTTCCTAATTATGAGTGGCTCCCATGGGGCCACATTAAAATAGGCTCCATTCTATGACAAATCTACCAACGCTGTAATGAGATGTACCACATTACTCCATCATGCGCCCTCTCCCCAAAGAGGTGGAAAACCCAACTAATAGCTGGTGTCATATGTAATAATATTAATTACTACCATACATATGCTTGGTGAAGCTCAGAGGAGAAAATTTAAATAAAAATGGCCAGGCTTTAAGTGTGATTAGACATTTGCAGAACTAGTCCTCGGAGTGTAGTCCTGAAGCCAAAAGGTGGAGGCATTAGTTGGTGCAAAAGTTCTCAAACTAGTCCTCAGGGGGTAGTCCCAAAGCCCAACATGGAGGCATTAGTTGGTGCAAAAGTTCTCAAACTAGTCCTCAGGGAGTAGTCCCAAAGCCCAACGTGGAGGCATTAGTTAGTGCAAAAGTTCTCAAACTGGTCCTCAGGGGGTAGTCCCGAAGCCCAACATGGAGGCATTAGTTGGTGCAAAAGTTCTCAAAACTAGTCCTCGGGGTGTAGTCCTGAAGCCAAAAGGTGGAGGCATTAGTTGGGGCAAAAGTTCTCAAACTAGTCCTCAGAGGGTAGTCCCGAAGCCCAACATGGAGGCATTAGTTGGTGCAAAAGTTCTCAAACTAGTCCTCAGGGAGTAGTCCCAAAGCCCAACGTTGAGGCATTAGTTAGTGCAAAAGTTCTCAAACTAGTCCTCAGGGGGTAGTCCCGAAGCCCAACATGGAGGCATTAGTTGGTGCAAAAGTTCTCAAACTAGTCCTCAGGGGTTAGTCCCAAAGCCCAACGTGGAGGCATTAGTTGGTGCAAAAGTTCTCAAACTAGTCCTCAGGGGGTAGTCCTGAAGCCCAATGTGGAGGAATTAGTTGGTGCAAAAGTTCTCAAACTAGTCCTTGGGGGGGATGTCCTAAAGCCCAACGTGGAGGAATTAGTTGGTGCAAAAGTTCTCAAACTAGTCCTCAGGGAGTAGTCCCAAAGCCCAACGTTGAGGCATTAGTTAGTGCAAAAGTTCTCAAACTAGTCCTCAGGGGGTAGTCCCGAAGCCCAACATGGAGGCATTAGTTGGTGCAAAAGTTCTCAAACTAGTCCTCAGGGGTTAGTCCCAAAGCCCAACGTGGAGGCATTAGTTGGTGCAAAAGTTCTCAAACTAGTCCTCAGGGGGTAGTCCTGAAGCCCAACGTGGAGGAATTAGTTGGTGCAAAAGTTCTCAAACAAGCCCTTGGGATTAACATCAGAAGAGAACTCTTGAAACACGGGGAGTAGTCAAAAATAACTAGATCTAATGTGTTTTGCCTGGTTTTAGTATTTTTTTTTATACTCCCTTTAGCTAGTATCTAAAAAGAAACCTAATAAGAGACATATTCAGACAGTGGATATAGTTAAACATGCTTCCCAATGCCAGAGCTTTAAATCTCATTACTCCTCATTCTGCTATAACCACTGAAATGCGTTATGTGTCTGACCAAGAAACGCGTTACATTTAGCCTCGACTAGTCCATGGGCTTCCAACAACACTGACCCAGACAGATGACAATTAGGGATCTTAGTCTGCAGAACAAAAATGTGTGAACTGAGTAGTTGTATCCCTTAAAATTGACAGTGATGGGAACCAACAGCAGTGAGTCGTATAGATTACAGCACTAAATCATCCAATTTAATACTTGTCATGTAAATGACACAGTCATGAGATGTTGGTCTGGAGCACTGCAAAAGGGGTTCACAAATGAGACACATGAGAATCGATCAGATCAGACTATCTTTAAAAGAAAACTCTGCTTGGCTGGAGGTCATGAGAGGTCCCAGGGTAAAAAATGTTATTTGCTGCCTTGAATCTTCATTATGAGGCGACTTACAAGAGATGCAGCAATCAGTCACTTCTCTGTGTCAGAACCCATTCTCATTCCTCCATAGATGTATCTCCTACGTGTAATTCATCAGTATTTATTGAAATAATCTTGCGTTTAACCCTCACCTTGGTGTGCAAGAAGCCACATTACCGGAACTAATCTCTCTTATATTCAAAACCAAGCTAATATTCTGTAAATGCATACAGTATAATGTATATTTTAAGAAAACCTCCATGTCCCCTTCCTTCCATGGTGGTGGAAGTCCTGCGGCACATGCAAATTACAGCGTTCAAAAGAGGCTTATTTGCATTTTGTGCTCTGCTGATGAGAACAGCTCCCAAATTTGGATACAACTCTTTTCTACTGTATAGAGGGATCCGGTCTCCCGATTGGGATGCGGTCAAGATCCCGCCGGACGGAATCTCGGAGGTCGGAATACCAACACCAGTATTCCGACTGATACAATCCCGACATATTCTCCCTCTGTGGGTGTCCACGACACCCATAGAGGAAGAATAAATTAGTGTGCTGAGCCTAGCGAGGCACCGTGCCCACAGCATGGCGAGCGCAGCGAGCCCGCAAGGGGCTGTGTTGCGCTAGCCCTCCTGTCAGGATTGTGCCAATCAGGATCCCGGTGTCGGTATTCCAACCGCCGGGATTTCATCTGGCGGTATCGCGTACTGATCCCTCCTGATTTGCCTCATAACGGGCCTACCGTAATTCTGAGTCAGACTTTGTTGTGGCTGTGCTTCTATACCAATGTCGCTGCAAAGGCCTTACCTGGTGTCCATCCATGTGTCCAAATGCACAAGGACAGACGCGCATCGTCATCGCTTGGTGCACCATCGAAGCTTGTACCTCCTATTTCAGAGGTTCAGTGTCTTTCAGCGAACACACCTGTGACACTTCCGTAAGAGGCAACATCTCCTTGCCCCTTTTGGTGCGTTCTAATCTATACTGCGACTCTGTACGAACAAAATTAGGATGCATGCGCGTATCAACTCAGATGAACGTGCATATGAAAAACATTGCTTCACTGCGACCACCATCGCCGATGCGTCCGACTCAGAATCACGCCCAATACTGGGAACAAGTATCAGAAGATAAAATCGCTCGTTCAGTTCCAAACATTGAACCTTAGAACATAAACGTATATTATAGTTCTGACAGAGTTACCTCTCATCCCCTCTCACGCTAGACAGAGGTCAGGCACTGTAAGCCAGCTCTGTGTGGGGAAGGGGGGGATGCAGCATTGGTATACTGATTCAGGTGCATTTGGGGCCAACTATATATTTTGTAACTACAGAGGACATATGTTAATTATTGGGATTGTGAATATGCTGCAAACTCTGAAACTAATTGTAGCTGATAGGCTGCAGCACATTATGCAGATAGGAAGATGCACCCAATATGCCCACTACTGATTGTTACATATAGATGAAAATGGTCACTTACTGTTCTTCCAGTTAAGTTCTTACTTTGCCATTTAGTTCATATTATGCTGAAGCAGGTACACTGAGGAGCTTCTACTGTTTGATATCAGACTTGTTAAATACTGTCGCATGCTCCTAATTGGTACTATCCTTAAACACTGCAAATATATTTTCTGTATTTATCCAGCATGGATCACATACAGATAACAGCTGCCTATGGGGGTCATTCAGAGCTGTTAGCAAACCCAAAAAGTTAACAATTGGGCGAAATTGTGTGGCACTGCAGGTGGGGCAGATGCAACATGTGCAGAGAGTTATATTTGGGGGGTCTAGAAGGTAAGTCCTAACCGCCACCACCCAAGGGTTAGGGTAGGGGGCAGGAGATGGGTAAAATACTTACCCATGTCCGGTGTTGGGATCCTCATTGTAGGGATGCCGCAGATGGTCATATGACCGCCAGCATCA
The DNA here is from genome assembly GCF_028390025.1 of Pseudophryne corroboree. NCBI lineage: Eukaryota > Metazoa > Chordata > Amphibia > Anura > Myobatrachidae > Pseudophryne > Pseudophryne corroboree. The sequence continues at coordinate 339,648,806 of NC_086453.1, forward strand.
CGACCGTAGGTATTTCATACCAAATCGTTTTAACACGAGGGGACACTTGTATAATTTCTATGAGTCCTCCCTCCTTGAAAAAAATGGTGCAACCTGAGCAATGTGTCCGAAATGTTGGCACCAGAAATCTGCTGCCAGCAGCTGCACGGTAGGCAGAGGCATCACCGGGTGATGTGGCCTAACCAAAAGGGGGCGTGGCCTCGCAGGTCTTTTTTTTTTTCTTCGCACCGCCGGGGGCATGTCCAGCTTCCCCGAAGATGCTGGCTGCCCCCGGAGACTGCTCAGCGTGCAGTGCCGGCTCTTCTCTGTGACAGGAGCCAAGTGCTGCAGGGGTTTATCTCACTGCAGCACTCGGCTCCTGTCACTACAGAAGAACTGGCGCTTTGGTGTCACCACTGCCACAGCTGTCTCTCCAGCTGGTGTTGAACTACACATCCCAGCATGTCCTACCAAAGGTTTGCTGTTTAGATGTTCTCAAACTGTAGCAGGGCATGATGGGATGTGTAGTTCCACAGCCTCTGGAGAGCCGCAGGTTGCCTACCCCTGTCTTATACAAACTATCTCCAGCTACAATAGGTTCTGCTGCCCACTCTGACCTTTCCTACAGCTACCCTTACACAGGGCCATTCATCTCCTTCCCCTGTCACTGGCCTTATACAGACCCAGTGGTACTGATGTAGAGCTGAACGTGCCCCTTCTTATACAGCATTCACGCTGTGTACAGTATGCTCTGGAACATGGAACACACATGTACTGGAAATGCCGAGTCCTTCACATTTTGACCTCTGCATACAGTCCTTACTTAACTCGTAATGACTCTCCGATGGCTCTCTCGGACCATGTGAAGGACAGCCAAGCCTCCTGGAATCTGTGATCTGCTGACCTCCCCTGGCAACATCACTCTGGCCAGCTTGACAGTGTGATTTACGCAGAGTCGTGTCACCATAGCACTGCCCAACACTTTACAAGGCTGGGAGTCCCAGCTTTGTATAGCAGGAGAGAGGCCACGATTGCTGTGCCACATGATGCTCCTTGCACCTACCAGCCGGCTGCCACCTCCCTGGTTTGTGACTAACAATCTCACACAAAGTGCAGTGAGGGTGGTCACATAAATGTGGGGCATTGCACGTAAGCGAGAATACGCCTGTTCAGAGTCATATCTATTGCACTTAGTATAGGGCAGGTGTAAGTGCGCACTGATGAAGGTGGTAGTAGACCAGACACATACGCTACACACAGAGGTGTGGGTCCCGAGATGTGCACACATATCAGCATATGGGCAAACATACGCCATTTTGCCATGCGCGCTTCTTGTGAACAATTTACAACAGACTTAGGGGGACATTTACTAAGCAGTGATAAGAGCAGAGAAGTGAGCCAGTGGAGAAGTGCCCATGGCAACCAATCAGCACTGAAGTAACATCTATAATTTGCATACTATAAAATGATACAGAGCTGCTGATTGGTTGATGGGGAAATGTCTCTTCTGGTTCACTTCTCTGTTCTTATCACTGCTTAGTAAATGTACCCCTTACTTCCAGCGCTGCATCTGCCCCAGTCAGTGAGGAGCTGGGATAGACCCTTCCAGAACACCGGGCTCCGGGGGTCATTCCGAGTTGTTCGCTCGGTAAAAATCTTCGCATCGCAGCGATTTTCAGCTTAATGCGCATGCGCAATGTCCGCACTGCGACTGCGCCAAGTAAATTTGCTATGCACTTAGGAATTTTACTCACGGCATTTTCATCGTTCTGGCGATCGTAATGTGATTGACAGGAAATGGGTGTTACTGGGCGGAAACAGGCCGTTTTATGGTCGTGTGGGAAAAAACGCTACCGTTTCCGGAAAAAAACGCAGGAGTGGCCGGAGAAACGGGGGAGTGTCTGGGCGAACGCTGGGTGTGTTTGTGACGTCAAACCAGGAACGACAAGCACTGAAATGATCGCAGATGCCGAGTAAGTCTGGAGCTACTCAGAAACTGCTACGAGGTGTGTAATCGCAATATTGCGAATACTTCGTTCGCAAATTTTAAGATGCTAAGATTCACTCCCAGTAAGCGGCGGCTTAGCATGAGCAAATCTGCTAAAATCCACTTGCGAGCGAACAACTCGGAATGACCCCCTCCGTTCGTTCTGCTGTCAGTGAAGGATGGTGCAGAACATTTCATTATTGGAGGAAGTTAATCGTTATCAGCAGCTCTGTAGCGAGGCATGGAAAGATTTGCAGGCAACCGACATATTATTTATTTAGTTAGTAAAGAGGTATTTGTATTGCGCACGCATATTCTGCAGCAGTGTACAGAGCCATACACATTAGTCCTTGCCCCAGTGGACCTATGACATATACACTAACACATACTAGGGTTAACTTTTGCGTCAGGAGCCAATTAACCTACCAGTATGTTTCTGGAGTGTGGGAGGAAACCGAAGCACCCAAAAGGAAACCCACTAGGGCATGGAGAGAACATACAGACTATACACAGATATGGCCTTGGTGGCAACTGAACCCATGACCTCGGTACTGTAAGGCAGCAAGCTAACCATTGAGTCATCGTGCTGCCCACGTTTTCTTATACAGGCTCCAGCTACAATAGGTTCTGCTGCCCACTGTGACCTCTCCTACAGCTGCTGTTACTCATACAGCCCCCAAAATCGCCTTCCACTGTCAGCGGAATTCACTGCCATCTTTTGTGCAGGCGAAACACGATACCAGAGAAATCTTTGATTTCTCCATGGTAAGCCTTTTAACACGTTTTTGGGAAACGATAAGATGCGTGTACCCCTCGGTGTCATAAGTCAGCCACTCACACTGCCCTGAACGAATACCAGTAATTTGTGGCACGTGCAAATCCGGCTGTAACAGGTGGTGCTTGGACCCACTCGTATCCTGCCATAAAGTTTCCTTCAAGTGTCACCTGCCCAGTGACCTCTTCCTGCAGCCGCTGTTGGGGAAGGGGTTACAAGCGGCTGTTACGCTCACAGCCGGTGTAAGTGCCCGGGAGACAGCTCCGTGTTGTGTGGAGGCTTCTGGGCCAGTAATGAGTTGGACTGATTTATATGATCTCGCATTCCGCCAATCTGTTTGATCTACAGTCTGCACAGAGCCATATATCAATCTGATTTGTGCTTAATGTAAGGTCCTGGCGATTAATGAGTCCCCCTCTCTCCCTCTCTATCTCACTTGCACCTCGCTGCCTTATTCTTCTCTTGTTTATTTCTCCCCTCACCACCTTCTCTATTCTTCTCTGTCGGTTCCACTTGATGCCTCTTCCTTCCCACAGACTCTGCTTATATTTCATTTTCCCCTCACTCTAGTGTTTATTGCTTTCCTGTCCATAGTTTCTAATGTACTTCCCCCATCCCGTCCTAACACGCTCAGCTTTTCCTCTGAAGGCAGAATTACACTTTCTCATCAATCACAATAAAACCAATATAACCAAGAAAGTCATGTTTAGCTCCGCTTGCCTGGTAATCTATGCACCAAGGTGTCCGCTGAGTTCTTAGTCTATGTGCACACGGGAAGGGTCCATGCTGATCCCTACACAGGGGTCTGTGATGGGTTTCAAAAGTATGGCACTCCTGCTGACCAATCTTATGCGTCATCATATCTGTGAGATTGCCCATCTGCCAGAGAGAATGACTGTGATTAGCCACCTCCGGCTCCCCCATTAGTACTAGCCGGTGTCCACCTACTGTATATTGAATAACCGGTATTAAATGCCATACACGCACACATGTGTCATCGATATAACTGCACTATGGACCACATTTGTGTACTATAGACTCCTGCAACAACAGAGACCCCCACCATACGCCCATATATATGAACGGCAATTTGCTGGTGGTTTGCCTTGCCTAATTGACTCCTCTTCGATTTCGCGCTGGTGCTACTGGTTAGTATTTATTAGCCGGATGTGGCTATAAATTCCCACAGACACAGAAGTGAGATCCCAGCAGCTTATAGCTGTACAAGATAAAATATGAATATACGGAAATAAAGCTTAGAGAACATAATAGTGTAACTGGTAATCCCACTGATTGTAATCAGCGACACCATTCATTCTGAGTGATCGTATTATCACATGCACGTCGTCCTCTATCCGGATTCCAGCAGGAAACTTGGGAGTAGATGAAGTACCTGTAGTCTCTCCTAGTGATTTTGCATGCTTGTGTGTGCTTGGACTGCAATAGTCCGCTAACATATGGAAACTGCCCTCTGTATCTCGCTGACACAGACAACTACAAGCAGCGAGGAGAGAGGGGGGGGGGGCAATAAATGTAGTCTTGTAAGAACCAAGTGGAGCGCGCTGGATTATTCAAGCAATTCAACTGGACAAAGAGAACGGCTCTTGCAAGCAGACATATTTCCTCATCATTTATTTGTATAAATCAGGGCTGGCCAAACCGGTCCTCAAGATCTACCAACAGTTCATGTTTTCCAGGCCTCCTGGAGATCTGTAGAATCGTCAGTTAGGAATGAATGCAGCACATCTTAATTAGTAATGACTACACCTGTGCACTAGCTAGGTGGTCTGGAAAATGTGAACTGTTGGTAGATCTCGAGGACTGGTTTGGCCAGCCCTGGTATAAATGATCAACAGCTAATGAAAGTTCACAACCGTTTAACGAATACTATCACCATTCTTCCCACTTACAGATGGCGGTGAGAGCCTTCAGTGTCATATGAACCAGTGGCATCACTACTAGAAATGAAAGGAAGTTGAATTTCTAAATGAGTTTATTTATTCATGAGGGTGTTAAATGTGACTCTTCATATTGCTGTTCAAGTGATCCAAGAAGTCAGACAGCCCTGCGCCCCCACGTTCAGAGGAAGTGTTTATACAGAGTGTGGAGGTAAAACACTCAGGTTCCTTAGTTTATGGCACAATATACAGGCAACACATCATGGTTCCTACATATATGGCAAAGTATGGAGGCAACACACCCAGGTTCCCACATTTACGGCACAGTATGGAGGCAACATACTCAGGTTCGTTAGTTTATGGCACCGTATGGAAGCAACACATCATGGTTCCTACATACAGTATATGGCACAGCATGGAGGCAACACTCTCAGGTTCTCTTGTTTATGGCACAGCATGGAAGCAATACACCTGGGTTCCCTCGTTTATGGCACAATATGGAGCCAACACACCTGGGTTCCCACAATTACCACATAGTATGGAGCGAATACACGCATGTTCCCACATTTACGGCACAGTATGGATACAACATTCCCAGGTGCCCATATTTATGGCACAATATGGATCCAACACTCCCGGGGTTCAGGGAGGCCCACACCGCACACCCCGCACCCGTTTCTTAAATACCTCTCCGGAGTCCCCTGCCAGCGGTAGCATCGCTCCTCAAATCTCCGGTAAATGACACTGCAACCATTTTTCCGGAGATTTGCACATGCGCAGTAAGAAAATCTCTGGGAAAATGGCCACTGCGCCATTTCCCCGGAGATTTACGCATGCGCAATAGTCTGTGCACCCTCTAGTGCTGAGACTCTATTATGCCGACGGGTGATATGGTAACCTGTTCAGAGTATAGTCCCTGGGAGATCTCAAAGCTGTACTGGTGGGCTAGGCAGTCTATTGAGCAAGCATAGAAATGTTCAGCAATCTATAATTACCACAGTCCGTAGCGGGGTTTCATATTAGCATATAGGCATCACGCAGAAAGTGAGGTTCCCTTGGCTTTAGAGGCAGTACATGCTGTAACTCTCCAAAAGAGAGTGAATGAATCCCATAGGTAATTGGATTGCAAAATCCCAAGAGCTTGGTCTAGATTGTCCATATTTCAATAGTAGGTCCTGTTGCATTAGAAGACAGATAGGAGGCACTGCAGCTGATGTGTTTTGCTGTGGGTCCCACAGCTTCATCAAAGGTGATCACACCCAGTTTCCCACATTTATGGCACAGTATGGAGCCAACAAACCTGGTTTCTCACATTTATGGCACAGTATGGATCAGAATACTGTTGTCCCCACATTCAAGTCGTAGCCTAGAGGCAATACATCAGGGTGCCAATACTGTACTATGGGCCTAATTCAGACCTGATCGCAAGGCTGCGTTTTTTGCATCCCTGCGATCAGGTAGTCGCCGCCTACAGGGGGAGGGGAAATCGCTGTGCAGGGGTGCGATCGCATGTGCAGGAGAGCTACACAAACAGAAGTTTGTGCAGTCACTGCACAGCCCAGGACTTACTCTTCCACTGCGATGATCGGGGCCGGAGCTGACGTCAGAAACCCTCCCTCCAAACGCCGCGTCCCTCCTGCGTTTCTCCGGACACTCCTTAAAAACGGTCAGTTGCCACCCACAAATAGCTTCTTCCTGTCAGTCACCTTGCAATCGCTTGTCTCGCACCATCACGTTGCTGCCCGCCGATCCCCGTTGCTGCGGACCGACGCGCCTGTGCATTGCGGTGCATACGCATGCGCAGTTCAGAGCTGATCACAGGCTGTACGAAAACGCAGCCTAGCAATCAGGTCTAGGCCCCATATGCTGTGCTGACCAGCTCTGCCGATCTGTCACCATATATTGTCACCTTTCTCCACGTCACTGCTGTCCCAGGTCAAAATTCTCATGGCTAGGAGGTTCTTCAGACAAAGCATGGGGATGCTATTTACTGCACACTTTAGCTAAAAAAATATATATATATCTTTAACAAATCTGTACCCAGAAGTCTGAGAGCAGGCACGCAGGTGCAGTTCTCCTGTGTGTCTCTGTAATTTCCGGTCACCGATAAGCAGTAAGGGCCCAAGTGGCTGGTGAATCACTGCTTACAGCTGGGAGAAAAAAAAAAGAAAAAACCCACAAATTTTTGGGGATTTGGGCCCAAAAAATATTTTCAGTTGTTTAATGAAAAGGCCCCTATGAGTGAAACACACAAGACTTTGATTTTACCAAAGTTACTGTACGTCTCAAAGACTTTATGCAACTTCAGTGCTGAAATATAATTTCTTACAAGCTGCTATGTGTCTATGATAAATGCAGAGCCCAAGGACGCTGATGTTCCACAGATAGAGGGGTCATTTTCATTGTGTGTCAGAAACTCAATTGTGTAACAGATAACATCACACTCTAACGCAAAGTCCAGCGCAACAACTGGGCCACGGGCAAGGGATGGAGCTATTGCTGGAGATCAGGAGATCACTCATTCAGTTATTAACTTTGACTATGCCATTAATGGATACGAGATTCACTTCCTGTGTTCGCTCTGTGTATAACGCTCAGCTTGGTCCTGTCTGCTGTAAGGACACCAACCTTTGAAACGGGTATGCAGTCACAATGTCATCGGTTATATTGCAGAATGTTGGCATGTGAAATGTTGATAATCTGCAACATGGTGATGTTAGGGTAAGAGTGCGGGAGTGGAGGAATAGACACTAGGGAGAGGGTTAAGGCTAGGCTGTGGGAGCGGAGGGTTAGACACTAAGGAGAGGGTTGAGGGGTCTATTTACTAATCTTTGGATGCAGATAAAGTTGATGAAGATAAAGTACCAGCCAATCAGCTCCTGTCATTTTTCAAACACAGCATGTGACATGGCAGTTAGGAGCCGATTGGCTGGTACTTTATCTCCAGCGACTATATCTCCATCCAATGCTTAGTAAATAGACACCTTAGTAAATAGACCCCTTAGATTAGGCTGTGGGAGCAGAGGGTTAGATACTAAGGAGAGGGGTTAGGTTAAGCTGCGGGAGCAGAGCGTTAGACACTAAGGAGAGGTTTAGGCTAGGCTGCAGTAGTGGAAGGTTAAGGTTAGGCTGCGGGAGCGTGGGTTAGACACTAGGGACAGTGTTAAGGTTAGGCTGCGGTAGTGGAGGGTTATACACTAGGGAGAGTGTTTAGGTTAGGCTGCAGAAGCAGAGGGTTAGAAACTAGGTAGAGGGTTAAGGATAGGCTGTGGGAGCAGGGGGTTAGACACTAGGGAGAGGGTAAAGGTTAGGCTGCAGGAGCAGGAAGTTAAACATTAGGGAGAGTGTTAAGGTTAGGATGCGGGAGCAGAGGGTTAGACACTAGGGAAAGGGTAAAGGTTAGGCTGTAAGAGCAGAGGGTTAGACACTAGGGAGAGGGTAAAGGTTAGGCTGTAAGAGCAGAGGGTTAGACATTAGGGAGAGGGTTAAGGTTAGGCTGCGGGAGCAGGGGATTAGACACTAGGTAGAGGGTTAAGGTTAGGCTGCGGGAGCAGAGGGTTAGATACTAGGAATAGAGATGAGCACCGGAAATTTTTCGGGTTTTGTGTTTTGGGTTCGGTTCCGCGGCCGTGTTTTGGGTTCGAACGCGTTTTGGCAATACCTCACCAAATTTTTTTTGTCGGATTCGGGTGTGTTTTGGATTCGGGTGTTTTTTTCAAAAAACCCTAAAAAACAGCTTAAATCATAGAATTTGGGGGTCATTTTGATCCCAAAGTATTATTAACCTCAATAACCATAATTTCCACTCATTTTCAGTCTATTCTGAACACCTCACAATATTATTTTTAGTCCTAAAATTTGCACCGAGGTCGCTGGATGGCTAAGCTAAGCGACCTAAGTGGCCGACACAAACACCTGGCCCATCTAGGAGTGGCACTGCAGTGTCACGCAGGATGGCCCTTCCAAAAAACACTCCCTAAACAGCACATGACGCAAAGAAAAAAAAAGGCGCAATGAGGTAGCTGTGCGAGTAAGCTAAGCGACCCTAGTGGCCGACACAAACACCTGGCCCATCTAGGAGTGGCACTGCAGTGTCACGCAGGATGGCCCTTCCAAAAAACACCCCCCAAACAGCACATGACGCAAAGAAAAATGAAAGAAAAAAGAGGTGCAAGATGGAATTGTCCTTGGGCCCTACCACCCACCCTATTGTATAAACAGGACATGCACACTTTACCCAACCCATCATTTCAGTGACAGGGTCTGCCACACGACTGTGACTGAAATGACGGGTTGGTTTGGACCCCCACCAAAAAAGAAGCAATTAATCTCTCCTTGCACAAACTGGCTCTACAGAGGCAAGATGTCCACCTCATCATCATCCTCCGATATATCACCGTGTACATCCCCCTCCTCACAGATTATCAATTCGTCCCCACTGGAATCCACCATCTCAGCTCCCTGTGTACTTTGTGGAGGCAATTGCTGCTGGTCAATGTCTCCACGGAGGAATTGATTATAATTCATTTTAATGAACATCATCTTCTCCACATTTTCTGGATGTAACCTCGTACGCCGATTGCTGACAAGGTGAGCGGCGGCACTAAACACTCTTTCGGAGTACACACTTGTGGGAGGGCAACTTAGGTAGAATAAAGCCAGTTTGTGCAAGGGCCTCCAAATTGCCTCTTTTTCCTGCCAGTATAAGTACGGACTGTCTGACGTGCCTACTTGGATGCGGTCACTCATATAATCCTCCACCATTCTTTCAATGGGGGGAGAATCATATGCAGTGACAGTAGACGACATGTCCGTAATCGATGGCAGGTCCTTCAGTCCGGACCAGATGTCAGCATCAGCAGTCGCTCCAGACTGCCCTGCATCACCGCCAGCGGGTGGGCTCGGAATTCTGAGCCTTTTCCTCGCACCCCCAGTTGCGGGAGAATGTGAAGGAGGAGATGTTGACAGGTCGCGTTCCGCTTGACATGACAATTTTGTCACCAGCAGTTCTTTGAACCCCAGCAGACTTGTGTCTGCCGGAAAGAGAGATCCAAGGTAGGTTTTAAATCTAGGATCGAGCACGGTGGCCAAAATGTAGTGCTCTGATTTCAACAGATTGACCACCCGTGAATCCTTGTTAAGCGAATTAAGGGCTCCATCCACAAGTCCCACATGCCTAGCGGAATCGCTCTGTGTTAGCTCCTCCTTCAATGTCTCCAGCTTATTCTGCAAAAGCCTGATGAGGGGAATGACCTGACTCAGGCTGGCAGTGTCTGAACTGACTTCACGTGTGGCAAGTTCAAAAGGTTGCAGAACCTTGCACAACGTTGAAATCATTCTTCACTGCGCTTGAGACAGGTGCATTCCACCTCCTATATCGTGCTCAGTTGTATAGGCTTGAATGGCCTTTTGCTGCTCCTCCAACCTCTGAAGCATATAGAGGGTTGAATTCCACCTCGTTACCACTTCTTGCTTCAGATGATGGCAGGGCAGGTTCAGGCGTTTTTGGTGGTGCTCCAGTCTTCTGTACGTGGTGCCTGTACGCCGAAAGTGTCCCGCAATTCTTCTGGCCACCGACAGCATCTCTTGCACGCCCCTCTCGTTTTTTAAATAATTCTGCACCACCAAATTCAAGGTATGTGCAAAACATGGGACGTGCTGGAATTTGCCCATATTTAATGCACACACAATATTGCTGGCGTTGTCCGATGCCACAAATCCACAGGAGAGTCCAATTGGGGTAAGCCATTCTGCGATGATCTTCCTCAGTTGCCGTAAGAGGTTTTTAGCTGTGTGCGTATTCTGGAAAGCGGTGATACAAAGCGTAGCCTGCCTAGGAAAGAGTTGGCGTTTGCGAGATGCTGCTACTGGTGCCGCCGCTGCTGTTCTTGCGGCGGGAGTCCATACATCTACCCAGTGGGCTGTCACAGTCATATAGTCCTGAGCCTTCCCTGCTCCACTTGTCCACATGTCCGTGGTTAAGTGGACATTGGGTACAACTGCATTTTTTAGGACACTGGTGAGTCTTTTTCTGAGGTCTGTGTACATTTTCGGTATCGCCTGCCTAGAGAAATGGAACCTAGATGGTATTTGGTACCGGGGACACAGTACCTCCAACAAGTCTCTAGTTGGCTCTGCAGTAATGATGGATACCGGAACCACATTTCTCACCGCCCAGGATGCCAAGGCCTCAGTTATCCGCTTTGCAGCAGGATGACTGCTGTGATATTTCATCTTCCTTGCAAAGGACTGTTGGACAGTCAATTGCTTGGTGGAAGTAGTAAAAGTGGTCTTACGAGTACAACTTCCCCTCTGGGATGACCATCGACTCCCAGCAGCAACAACAGCAGCGCCAGCAGCAGTAGGCGTTACACGCAAGGATGCATCGGAGGAATCCCAGGCAGGAGAGGACTCGTCAGAATTGCCAGTGACATGGCCTGCAGGACTATTGGCATTCCTGGGGAAGGAGGAAATTGACACTGAGGGAGTTGGTGGGGTGGTTTGCGTGAGCTTGGTTACAAGAGGAAGGGATTTACTGGTCAGTGGACTGCTTCCGCTGTCGCCCAAAGTTTTTGAACTTGTCACTGACTTATGATGAATGCGCTGCAGGTGACGTATAAGGGAGGATGTTCCGAGGTGGTTAACGTCCTTACCCCTACTTATTACAGCTTGACAAAGGCAACACACGGCTTGACAAATGTTGTCCGCATTTCTCTTGAAATACTTCCACACCGAAGAGCTGATTTTTTTGGTATTTTCACCAGGCATGTCAATGGCCCTATTCCTCCCACGGACAACAGGTGTCTCCCCGGGTGCCTGACTTAAACAAACCACCTCACCATCAGAATCCTCCTGGTCAATTTCCTCCCCAGCGCCAGCAACACCCATATCCTCCTCATCCTGGTGTACTTCAACACTGACATCTTCAATCTGACTATCAGGAACTGGACTGCGGGTGCTCCTTCCAGCACTTGCAGGGGGCGTGCAAATGGTGGAAGGCGCATGCTCTTCACGTCCAGTGTTGGGAAGGTCAGGCATCGCAAACGACACAATTGGACTCTCCTTGTGGATTTGTGATTTCGAAGAACGCACAGTTCTTTGCTGTGCTTTTGCCAGCTTGAGTCTTTTCATTTTTCTAGCGAGAGGCTGAGTGCTTCCATCCTCATGTGAAGCTGAACCACTAGCCATGAACATAGGCCAGGGCCTCAGCCGTTCCTTGCCACTCCGTGTGGTAAATGGCATATTGGCAAGTTTACGCTTCTCCTCCGACAATTTTATTTTAGATTTTTGAGTCCTTTTTTTACTGATATTTGGTGTTTTGGATTTTACATGCTCTGTACTATGACATTGGGCATCGGCCTTGGCAGACGACGTTGCTGGCATTTCATCGTCTCGGCCATGACTAGTGGCAGCAGCTTTAGCACGAGGTGGAAGTCGATCTTGATCTTTCCCTATTTTTGGAACCTCAACATTTTTGTTCTCCATATTTTAATAGGCACAACTAAAAGGCACCTCAGGTAAACAATGGAGATGGATGGATACTAGTATACTTATGGATTGACGAGCGACTGCCGACACAGAGGTAGCTACAGCCGTGGACTACCGTACTGCGTCTGCTGCTAATATAGACTGGATGATAATGATATAAAAAAAATATATATATATATCACTACTGCAGCCGGACAGGTATATATTATATAATGACGGACCTGCTGGACACTGTCAGCTCAGCACTGCAGACTCCTAAAGTAAGCTACTAGTATCAAGAAGATAGAAGAAAAAAAAAACACCACGGGTAGGTGGTATACAATTATGGATGGACGAGCGACTGCCGACACAGAGGTAGCTACAGCCGTGGACTACCGTACTGCGTCTGCTGCAGTGCTAATATAGACTGGATGATAATGATATAAAAAATATATATATATCACTACTGCAGCCGGACAGGTATATATTATATAATGACGGACCTGCTGGACACTGTCAGCAGAATGCGTTTATAGAATAAAAACACCACACGACGAGTGTTTAACTTTTTCAGGCAGACAATCACAATATACTGGTGGTCAGTGGTCACTGGTCAGTCACACTGGCACTGGCACTCTGGCAGCAAAAGTGTGCACTGTTAAAATATGTACTCCTGCTATAACTGCTCCCCAGTCTCCCCCACAATTAAGCTGTGTGAGCAGTGAGCACTCAGCACAGTCAGATATACAGTATTACATAGATGATGCAGCACACTGAGGGCACACTGAGGCTGAGCACAGATATGGTATGTGACTGTGTCACACTGTGTATCGTTTTTTTTCAGGCAGAGAACGGATTAATTAAACTGGTGGTCACTGGTCACACTATCAGCAAGTAGTACTCCGTCCTAATATGCTCCCCAAAATTAGTAAATCAAGTGTCTCTACTCTCTACTACTCTCTAGTCTACTCTAAACGGAGAGGACGCCAGCCACGTCCTCTCCCTATCAATCTCAATGCACGTGTTAAAATGGCGGCGACGCGCGGCTCCTTATATAGAATCCGAGTCTCGCGATAGAATACGAGCCTCGCGAGAATCCGACAGCGGGATGATGACGTTCGGGCGCGCTCGGGTTAGCCGAGCAAGGCGGGAAGATCCGAGTCTGCCTCGGACCCGTGTAAAAAGCGTGAAGTTCGGGGGGGTTCGGTTTCCGAGAAACCGAACCCGCTCATCACTAACTAGGAAGAGGGTTAAGGTAAGGCGGTGGGATGGTAGGGTTCGGCACTAGGAGTAGGGAGAGGACTAGTTAGGGGTGTTTCTTACCGGTGGATGCCGGGAGTCATCAAGTCACTGCCAGACCCAGAAGATGCTGCTGGAGCCAACAGACCCGTCGAACAAGGTAAGTCATCAACATTTTGTTGACATTCTGCAGATGTTGACATTTTCCATTTTGATGTATAAACAATGCCGACATCATAACCTTCAACATTGTAACTGCATCTCTGTTCCAAGGGTAGGTGGGCATTCTAGTGATGTTGACATTTCATCATGAATATCGACATAACTATATCAACATTCTGAATATCAACAAACTACACCTAAGCCGTTGGAACTTGCTATAGGTATAGAACAGCTACGTCTACACACAAGGGACAGGAGACAAGAAATTATCTTCTCAAGAACATGGTCATTAACTAATCTACCCAGAATAACTATTCAACAATACGTCTGGACGCTGTCCATGTAAAGTAAATCAAAAAGATTTCAGGAATATCACATGAAATTAAAACGTGGGCAAAATGTATAACAGCTACTGTTCCATCACAATGGGATGTAAAAACAGATTGAAGATTTAGAGAGAGTGAACACGGCTATCCACCTGGACCCAGATTAAAGCGATACATCTTGTCTGTGTTCCTTGCACATCAAAACAAAATCACACTATTTAAACCCATTCTCCATATCTGCAGCCCTTAGTCAGTTCAGGTTTGTAAATCTTCAATCACAATATGAAAATCATAATTGATAAAAGTGGGTTCTTTGATGTGAGTCCAGGTGAAAAACTCCATCTAGAAACCTCATCAGCACTCGTCACACGTTGTATTTAGCCTGCAGGAGGTTCAGCTCAGACTTAAGATCAGGTACAGCCATCCATGGCGGTGGACACCTGCTAAAGGCCATCTCTGGCCAAGTTTCTGATGTCCGGGAGATGTCAAAAATCTTGGTCAGTTACGGCCACTATCGTATGTCATTCATCTAAAGAATTGCCCATTTGTTCTTTTAAATATACAACCAGACATACTGTACTGCAATTTTCTTGCAAAGGTACTAAAATATAATTGTAAGTTGTTAATGAAACTTACATATCATGTTGCAGTTTGTTTCAAAGGAAAAAAAGTTCAGTTACATACGTTGCTACAGTACATTTAAAATAGAACATAACCCTATAAGCTCCTCTTTAATAAAATATGTGAACGCTATTGAGATGCGACACCACCTTAGATGTGTCCATATATACTGCCACAAAGGTGTTTCATCTGTAATAAAATTAAAATGGAAAACTCCAAGACACAGTCGCATGATAGGGTGCTGGGCCTTCGTGTGTGACCCACATGCAAAGGATGTGCTGTGGCACGTAGTCTACCAAAGTCTGGGAGGGTATGGGATGTGTGCAGCACAGTTCTACCTCAGGATAGTTGCTCAGCTCACCTAGTAGATGGTGGTGGAAGATGGTGGATAAAGCCCAATGTTTTTGTACATTGCCTAGAAGACACCCTCCCATTGACAGGTGGTTGAAGCAACCCAACTATAATAGTGGACTGTTTTTGAAGCAACTGGCTGCTAGCACCACAGGTTGAAGTATGAAGTCAGGTGATCTGAAGCTGCTTGTTGTAATGGACGGATAACTTAAACCTGTAGAATGTGCTCACACCTTGCTGTTGATATTTTCCCTCTGGAGTTCCATGCAGAAACCTCCTCAGATAACCACTGTTCATGTAAGTAGCAGGCTGGACTTGCCTGGACCAACAAAGCCCTAACTTTGGCCACTGACCAGCATGGAAGGAACAGAGATTACACCACTACTACCTCTTAGTTGTGCCACTAAAGATCGTTAATTTCACATTACATAGCCTTAAAAAATTCACTTAATCTGTATGTAGCATAAAAAACATTGGCCCTCATTCCGAGTTGTTCGCTCGCTAGCCGCTTTTCGCAGCAGTGCCCACGCTAAGCCGCCGCCCTCTGGGAGTGAATCTTAGCTTAGCAGAATTGCGAACGAAAGATTCGCAAAACTGCGAATAGAAATTTCTTAGCAGTTTCTGAGTAGCTCGAGACTTACTCTGCCACTGCGATCAGTTCAGTCAGTTTCGTTCCTGGTTTGACGTCACAAACACACCCAGCGTTCGGCCAGACACTCCCCCGTTTCTCCAGCCACTCCCGCGTTTTTCCCAGAAACGGCAGCGTTTTTTCACACACTCCCATAAAACGGCCAGTTTCCGCCCAGAAACACCCACTTCCTGTCAATCACACTCCGATCACCAGAACGAAGAAAAAACCTTGTAATGCCGTGAGTAAAATACCAAACTTCTTAGCAAATTTACTTGACGCAGCCGCAGTGCGAACATTGCGCATGCGCAGTTAGTGGAAAATCGCACAGATGCGAAGGAAAATAACGAGCGAACAACTCGGAATGAGGGCCATTATGTATGGTATTCTTATCTTGCTATGAAGGACATATGTATTGTGATGAGGAAGGTTGGACATTTTTACAGCCACAGATTTACACTGTAACAGCAGTACCTCCACCTGCACCAAATCCTCAATTTCTGTCTCGTCTTGCCAGCAGTACCATCACCTCTGAACTATCAAACCCGAACAAATTTGCCTGACTGGACGAGGAATCGGAGGATGATAGTGAAGAAATGACGGTGCCGGAGGAGACTGCTACCTCTAGTATCCAGAGGAGCGGTCCCTCTGGCGCATTTGGGATAAAAGATAGTGAGGTACCTAGTCAGATGGTGGTGGTAGGGGATTCTATCATCAGGAAGGCAGATAGGGCAATCTGCTACCGGGACCGTGATCGCCGTACAGTATGTTGTCTCCCGGGTGCTCGGGTACGGCACATAGCGGACCGGGTAGATAGATTGTTGGGAGGGGCTGGGAAAGACCCGGCGGTCTTGGTGCACATTGGCACCAATGACAAAGTTAGCGGAAGGTGGGATGTCCTTAAGAAAGACTATAAGGACTTAGGAAAGAAACTTAAGGCAAGGACATCTAAGGTAATATTCTCCGAAATATTACCCGTGCCATGCGCTAGTCCAGGGAGGCAGAGGGAGATCAGGGAGGTAAATGTGTGGCTTAGGTATTGGTGCAGGAAAGAGGGGTTTGTGTTCCTGGAACACTGGGCGGACTTCTCAGTCAGGCGCCATCTCTTTTGTCGTGACGGATTGCACCTGACTGAGGAGGGGGCAGCGGTGCTGGGGGGAAGGATGGTTAGAAGGTTGGAGGAGATTTTAACTAGGAGCCTGGGGGGAGGGTTTAGCTAGAAACTACGGGTCATGCAGTGAGAATAGTGGGGATGGCAGTAGTAAACGAAATGGGGGAGAAGTTGGGGGGAGGGTAAGAGCAAGCGGTAAGGTTACTAACATGGGTACTAAAAGAGATTTTACCAAAGCACTAACCAATGACGATTACAGGTCATCATTGCTACATAAGGTGAAAGATGTCCCTAACGCAAGGGAAAATACTTATCTTAGTTGTATGTATGTAAACGCTAGAAGCATTACTGGTAAAAAGGGCGAACTAGAAATACTTGCAGCAAGCAAACAGTATGATATTATAGGCATTACTGAAACTTGGTGGGACGAATCTCATGATTGGACAGTCAATCTAGAGGGCTATACACTGTTTAGGAGAGACAGACTAAATAAAAAGGGTGGAGGGGTGTGTCTTTACGTAAAGCAGTTTTTAAAACCTGATATACGGGAAGATATTCAGGAGGGGACTGTAAACACTGTCGAGACATTATGGGTAGAAATTGCATCCGGGGAAAAAGGAATAAAAAAGTTAGTATTGGGTGTATGCTATAGGCCGCCTGGTATCAACGTATCTGATGAGGAATTGTTACTAAAGCAAATTGAAAGAGCAGCAGGAGTAGGAGACATAGTAGTGATGGGAGATTTTAACTATCCAGAGATAAACTGGAAAAACGATTCATGTGATACTGCTAGGGGCAATATGTTTTTAAACACACTTAATGATAACTACTTAGTTCAACTTATTGAGGAACCAACTAGGTACAATGCAATCTTAGACCTGGTATTAACAAACAATGGGGATTTGGTATCATGTATTATAGTAGGGGAACCCATAGGAAACAGCGACCGCAATATGGTCACATTCAATATCAGTTTTCATAAACAGCCCTATACTGGCTCAACTAGGACTCTAAACTTTAGCAAAGCAAATTTTGAAAAGATGAGGGTATGTTTCAGGGATATTGAATGGGAAGGTTTGTTTTTAGGAAAAAATACTATGGAAAAATGGGAGATGCTAAAATTCCTGCTAGCTAAAAATACACTCAAATTTATTCCTACGAGCAGCAAAAAAAGGAATAAAAATCATAAACCGATGTGGCTTAACAAAAAGATAAATGAACTTATGGGCAAGAAAAGGAGAGCATTTAAAAAATACAAATCTGACGGGGAAGCAGAGTCATTTCAGCACTATAAGGAATGTAACAAAAAAATATGCAAAAAGGAAACAAGAGCGGCTAAAGTAGAAACTGAAAAACTAGTAGCAAAGGAAAGCAAAGCGAATCCCAAAAAATTATTTAAATACATCAATAGCAAGAGATTAAAGAAGGAGAGTATAGGCCCTTTAAAAGACAAGTTGGGAGTCTTAAGCAAAAATTATAATGACATAGCAGACACACTAAATTTGTTTTTTTCAACAGTATTTACTAGAGAGGACCCAATTCAGGGAATAACACATAATCTCAATAATGAGAATATCCCACTGATAGGTACTTATTTATGCGAGGAAGTAGTCTGTGACCGATTAAAACATTTAAAGATTAATAAGTCACCAGGTCCCGATGGTATTCACCCAAGGGTTCTAATGGAGCTTCACTCTGAACTTGCAAAACCGCTATTTTTGATATTTAAGGATTCAGTAATATCAGGTATGGTTCCCAAAGACTGGCGTATAGCGGAAGTAGTGCCTATATTCAAAAAGGGAAGTAAAGCTGAACCAGGTAATTATAGACCAGTTAGTCTTACATCTATAGTGGGGAAAGTATTGGAAGGTATTCTAAGAGACAGTATTCAGAAGTTCCTTGAAGTCGATAAGGTCATTAAAAGAAATCAACATGGGTTTATGAAGGACAGATCCTGTCAAACCAATTTACTTGGCTTTTATGAAACAGTAAGCGCAAACCTAGATCAGGGTAAAGAGGTGGATGTAATCTTTTTAGATTTTGCCAAAGCATTCGACACTGTACCACACATGAGACTTATCTACAAGCTACAAGAATCAGGGTTAGGAAGCACAATATGCACTTGGGTCAAAAACTGGTTAGATAATAGGGAGCAGCGCGTTGTGGTTAATGGATCTTTTTCAACTTGGACTGAAGTGCTAAGTGGTGTGCCGCAAGGCTCAGTATTAGGACCGCTATTGTTCAATATTTTCATTAACGACCTAACAGAAGGTCTAGAGAGCATGGTGTCAATTTTTGCAGATGATACCAAATTGTGTAAAGTTATAAATGCGGAGGGGGATGCTGAGTCGCTTCAGAACGACCTAGTTAAATTAGAAGCTTGGGCAGCGAAATGGAGAATGCGCTTCAATACAGACAAGTGTAAGGTAATGCACTGTGGTAATAATAAGATTTTACTTACCGGTAAATCTATTTCTCGTAATCCGTAGTGGATGCTGGAGACTCCGTAAGGACCATGGGGAATAGACGGGCTCCGCAGGAGACAGGGCACTTTAAGAAAGAATTAGGATACTGGTGTGCACTGGCTCCTCCCTCTATGTCCCTCCTCCAGACCTCAGTTAAGGAAACTGTGCCCGGAAGAGCAGACAGTACAAGGAAAGGATTTTGGAATCCAGGGTAAGACTCATACCAGCCACACCAATCACACCGTATAACTCGTGATAAACTTACCCAGTTAAAAGTATGAACAACAACAGAGCATCAGATAACCCTGATGCAACCATAACATAACCCTTATTTAAGCAATAACTATATACAAGTATTGCAGAAGAAGTCCGCACTTGGGACGGGCGGCCAGCATCCACTACGGACTACGAGAAATAGATTTACTGGTAAGTAAAATCTTATTTTCTCTAACGTCCTAGTGGATGCTGGGGACTCTGTAAGGACCATGGGGATTATACCAAAGCTCCCAAATGGGCGGGAGAGTGCGGATGACTCTGCAGCACCGAATGAGCAAACACAAGGTCCTCCTCAGCCAGGGTATCAAACTTGTAGAACTTTGCAAAAGTGTTTGAACCTGACCAAGTAGCCGCTCGGCAAAGCTGTAATGCCGAGACCCCTCGGGCAGCCGCCCAAGAAGAGCCCACCTTCCTAGTGGAGTGGGCTTTTACTGATTTTGGAAGCGGCAATCCAGCCGCAGAATGAGCCTGCTGAATCATGTTACAGATCCAGCGAGCTATAGTTTGCTTTGAAGCAGGAGCACCCAGCTTGTTGGATGCATACAGGATAAACAGAGACTCAGTTTTCCTGACTCTAGCCGTTCTGGCTACATAAATCTTCAAAGCCCTGACTACATCCAGTAACTCGGAATCCTCCAAGTCACGAGTAGCCACAGGCACCCCAATAGGTTGGTTCATATGAAAAGATGACACCACTTTTGGCAGAAATTGCGGACGAGTCCGCAATTCTGCCCTGTCCATATGGAAAACCAGATAGGGGCTTTTATGTGACAAAGCCGCCAATTCTGACACACGCCTAGCCGAAGCCAAGGCTAAAAGCATGACCACCTTCCACGTGAGATATTTTAACTCCACGGTTTTAAGTGGCTCAAACCAGTGTGATTTCAGGAAACTCAACACCACGTTAAGATCCCAAGGTGCCACTGGAGGCACAAACGGGGGCTGAATATGCAGCACTCCCTTTACAAACGTCTGAACTTCAGGAAGAGAAGCCAGTTCGTTTTGAAAGAAAATGGATAGGGCCGAAATATGGACCTTAATGGACCCCAATTTTAGGCCCAAAGTCACTCCCGACTGTAGGAAGTGAAGGAAACGGCCCAGCTGGAATTCCTCAGTAGGGGCATTCCTGGCCTCACACCAAGCAACATATTTTCGCCATATACGGTGATAATGTTTAGCCGTCACGTCCTTCCTAGCCTTTATCAGCGTAGGAATAACCTCATCCGGAATGCCCTTTTCTGCTAGGATCCGGCGTTCAACCGCCATGCCGTCAAACGCAGCCGCGGTAAGTCTTGGAACAGACAGGGCCCCTGTTGTAACAGATCCTGTCTTAGAGGTAGAGGCCATGGGTCCTCTGTGAGCATTTCTTGTAGCTCTGGATACCAAGTCCTTCTTGGCCAATCCGGAACAATGAGTATTGTTCTCACTCCTCTTTTTCTTATGATTCTCAGCACCTTGGGTATGAGAGGAAGAGGAGGAAACACATAAATCGACTGGAACACCCACGGTGTCACTAGTGCGTCTACAGCTATCGCTTGAGGGTCTCTTGACCTGGCGCAATACCTCTGTAGCTTTTTGTTGAGGCGGGATGCCATCATGTCCACTTGTGGCAGTTCCCATCGCCTTGCAATCTGCGTGAAGACTTCTTGATGAAGTCCCCACTCTCCTGGGTGGAGGTCGTGTCTGCTGAGGAAGTCTGCTTCCTAGTTGTCCACTCCCGGAATGAACACTGCTGACAGTGCTCGTACGTGATTCTCCGCCCATCGAAGAATTCTGGTGGCTTCCGCCATCACCACCCTGCTCCTTGTGCCGCCTTGGCGGTTTACATGAGCCACTGCGGTGATGTTGTCTGATTGAATCAGCACCGATTGGTTGCGAAGCAGGGTCTCCGCTTAATTTAGGGGGTTGTATATGGCCCTTAGTTCCAGGATATTGATGTGAAGGCAAGTCTCTTGACTTGACCACAGACCCTGGAAATTTCTTCCCTGTGTGACTGTACCCCACCCTCGGAGGCTTGCATCCGTGGTCACCAGGACCCAGTCCTGAATGCCGAATCCACGGCCCTCGAGAAGGTGAGCACTCTGCAGCCACAACAGAAGAGACACCCTGGCCCTGGGGGATAGGGTGATCAGCCGATGCATCTGTAGATGCGATCCGGACCACTTGTCCAACAGATCCCATTGAAAGGTCATCGCATGGAACCTGCCGAAGGGAATGGCCTCGTATGACGCCACCATCTTTCCCATGACTCGCGTGCAGTGATGCACCGACACATGTTTTGGTTTTAAGAGGTCTCTGACCAGTGTCATGAGTTCCTGAGCCTTCTCCGTCGGGAGAAAAACCTTCTTCTCGTCTGTGTCCAAAATCATGCCCAGGAAGGGCAGACGCGTCGTTGGAATCAGCTGCGACTTTGGAATATTCAGAATCCAGCCGTGCTTTGTAACACTTCCCGAGAGCGTGCTACGCTGATCAGCAACTGCTCTCTGGACCTCGCCTTTATGAGGAGATCGTCCAAGTATGGGATAATTGTGACTCCCTGCTTTCGCAGGAACACCATCATTTCTGCCATTACCTTGGTAAATATTCTCGGTGCCGTGGACAGACCAAACGGCAACGTCTGGAATTGGTAATGACAATCCTGTACCACAAATCTGAGGTACTCCTGATGAGGTGGATAAATGGGGACATGAAGGTAAGCATCCTTTATGTCCAGAGACACCATAAAATCCCCTTCCCCCAGACTTGCGATGACCGCTCTGAGCGATTCCATCTTGAACTTGAACCTTTTTAGGTAAATGTTCAGGGATTTTAAATTCAATATGGGTCTGACCGAACCGTCCGGTTTCGGTACCACAAACATGGTCGAATAGTAACCCCTTCCCTGTTGAAGGAGGGGAACCTTTACCACCACCTGCTGGAGATACAATTTGTGAATTGCTGCTAACACTATTTCCCTCTCTATGGGGGAAGCTGGCAGGGCCGATTTGAGGTAACGGTGAGGGGGCATCACTTCGAATTCCAGCTTGTATCCCTGAGACACAATCTCTATAGCCCAGGGATCCACCTGTGAGTGAACCCACTTGTGGCTGAAATTTCGGAGACGCGCCCCCCACCGGACCTGGCTCCGCCTGTGGAGCCCCAGCGTCATGCGGCGGATTTAGAGGAAGCCGGGGAGGACTTCTGTTCCTGGGAACTAGCTGTATTGTGCAGCTTCTTTCCTCTACCCCTGCCTCTGGCAAGAAAGGACGCACCTCGGACTTTCTTGCCTCTATGTGATCGAAAGGACTGCATTTGGTAATACGGTGCTTTCTTAGGTTGTGAGGGAATATAGTGTTCACTCTAGGTGTCTTTCACAGGACGCTGCGCCCTGCCCCTTTTTTAGACACCTGAATGCCGCCCTGCCCGTTTGTGTGCGCCCTCCCGCCCCGCACTTTGCTGCCCGCCGGACACATTAACCACACTGCAGTGATCGCAAAGAGGGACTCGGATTTTAAAAGTGAGCGGGTCCCGCAGGACGCGCTGTTTTTTGCTGACCGCCGCCTCACAGCCAATAGAAATCCCCAAGCCCTGCCTCACCAGCCAATAGCCGCCGGCAGCTTCTCAACATCCAATCGCTGCCGGCAGCGTCTCCCAATCCAAGCGCCACCTGAGATGTCGGTCCCTCCTCCCTGCGCTGATCTCCAACCCATTGAATGTGCAGGTGGCAACCGGGCGCGGACATCACGATGACAGGAGAATGGAAGATGCAGGAGGGAGCCGAGGAGAAGGAGAGGAGCGCCTTCACCACGGGCAGCCCGGTGCGTCTGCTGCAGAGAACATGAGCTGGGGCCGAGCGGGACATGTCAGTGCGGTCGGGCACCACGACCGCAAAGTACCAAGAGGTCAGAGCGGTGCGACCCTGGGGGAATGGTGATAAATCTTTAGTTTACAAACGTGCGGGCGGCCTTTCCTATAGTTCTTTAATAACATGGCCAATACCTGCACATTATACCTGTGAGGGCGCTTCCTGTTATGCTGCATCTTATTCCCCCAGCGTCCTAACTACTAGTGCACACATCCTGCCCCCTGCTACCACTACTGCACCCATCCTGCCTCCTACCACTGCTGCACCTATCTTACCCCCTGCTACCACTACTGCACCTATCCTACCCCCTACCACTACTGCACCCATCCTGCCCCCTACCACTACTGCACCTATCTTACCCCCTGCTACCACTACTGCACCTATCCTACCCCCTACCACTACTGCACCCATCCTGCCTCCTACCACTGCTGCACCTATCTTACCCCCTGCTACCACTACTGCACCTATCCTACCCCCTACCACTACTGCACCCATCCTGCCTCCTACCACTGCTGCACCTATCTTACCCCCTGCTACCACTACTGCACCTATCCTACCCCCTACCACTACTGCACCCATCCTGCCTCCTACCACTGCTGCACCTATCTTACCCCCTGCTACCACTACTGCACCTATCCTACCCCCTACCACTACTGCACCCATCCTGCCTCCTACCACTGCTGCACCTATCTTACCCCCTGCTACCACTACTGCACCTATCCTACCCCCTACCACTACTGCACCCATCCTGCCTCCTCCCACTGCTGCACCTATCCTGCCCCCTGATACCACTACTGCACCTATCCTGTCCCCTACTACCACTACTGCACCCATCCTGTCCCCTGCTACCACCACTACTGCACCTATCCTGTCCCCTGCTACCACCACTACTGCACCCATCCTGTCCCCTGCTACCACCACTACTGCACCTATCCTGTCCCCTGCTACCACCACTACTGCACCCATTATACCCCACATACCCACACAGTGCCCAGTATTCACACCCCCACAGTGCCCATCATACACACACCCCATGCCCACACAGTGCTCATTATACACCCGCCAGAGCTCATAAAACCCTCTAAACCCACACAATGTCCAGTATGCACATCCCCATAGTGACCATCATACGCACACCCATACCACACAGCGCCCATCATATGCACACCCCTATACCACACAGTGCCCATTATACACCCCCCACAGCTCTCATAATGCTCTATACCCACACAGTACTCATTATACACACTTACAATGCTCATAGCACCCTCTATACCCACACACCCGCACAGTGGCCATCATACGCACAACCCATACCCACACATTGCTCATTCCCCCCCCACCCCTTCCCAAAGCACCTAGCATATGGGTACTCCATACCCACAGTGCCCAGGATACATCCCCCTATACACAGTGACCAGCATACATAAACTCCCATATCCACACACAGTGCTCAGCATAGACACAACTGCCACACCCACACAGTGCTCAGCATACACACAAACAATCCCCAAACCAAAGCAGTGCCCAGCATACGTACACACCCCATACTCAGACAGTGCCCAGCATACGCACACACCTCGTGTTATAGTGGTAGGGCTTCAATAAGGACACAGAGAAGCTGATCTTAAAAGTTGACGGGGAGCAGGAAGCACCGAATCCTGGGTACTGATGCCTCCCTACCCCTAACACTGCCTACAGCACTACCTGCACCTAACCCTCTATTTGCCCCCCAATACTGCCATAACTGCTATCTACCATGTGGGGTGGTCTAATGCTATGTGGGGAGGCATAAGGGGATCTCAAAAGCATACGTTGCTATGGGACCCAGAAACTGAAGTAGAACCCAAATTTTTAAAACTGAGGGGTCCCTGGGACCCGCTTTTTTTTTGGCTCAGCGCGATCACTGTGTCTCCCTGCATGAGAGACAGAGACCTCCGCGTCCCGCCCGCCTGGTCCCGCCCGTCCTTAGCTGTCAGCCGTCGCAGCTCCCCTCCTCTGTGAGCAGACTATAGGTCTGCTCATGATCTGATGAGACAGGAGGGCAGGTTTGCCTCTCCCGCCGACACAAACCCAGCCCTCCCTCCTCTGTGTACATGGATCAGTGTGGTGGCCATTTTCAACCAGCTCCGCGATGTGTGAGGGGGGACCCGCAGCATCAGCCCCCAGTATGTAAGATTGGCACAAAAAAAGCGGAGATAAAAAATGTGCCCTACCAGGTGCAGTGTGTCTTGTGCTCTCTACCTGGTGCAATGTTTCTCAGTGCTCTCTACCTGGTGCAATGTGTCTTGTGCTCTCTACCTGGTGCAATGTTTCTCAGTGCTCTCTACCTGGTGCAATGTTTCTCAGTGCTCTCTACCTGGTGCAATGTTTCTCAGTGCTCTCTACCTGGTGCAATGTTTCTCAGTGCTCTCTACCTGGTGCAATGTTTCTCAGTGCTCTCTACCTGGTGCAATGTGTCTCAGTGCTCTCTACCTGGTGCAATGTGTCTCAGTGCTCTCTACCTGGTGCAATGTGTCTCAGTGCTCTCTACCTGGTGCAGTGTTTCTCAGTGCTTTCTACCTGGTGCAATGTTTCTCAGTGCTTTCTACCTGGTGCAATGTGTATAACGTGCTCTCTACCTGGTGCAATGTTTCTCAGTGCTCTCTACCTAGTGCAATGTGTATAACGTGCTCTCTACCTGGTGCAATGTTTCTCGGTGCTCTCTACCTGGTGCAATGTTTCTCGGTGCTCTCTACCTGGTGCAATGTTTCTCGGTGCTCTCTACCTGGTGCAATGTGTCTCGGTGCTCTCTACCTGGTGCAATGTTTCTCGGTGCTCTCTACCTGGTGCAATGTTTCTCAGTGCTCTCTACCTGGTGCAATGTTTCTCAGTGCTCTCTACCTGGCGCAATGTGTCTCAGTGCTCTCTACCTGGTGCAATGTGTCTCAGTGCTCTCTACCTGGTGCAGTGTGTCTCAGTGCTCTCTACCTGGTGCAGTGTGTCTCAGTGCTCTCTACCTGGTGCAGTGTGTCTCAGTGCTCTCTACCTGGTGCAATGTTTCTCAGTGCTCTCTACCTGGTGCAGTGTTTCTCAGTGCTCTCTACCTGGTGCAATGTTTCTCAGTGCTCTCTACCTGGTGCAATGTGTCTCAGTGCTCTCTACCTGGTGCAGTGTTTCTCAGTGCTTTCTACCTGGTGCAATGTTTCTCAGTGCTCTCTACCTGGTGCAATGTGTCTCAGTGCTCTCTACCTGGTGCAATGTGTATAACGTGCTCTCTACCTGGTGCAATGTTTCTCAGTGCTCTCTACCTGGTGCAATGTGTATAACGTGCTCTCTACCTGGTGCAATATTTCTCAGTGCTCTCTACCTGGTGCAATGTGTCTCAGTGCTCTCTACCTGGTGCAATGTGTCTCAGTGCTCTCTACCTGGTGCAATGTGTATAACATGCTCTCTACCTGGTGCAATGTGTATAACGTGCTCTCTACCTGGTGCAATGTTTCTCGGTGCTCTCTACCTGGTGCAATGTTTCTCGGTGCTCTCTACCTGGTGCAGTGTGTCTCAGTGCTCTCTACCTGGTGCAGTGTGTCTCAGTGCTCTCTACCTGGTGCAATGTTTCTCAGTGCTCTCTACCTGGTGCAATGTGTCTCAGTGCTCTCTACCTGGTGCAATGTGTCTCAGTGCTCTCTACCTGGTGCAATGTGTCTCAGTGCTTTCTACCTGGTGCAATGTTTCTCAGTGCTTTCTACCTGGTGCAATGTTTCTCAGTGCTCTATACCTGGTGCAATGTGTCTCAGTGCTCTCTACCTGGCGCAATGTGTATAACGTGCTCTCTACCTGGTGCAATGTTTCTCAGTGCTCTCTACCTAGTGCAATGTGTATAACGTGCTCTCTACCTGGTGCAATGTTTCTCGGTGCTCTCTACCTGGTGCAATGTTTCTCGGTGCTCTCTACCTGGTGCAATGTTTCTCGGTGCTCTCTACCTGGTGCAATGTGTCTCGGTGCTCTCTACCTGGTGCAATGTTTCTCAGTGCTCTCTACCTGGTGCAATGTTTCTCAGTGCTCTCTACCTGGTGCAATGTTTCTCAGTGCTCTCTACCTGGCGCAATGTGTCTCAGTGCTCTCTACCTGGTGCAGTGTGTCTCAGTGCTCTCTACCTGGTGCAGTGTGTCTCAGTGCTCTCTACCTGGTGCAATGTTTCTCAGTGCTCTCTACCTGGTGCAGTGTTTCTCAGTGCTCTCTACCTGGTGCAATGTTTCTCAGTGCTCTCTACCTGGTGCAATGCGTCTCAGTGCTCTCTACCTGGTGCAGTGTTTCTCAGTGCTTTCTACCTGGTGCAATGTTTCTCAGTGCTCTCTACCTGGTGCAATGTGTCTCAGTGCTCTCTACCTGGTGCAATGTGTATAACGTGCTCTCTACCTGGTGCAATGTTTCTCAGTGCTCTCTACCTGGTGCAATGTGTATAACGTGCTCTCTACCTGGTGCAATGTTTCTCAGTGCTCTCTACCTGGTGCAATGTGTCTCAGTGCTCTCTACCTGGTGCAATGTGTCTCAGTGCTCTCTACCTGGTGCAATGTGTATAACGTGCTCTCTACCTGGTGCAATGTTTCTCGGTGCTCTCTAACTGGTGCAATGTTTCTCGGTGCTCTCTACCTGGTGCAATGTTTCTCGGTGCTCTCTACCTGGTGTAATGTTTCTCGGTGCTCTCTACCTGGTGCAGTGTGTCTCAGTGCTCTCTACCTGGCGCAATGTGTATAACGTGCTCTGCCTGGCGCAAAGTGTAGAATGTGCTCTGCCTGGCGCAGTGTGTATAGGAGGTTCTACCTGGTGCAGTGTGTATTAGCTGCACTACTGTGTGGTGTAATGTGAATTGCCACTATTATGTGGCCATGCCCCTTCCCCACGAAAAACAACGCCCCTAAATTTTTGCTGCGCGCCTTTTGCGCGCACTGCCCATTCTTTATCATGTGGGAATGGGAGGACCAAGCATTATAGTATGTACCTAATTTTGCCCTTCTAACTGAAAAATGTGCCCCCCCGAACGAAAAATGTGCCCTACCCGTGATCAGCACCCTGCCCTAAAAAAATCCTAGAGTGAACACTAGGAATATATGGCAAAAAATTTGACTTTCCAGCCGTAGCTGTAGAGACCAGGTCCGAGAGACCGTCCCCAAACAACTCCTCACCCCTGTAAGGTAAAACCTCCATGTGCCTTTTTGAGTCGGCATCGCCTGTCCATTGCCGAGTCCACAGGACCCTTCTGGCGGAAATCGACATTGCATTTATTCTAGAGCCCAGTAGGCTAATGTCTCTTTGGGCATCTCTCATATATAGGACAGCATCTTTTATATGCCCCAGGGTCAGTACTATAGTATCCTTGTCCAAGGTATCAAGTTCCTCAGATAAGGTATCTGTCCATGCTGCTACAGCACTACACATCCAGGCCGACGCAATTGCCGTCCTTAGTAGGGTACCTGAATGTGTATAAATGGACTTCAGGATACCCTCCTGTTTTCTATCCGCAGCATCTTTTAGGGTGGCCGTATCCTGTGACGGCAGGGCTACCCTCTTGGATAAGCGTGTTAAAGCTTTGTCTACCCTAGAGGAGGATTCCCAGCGCAACCTGTCCGTTGGCGGGAAAGGATACGCCATAAGCATCCGTTTGGAAATCTGCAGTTTTCTATCTGGAGATTCCCAAGCCTTTTCACATAACTCATTTAACTCATGTGAAGGGGGAAAGGTCACCTCTTGCCTTTTTTCCCCATACATATAAACCCTCTTGTCAGGGACTGGGGTTTCCTCTGTGATGTGTAACACATCTTTCATTGCTATAATCATGTAGCGGATGGCTTTAGCTATTTTAGGCTGCAACTTTGCATCATCGCCATCGACACTGGAGTCGGAATCCGTGTCGATATCTTTGTCAACAACTTGGGATAGAGGGCGCTTCTGAGACCCCGACGGCCTCTGCGCTGTAGGATCAGGCATGGGTTGAGACCCTGACTGTCCCAAGGCTTCAGCTTTATCCAACCTTTTATGCAAGGAAGTAACATTATCATTTAAAACCTTCCACATATCCATCCAATCGGGTGTCGGCGGCGACCCCACATTCATTTGTACCCGCTCTGTTTCCACATAGCCTTCCTCGTCAAACATGCCGACACAAGCGTACCGACACACCACACACACAAGGGATGCTCTATTTGAAGACCGTTCCCCCGCAAGGCCTTTTGGAGAGACAGAGAGAGAGTATGCCCCAGCGCTATATTACCCAGGAGTCACACAGTAACTTAGTGTTAACCCAGTAGCTGCAGTATATACTGTTTTTGTGCCAAATTTATGTGCCCCCCCTCTCTTTTTACCCTCTTTTTACCGTGATTCTGCAGGGGAGAGCCTGGGGAGCTTCCTCTCAGCGGAGCTGTGGAGAGAAAATGGCGCTGGTGAGTGCTGAGGAAGAAGCCCCGCCCCCTCAGCGGCGGGCTTCTGTCCCGCGTTTTGTGTAAAAATAATGGCGGGGGCTCATGCATATATACAGTGCCCAACTGTATATATGCTGCTTTTGCCAAGCGGTACCTAATTGCTGCCCAGGGCGCCCCCCCCCTGCGCCCTGCATCCTACAGTGACCGGAGTGTGTGGGTTTAGTGTGGGAGCAATGGCGCACCGCTGTAGTGCTGTGCGCTACCTCATATGAAGACTGGAGTCTTCTGCCGCCGATTTCAAAGTCTTCTTGCTTCTCACGCCGGCTTCTGTCTTGTGGCTCTGCGAGGGGGACGGCGGCGCGGCTCCGGGATCGGACGACCAAGGGTGAGTTCCTGTGTTCGATCCCTCTGGAGCTAATAGTGTCCAGTAGCCTAAGAAGCAGGACCTATCTTCTAGTGAGTAGGGCTGCTTCTCTCCCCTCAGTCCCACGTAGCAGAGAGTCTGTTGCCAGCAGATCTCTCTGAAAATAAAAAATCCTAACAAAATACTTTCTTTTTTAGCAAGCTCAGGAGAGCTCACTAAGGTGCACCCAGCTCGTCCGGGCACAGATTCAAACTGAGGTCTGGAGGAGGGACATAGTGGGAGGAGCCAGTGCACACCAGTATCCTAATTCTTTCTTAAAGTGCCCTGTCTCCTGCGGAGCCCGTCTATTCCCCAGGGTCCTTACGGAGTCCCCAGCAACCACTAGGATGTTAGAGAAAAGAACAATAATAACACCTACCTACTAAATGGGGTAAAATTAGGGGATTCTGTACTGGAAAAGGACTTAGGTGTCCTCATAGATAGCAAACTAAGCAGTAGTACCCAAAGTAGGACTGCAGCAAAGAAGGCTAAAAAGATATTAGCATGCATAAAACGGGGAATTGATGCTAGGGACGAGAGTATTATACTCCCGTTATATAAATCACTTGTAAAGCCACACCTTGAATACTGTGTACAATTCTGGGCACCTTACTACAAAAAGGATATCCTGGAGCTAGAAAAGGTTCAAAGGTGGGCGACCAAACTAATTAAGGGTATGGAGACACTGGAATACGAGGAAAGGCTTGCAAGACTAGGCATGTTTACACTGGAAAAGAGGAGATTAAGAGGGGACATGATCAACATTTACAAATATATAAGGGGACATTAAACAGATCTTGTGCAGGACCTGTTTTTGGTTAGATCAACACAGAGAACTCGTGGACACTCGCTCAGGTTAGAGGAGAGGAGATTCCGCACAATACGGCGTAAAGGCTTTTTTACGGTAAGGACGAAACGTGTTTGGAATTCCCTGCCTGAGGGAGTTGTAATGGCAGACTCAGTCAACACCTTTAAGAATGGGTTCGATAAATTCCTAATGGATAAGGATATCCAGGGTTACGGGGCATAGCCACGCACTATGGTTATTATAAAAAGAGGGGTAAAACATAACGGCAGTCATCAACTTCAGTCAAAATTTTCTACAAAATAATCGTGCATAGGAGACCACAAATAGGTTGAACTCGATGGACAATTGTCTTTTTTCAACCTTAGATACTATATTACCTGTAATACAGATGTATCCACCGTTATCTTGAGTAGTTTTCTATGCCAAGTCACAACATGACTTATTAGCATAAACCTTTCAGCTATTGTTCTCAACTGCAATACAATACAGAGAACAATACAGCAGGGGATTAAGTCATTACAGTAGGGGATTAAGTCTGACTGGCCAGTTACAGTTAATCCTATTAACCGTCAAAATAAATGTGGATACATCTGTATATCCTGCCATGCCAGCAGTACCTCCACCTGCACTAAATCCTCAATTTCTGTCCCGTCATGCCAGCAGTACCTTCACCTATACTATATCCTGCCATGCCAGCAGTAGCTCCACCTGTGCTGCTACATCCTCTATTTATATCCCGACATGCCAGCAGTACCGCCACCTGTGCTATATCCTCTATTTATAGCCTGCCATGCCAGCAGTACCTCCACCTGTGCTGCTACATCCTCTATTTATATCCTGCCATGCCAGCAGTACCGCCACCTGTGCTATATCCTCTATTTATATCCTGCCATGCCAGCAGTACCTCCACCTGTGCTATATCCTCTATTTATATCCTGCCATTCCAGCAGTACCTCCACCTGTGCTGCTACATCCTCTATTTATATCCTGCAATGCCAGCAGTACCGCCACCTGTGCTGCTATATCCTCTATTTATATCCTGCCATGCCAGCAGTACCGCCACCTGTACTATATCCTGCCATGCTAGCAGTACCTCCACCTGTGCTGCTACATCCTTTATTTATATCCTGCCATGCCAGCAGTACCTCCACCTGTGCTATATACTCTATTTATATCCTGCCATGCCAGCAGTACCTCCACCTGTGCTGATATATCCACTATTTATATCGTGCCATGCCAGCAGTACCGCCACCTGCACTATAACCTGCCATGCCAGCAGTACTTCCACCTGTGCTGCTATATCCTCTATTTATATCCTGCCATGCCAGCAGTACCGCCACCTGTGCTATATCCTCTATTTATATCCTGCCATGCCAGCAGTACCTCCACCTGTGCTATATCCTCTATTTATATCCTGCCATTCCAGCAGTACCTCCACCTGTGCTGCTACATCCTCTATTTATATCCTGCAATGCCAGCAGTACCGCCACCTGCACTATATCCTGCCATGCTAGCAGTACCTCCACCTGTGCTGCTACATCCTTTATTTATATCCTGCCATGCCAGCAGTACTTCCACCTGTGCTGCTATATCCTCTATTTATATCCTGCCATGCCAGCAGTACCGCCACCTGTGCTATATCCTCTATTTATATCCTGCCATGCCAGCAGTACCTCCACCTGTGCTATATCCTCTATTTATATCCTGCCATTCCAGCAGTACCTCCACCTGTGCTGCTACATCCTCTATTTATATCCTGCCATGCCAGCAGTACCGCCACCTGTGCTGCTACATCCTCTATTTATATCCTGCAATGCCAGCAGTACCTCCACCTGTGCTATATCCTCTATTTATATCCTGCCATGCCAGCAGTACCGCCACCTGCACTATATCCTGCCATGCCAGCAGTACCGCCACCTGTGCTATATCCTCTATTTACATCCTGCCATTCCAGCAGTACCTCCACCTGTGCTGCTACATCCTCTATTTATATCCTGCAATGCCAGCAGTACCGCCACCTGCACTATATCCTGCCATGCTAGCAGTACCTCCACCTGTGCTGCTACATCCTTTATTTATATCCTGCCATGCCAGCAGTACTTCCACCTGTGCTGCTATATCCTCTATTTATATCCTGCCATGCCAGCAGTACCGCCACCTGTGCTATATCCTCTATTTATATCCTGCCATGCCAGCAGTACCTCCACCTGTGCTATATCCTCTATTTATATCCTGCCATTCCAGCAGTACCTCCACCTGTGCTGCTACATCCTCTATTTATATCCTGCCATGCCAGCAGTACCGCCACCTGTGCTGCTACATCCTCTATTTATATCCTGCAATGCCAGCAGTACCTCCACCTGTGCTATATCCTCTATTTATATCCTGCCATGCCAGCAGTACCGCCACCTGCACTATATCCTGCCATGCCAGCAGTACCGCCACCTGTGCTATATCCTCTATTTATATCCTGCCATGCCAGCAGTACCTCCACCTGTGCTATATCCTCTATTTACATCCTGCCATTCCAGCAGTACCTCCACCTGTGCTGCTACATCCTCTATTTATATCCTGCAATGCCAGCAGTACCGCCACCTGCACTATATCCTGCCATGCTAGCAGTACCTCCACCTGTGCTGCTACATCCTCTATTTATATCCTGCAATGCCAGCAGTACCGCCACCTGCACTATATCCTGCCATGCTAGCAGTACCTCCACCTGTGCTGCTACATCATTTATTTATATCCTGCCATGCCAGCAGTACCGCCACCTGCACTATATCCTGCCATGCCAGCAGTACCGCCACCTGTGCTATATCCTCTATTTATATCCTGCCATGCCAGCAGTACCGCCACCTGTGCTATATCCTCTATTTATATCCTGCCATGCCAGCAGTATCTCCACCTGTGCTATATCCTCTATTTATATCCTGCCATGCCAGCAGTACCGCCACCTGCACTATATCCTGCCATGCCAGCAGTACTTCCACCTGTGCTGCTATATCCTCTATTTATATCCTGCCATGCCAGCAGTACCGCCACCTGCACTATATCCTGCCATGCCAGCAGTACCTCCACCTGCACTAAATCCTCAATTTCTGTCCCGTCATGCCAGCAGTACCTTCACCTATACTATATCCTGCCATGCCAGCAGTACCGCCACCTGTGCTATATCCTCTATTTATATCCTGCCATGCCAGCAGTACCTCCACCTGTGCTATATCCTCTATTTATATCCTGCCATTCCAGCAGTACCTCCACCTGTGCTGCTACATCCTCTATTTATATCCTGCAATGCCAGCAGTACCGCCACCTGCACTATATCCTGCCATGTTAGCAGTACCTCCACCTGTGCTGCTACATCCTTTATTTATATCCTGCCATGCCAGCAGTACTTCCACCTGTGCTGCTATATCCTCTATTTATATCCTGCCATGCCAGCAGTACCGCCACCTGTGCTATATCCTCTATTTATATCCTGCCATGCCAGCAGTACCTCCACCTGTGCTATATCCTCTATTTATATCCTGCCATGCCAGCAGTACCGCCACCTGCACTATATCCTGCCATGCCAGCAGTACCGCCACCTGTGCTATATCCTCTATTTATATCCTGCCATGCCAGCAGTACCTCCACCTGTGCTATATCCTCTATTTACATCCTGCCATTCCAGCAGTACCTCCACCTGTGCTGCTACATCCTCTATTTATATCCTGCAATGCCAGCAGTACCGCCACCTGCACTATATCCTGCCATGCTAGCAGTACCTCCACCTGTGCTGCTACATCCTTTATTTATATCCTGCCATGCCAGCAGTACTTCCACCTGTGCTGCTATATCCTCTATTTATATCCTGCCATGCCAGCAGTACCGTCACCTGTGCTATATCCTCTATTTATATCCTGCCATGCCAGCAGTACCTCCACCTGTGCTATATCCATTTACACGGTCAAGTACCATTATTCTGACCACCAGCTAATAGCCAGAGTAAACGCTGTGTGCAGTATGGACAGCAGCTTGCTGGCAGAACTGTGGTTTTAGACACACGTACAGTAGTCCCCAGGTTCAATTTGAATGTGAGCTGCTCCATTGTAGCGTCCCGGTCGGGCCTCATGCACCTTCCTAGCCGACATTCACCTCTCACATCAATGGCTCCGCAGTTTCCATGTCAATTATTCACAATGATGCCATTTGTCCAGTCGCAATACGCCTTCACCAAGCACATGTGACGTACTTCATGGGCTACGCGCTGCCCATGCCATGCCAGCAGTACCTCCCCCTGTGCTAAATCCTCTATTGACATCCTGCTATGCCAGCCGTACACACACCGGTGCTATATCTTGTATGTAGATACTGCCATGGCAGCCGTACCTCCACCTATGCTAAATTCTCTATATACTACCAGCAGCCAGCAGTGCCACAACCTCTTCTAGATCCTGTATTTAGAGTCAGCTGTGCCAGCAATGCCCACTACTCTGTAACGTTATATACAGATGTGTCTTCATACATCTAGCCTCAACATGCCACACTGTGGGAGATGCCAGGTCCTGTGCAACTCTGCTAACATCGGGCATCTCAGTCTTAGATATGCCCCACTTTTAAATCTGTGTGCCACTGAGTTTGTATACAACGCAAAACAACTTGGCATGGCTGCATGGCAGCACTTCATATGCAGATTCAGGGACTCAGTCGCCCACAGATATACAGGTGTCACCTATGAAATTACTCAGCGCAGTCTCCTGGTGCATACGAGTCGTATCACATTGTGTCGGTGCATTTCCAGCACACATACATCTTGCACTGTGCCAGGGCATGTGGCGGCAGCAACTAAAACACTTGACTTCCTTACTTTAAATAGAAAAGGACGCCAATCCGTTGCTAATACACACACACACACACACACACTACCAATGAAATCAATTCATTGCATTAAGCTGCTTCTCGTCGCTACTCGAGATAACGCCTTTAGTCCACTGAAATTGAAAGCGGTCTGTGGTAGAGTATAAGAATAGAATTATAAGTAAATTATATCATGTTGCCATTTGCGCTAGTAATTACAAGTCATTAAATTCGACCGTGCGGGTTTAAAGCCCAACACTGTCTACATCTCATCCAAGCCATCGCCTGATTAAAAATCAGCCAGGCAAGCTTCTAAAATCCTGAACCTCATCTAGGACTCTGGATGGGGCGAGTGATGCGAGGCCAGATGAAGAGGAGAACAGAAGTGCCAATGCGATATGGCAAGGCCTGGCCAAGTTGTGCGAGAAACCTTGGCGGGCAGCTTGTTGCAGTATATTCACAGTCATTGCCAGACCACTGCTAGCACAGACGTCTGTGGAGGGTAACAAGCATTTCACTCATTTATACTGTAACTGTAATGAGCTGGGCACAGAGCAGGCAGAAGAGAATACAGAGCTGCACCGCTGCAGAGCAGCAGAATTGATATCCCTGCAGACCAGCACCATTCATATCACTGCAGAACAGCATGCCTCCCACCTGCCCGGATTCCAGCGGGACAATCCCGCTATTCATACCACTACAGAGCAGAATCAGTACCACTGCAGAACAGCATGCCTCCCAACTATCCCATTTCCAGCGGGACAATCCCGCTATTCATACCACTACAGAGCAGAAACAGTACCACTGCAGAACAGCATGCCTCCCAACTATCCCATTTCCAGCGGGACAATCCCGCTATTCATACCACTACAGAACAGCATGCCTCCCAACTGCCCCGATTCCAGCGGGACAGTACCGCTGTTCATACCACTACAGAGCAGAATCAGTAAAAGTGCAGAACAGCATGCCTCCCAACTATCCCATTTCCAGCGGGACAATCCCGCTATTCATACCACTACAGAGCAGAAACAGTACCACTGCAGAACAGCATGCCTCCCAACTATCCCATTTCCAGCGGGACAGTCCCGCTATTCATACCACTACAGAGCAGAAACAGTACCACTGCAGAACAGCATGCCTCCCAACTATCCCATTTCCAGCAGGACAATCCCGCTATTCATACCACTACAGAGCAGAAACAGTACCACTGCAGAACAGCATGCCTCCCAACTATCCCATTTCCAGCGGGACAATCCCGCTATTCATACCACTACAGAGCAGAACCAGTACCACTGCAGAACAGCATGCCTCCCAACTGTCCCGATTCCAGCAGGACAGTCCCGCTATTCATACCACTACAGAGCAGAATCAGTACCACTGCAGAACAGCATGCCTCCCAACTATACTATTTCCAGCGGGACAATCCCGCTATTCATACCACTACAGAGCAGAAACAGTACCACTGCAGAACAGCATGCCTCCCAACTGCCCAGATTCCAGCGGGACAGTCCCGCTATTCATACCACTACAGAGCAGAACCAGTACCACTGCAGAACAGCATGCCTCCCAACTATCCCATTTCCAGCGGGACAATCCTGCTATTCATACCACTACAGAGCAGAAACAGTACCACTACAGAACAGCATGCCTCTCAACTGTCCCGATTCCAGCGGGACAATCCCGCTATTCATACCACTACAGAGCAGAAACAGTGCCACTGCGGAACAGCATGCCTCCCAACTAACCCATTTCCAGCGGGACAATCCCGCTATTCATACCACTACAGAGCAGAACCAGTACCACTGCAGAACAGCATGCCTCCCAACTATCCCATTTCCAGCGGGACAATCCCGCTATTCATACCACTACAGGGCAGAACCAGTACCCCTGCAGAACAGCATGCCTCCCAACTGTCCCGATTCCAGCGGGACAGTCCCGCTATTCATACCACTACAGAGCAGAATCAGTACCACTGCAGAACAGCATGCCTCCCAACTATACTATTTCCAGCGGGACAATCCCGCTATTCATACCACTACAGAGCAGAAACTGTACCACTGCAGAACAGCATGCCTCCCAACTGCCCCGATTCCAGCGGGACAGTCCCGCTATTCATACCACTACAGAGCAGAACCAGTACCACTGCAGAACAGCATGCCTCCCAACTATCCCATTTCCAGCGGGACAATCCCACTATTCATACCACTACAGAGTAGAATCAGTACCACTGCAGAACAGCATGCCTCCCAACTATCCCATTTCCAGCGGGACAATCCTGCTATTCATACCACTACAGAGCAGAAACAGTACCACTGCAGAACAGCATGCCTCTCAACTGTCCCGATTCCAGCGGGACAATCCCGCTATTCATACCACTACAGAGCAGAAACAGTGCCACTGCGGAACAGCATGCCTCCCAACTGTCCCAATTCCAGCGGGACCGTCCCGCTATTCGCACACTGTCCTGCTGTCCCACCCATGGGTCGCAGTGTCCCGAGATCACTGAATAGATGTCGTGCGCATGTGGGGAGGTGAGTAGGGGCCTGCTGGCGCTGGGCACCCCCCCAAAATGATGGAAACAGGGAGGGTCTGTAGTGAGGCCCCACCCCCTTTTCAACCGAAGCCGCGCCACAGGTCCCGCATCAGTCTCTACACATGTTGGGAGTTATCATACCACTACAGAGCAGAGTCATTACCACTGCAGAACAGAACCACTGATCTCCGTGCAGAGCAGCAGAACTTATATCCCTGCAGAACAGCAGCACTCATACCATTACAGACCAGAATCATTACCACTGCAGAACAGAACCACTTATCTCACTGCGGAGCAGCAGAATTAGTAGCACTGCAAACCAGCAAAACAGCATCACTTCTGTCACTGCAGAGCAGCAAAACTGATAACACTGTAAAGCAGCAGAACATATCAGTGTTGAGAAGCAGAATTGATAGGCTTGAAGAGCAGCAGAACTTACAGTGCATCCCTGCAGAGCAACAGAATTTATATCACGGCAGAACAAAAACACTTGTGTCACTGCAGACCAGCAGAACAGCATCACTCATATCACTGCAGAGCCGCAGAATTGATAGAACTGAAAAGTAGCAGAACTTACATCACTACATAACAGCAGAATTGATAGCACTGCAGAGTAGCAGAACTTACATCTCTGCGGAGCAGCAGAATTGATAGCACTGCAGAGTAGCAGAACTTACATCTCTGCGGAGCAGGAGAATTGATAGCACTGCAGAGTAGCAGAACTTACATCTCTGCGGAGCCGCAGAATGTATATCCCTGCAGAACAGAGAAACGTATACCACTATGGAGAATTGATTCTATTGCAGAACAGGACATCTTGTATCGCTGCAGAGCAGCAGAACGAGACAGCAGAACCCTCTTAGAGTAGGCTGCGCTCCATTTCTACATCTCTCCCAGAGGCCTGGATGGCTGTAGCTCCAGTGGGGGGCAGGCTTATCTCACCACTCATTGCTGGCTTTGCCCTCATTATTGGCGGGGAATGGTTTTCATAATTGGCGTAACTAGATATTAGTGGGCCTCGGAGAATTATTAGTTAAAAAAAAAAAAACAACAAAAAATTGCCCTGTAAGAACCTACAGTAGGCAGAAAGAGTTACATACAGTATGGGCCTATTATAGGAGACCCCACAGCAAAGCAGATAGTAGCTGCAGACCCTGCTGAGATGATGGTACACAGTATTGTACATACACAAATAACAGTTTATCGGCTTGAGGGAACGATACAGGGTAAAACCCCATGACCAGAAATGTCCTATAGCTAGATGGCAAAATGTAACACAGAAAGAACAACATATTTTAAAAATGAGAACAATTGGATTAACAATGGAATTGTAAAAGATTGGAAACCCGGTTATGGGAGGAGCCAAGAAAAACTATGGGGCCCATTTATCAACGAGTGAGAAAACTCATTGTGCATGATAAAACCTGTTGCGTATAATAAGTGGTTCTCCGGCCAATCAGCTCCCCATACCTCCCAAATTGCTTTATCCGGGAGAGGGACAACTGCGCGGAAAAGAGTGTGTGGCCTATGTGAGGGGGCGTGGCTTTGCGGGTGTGCTGCGACCGCAAGCCACGCCCCCCGTTTCCATCACCGAGGGGGCAAACCAAGCGCCCTGTGAGCTGCTGGCATGACCTCTCTTCCTCTGTCTCCCGCATGCACACAGCGTCTATTCACCGCTTCTCTGCTGAACAGAGAAGCAGTGACATGAGCCTCCCAACTGCTCCCCCCCCCCCCTTCCCACCGCGGGACACTGCGACGAGTGGGTAGGACAGCGGAAATTGGGACAGTTGGGAGTTATGGCTCCCTACTGTCACTTTTCAAACACATGACAGTTAGACGCTGAACACGTGACAGGAGCGGATTGGCTGGGGCACCATTCATCATACGCAACGAGTTTTATCATTCAAAACGAGTTTTATCACTCGTTCATAAATGAGCCCCTATATGTGAAAGGAGGGGAGAGAAATGGAGAAGAAATAAAGGGGAGATCTGTAAAACAGTGCTCCAAAGGATGCTATGCAATGGAGGCTACTGAGGAGAAAAGCTTTGGAGGTCTCCAGCTCATCACAGCCCCTCTGGTTAAAAGTGCAATATACAGTTTCTCCACTAACTGCTGCATGTACATATGTGTGCTCATACACTGGACAACTTTACGTCATGCAGCGCAAGACACGCGGCGCGACAGACGTTCCGAGAATGTAGTGTGCCATTTTTTATTTTTTTTTACATATGCATCCTAGATGCATCGCAGATGCAGCGAAAAGCCTATCACAGAGTACTAGAGACACTAGGACGCAACTTTACTTCACAGGAACTGGTTTTACACACACACACATGGTCGCAGGTGCAGCACAATGGAAATGAGTGAAAAGCCATGGCTAGCTATGTAGTTTTGTCCAGTGGTGTAACTATAAATTTTGCACCTCCCTGCCATAAAAAAAGTTTCTATGCTCATTTCCAGGAGTTTCATGCTCACCAGTGGTGCCAGCATTCCCAGAATCCTGGCAAATCCCGGTAACACTATGCACTCTGTGCTTCCCTGACACGACAGGTCCAGTAGGACATCTAGCATCTGTCTCCTCCTAGGCGGCAGACATTTTTGGAGGGATATTTTCAGCAGATTTCTATGTGGATGGCCTGACCACATGGAATCTGCCTAACAAAGGTGCGGCACCCTCAAGCCACAATGTGGTCCCTGGGGGTTATTGCTACGCCACTACTTCTGTCGCTTCCAGTTATTTCTATTTGTGCAAATAACATGCAAATGTTTAGCTAATAAGACGCAGAATCTGCCCAAGAGGGGCTATTTGGCACGAATGCTACCACAGAGTATGAAGACAAATCTGTGATACAACACTATAGGATTTAGAAGGACTTGCAGCTTGTTATCACTGTGGGCATACGTCTCACCATAAAATCGTAATTGTTTACTCTGCGTTCACCCACCACCACTGGCTCCTCAAAGAAAGTCACATGGGCATATAGGATAAACCACTGTTACTCCGCTCACACTGCAGAAAACTATACAGAGGCCTAGAGGGGGCCCGTTATTCTGGTAGCTTATGGAAAGGATACATTTAAAGAAAGATTTGCTTATTGCATCCGGGATGTTTCTTTACAGACCAAAGTCCCCTGGTCACAGTCTTTGGCGTGCTAGGAGAGCGGGGTCTGCAAAGGCACAGAGACTTTCACTCAATGGTCCTTGTGTTCTCAGTGAAAGAGGATTGTGCTGAGAACTGCAGCAATGAGCGGAGCCAGTATCTGATAGCAGCATTTATGGGGTTCTTTGCGGTAATGCGCATTACTGATAATATCAGAGGCTAATGTGTTTGTGCCATCAGATGAAATTGGGTCTGTAAGAAGCACTACATAAGGATCAGCTGTGTGTGAATGAAACACTGCAGACAATTCTTGATTACACATCAAGATCCAATTCAGAGAGACGAGTACTCGGGTAATAATAACTTGGATCAATCCCAACAGGGACAAATTCAGCCTATCCTGGCTGTACAGCGTCCTTCCTCTGAAGACCCTCATCACTCTATACCCTGTATAATTACAGGGGCTCAGCCCATCCTGGCTGTACAGCGTCCTTCCTCTGTGGACCCCCATCACTCTATACCCTGTATAATTACAGGGGCTCAGCCCATCCTGGCTGTACAGCGTCCTTCCTCTGTGGACCCCCATCACTCTATACACTGTATAATTACAGGGGCTCAGCCCATCCTGGCTGTACAGCGTCCTTCCTCTGTGGACCCCCATCACTCTATACACTGTATAATTACAGGGACTCAGGACATCCTGGTTGTACAGCATTCTTCCTCTGTCGACCCCCGTCACCAGGGGCAGATTGAGAACTAAAAGTGGCCCTGGAAAAATTTCATGAAGTGGCCTCATGTGGGCGGCACCAAATCAATGGTAGGTGGGACCAACACCAAAGAAGGCAGGATTAGCACACAGGGCTACACTACACCACACAGTAGTGTCCGTTATTTCCATTACACTGCACAGAACCCTTATGCACGTTACGCCAGACAGCAGAGTACTTACGCATGTTACGCCAGACAGGAGAACTCTTACGCATGTTATGCTATGCCACACAGGAGAGCCCTTATACACGTTACGCCACACAGGAGAGCCCTTATGCACATTACGCCACACAGGAGAGCCAATATACATGTTACGCCACACAGGAGAGCCAATATACATGTTACGCCACACAGTAGAGCCCTTATGCACCTTACACCAGACAGGAGAGCCCTTATGCATGTTACACCAGACAGGAGAGCCATTATGCACGTTACGCCAGACAGGAGAGCCCTTATACACATTACGTCAGACAGCAGACCCCTTATGCACGTTACATCAGACAGCAGAGCACTTATGCACGTTACGCCAAACAGCAGAGCCCTTATACACGTTACGCCAGACAGCAGACCCCTTATGCACGTTACACCAGACAGCAGAGCCCTTATGTACATTACGCCAGACAGCAGAGCCCTTATGCACCTTACGCAAGACAGCAGAGCCCTTATGCACGTTACGCCAAACAGCAGAGCCCTTATGCACGTTACGCCAGACAGCAGAGCCCTTATACACATTATGCCACACAGGGTAGCCCTTATACACGTTATGCCAATCAGCAGTAGAAAACACACTATAACACATAAATAACACACACACAGTTTAAATGCATATAGCTTCTTTTGGAAGAAGTAACTGACACCTCGCTGTCACTGTATACAAAAGAAGGTGCTGCAGCTGTCCCTACCTTTACCAGGATCCAAATGTTGTGTTCTCTGTGATTTCTCCCTTAGGGCTGCAAAGTGCGGAAAGCCCCAATCGGAGGCTAGCCTGCAGACTGACTGCTCCTGATTAGCTGCCGGTCCGCAAGCTCCAATTGGCTTGCGGCCGGCACCACATTTGTAGTGCCAACGGTGATGTCTATCTCCATGGCTGCCCACCGTCTAAGCGACAGCACCATACACATCGCTGCCACCTGGGCCCCGTCACCTCCCCATTAATCCAGCCCTGAAATGTCCGGCATTAGTGTGTGCACACAAGGCACACCCCGTGTGAACGCCTATGGCTTGCGATTGCCGCAAATGGAGGGGGGCTGTAAGGGAAGAGAAGACAGGAGAGGATAGCTTGTGGGGGAGTGCGAATGGGGGATGGTACTGCCAATGGGGGCGTTTGGGGGCTGTGAGGGGGAGAAGAAAGGAGAGGGTAGCTTGTAGGGGAGCGGGGGGTCATGGGTGCC
This sequence comes from Pseudophryne corroboree, assembly GCF_028390025.1. Taxonomy (NCBI): domain Eukaryota; kingdom Metazoa; phylum Chordata; class Amphibia; order Anura; family Myobatrachidae; genus Pseudophryne; species Pseudophryne corroboree. The sequence goes on from NC_086453.1 coordinate 339,692,176, forward strand.
ATGAATGGGGGGGGGGGTTGGGGGCTGTGAGGGGATAAGACATGAGTGGGTTGCCTGTGGTGGGGGGTTGCAGGTACTGCAAATAGGGGGGGGGGGGGGGGAGAGTTTGCCGCAAATGGAGGGTGGGGGGCTGTGAGGGGGAGAAGACAGGAGAATGTAGCCTGTAGGGTAGGGGGGGTTCACGGGTGAAGCGTATGGGGGGGTTGGGGGCTGTAAGGGGGTAAAGACAGGAGAGGGTTGCCTGTGGGGAGGGTTGTGGGTGCCGCGAATGGGAGGGTTTTGCCGTGAATGGGGGTGGATGGGAGCTGTGAGGGGGAGAAGACAGGAGAGGGTAGCCTGTGGGGGAGGAGGGGGGGTTGCAAGTGACACGAATGGGGGGGTGCCACAAATGGGGGGTAGGGAGCTGTGAGGGTGAGAAGACAAGAGAGGGTAGCCTGTGGGAAGGGAGTGGGGACGCGGGTGCCGCAAATGGGAAGGGGTTTGGAGCTGTGATGGGAACCTGTGGGAGGGGGGTGTCGCGGAGCGTTTGGTGATGTGGGAGGGAGGGAAGAGACCTAGAAAGGAGAAGAGAGGACGGAGAGGGGAGGAAACAAGAGGTCCAGGACTGGAGGGGTTTGCCGCAAATGGAGGGTGGGGGGCTGTGAGGGGGAGAAGACATGAGAGTAGCCTGTGGGGGGGGGGGGTCATGGGGGCTGCAAATGGGGGGGTTGGGGGCAGTGAGGGGGAGAAGACAGGAGAAGGTAGCCTGTAAGGGAGAATGGGGGTCACGGGTGCCGCGTATGGGGGGGGGGGGGGTTGGGGGTTGTAAGGGGGTAAAGACAGGAGAGGGTTGCCGGTGGGGAGGGTTGTGGGTTCCGCAAATGGGGGAGTTTTGCCGTGAATGGGTGTGGATGGGAGCTGTGGGGGGGAGAAGACAGGAGTGGGTAGCCTGTGTGTGTGGGAAGGGGGGGGGGGGGGGGGTCGCGGGTGCCGGGAAGGGGGGGGGGGTCGCGGGTGCCGCGAATGGGGGGGGGTTGGGTACTGTAAGGGGATAAAGACAGGAGAGGGCTGCCTGTGGGGAGGGTTGTGGGTGCCGCAAATGGGGGGGGTTTTGCCGTGAATGGGGGTGGATGGGAGCTGTGAGGGGGAGAAGACAGGAGTGGGTAGCCTGTGTGTGTGGGGGGAGGGGGGTCGCGGGTGCCGCGAATGGGAAGGAGTTTGGAGCTGTGATGGGAACCTGTGGGAGGAGGGTGTCGCGGAGTGTTTGGTGCTGTGGGAGGGAGGGAAGAGACCTAGAAAGGAGAAGAGAGGACGGAGAGGGGAGGAAACAAGAGGTCCAGGACTGGAGGGGTTTGCCGCAAATGGAGGGTGGGGGGCTGTGAGGGGGAGAAGACATGAGAGTAGCCTGTGGGGGGGGGGGGTCATGGGGGCTGCAAATGGGGGGGTTGGGGGCAGTGAGGGGGAGAAGACAGGAGAAGGTAGCCTGTAAGGGAGAGTGGGGGTCACGGGTGCCGCGTATGGGGGGGGGGGGGGTTGGGGGCTGTAAGGGGGTAAAGACAGGAGAGGGTTGCCGGTGGGGAGGGTTGTGGGTTCCGCAAATGGGGGAGTTTTGCCGTGAATGGGGGTGGATGGGAGCTGTGAGGGGGAGAAGACAGGAGTGGGTAGCCTGTGTGTGTGGGAAGGGGGTCGCGGGTGCCGCGAATGGGGGGGGTTGGGTACTGTAAGGGGATAAAGACAGGAGAGGGCTGCCTGTGGGGAGGGTTGTGGGTGCCGCAAATGGGGGGGGTTTTGCCGTGAATGGGGGTGGATGGGAGCTGTGAGGGGGAGAAGACAGGAGTGGGTAGCCTGTGTGTGTGGGAGGGGGGTGTCGCGGAGTGTTTGGTGCTGTGGGAGGGAGGGAAGAGACCTGGAAAGGAGAACAGAGGACGGAGAGGGGAGAAAACAAGAGGTCCAGGACTGGAGTGACAGAAAGGAGAGAAGACAGCCCAAGGAAAGAAGCCAGTCACTGTGTGCATGTCCATGTGTCTCGGTGCTGCTTTTGGGTGGGTGCCGGCAGGGACTGGAAGAGGAGCTCTCTGTCTCGCAAGAGGATAGCCTATTCTCACGGCTGCAGAAGCACAGAGCTCTTCCAAGCTGCGGCTTCTGACGTGTCCCTATGCCTGTCCGGAATCCGGTTGGCCTCCCGGGGAACTTCCCGATAGCTTTAAGGGCCAATCCGCCTCTGCCCGTCACTCTATACACTGTATAATTACAGGGGCTCAGCCCATCCTGGCTGTACAGTGTTCTTCCTCTGTAGACCGCAGTCACTCTATACACCGTACAATTACAGGGGCTCAGGACATCCTGGCTGTACAGCGTCCTTCCTCTGTAGACCCCCATCACTCTATACACCGTACAATTACAGGGGCTCAGGACATCCTGGCTGTACAGCGCTCTGTTTCCAGGGAGGAGACGGAGCGTTGCAGGGGCGAGGCGGTGCGAACGGGAGGGCGGAGGTAGCCAAAGGGGGGGTGATCACGACGGTTGCGTGACAACACACGCAGCCGCTGCGATCAGGAAGATGGCGGCTGGCCTCATGCGAGCGCAGGTAGGCTGCGCCGGCCGAAGGCTTCCTTAGTTTCTGATAACAAGCAGAAATTGCGATGTGATCGCAATTTCTGCTTGTTCAATGGGGGATGCTCCGGTCAGCATGCTGGGCGGCTTTGCCCAGCGATGGGCGGCCCCCAGCAGAATTTGATTTGCAATCCTCGCTGAATTAGGCCCTTTGTCTGGAGTTCTCTCTTAAGGTGCAAACACACTGGGCGATATTTCAGTCAATATTGCTCATTTTCCCACTTCTGAGCGAAATAGACTAAAATATTGCACAGGACGTCACAAACGACCCCCTTTGTCGGATGTACATACAGGTCAATTTTGGCTATGTCGGCCAAAACTGCATATACGGGTCAGCCGCGGTGTGACGTCACTGAGTGAAATGCTCGGTGTGTATGCACAATGTGGGGCGGCCAGGGATGGAAGGGAACACACTGTGCAATAATGCTTTACAGAACTCAGAAGACACCAGAGCCAGTTCCGTTGCCTGGCTGAATCGGATTTTTCTTCTATAAAGATCGAGTGTTTCTGGAAGTGTCTTAAAACTGATGGCTGAAATCCTTAACTTATACGCAATAATAATCTGGGAAACAATTTATTAGACAACACACAGGAGACCGTGCTATTCGCACACGTACCTTTTGGTTTATAGCGACGTGGGGGTTGCACAGTGGAACCACCATCCCCTGGTGTAGATTGGGGCACATGACAATCACACAAAGCCAAATGCCATACAACAAAGTGCAGAATGAATGCAGGCATTGCATGTAGCAGACTTAGGGGGACATGTACTAAGCAGTGATAAAAGTGGAGAAGTGAGCCAGTTGGGAAATTGCCCATGGCAACCAATCAGCTGCTCTGTATAATTTTATAGTATGCAAATTATAAATGTTACGTCAATGCTGATTGGTTGCCATGGGCAACGTCCCAACTGGCTCACTTCTCTGCTTTTACCACTGCTTAGTACATTTCCCTCTAAAGCAGGACTGAGTGGGGGCTTTGGGTCGTGCACATCCAGTACCAACTTGAAGTATCTCAAGCTTCAAATGATCTTTTCTGGACATCACAAATACCCACAGATACCCAGGTACTGGCAGGGCCTATTGCACGCAGCTGGCACAAGCCATCACTATCCGGCTTTTTTTTTAAAGTCCCACGGAAAGGAGCGTCTTTTAATGAAAAATAACACTGCCCTGGAACTTTTTAGGCACGAGACACAAGATACCTTCTAAGGGGTGAATTCAATTGTTTAATGGACCCCAATAATTGCATATCACTTTAGACAGGGCTATATGCTATTGCTTGGGCGCTCCCTGTTTTTCACAATGAACGCACCCAGAAATGGGTGTGGTTCATCAAATCGACAGTATCTAGGTCAAAAATGTTTAGGTCGACCACTATAGGTCGACAGTCACTAGGTCGACATGGATGGAAGGTCGACGGGGTTTCTAGGTCGACATGAGTTTTTTTTTTTTGTGTCGTTTTCTTCGTAGAGTGACCAGGATCCCAAATTAGTGCACCGCGTCCCCTCGCATGGTGCCTTCGCTCCGCTACCGCTTCGCTCGGCACACTTTACCATTCCAATCGTAGTCCACGTGGATCGTTAAGTATGAAAAAATTCAAAAAAAGAAAAAAAATGTGAAAAACTCATGTCGACCTTTAGACCTGTCGACCTAGCACATGTCGACCTAGAAACCCTGTCGACCTTCCATCCATGTCGACCTAGTGACTGTCGACCTATAGTGGTCGACCTAAACATTGTCGACCTAGACACTGTCGATCTTCAGACCGGATCCCGCTTCAGCAATAACCCTGCCTCCTGCACATTACATGAGCACAGAGAAGGCTGATGAACAAGCACCTGTACCACTGTGGAACAGATTACCTTAACACCATCCGATGGTGGCAAAAAGAACAAAGAATGCATTAAAAAATGCTTTGGGGAAACACAGAAGAAACCTAGACAGTCTCTGCAATCACGGTCACACGTTAAGTAGTATTAGGTTAGATTTAACATTTAAAGCAACATGTTAAATTACAAATCGAACTGCACAGCCACTTCCAGCTTGTGATGCAGGAGTTTTATGGAAAGGGCAGAAAATGCGGTCATTAGAAGTTCAGTCCATCGCCTTCCCCTCCTCGCTCACTGTCACAAATTAGAGCGCAGAGATTGGAGGCGACAGTCACTGCCCCAGGACAAACCTCAGCTCAGTCATTTTCATCATATATTATTAGGAGAGGAGAGATGGCTACATGGCTCCTGACACCCGTCTCGCCCTCCCCTCTGCTCATCTATATCGCTCTCTCTCCCGGTCTCTCTCCCCGCAGAAAAGGATTGCACCAGAAAATAAACCATCAATTCTCTCCATTTGCTCAGATAAAGGAAATGAGCGTGCTATCCTGTGTTCTGTGACAGCAGATTCCTCACCACTGGGCGCCGTGCGGCGTCACACAACTGGCGGCAGAGCTGGTGACCATTAGTATCGCCCTGTTCCAGAATGCAAGTTCTCATTAACCATCTACAGCAGGGGTCAGGGAACTTTTTTACCCCAAAATATATTTAGATGCGCCGACGTTACCCCCTTGATTTGAAAGGAAGGAAATCATTTATCATTGTGCATATACACTGGTTATCACTGTTTATATGGCATTTCTGAGATACTGTGTATATATATATTTTAGACAAATATTTTTTGCCAATGAATGGGTTAATTAACATTTTCTCCCCAAAACACCAAAATGATTGAAAGAAAGATGGACGAGGGGGGTGGGAAGGGGGGGAAGACACGACTTTTAGGAGACAGATGGTCACATCCTCACCTCAGTAATGTCAGTGGGAATTTCCCACTGTTATGTGGGCCACTGTCTGATCCTGCAGAACACTTCAAGTTCTGTGTGTGGGTTGGCGGGCCGCAGGCGAGAGGACAGGACAGCGCAGGACGGGTGGGCGTGAGGGAGCGCGGTGTGACGTCATCACGTCACACCGCGGCCAAGAACACAGCACAGGGCAGCAAGGTGCACAGCGCAGGGCGGGCAGGAGGGAGCGCGGTGTGACGTCAGCACGTCACATTGCGAGCCGGCCGGTGCTGGAAGGGGCTGTGTCTCTGCAGCGCGATCGTCCATTACCACCAGGAATTTCATTTTTACCCCATTTGGGGTAATTTACCCCTGTTCCCTGACCACTGATCTACAGTCTACTTACTGATAACACTGCTTGCAACTCAAAGTATACGATCTAGTCAGTAAAAAAACAAAACACAAAATCATAATGTATATATTGTACATATATAGATAAATACACCCACACATATGCGATCGACATGAAGAATGGAATTGAAAAGGCTTACAATCAAAGCAGGTGTAACATACTACTGCAAACCAGCCCACTTCGGCAATACAGTATATTAGCTAGGTTGAGCAGCCGTTCCTCTTCTTCGCACCTTCCCATGTATCTAGAACCGCTGCGATAGTTCTCAGCCGTCTCCCGACTCCTGCTGCTCGCCTCGCATGGTACGGGAGCGTCTGACTGGGACAGTTCATAGTATTTATAACAATAAAGGGCCATTGTTTTGTTACATTTACAAAGCCGTCAGCAATCTGTTATTCTAGCTCCAAACTGCGGGTGTTGTGTGTTGGCTTTCAGACCCAATTTGCCTGTTTGTGGCATTTTCACACCGAGGGCGGGATGCTACCATAGGCTTCTACTGGGTAACGCCATCTAGTGACGGCATTACCCAGAGGGTCCAAACTCCGGAATGCAATGCTTGGAGCATAGGCGAAAACCAAACCTCAGAAAACAGCATTTTTCCCCCTGTCAAATAGCGTTTGATGCATCCTGGCCTATATCTGATGACATGAAGCAGTTTAACACTGACCCTGGTGATTTGTGTTGGTTTTAACACTTGTCTGGGCAATTTGGTACAATTATCACACCTGCCCTTGCCATCTACAAGGGGCAGTGGTTTCTTCGCTCTGATTGGCTGTTTGTGCTGCACGAATTACATCTCTTGGGTGACCCAGCGATGGTGACTAAAAAGCACGCTTGGCGAGACAGAGGCCTACGTGTGAGAACCTAAATATACAACGATTCTGCAGAGGGAATTTTTTTTTTTTTTTATAAAGCAATAGTATTAGCCTTACTTTTTTCATTTTATAGCATCAACATATTCTGCAGTGTTGTACAAAGAAAGAAAAAAACATGTCATGAGTAACACGACAGTAACTTGCAATCTAAAAAACAATATGGTGCCTTAAATTCTTCAAACAATTCAGGCCTTTCAGTAACTTTTACTCCTTTAGAGTACAATAAATGACTTTCACAACAAGTGATGGAGAACCATAAGGCAATAGGGAGAAGTACACGAACGCCGGTCTCCAGATAACTGAAGGAGACTTTCTCTGCTCTGAATTCCTCAGTGTCGCAGTGTTAGACATTTTCTCAGACAGGGCGCAGATGCCACAGAATCAAGAAATATGCTTTTACCCCATGCTGGACGCAGTTCTTCTAAATTCATGAGATTTCCATTTACATTCCATGAGACTTTTCTAAGCTTTCATATTTGTTTCAGGATAACTCAGCAGGGGCGCAATCTACACATATACCAGGCAATCACTTGCACAGTGATATACTGTACAGTATAAGCCACATATACAATCTCAATCTGCTATTCAGCAACGGGAGCTTCCAAAGGGTCCAGTAATATACTGCAAAGTGGTAAACTTGTACTATAGGAATCTGCAATGCTTAAGTGTGTAATTAGAATAGGAGACAGAACAATGTTTATTTATTCCGCACCTACTGTAGGCGATCAAATGACTAATTTCATACAGTACGGCTGCAGATTTCTGGTTATTCCTCACCTGTGATACAGCTGCAGGTGCAGGTTCTGGGGGCTAAATAAGACCCCTATTTTATTTTATGAAAGCCTACACAGATAACTGGAGAGTCAATAGACCCCTTACACCAAGAAAATGTAAAGCTTTACTGACGCTTATTGCGCTGAAAAATAATCATGGTGCTGCAATTTGAAGATATCGCACGGGCTTCTGAGCAAAGTAATAGAATAGCTAAACATCCTATAAGAGGGTTAAAGAAAAGCCGTCCAGCCTCAGAGAAAGTGCTTTGCAGCCAGGTAAAGGAACCAGGTTCAGTACAAAGCCCGGATAGGGGCTCTGAGGTGTGGTTGAGGGTGAGAAAGGCGGGCTCTCAACCACGCGGCTCTGGTGCCAAAAAGCGGCCAGTGAGCAGGGAAAGTTTCCCCTCGTGCTAGGGACTTGGATCATCAGTGCCCGGAGGCACTGAGAGACCGTGCATACGGTCCGCGGATTATAAAATGTGTTTCTTTTGTTCGGTGTGAAGTTTGATTGCTGCCTGTATGCCATTAAATTCCCACACAAACTCTGTATACTGCCCCCTGTGTCCTGACTTTAACGGTGATACTGTGTGTGTGTGCATATATATATATATATATATATATATATATATATATATATATATATATATATATATATATATATAACCGAACCTGAAGCAACTACTACTAAGACCGACAGCAAGCCCGACTGCACCTACTAGGACAACTTGGCTACAAGAACAGAAACCAGGATGCTTCAAGTGCACCGGCTGCACCACATGCCGGAGCATGCTTACCGGCCCAACTTTTCCCCATCCACACTCTGGATGTCCAATTAAGATTAAATACAAATTACATTGTCTTATGGACCATGTCATCTATATTCTCACATGCCCGTGCGGGCTATACTATGTCGGGATGACATCGAGGCGATTCCGGGATAGGATGGCCAATCACAGGACCACCATCCACCAAACGATTGAATCAAAAAAAGCAGAACAACCAGTACCCAGACATTTCATGGTACACCAACACCAGGTATCTAATCTCAGGTGTAAACTGATTGATTGGATACCCCCACCTGTCCGTGGAGGTGACCGGATCCTGACTTTAAAAAGAAGAGAATCATATTGGATTCATAGATTGGATACGATCGCCCCGAGAGGAATGAATAAGAACAATCCGCTTTCAATATTTCTTGGATAGCTACACGATACGTAACCAATTACCTCCCTGTTTGGTCATTTGATCAGGGACCTATCAACCAACAGTAAAACTGGCCTATTGCTGATTTGGTCCGGCAGAAAATGGTGATCTTCAAGCAACACAGCAGCCATGACTACACACTAATTTCACGGTACTACCCAGACCCCTTAAAAGGGACCAGCAGCAAAATCCTAATCCACACCACGATTATAGTACGTTAGTGTGTGATTATCCGCACATATTAAATTGCTAACACAGCACTACTGGGACCCAAGAACTGGCCTGTTACGGACTGGGCATTGTGACTTTCTTATGGGAGGTCAGCCTTTTCGCCCTAAAACTGTAGTTGCCCATCGACAATACCCCTGGGATTAAGGCCCACCCGGGGAGATTTTGTATAAGTGAGCCCCTTTGTGTATATTTACTGTTGGTACACGATTCATGTAACTTTCTACGGTATATAAACCTATGTTATCCACTAATTTGCACTGTTCTGCAGCGACATGGTACGCACTGCACTCATTTTTATATATATATGGTGTATCTGTACTGATACACGATGTATATAACGGTCTACGGTGTACAAGCCTTTGGTTATATATCAGTTCCCAGTGTTCTGCAGTGATATGACGTGCATAGCACGCAAAAAAAATTTTTGTTTTTTTTTAGTATATATATATGGTATATTTGACTACTCGAATTATACTATGTGCTGTCTTCCCAGGTCTCCAATATACCTATCAATACTCCGTATTTCATTACATATATATCTCATGACCATTGTCATATTAGATGGCTATAGTACCCTGATATTGTGTTTACTACGGTGTGACACGCATAATAACGCGTTCGTGGAATGCACTACTTCCAGTTTAGACCGGAAGTGACGCAGCGGCATTGCGCATTACTATAGCAACCTTCGGTCTAGCCGGATAAACCACACGGCGGGCCGCAAGGACATTAAATTAGATCATTGAGAGCCATTTAATAGGGAGTATGATCTTTAACACTAGTGAGCTTTACTGAATAGACTGTCTATACAGCGCGGTTTAACCGGAAGTGACGCGTCGGCGATCGCAGCGCATGATCCCGGCGTCCTTTAGCACTCTGGTATAAATAGGGGACCTGGGAGGCACTTATGCAGGTCCTGGTTCCCTCTTGAAGCTGCTACTGTGGATATTCTTAATGGATTGATTGATTGAATGATTGATTGATTGATTGATTGGCAGACACCTTGAGAAAGGTCCTAATACAGGACCGAAACGTTGGTGAGCCCCCTTTTTGTGCATATACTGTACTTGTGATATGGAACCAAGTTTGTGAATAAATGACTTTATCTGTTAATACTATATCTGTCCAGTCTGGAGAGTGCTATCTTTCTCCACGGAATTGTGGAGAAACACTGTATTATATATATATATATATATATATATATATATATATATATATATATATATATATATATATAATATATATGTGTGTGTGTGTGCACGCGCATGTATATATATATATATATATATATATATATATATATATATACACACATACACACATATACACACACACACACACACACACTTATACATACATACACCCACAAACACACATACTGTATAATTTAATATATACACACCCTGTATAGATACACACACCTTTACTCATCCAATAAAAGCTTTCATCAAGGAATAAGCCAATTTTTTTATATTAATCTATTATCACCATCCAGAGGCAGCTGCTGCTGCATATTTTTAAATTAATTGAATTAAACGCTTAACAAAACCATTAATTCACCATCAACAATTAATTGCCAGAGAGTAAAACGCTGTACAAAAATGAAAGGAAAAGACTATACTTTCAGTGGGTAAATAACGGTTGCAAAAAGTCTTTTTTTTTTTAAATTGGAGATAACGCAAAAAAAAAAAAAGTGAAGCAATGAAAGGTCTTCAGGCACAGTTCAGCTAAACATTATTGCTGCTTTCAGGCATGAAGCATTATTCTACCGAGAACTGAATATGGCGGTGATTTTATTATAGTAAGAAATCATAATTAAAAAAGACAATGTACAGCATGAGCTACATGTATCCCTAGAATATGTGATCAGACATTGAGTTCTAATAAATACACGACTCCATCCAATTCATACAGGTCGCACCAGAAAGATATCTGCTGATATTTAGAATATAATTCCAATGTGTCCTCATTCACCTAGCATTATGGTGTCATATGGTGCGTGGTGATTGGTGCGACTTAGATGCCCAGCCTCAGGTAGCGAATCATACCTTTTCCTGAATTTTAGGACTTATTTGTAGCTGAAGAGTATGTATAACAGTCGCCGTTCCTGCAAGAAGCAAGTTCTAACCGGTACTTGGATGCCGCCAGGACTTGTGTGCAGAGTAAAAGGAATTAATGTACATAGTACTAATCAGGTGGACAGAGTGGGGCATGGACTGTAATAACCCATACCTCCCAACTACCCGTTTTTCTGGGACTGTCCCACCATCGCGCAGTAGAATGCAAATACACTATAACTGGCAGGGAGGCTAAGCCCTCCAGTGCCTTTTACCAGCACCAGGAACCATTCACCTTCTCTGGAAAGAGACAGTGTATCTCTGAACTAATCATGCTGCAGCTGGGCAGCTGCACGTATAGAAACAAGTCTCCCAAATGCTTAGCAATAGACGCAAACAGCAACCAGTGTGGCAGCAGCAGACCCGGTTGCCTAGTGACTGTTGGGACCAGAATCCCCAGTGACCAGCATGACGCAGCATCCCAGTTGCCTAGCAATGGCTGGGACCCGCCAAGGCGACTTCTAACAGTACCCATGCATTGTACTTTTGTCCCATTAATGATGCAAATAAGTCACATATCTTGTATAACAGTTTCTGACAGGATGTTTTGCGCAGCCAATTTGCAGAGATGCGGCGTGCCTGATGAAGCCATTTGGCGCGATTTTAGGATCGTATTTTGAGGGCGGCTGAATGGCGTCACGCGCAGTCACTCCGATTAAAAAATGGTGACCGCCTGACAGCACAGCCAGGCTGCACTGCCAGGGGTCAACCTTCGACACAATGCGTCCGCAATTCATCGGGAGGTGGCCTCACACGAGATGGACGCAGATCTGGCTACGTACTGTATGCAGCGATCTGCATCCATCTCTGAATAAGGCCCTTACTGTCTGTTTTATACGTTCTAGTATAACCTATAAGCCTTCCAGGCCTATTTATTAATGGCTTTCCTCGTCGCATTTTACGCATACATAGTCTGCTGCGTGTGCATGCATCATCATAGCCAGCGGTAAAGTATGAAGAGAAGGTTTGCAGGCAAGGCGAGGGCCCTTGAAACTTAGCAGGGGAAACATCATACCGCTCTAGCACAGGTAATGAATACTGATACCATCAATGCAGGCACACCGCAGCGTTTCCGGCAACTGAGAAAATCTCTAAATGAAATGAAATGGCCTTGGAAGTAGTGATGAGAGAATATTGTTAGAACAATGCGGAGTACTGACGGACAATGGTTTGAATAGAAGCCTCGCGAATTCCTGAAGAACACGGGCAGCACTCCCTGGCTCCTCCGGCTGGGAAATAAACAGTGGGCTGGTTGAAACATTCTCTATAGCGGACAGGAAACGATTCAGACTGCAGCAGATTTGCTAAAACTCAGAATTATCATTTCTTTTTAACTAGGTATTAGAGGCTGGACCTTTAACCTTAGCGGAGGCTCTGAGGACCTCATTAAACTGCTTCCCATAGCCGCTCATGTGGAGCTCTTCCCTCTCCTCGCTCAGGTGTGCTGTACTTTGCAGAGAGGGATCGGTGTGTAAGGTATCAATTAAATGAAGTCTTTTAATCTAACGTTTACCCCCTCCATGGCAGACACACAAGCTGAACGCAGTCTGCAAATTGTATCACGCTGTACAAATCCTCTTCACGAGGAGAGAGCACCGTGACTGACTCCCTACCAAAATCTTACAGCATTACTGTGATTATTATCAGTACGTATTGTGATTAACTATTTCATTATTAACTAAACTGTCACTTCTATGTTCTAAAATTAACTCGTGGGGACAGCAGTTGCGAGAACCTCTGTTCCCGCAAATTAGACCCTGCCCACATCAGAGGTCTCTTACACATTTTTTTGAAAGATGCCTTCTGAGAATCTGACTGTACATACTTACAAACATACATACATACATACAGTGTTGGTTCCTGCGAGAATGCCTCCATAAGCATGAAGCTGTTTGGCCCAAATGTATTAAGCCTTAAAAAGTGATAAAGTGGACAGTGATAAAGTACCAGCCAATCAGCTTCCTAACTGCCATGTCACAGGAGGGGGTTTGAAAAATTACAGTTATGAGCTGATTAGTTGGTGCTTTTTTCTTTCTTTATTACCCAACTGGACTAAACTCCAGAAAGGTATGTGTTTTGGAGTTTGGAACATAGGGGTCAGATAATAATGATAATAATAAATAATAATAATGATAATAATAAATAATAATAATAATGAGACCTGCTGCGCTAATTAGCCTTTTGCAGACAATTTCTGTAAAATCTACTACATTAGGATATTAGTATATATATATATATATATATATATATATATATATATATAGTGTGTGTGTGTGTGTGTGTGTGTCCACTTACATCTTTGCTCTTTTGCTAAATTTGGCACAACATGCAAAACACGGCTAAGCTGTTTTTCACGAGTAACGAGTGGATGGATTTAAAAATTTTTTTTTTTGCCATAATAGAATATGTATAAAGTAACATATTAAAGAAGCAAATTAAGACAAATCAGAAGGTATGGCTAAATCGCTGAGTGGCATGCAAAACTGTGCCATACATGGCGGGATATAGCAAAGATGTATGTGGACACGTCTGTGTATATTTTAGTGATGAGCGGGTTCGGTTCCTCGGAAACCGAACCCCCCAGAACTTCACCCATTTTACACGGGTCCGAGGCATACTCGGATTCTCCCGTATGGCTCGGTTAACCCGAGCGCGCCCGAACGTCATCATCCCGCTGTCGGATTCTCGCGAGATTCGGATTCTATATAAGCAGCCGCGCGTCGCCGCCATTTTCACTCGTGCATTGGAAATGTTAGGGAGAGGACGTGGCTGGCGTCCTCTCCGTTTATTAATGTTGATGCAAATATTTGTGCTTATTGCTTAATTGTGGGGACTGGGGAGCAGCTGTATTATATAAGAGGAGTACAGTGCAGAGTTTTGCTGACAGTGACCACCAGTATACGTTGTCTGCCTGAAAAACACTCCATATCTGTGCTCAGTGTGCTGCATATATCTGTGCTCACACTGCTTAATTGTGGGAACTGGGGAGCAGCTGTATTATATAGGAGGAGTACAGTGCAGAGTTTTGCTGACAGTGACCACCAGTATACGTTGTCTGCCTGAAAAACACTCCATATCTGTGCTCAGTGTGCTGCATATATCTGTGCTCACACTGCTTTATTGTGGGGACTGGGGACCAGCAGTATTATATAGGAGGAGTACAGTGCAGAGTTTTGCTGACAGTGACCACCAGTATATATAGCAGTACGGTACGGAAGGCCACTGCTCTACCTACCTCTGTGTCGTCAAGTATACTATCCATCCATACCTGTGGTGCATTTCAGTTGTGCGCAGTATATATATAGTAGTAGGCCATTGCTATTGATACTGGCATATAATTCCACACATTAAAAAATGGAGAACAAAAATGTGGAGGTTAAAGTAGGGAAAGATCAAGATCCACTTCCACCTCGTGCTGAAGCTGCTGCCACTAGTCATGGCCGAGACGATGAAATGCCATCAACGTCGTCTGCCAAGGCCGATGCCCAATGTCATAGTAGAGAGCATGTAAAATCCAAAAAACAAAAGTTCAGTAAAATGACCCAAAAATCAAAATTGAAAGCGTCTGATGAGAAGCGTAAACTTGCCAATATGCCATTTACGACACGGAGTGGCAAGGAACGGCTGAGGCCCTGGCCTATGTTCATGGCTAGTGGTTCAGATTCATATGAGGATGGAAGCACTCATCCTCTCGCTAGAAAAATGAAAAGACTTAAGCTGGCAAAAGCACAGCAAAAAACTGTGCGTTCTTCTAAATCACAAATCCCCAAGGAGAGTCCAATTGTGTCGGTTGCGATGCCTGACCTTCCCAACACTGGACGGGAAGAGCTTGCGCCTTCCACCATTTGCACGCCCCCTGCAAGTGCTGGAAGGAGCACCCGCAGTCCAGTTCCTGATAGTCAAATTGAAGATGTCACTGTTGAAGTACACCAGGATGAGGATATGGGTGTTGCTGGCGCTAGGGAGGAAATTGACAAGGAGGATTCTGATGGTGAGGTGGTTTGTTTAAGTCAGGCACCCAGGGAGACACCTGTTGTCCGTGGGACGAATATGGCCATTGACATGCCTGGTAAAAATACAAAAAAAAAAAATCACCTCTTCGGTGCGGAATTATTTCAACGCAAAAGCGGACAACAGGTGTCAAGCCGTGTGTTGCCTTTGTCAAGCTGTAATAAGTAGGGGTAAGGACGTTAACCACTTCGGAACATCCTCCCTTATACGTCACCTGGTCCGCATTCATCAGAAGTCAGTGACAAGTTCAAAAACTTTGGATGACAGCGGAAGCAGTCCACTGACCACTAAATCCCTTCCTCTTGTAACCAAGCTCCTGCAAACCACACCACCAACTCCCTCCGTGTCAATTTCCACCTTACACAGGAAAGCCAATAGTCCTGCAGGCCATGTCAATGGCAAGTCTGATGAGTCCTCTCCTGCCTGGGATTCCTCCGATGCATCCTTGAGTGTAACGCCTACTGCTGCTGGCACTGCTGTTGTTGCTGCTGGGAGTCGATCGTCATCCCAGAGGGGAAGTCGGAAGACCACTTGTACTACTTCCAGTAAGCAATTGACTGTCCAACAGTCCTTTGCGAGGAAGATGAAATATCACAGCAGTCATCCTGTTGCAAAGCGGATAACTCAGGTCTTGTCAGCCTGGGTGGTGAGAAACGTGGTTCCGGTATCCACCGTTAATTCACAGGCAACTAGAGACTTGTTTGAGGTACTGTGTCCCCGGTACCAAATACCATCTAGGTTCCATTTCTCTAGGCAGGCGATACCGAAAATGTACACAGACCTCAGAAAAAGAGTCACCAGTGTCCTAAAAAATGCAGTTGTACCCAATGTCCACTTAACCACGGACATGTGGACAAGTGGAGCAGGGCAGACTCAGGACTATATGACTGTGACAGCCCACTGGGTAGAAGTATTGCCTCCCGCAGCAAGAACAGCAGCGGCGGCACCAGTAGCAGCATCTCGCAAATGCCAACTCGTTCCTAGGCAGGCTACGCTTTGTATCACCGCTTTCCATAAGAGGCACACAGCTGACAACCTCTTACGGAAACTGAGGAACATCATCGCAGAATGGCTTACCCCAATTGGACTCTCCTGGGGATTTGTGACATCGGACAACGCCACCAATATTGTGCGTGCATTACATCTGGGCAAATTCCAGCACGTCCCATGTTTTGCACATACATTGAATTTGGTGGTGCAGAATTATTTAAAAAACGACAGGGGCGTGCAAGAGATGCTGTCGGTGGCCTGAAGAATTGCGGGCCACTTTCGGCATTCAGCCACCGCGTGCCGAAGACTGGAGCACCAGCAAACAGTCCTGAACCTGCCCTGCCATCATCTGAAGCAAGAGGTGGTAACGAGGTGGAATTCAACCCTCTATATGCTTCAGAGGATGGAGGAGCAGCAAAAGGCCATTCAAGCCTATACATCTGCCCACGATATAGGCAAAAGAGGGGGAATGCACCTGACTCAAGCGCAGTGGAGAATGATTTCAACGTTGTGCAAGGTTCTGCAACCCTTTGAACTTGCCACACTTGAAGTCAGTTCAGACACTGCCAGCCTGAGTCAGGTCATTCCCCTCATCAGGCTTTTGCAGAAGAAGCTGGAGACATTGAAGGAGGAGCTAAAACAGAGCGATTCCGCTAGGCATGTGGGACTTGTGGATGGAGCCCTT
Organism: Pseudophryne corroboree; assembly: GCF_028390025.1. Classification (NCBI taxonomy): domain Eukaryota; kingdom Metazoa; phylum Chordata; class Amphibia; order Anura; family Myobatrachidae; genus Pseudophryne; species Pseudophryne corroboree. The sequence continues at coordinate 339,708,840 of NC_086453.1, forward strand.
AATTCGCTTAACCAGGATTCACGGGTGGTCAATCTGTTGAAATCAGAGCACTACATTTTGGCCACCGTGCTCGATCCTAGATTTAAAACCTACGTTGTATCTCTCTTTCCGGCAGACACAAGTCTGCAGAGGTTCAAAGACCTGCTGGTGAGAAAATTGTCAAGTCAAGCGGAACGTGACCCGTGAACAGCTCCTCCTTCACATTCTCCCGCAACTGGGGGTGCGAGGAAAAGGCTAAGAATTCCAAGCCCACCCGTTGGCAGTGATGCAGGGCAGTCTGGAGCGAGTGCTGACATCTGGTCCGGACTGAAGGACCTGGCAACGATTACTGACATGTCGTCTACTGTCACTGCATATGATTCTGTCACCATTGAAAGAATGGTGGAGGATTATATGAGTGACCGCATCCAAGTAGGCACGTCAGACAGTCCGTACGTATACTGGCAGCAAAAAGGGGCAATTTGGAGGCCCTTGCACAAACTGGCTTTATTCTACCTAAGTTGCCCTCCCTCCAGTGTGTACTCCGAAAGAGTGTTTAGTGCAGCCGCTCACCTTGTCAGCAATCGGCGTACGAGGTTACTTCCAGAAAATGTGGAGAAGATGATGTTCATCAAAAAGAATTATAATCAACTCCTCCGTGGAGACATTCACCAGCAATTGCCTCCAGAAAGTACACAGGGATCTGAGATGGTGGATTCCAGTGGGGACGAATTAATAATCTGTGAGGAGGGGGATGTACACAGTGAAAGGGGTGAGGAATCGGAGGATGATGATGAGGTGGACATCTTGCCTCTGTAGAGCCAGTTTGTGCAAGGAGAGATTGATTGCTTCTTTTTTGGTGGGGGCCCAAACCAACCAGTCATTTCAGTCACAGTCGTGTGGCAGACCCTGTCGCTGAAATGATGGGTTCGTTAAAGTGTGCATGTCCTGTTTATACAACATAAGGGTGGGTAGGAGGGCCCAAGGACAATTCCATCTTGCACCTCTTTTTTCTTTCATTTTTCTTTGCATCATGTGCTGTTTGGGGACAATTTTTTTGAAGTGCCATCCTGTCTGACACTGCAGTGCCACTCCTAGATGGGCCAGGTGTTTGTGTCGGCCACTTAGGTCGCTTAGCTTAGTCACACAGCTACCTCATTGCGCCTCTTTTTTTTCTTTGCAGCATGTGCTGTTTGGGGACTATTTTTTTGAAGTGCCATCCTGTCTGACACTGCAGTGCCACTCCTAGATGGGCCAGGTGTTTGTGTCGGCCACTTGTGTCGCTTAGCTTAGCCATCCAGCGACCTCGGTGCAAATTTTAGGACTAAAAATAATATTGTGAGATGTGAGGTGTTCAGAATAAACTAATAATAATACTATGGGATCAAAATGACCCCGAAATTCTATGATTTAAGCTGTTTTTGAGGGTTTTTTGTAAAGAAACAAATCCGAAACGAATCCAAAATACACCCGAATCCGACAAAAAATTTTCAGGGAGGTTTTGCCAAAACGCGTCTGAATCCAAAACACGGCCGCGGAACCGAATCCAAAACCCAAAAAATTTCCGGTGCACATCACTAGTATAATATATATATATATATATATATATATATATATATATATATATATATATATCTATCTATCTATCTATATCTATATCAAAACACAATTATACCTAATTACTGCGCTGGTGCAGCAGCCCTCTAATTCGATCCTCCTGTTAGTGAGGACCATACAAAACAACACTTCCAGCAAATTGAATCAGAGGGCGCTCTCAATCACTTTAACTGGTTACCAACTAAAAATTGACCAAATGATTATGGCTTTACACAATTTATTAAAAGCAAAGTATGCCCAATCTAGACAGAGGGAACCCTTTTTCACAAAGTTGCACTTGGGAGAGCACATAGGAACTACTGCTGTATCTGTGGCCTATTTCTCTCACACATCATTATTTTGAGGCTCACCCAAAGTGGGATATTTACCCATTGACCATTTGGACCAGCATGTTTTTTGGAAAGAGGTCCTTTGCTAATTTAGTCTAAAGTATTCAACATTTTTGAGCATTAGAGTGTTTCAACCCATTGAATTCATATATGGTTGCTTCATGGACTGACCATTTGCTGTGTTGACCATCCCTCTGAAGAAGTCCACGAAGGACGAAACGCGTCAGTGTTGAAGACAGAGAGAAAAGAAACCCTACACTATTGTACATTTGACATATATTGTGATCTGTAATTGTGAAAAAGGGTTACCTCTGTCTAGATTGGGCAATACTTTGCTTTTAATAAATTGTGTAAAGCCATAATCATTTGGTAAATTTTTAGTTGGTAACCAGTTAAAGTGATTGAGAGCGCCCTCTGATTCAATTTGCTGGATATATATATATATATATATATATATATATACACACATATACACACACATACATACATATATACATACATACATACACATACACACACACACACACACACACACACAGATACAATTCAGCCGGCACTCAATACATAGCAGCATGCCCCGGTGCCATAATCCAGAAACAGCATACGTATCCAAACGGGAACAAATAAGGCACTCCAGAGGCTGATTCATAGTAGAAATTGTATTGATAAAGTGACATTTCGGGGCAGGGCCCCTTCCTCAAGACACAACACACCTGTGTCGCCGCCCCCTCCCCGCATCAGGCTGATGCTGAACTGCGTCCTGTGCCGCCGGAGCAGTTGATGCATGCACAGATTGGGTCCTGCACATGCGCAAAGTACCGAACATTGGTCCTTTACGCATCAGGGCGCCATAACAACGGGACCTGAATGAGGCCTAGCGACATCTAGGCATGTTTTCCGGAGTAGACTAACCGTAAGCCCTGCAAGTATATAACTGGGGATAAGCACTGACAATTAATGATGGACATAAATGTGTAAGTCCTAATTTCAAATCTATTAAAAAAGGTTATACACTGTATGCAAAAAGAAACATTGCTTTGTCACGTAGCCTAAAATGGAGTTGGGATCACCGACATTTATCCCCATAGTAATAATAACTGCGATATCATGACTTCTAGATGCGGCTGTGCCGCTAATACTGCCCTGTGCTGCAGAGATCTTGTGACAGTCTGATTCCCGTGCTCAACAGAATCTGCACTCGTCTAATTCAGTCTGCAGAAAGCAGCCTCGGAGCAGCGATGATAAGATGCGTGGGTCACTTATAGGAAGCCATTAGCAGGGGCACTGAGGCGTCTCTTATTAATTATAACACTCCCCTTTACGCCTAATGAACCTGGTAACTGTGGCATAATTCAATATAGGGTGGGCAGCGGTGCCCCCCTTGTTCCTGTCTGTAAGTGTATGAATCTTCAGCGTGAGCTATGAAATTCATCTTACATGCTGACAATTCAGCACGCCTGTGACCAGCTCATCAGTGTTCATTAATGTCTTTCTGAGTATTGTGATCATCATCTTCTTATATACACTCTGCAGAGTCTGTGGCTATTACACACACCATATATTACCTCACAATGAGTGTGTGTGTGTGTGTGTGTGTGTGTGTGTGTGTGTGCGTGCGTGCGTGTGTGTGTGTGACCCGCTGCTGGCTCTCTCATCCTTACAGGCCGCTCTCTAGCAAGGTGGTGGCGTCACGACTGGATCCAAGATAGGAGCTGGGGTTGGGGGGAGAGGGGCATTCATTGATAAACTGGGGGTGCAAGTATATTCATTGATAAATATGCCCCCTAGAGAGACATACAAAGGACAATAGGTGATTATTATAAAGACACACAAAACGGTCAGACTGACTGGAAACGTGGGAATTATAAAAGTTATTATTTATTATCCTCCTTTATTTATATGGCGCCACAAGGGTTCCGCAGCGCCCAATTACAGAGTACATATGCACATAATCAAAACAGGAAAACAGTGACTTACAGTTGAAGACAATATAGGACAAGTACAGGGTAACTAAGCATAACTACATCAGTAGACGACACTGAGATCTAAGTATCAAGGTGGCCAAAAAACTGTAGGATTTTGGCAGTTGAGGACTATTAAAGTAAGAAAAGGATAAACACATGAGGGAAGAGGGCCCTACTCGTGAGAGCTTACATTCTAAAGGGGAGGGGTAGACAGACAGGGGTGACACAGACGGGGTACATAGAGAGCATGGAACAGAGGGTTAGGATGAGATTTGGCTGGGTTTGGTAAAGAAGTGGGTCTTAAGAGCCCGTTTGAAGTTTTGTAGAGAGTCTGAGGGGGAGAGGTAGAGAATTCCAGAGAAAGGGAGCAGCACGTGAAAAATCTTGGGAGGTAGGAATGGGAGGAGGTGATCAGTAGGCAGGAGAGCCGGCGTGCATTAGCAGAGCGAAGAGGACGGGCAGGAGTGTAAAGAGAGATAAGATCAGAGATGTAGATAGTAGAGGAGTGGGTGAGGGCTTGTAAGTGAGTGTGAGAAGCTTGAAATTGATTCTGAAAGGGAAGGGGAGACAGTGAAGGGCTTGTAGGAGAGGAGAGGTAGACGTAGTGCGTTTGGTGAGGAAAATGAGCCGGGCAGCAGCATTGAGGATAGATTGGAGTGGAGAGAGGTAATTGTCCAAAATGCCGACAGTCAGATTGGTGACATTTGAAATGCCGACATTTCAATATACCAATATGAGTTTTTCTGTGCTTTTTTGTGTCAATGTCAACATAGGTTGACATGGACACCGTGTAAGTGTACCATGTCCCCTCTCCATGCGCCGGGAACGGTGCTTCGCTGCGCTCGGCACACTATTATATTCCCCCTCCAGGTCCACTGGGATGGTAAAGTATGAACAAGTCTGTTTTTGGGCAAAAATTCCTTAAAAACACATCTCAGCATTTTGACATGTCAGTATTCCAAATGTCGGTATTCTATGTCGGCATTTTGAACATGTTGGTATAATGACGGTATTTTGACCGTGTCGGTCAATGGCTGTCGGGATTATGACCGTCGATAAATCAACTGCTACCCCCTCATTACAGGTCGATATAACTGTATAATGGCATCCGGACTCCAAGTCGACACCAATAAAGTCAACACCACTTAGGTCAACACCAATTGGTCGACACACCTTGGGTCGACACCTGAAATAGGTCGACGTGGACAAAAGGTCGACATGCAAAAAGGTTGACATGAGTTTTTTTTTTTAAATCTTTTTAATTTTTTTTTTTACTTTTTCATACTTTACGATACACGTGTACTACAATTGGGAACGGTAACCTGTGCCGAGCGCAGCGAGACCTTGCCCAAACGCTCGCCATGCAAGGGGACACGGTGCACTAATTGGGGTTCCCGGTCACTTTACGGAGAAAATGACACAAAAAACTCATGTTGATTTTTTTCCATGTCAACCTTGTTCATGTCGAACTTTTGTGCATGCCCACCTATTTCAGGTGTCGACCAATTGGTGTCGACCTTGAGTCCCATACCCCTGTATAATATGTAAGTGCACAGAGCGAAATGTAACACTGAAACGTGAACCTGAAAACCCTGCATTTGGCCCAAAACATTAACATTTATTCTACAAATAAAAGTAGACGAGTCCACCTCTATATTGTATCATGATGTGTTATGTTTCCGGTTCTTCATGAATGTCCACAATTCAGAAAGGAATACTGCAGTAATGGCAGAACACATCGCCTGGGAATTGTACCTAAGGGGTGCGCAACAGAATACCAGTAAAATAATAATAAAAAAACCTTCCCCTGTGAGGTAAACCCCCACCCTCATATCTGTCAGTGATAAATGAGGCAACGGTAAAAAGGACTGAACTTTCTGTTGAAGACTGATAAATCAATAACATTGTGTAAGGTTACCACATTTATTTCCAAAGCTTCGGTCTCAGAATTACATTCAAAATCACATTTCAAATGTTTCCCCTTAAGGCAGAGAGAGGAGGTGGGAGATTGAGCACCGCTTAAAAGAGCATTTTTGGTAAAGCTTTCTTTGATTTGCGGATCGCTATCTGCCTCATCAAACTTCCCACTGTTCCTGGACAGTTCATCGGCTGCAAACCTAAATGTTACTGCAGAGGCCCGGAAATCTTCCTCCATCATACGCTGCTGGACAAAGGGGGATCAAAAGGAACGGACCTCACACATGTATGTATCCATGGTCTCGCCAGATTAGTTCCTGATGACATGTGGATTTGGGGGAGCAGACAAGCAACGATCTGATAGATAAACTTGTGCCTGTACCAATTTCTATCATTACATAAGGAAATATGGGCGTCTGACTGGATTACAATGGAAACATTAATAAATAGAACAGTCACAGGGAATTCAGTGGCAGAAAATGAATGACTAAGGCTCACCCCTGGCAGTGTGATGTACAATAAGAGTGGGGTACCTGGCCATCTCCGGGCCCCATAGTGGTCCTAACCACTGCAGTGCCTGGTATCACCGTCAGCACCAATGATGCAGCGTAATACAGTGCTGTATATTACGGATACTTCCTCATAGCCCAAACATATCCTAATGTTCTCTCAATACAAAAGACAACTCCGACACAGCCCTGCCTACTTACTGACAGACACTATATATATATATATATATATATATATATATACATACATACATATATACACACCAATTCCGTCCCGGCACTCGGCTCAGTCCCTGTTATGGGACTGACTTGCTCTGGTGCCCTCCTCCCGGGGCGCAACCCCTGGTATACAAACAGCAAGTAATATACATATATACACATATACTGGACAAATTGTCTGGCACTCCCCCGTGGGCTATTTGAGCAAGGCTCCGGTGCCCTCCCAAACAGACTAAGCAGTCTGTGTATCTATAGCATCGAAAAGAAGAGGCGGCACTCTGGAGACTCAGGTAAAGCGGTGAACTCTGTCAGGTGAGACTTTATCAACGTTTCGGGGTGCAAGCCCCCGTCTTCAGGACACACAGTATATAAAAATAAATGAGCTTATACTGATCAATATACTGTAAATAATGCATTCCAACACTCTGGACAGGACAGTCCAAACTTGAGGGCTCTGCCGCTAAATCCTTGCTATGAGTTTTTACCAATAAGTTTGTACCAATGGTAGTTTACAGCCTACTTACAGTGGCCGGCCTCTCAAAGAAACCAGTGACAGCTGGAATAGAACATCAATGTTTTCCCACCATCGATGGTCATGATCTGCTGGCAACATCAACATTAGGACTTCAATGTCCCATTGCTAGTGGTAAATGGGCTTCCTAGCACTTTAGAAGTAATAAGCATGGCTGTACCCCTATTGCGGCCACGTCATTGTCATATGACCGTACTCTCTCATCGGCGCCCCGTTTGAGTGTGGTATGTTAGGGCGATGGTTCTCTTGTCGACATGCATTTAGGTTGACAGGAGAATGTTGATAGTGATCATGTTGACATTCATCATGCCACACGGATGACATGTTGATATAACGTCCTTCGTGGCGCAGTGATTACTTTTCCTGGTCCCGGCAGCAGCGACATCTAAAGTGTCTTCTTCTGGGGTCCGGTGGTCATGTGACCATCAGTTCCAGCCTTGTGATATGATGCACCAACATTAAATATACCTGCACTATCTCTAACTCTAACTCTCCTTCTAGTGCCTAGCCTTCCAATTCCCGAAGCCTAACCCCCGCCCCGCCCCCCCCCACACACACACACACACACCAGTGATGTCTAACCCTAACCTTCTATCCACCAGAGCCTAACTCTCCCAGGGGTGCCTAACCTCAGGCCTTCCACCCCCCAAAGCCTAACCATAACTGTCAACATTCTGAGATTTCACACAGCAATATTTCAGACTATGGGCCTAATTCAGACCTGATCGGTGCTGTGCGTTTTTGCACGGCAGCCGATCGGTTCTGAACTGCGCATGTGCTGGCAATTGCCTGTGCCTGATTGACAGGAAGAGGCAATCCCTGGGTGGGAGGGGGTGGCTGCCGTTTACGGGGCGAGGTCCGGGTAACGCAGGCGTACCCGGCGGGTTGGCCGCAGCGGCTGCGTAATGTCACACAGCTGCTGCGACCAACACAACGACGGCTAGCTTCCTGTGCGATGCCAGGGAGCTACTCTTCAAATACAAAAGCATCGCCGCTGTGCGATGCTTTTGTACTCGTGCGGGGAGGTCGGGCCTGACATGCGGGGCGGACTAGCCCTGTGCTGGACGTCCCCCCGCATGTCTGTGTGACTGATCGTGCTACAATCAGGTCTGAATAAGGCCCTATGTATGGTGTGTCTGAGACCGATACAATGACTATAAGGAGCACCCCTCCCCTTCTACATTTTCCCATATCATAGAATCAGAAATAATTTTAGAATTCCTGCAACTGATCAACACAGAATATTGTAATGTCAAACAAATAAAAACTACCAATGAGAAGTACTGACTATTATGCTGGCCATACATCAGGACGACCCGCACCCGATCAGAGTCATATCACGATATCCCCTAAACTCCCCGGCAGCTTCCTGGAAGTCCTGGATACAGTTGACACAAAAGGTGCTAACGACCCATCGTTAGACGATCAATCGTGTGCCTCACAAAAAGAAAAGAAAAAGTCCAGGGATATGCCACTCAAAATCGTACGATGCATCGTATGTGCATAAAACATTGGTGGTCATTCTGAGTTGTTCACTCGCTACCTGTTTTTAGCAGCCGTGCAAACGCTATGCCGCCTCTCACTGGGAGTATATTTTAGCTTAGTGCAAACGAAAGGATTGCAGAGCAGTGACAAAATTATTTGGTGCAGTTTCAGAGTAGCTTCAGACCTACTCAGCGCTTGCGATGACTACAGACTGTTCAGTTCCTGTTTTGACGTTACGAATACGCCCTGCGTTCGCCCAGCCACGCCTGCATTTTTCCTGGCACGCCTGCGTTTTTTCAAACACTCCCTGAAAACGGTCAGTTGACACCCAGAAATGCCCACTTCATGTCAATCACTCTGCGGTGAGCAGTGCGACTGAAAAGCATCGCTAGACCTTGTGTGAAACTACATCAGCCATTGTAAAAAGGACGTCGCGCGTGCGCATTGCACCACATGCGCAGAAGTGCCGTTTTTTGGCATCTTCGCTGCGCAGCGAACATTTTCATCTAGTCGTCAACTCGGAATGACCCCCATGGTACGATGTGCACGCAATTAATATGGGTTGCATGTATGATGAGGATACGTAAGACCAGCGTCATAATTGTATCCAAAACATGCACACTGTGCACACGATGCATTCTATGAGACGTCGAAATCCTGTATTCGTACACTATATCGACCTAGTGCATGGCCAGTTTAAATGTGAGGCTCACGGCTGGTCGGAGCAAGCACAAACAATTGCCTCGCCATGAAGGGCAGAGAAAATTTACACGTGCCCTCATACACTTATCCTTTTTGCGATACGCAGCACGAGGCTTTTTCCTTAATTTAGTATCTTATAGGGGGGTATTCAATTAAGTGCCATTTTTTCAACTGGTTAAAAAAACTGAACTAATTCGACACAGGGTATTGAGTTGCGAGACCATTTTTTAATCCATTTTCGCCCATACCGTTTCACTTTCTCTTTATGTTGAATCGGCATGGGCACAAATTGCGCCAAAAACAATAAAAAATGCACGCGAATACACGTGGTTTTTGCCAGTGCCAGATTTTTCGACCCAAGCATTGAATAGGTCGAATGTAAATTCAACCTAAAAACTGTTGAAAAGTGACGTTTTTTTCAACTGGTCAAAAAAACGGCACTAATTGAATAACCACCTTAGCCTCATACAAAGTGGTTATATTGCACTAGACACACTAGGTAAGTTCTTTTGCCGGAAAGGAACGGATATAAAGTCACAGATTACATAGGCAAACGCAGGGGGGGTTTCCGGTTGCCCAGAAACCCCGCTTCTCTTAGCAAGTGCCTCAAATTATGACAATAGCAATGGTACATAATACAAGAGCTGCAGCCACATTATGCAGTTTAAGGGACAGAGCAGAGCTGCTGCACATGTCCAGTGGTAGCAGCTTTTTCTACCAAGTTTACTGTGTGTGTGGATCTGAGTCCTCAGTCAGTGCACTGGACCAGAGGGCAGCTACTAGGAAGAAACAGGAGCCTTACCATGAGGTGGGAGAATGTGTGCTTAGAAAGTGCAGTACTGGTTCTATTATGTTTTTATATTCATTTATTATGGTATGTTTATCCTTTTCCTGACCACTTATTTATATTTTAACATTTGATACAGCCTATACTAGAGACCATCTATAATTAATTCACAAAAACCTTGAGAGAGGCTCCCTGTGAGCAGAAACGCGTCGGTGCTGTGGGACAGACTGCGACGGACCAAGTAAGAGTGGAAGTACCCAGGATTACCACAGCTAGAGGAGGAACAGTGCTAAGTTCCCGGGAGGTATCTGTTTACCACCTCACAAACGCTATAGGGTAACCATCACTGGGGACCTCACATATTCTGGGATCGAAGAGGAACTCTGTTCTGATCTAAAAGGAAGGATTTGAATATCTGACGATTTTATACAAAATGAACACTCAAATACTTATCCCGTACTACCCCAGGGGTGCGCACATCTGCATTTTGTGAATTGTCTAACGTTTCTTTGGGAGTGGGGGTGACCACTTCAGCGGACGGTGCAGCACTGCTGTTTTGGAGCGCTGGTTTGAAAAACTTTTCTTCATCATTAGTTAGAGACCATCTATAGTATCCAGTGTATAAAAAGACCAATGTGTACATTAATGTCCAGTGTCGTTACTAGGTTCTGCTTCCCCAGACTCCCGCACTTGCTCTAATGTTTCGCAGAGTGGGAGATTGTGGACTTCATTTGGAAACCCCCCTGTAGAAATCCTGCATTTGCCACTGGATTAAGCACAACAATAGGTGGTGCGGCTCGCTCATAGTGGTCCTTCATCCTTTAGAATCTGATTTGCGCACAGCTGGGCAGAATGCCCGCGCCACTGTTCCCGTGCATTATAATTTCGTCATATTAGTGATGCGAATAAGACGCATATTTTATTTAAAAAATTAATGACGATGCATGGCGCGGCTTAGTTGCAAAATTCGGGGGGGGGCATCAAACGGGTCTATGTGTCGTGATTTGAAGACAGGTTTGTGAGGACCCAGCTGTTTTACAGACCAGAGAAAAGGTTGTTGAAAAGCACTTGTGAAAATCAGGAAAACAATATAAGAAGATTTCAAAGACCTCGTACTCCCTGGAGCAATATCAATTTCATTATAAAGAAATGGAGAGAATATTGCAGAAACTGTGTAGATTTATCTAGAACATGCCATCCTCCTAGGCACGCATATGATCACTCTCCCAGGGCAGTAATGGTACAAAGCTCACACAAGGTCTGGCCTCGGGATAGTCATGAAGGATGCCGGAGACCTTAATACCAAGGAAAGAAGAGTTCCTTGTCTAACGTGTCTAAACTTTCTGACCTCAATGTTGGGGTCTATATGTGGCACATTATCCAAGAACACCCTCTTTCCCAGAGGGGGGGAGTACTGTACAGAGCTGTATGGGCGACTCTCTGATTTAGGGACAGAAGGAGATACAGATAAATTTTGCAGTAAGTCTCCACGAGACCATTTCTATTCCACCAGCACAATGACCTACAACACAGTGGCAGAACTAGCGAGCGGTGGGCCCAGGTGCGACAAAATGCTTTGGGCGCCCCCCCCCCCCCGCATCCCATCCAAGTCCACTCCCTCACCCCTGGAGAGGATCTGGTGAGGGGGGACCTGCTCAGGGCCAGAGAAATGGATACCTAGCAACAGTGCCGTAACTAGACATTTTAGCACTGTGTGCAAGAAACGGCATCGGAGCCCTACCCCTGCATGCAAAACAGGGGCAGTGCGCGCCATAGGCGCGCGCAAAAATACATAGGGTGTGGCCACAAAATAATACCAATTCATAAAACGGTGCACAGTAGTCTCCATTATTCAAATTACGCCGCACAGTAGCACCACTACACCAGGTAGGGGTGGTAGTCATGTGACCGCCGGTCGGCTGACCGACAGTCACATGACCTCCTCCGTGAGCCCGACGGCTCACTATCCCGATGGTCGGCATGCCGACCAACAGGGACTATTTCCACTCGTGGGTGTCCACGACACCCATAGAGTGGGAATAAAACCCGTGGCGACCGCAGGTCGCCACCGAGCCCGCAGCGTGGCGAGCGCAGCGAGCCCGCAAGGGGCTTGCTGCACTCGCCCCTCCCCGCCGGGATCCCGGCGTCGGTATGCTGCCGGGATCCCGGCGTCGGTAAGGTGACCGGCGGTCAGGAGACCGCCGGTCACCCGTACTACACCCCCAGGTAGAGACCCTTTTACACCTTACGGCGGACAGATTCCCCTTTTTACACCTTACGGCGGACAGATTCCCCTTTTTACACATTGCGGCAGACAGCGTCCCCTTTTTACACATTACGGCAGACAGCATCCCCTTTTTACACATTACGGCAGACAGCGTCCCCCTTTTTACACATAGCGGCAGACAGCGTGCCCTTGTTACACATAATGGCAGACAGCGTACACTTTTTACACATAACGGCAGACAGCGTGCCCTTGCTACACATAGCGGCAGACAGCGTGCCCTTGTTACACATAGCGGCAGACAGCGTGCCCTTGTTACACATAGCGGCAGACAGCGTGCCCTTGTTACACATAGCGGCAGACAGCGTGCCCTTGTTACACATAGCGGCAGACAGCGTGCCCTTGTTACACATAGCGGCAGACAGCGTGCCCTTGTTACACATAGCGGCAGACAGCGTGCCCTTGTTACACATAGCGGCAGACAGCGTGCCCTTGTTACACATAGCGGCAAACAGTGTGCCCTTGTTACACATAACGGCAGACAGCGTGCCCTTGTTACACATAGCGGCAGACAGCGTGCCCTTGTTACACATAGCGGCAGACAGCGTGCCCTTGTTACACATAGCGGCAGACAGCGTGCCCTTGTTACACATAGCGGCAGACCGCGTGCCCTTGTTACACATAACGGCAGGCAGCGTGCCCTTGTTACACATAACGGTAGACAGCGTGCCCTTGTTACACATTACGGCAGACAGTCCCCCTTTTTGCACATGAAGAAAGAAAGAAAGAATTATACTTACCCTCTCCGCTGGCTCAGGCTCCTCGGTGTAGCTTCTGGCAGAGATCCTGGGCAGGAGAGAAGGAGGAGGAGGGAGGTGGAGGAGGGAGCCGCAGCAGCACTGTGTTATTGGTGGTGGCGCTGCTGCGGCTGCTGTCCCTCTGCTTCACTATAGGCTGTTTTCCGCCGCTGTGAATGCTGGGATGCGCTTCACAGCGGTGGAAGACAGCCTATAGTGAAGCAGAGGGACAGCAGCAGCAGCGCCTCAACCAATAAAACAGCGCTGCTGCGACTCCCTCCTCCTCCTTCCCCCTGTACCGCTGCGCTCCTCTCCTCTCTCACCGGGCGGCTGTGTGCTGCGAGCAGCGGTTGCCCGCAGCGGCATGTAATGAGTCAGTTTGACTCATTACATGCTTTGGGCCCTTGGACAGAGGCGGGCCTCCGTGCAACGCACTGGTTGCACTGGCGGTAGTTCCGCCTCTGCTACAACATACAGCAAAATATCCCATTAAAGCAGCTTCTATACAAAAGACATAACAAAAAAAACCTTTTAATTGCATAAAGCGATAAATTATTCCATAATAAAAGGCTTTAGAATTACCTTTGATATTACTAGGTAGTGCTGATGCGTGGTAAAGTTCTCTGAATAAATTGCTTTTGATTCCATGATGTAATGGCGTATACAGTGGCGCCATACGCAATATGGAAACTTGATTTGTATTGTTGATTGCATGGGCGTTGCCATGGAAGTAATTGTTTCTGGAGGTTATCAAGTATTCTTTTTTGTCCCACCATGGTGGGCATGTAAACATCACCAAGGCCATCCCGTAATCCTGCAATTCAACCTGCAGGGCTTGCTCCAGGCCATGTACAGAGGAAGCAGCGTTACGGACTGTCGGCAGAAGAACTGAAAGCTGCATGTACATAGTGAACGTAGAGAAGGGACCTCCCCAGATTACATTCTTTACCAGGTTCCAGAGCTAGATACTATTCATCAAAATGTGGCGAAAGGATTTTATTTATTGTTAGAATTTATCAAGAAAATGTCACTACGGCAACCCAGCAATACTCAGCTGCCCCGGACATACAGTATTTTAAAACGTTCTACATCTCCTACTTTGGAAACCTTCCTAGCTCCTTTGGCTTCCAAAAGCAATTACAAGCTGGTGGCACCCAAATCTATCGCATCGCTAACTGCCTTTCTGCCAACACAGAGATGTTTCACTTCACTCAATTCAATATGGCCAAGAGGGAGATCCAGTCGGGATCCCGGCAGTTAGAATCCCGACGCTGGAATCCTGACACTATTCGGAACACCAGCATCCCGAATAGGGTCTCCAGTCCAGAGCCGGAATCCCAACAGCCAGGATCCCGAACGACCAGACACCGCTGCGCCGGAGAAGTAAGCTGTGGGGGGAGGTTAGGGTTAGGCTGCGCCCGGGTGGTTTAGGTCCCCCCCAGGGAGGGATAGGCTGCGGGAAGGGGGGGTTAGATTTAGGTGCAACTGGGAGGGTTAGGTTTAAATTGCAGGAAGGGTTAGGTTTAGGTGCCACCGGGGAGGGTTATGGATAGGGATAGGATGCGGGGGGAGGTTAGGTTTAGGCTACAGAAAGTCTGACCTCCGGCATATCATACCCAACCCGCCAAGAGCAACTCATCGTTTTCCTTGTTAAAAGGGTCCCTCCAACCACATACCTTCTCTCTTCTACCCCACCTTACAAACTCTTATAAAATACTGAGCATTGAAAAATAGAAAAATAAATAAATTCACCTTCATGGCATCGTGTCCTCAGCCAACTCCTGGAGGTCCCCTCTTTTCTTTTTTTTTTTAAAATTGGTTTATAAAGAAGATCATAATACAATACAGTGATATAGTCTGCCAAAATCCAAAGAAATAAAAGCAGTTGCATAAAGCCGAGTGAGACATTTCAGACAATATATGAGATATGATCCATTTTAACAGTTTTACGCAGGAAAAAAGAAAGAAGAATGAAAATAGAAGTTTAGATGAGATAGTAATGAAAAAGGGCAGGAACCAAGACCAAGAGAAGAAAAGAAGAAAAGGAAGAGAGAGAGAGAGAGAGAGAAAGAGAGAGAGAGAGAGAGAGGAGAGACAGGAGAGAGAGAAAGAAAGAGAGAGAACAGAAAGGGTGGATCCTCGGTGAAAAAGAAAAATTGAAATACTGTAGTTAAAGTTTGAAAGAGCAAATAGGGAGGCAATTTGCTGAAAGGGGGCCATATGGAATTCAATTTTTGGGAGGAATCGTTAATGATGCTCGCCATATACTCCATACGATTCAGATACCGAATGTGAGCCAATATAGAGTGGAGGAAGTCCTCTCTTTTGCTTATTCATCAAACAGAACTTCAGAACACTGAACAGCCACAAATTGGAAGCAGACATCTATAGGCCCGCATCCCCTATAAACTCCCATGAATTGCTGCACACACACCTGCAATTCATCAGGGTGAACAGGGACATGAATTCCAATTCTGGCAGTCGGGACAAATGCACCGTCTCTAGGACAGGGTGAATCAGAGCTGTCCCCCTAAAATCGGGACAGGGGGAAGGTATGTGTTAATGATGAGAAAGAAACCCACATAGAAAGGCAAGTTTCCGCCATCACACGTATTGCAGAGAAATGCGATAAAGGCAATAGTCTAATGATACTAGAAAATTGATGGAGACGGCTTTTTTGGTGAAATACTTTACTGTTGTTTAAGCCGCTACGTCCGCTGACAGTTCCTTCCAAGCAGTCATTACTAAATTCATTAAGATAATTTATGTAGCATTATTCACAGCTCAACATGACCAATGTGATGGAAATCGGATGATCATATATCCAATGATGGATAAATCCACTTACAGGTTAGTGATGTTAAAGTCTCTACAAGCGCAGGCTGCAATACAATGCAGAGATATTCTGCTTATTGCCATGTAACCGCTTCCTGAGCGACAGCCAGAGGCAGTCAGAACAGTTTCTCCATAGTTTCTCCAGCGGGACAGTCCCACTATTCGGACACTTTGCTGCTGTCCCACCTGCAGGCTGCAGTGTCCCATGGGTGGGGGGGAAAGGTTGGAGGAACCTTTGATGACCGTTGCTCTGCACTGCAAAGCAGCCAATGATCGCTGGACAGATGCCGTGCGCAGGTGAGGTGAGGTGAATTGGGAGCTGCCCAGTTGCTCAGGGAGTGCTGAGTATGCCCCCAAAATGAGTAAAACTGGGGACATGCCGTGAGTTCGCACCCACCCAGTCAAGGTCATGCCTCCATTCCACCTAGGTCACACCCCATTTTCGGAGTGTCCCGAATTGGAACCATTAAAAGTTGGGAGGTGTGGTTTCACTACTACAAAAAAGCTCAAGTAGAGGGGCCAATTCTTTCCCATAGTACCTGGTCAGGTAACACCATCACGTGAGGCCAGAGCTGACCTGACAAGTCCTAATATGATGACCAGTGGCGGATTTTACCTAGGGGCCACAGTGCAGCCCCCAGGTAAATGTGCCAAACGCAGGGACTGCCTAGCACTAACAGTGACTTCCCATAGGAAGCGCTCCCTGCAAACGTCAGGCAAGCAAGCAGACCCAGGGGGATGTGTTTTCTTCCAATGGGACTGCTGGTACACCTGTGACAGCAACGAGAGCGAATCTCATGGGAAGCCACTGCCCCGTTCTAACGTCCGCCCTATCTGGCTTACACGGGCTGCGGATGATGCAGATGGCACCCTGCCTAGCAAGGCCCTGATCTCATCCATTCCTAATTTAACACTTTTGAGTGTATGGAGGATTGAGCTGTGCTATGTCTGACAGGAAGTCACCTGACTCTTACTGACTGGCCACCTCCAAGTGCCCCCCCCCCCCCTTTTACACAGCAGCTATTGTTATGCCAATGAGAACTTACAGTCTAAAGGGGAGGGACAGACAGGGGTAACACAGATGGGGTAGACTAAGCATGGGGCAGTGGGTTAGAATGAGAGATGAGAGGGCTTTGATGAAGAAGTGGGTCTTGAGAACCCATTTGAAGTTCTGTAGGGATGTGTAGAGTCTGATAGGGAGAGGGAGAGAGTTCCAGAGGCATGGCTAAAATCTTGGAGGCAGGAGTGGGAGTAAATCACCAGTTGGGAGGAGAGGCAGCCTTCACTTGTGGAGTGAAGAGGACAGGCGGGAGTGTGAAGGGATAGAAGGTCAGAGATGCAAATGGGAGAGGATTGGGTAAGGGCTTGTAAGGGAGTGCTTGAATTGGGTTCTGTAGGAGGAGGGGAGCCAGTATAGGGCTTGTAGGAGAGCGGAGGCAGATGTAGTACCCTTGGAGAAGAAAATGAGACGGGCAGCAGCACTGAGGACAGATTGTAGTGGAGAGAGGTGAGAGACAGGGATCCCTGATCAGAGTAAGTTCAGTTTGGAGATGGACAGTGAGTAGATGAGGGTCTTAATAGCATCCAGGGTGTGAAAGGGTCTGATCCTGGAAATATTTTTGAGATAGAAACGGCAGGACTGCAAAAGGTACTGAATGTGTGGTTTGAAGGAAAGGCAGGAGTCAAGGAGAACTCCATGACAGCGCCCTTGGGGACTAGAGTAGATGGTAGGCCGTCAATAGATAAGGACATTATGAGAAGTTATGTTATTTGGGAAGGTGGGTTGATGATCACCTCAGTCTTAGACATGTTAAATTTAAAGCAACGGACTTCATCTCCAAATACTAGGGAGAAAGAAGTCAGAGTTGGTAAAATGTAACGGGAGGATGCATTATTATGATGAATAAAAGAAGAACCCCCCCCCCCCCCCCCCCCCAAAAAAAAAAAAAAAAAAAAAAAACCCGCAAGACCGGTCAATAAATTTCAAATTCCACTTACTAGTTATTACCATTTTCAACTCGGCTCACATACACATTTCAGCCGGCTAATTCTCGTGCAGCTAAACAGCGACTATGCCACCTTACTTTGATGACCATGTTTAATCTCATTACTTGCAAGATTGCTGGATTTTCTCAATACAGAAACAGACATGAATGGTGTAGATGAAGAATCTAATTATTTTCCATCCCGTGGGGGGGTAAAGAGTCAGCTACAGTATATTACGAGTTTACATTAGTAGCAGCATTGTAATGCTCTTAATATCAATTAAATCAGAAAGGGAAGAGCATACGCTTGTCCACATTCCGCAAAGCATGCACAGAGGTGAAGTGTTATTTGAGCGAATGGGATCATACACAGAATCATTGTCTTATT
Organism: Pseudophryne corroboree; assembly: GCF_028390025.1. Taxonomy (NCBI): domain Eukaryota; kingdom Metazoa; phylum Chordata; class Amphibia; order Anura; family Myobatrachidae; genus Pseudophryne; species Pseudophryne corroboree. Next base: position 339,727,109 of record NC_086453.1, read on the forward strand.
AAGTTTCTGGGCAATAAGCGTCTGGCGGGATATTGCAGATGGCGTGCTTGGTCATTGGAATAATGAGCTGTAATAAGGTGAAAATATCTGCTATTAGAATTCTGAGGGAACCTAGAGTACAGTAATAGAAGTGTAATTCAGACCTCTCTGAAGTTACATTTTAGCTGCCATCTTTATCTACCCGGCTCAATGGATTTATAATCTCCGCATCGCACACATGGCGATTTGCAGCACTGTGTAGTGTACAGGAGACATCTCCCGGCGTATCATTATACTAATGTTTCCGATGGCAGCATATTACAAAGCCATATACTTTGATGGGGAGAGGCTTAGTACATAGAGCGTTGCAGGTATCCTTTCTCAAATACAAATGATGCTCACTCTTCACGTGAAGGGGTTAATAGTACAGGAGTTGTGTCTAGAATGGATTATCCTATCCCCGTCGTGCAATGCGTGTAACAGGCCAGCAGTAAGAATAATCTTACAGCTCCCGTATAATGCATCAGTCACCCCTCCGGTTATTATAGCAGCAGTTTCATTTGGTGTTTAGTTCCAATTTTACAATCCATTTAATTAGGGGGGAAAAAAACCCAAACATAATTTGGTTACATATATTACATTACGTTGTCTCTTGTAACTAGCATGTAGGATGCATTCTTATGTGTTACCAGATGCTCCAAACTGTGGGCCTTATTCCGATATGTACGCGAATGCATTCGCAGGTGCGATCCAGTGCGCAGTGGGTGGGTGAAAATATGCTAATGCTGCAACCGCCTGGAAATAGACTTAGGCGCCCACCGTTGGAAAGCGCAAATACCAGCATCTGCGTACCATGGCCCTCATTCCGAGTTGTTCGCTCGCAAGCTGCTTTCAGCAGCATTGCACACGCTAAGCCGCCGCCCTCTGGGAGTGTATCTTAGCTTAGCAAAATTGCGAACGAAAGATTCTCAAAATTGCGATTAGAAATTTCTAAGCAGTTTCTGAGTAGCTCGACACTTACTCTGCCACTGCGATCAGTTCAGTCAGTTTCGTTCCTGGTTTGACGTCACAAACACACCCAGCGTTCGCCCAGACACTCCCCTTTTCTCCAGCCACTCCCGCGTTTTTCCCAGAAACGGCAGCGTTTTTTCACACACTCCCATAAAACGGCAAGTTTCCGCCCAGAAACACCCACTTCCTGTCAATCACACAACGATCACCAGAACGAAGAAAAAACCTCGTAATGCCGTGAGTAAAATACCAAACTTCTTAGCAAATTTACTTGGCGCAGCCGCAGTGCGAACATTGCGCATGCGCAGTTTGCGTAAAATCGCTGCGATGCGATGAAAAAGAACGAGCGAACAACTCGGAATGAGGGCCCATATGAGCCTATGGACGTGCAGAATGGCAGTGGGAATGGAGACGCAGACGCCATGTTTTCGGAGTACGAGAACACAGATTTAGGCTGAGACGGAAACGGTTGCGAAACACTTGCGTCTTTGTGCCACTCCCTGTAACCGCCCCAAACGGTCCCTGACTATCAATCACTTTACGGTTAAATCCTCACTGCGAGTGACTTCGCAGCGTGACTGCGCCACAAACGCAGCTGCCTGATAATCGATCAGCTGTGTAAACATCGGCACTGCTTAGTAAATCTAGCCGAGATTTATCCATAAGTCGAGAAGCAATCCTTATACAATCTTCATAATCCTATGTCCTGGCTGCACTGCGGATGGGTGGTCGCTCTGCGGGAAGAAGGGCCAGGTGGATAAGAGCCACAACACCTGGGACTAGAATAAAAGCAATCTTTAGATTGCTATCCAAAACCCAACTAACCTGCTTTCAGCACCAGCTCTCTGTCTACTAAATGGCTCTGCTCCCCAGGAAGCAATCAATGTATTAAAACAAACTAAAAAAGCAGAAAGAGGGACAAAGCTATTTTAACTGCCCTCTGTATCACTATCTTAAAGGGAAGAGAAGAGAATGACACTAAGAAGATAGTAAGGACACGGTTTGCGGCACTCCGTTGTACATTGGGCCCTCCAGTGTCAATGCACCTGGTCTCTGGGGCCATAAAGAGGAAACTTCCAATAGAATGCACTCCATGAGTGTAGTACAAAAATGCCGCCTGAATGTCGACATTCTCAATGTGCATGTGTGACATGTGCAATATCAGTCAGCACTGTACATGTCAACATATCATTTTTCTACTATTAGCATCCTAACCCTAGAATGCCGACACTGAATGCCGACATGTTCACTGTGGACAAGACATTCATTTCAGACCACGTCAACATAATGACTACATAACATACTTACCTACACCTGACGCTTCCTCCCCAGGAGAATCCTGGAGAGGAGGTCCAGGCAAACAGAGATACAGATGTGCCCTCATATATTGTTGCCGTGGGTAACAGCATACCCTGGCGCTGCTATGGCGGCATGCTGTCGCCTCCCGCAGCCTCCAGCTCCCATTGTTCTGCATGAATGGCGCTCCCGCCGCCGGGCTGCAGCTTGAAATCTACGGGTAGCCGAAGCTTACCTTACCGTTATCCACGCTGATCACCCTCCATCGGCTCCCCCTTGTAATTGTGGGTAACGGGAGCACCACTCCCTGCTACCTTCACTGCATTACAGGGTTGTATTCTGCCTGGGTAGCGGCAGTGCAAGTGTAAATGTGCCAGTTCCAATACGCCGTGCTGCGGCATCTTGCCCATGATGCAAATCTCAGGCAAGGATGTAAAAGGAACCAAAAGAGAAACTCCAAGCGCTCTGGTATCAGATGTTGACACTTCTATTAAATTAATAATCAAAAACCTTTTAGTAAAGAATATTTTATTTAAAATATAAGCACTGAAAGAATACACATTTGATAAATTTCTATCTATAAAAGATATGTAAAAATTGTGAGTCCTAGTACCGGTATACTTACATACAAACAATACAACATAGAACATGTATTTAGGGTAAAATGTCTCCACAGGTTTTGCAATTTAAAGGATAATTAATCCTTTCTTATGTGCTGGGTGGTAGATCCCAAGCTTTTTATAGTATCCTTGTTTGGGAATCTGTTGTAAATCTCACTCAGACAAAGTCCGTGATCTTCCTAGGGCATTCGTCAACATAGACAAAGAGTCACTTTTTCAAGTTGGTAATCGCCTCAACTTACTTGTACTTCCATAGATGTCAGAGAAAGCAAAGCATCAGATGTCCGCCGGCAGACGTGTTGTGGTGCTCTAGTATCTAGTTGAGGCGATTACCAACTTGAAAAAGTGACTCTTTGTCTATGTTGACGAATGCCCTAGGAAGATCACGGACTTTGTCTGAGTGAGATTTACAACAGATTCCCAAACAAGGATACTATAAAAAGCTTGGGATCTACCACCCAGCACATAAGAAAGGATTAATTATCCTTTAAATTGCAAAACCTGTGGAGACATTTTACCCTAAATACATGTTCTATGTTGTATTGTTTGTATGTAAGTATACCGGTACTAGGACTCACAATTTTTACATATCTTTTATAGATAGAAATTTATCAAATGTGTATTCTTTCAGTGCTTATATTTTAAATAAAATATTCTTTACTAAAAGGTTTTTGATTATTAATTTAATAGAAGTGTCAACATCTGATACCAGAGCGCTTGGAGTTTCTCTTTTGGTTTCTTAACATAATATTGGGATAAGTGGATTCCCTTCATACTCCTTTAGCAGCTTGGTCCATCAGTTAGCGTAAAGCGCTGTCCTTTCCCTTTGTTCTTTTGAAGGATGTAAAAGGACACAACTGTAGGGGTGGGGCTGGACTAGCCTTCATTAAGCCCCACCCCTCATGGTAAAATGCAGCTACTTGAACATATTTGAATATGGGGCGGAGCTAATATGACACGATTACCATAAAAACCCATCCCTCCTCGGTAACCACAGTTTCCTATTATTCTTCTCCCCATTCTGCCCACTTCAGCAGGAATTGGGTGGGATGCGGTACGGGTGCCCCCTCTTCTGGGGAGACGGGGGACTAACTCATTAATCATGTGTCTCCAGCAGGTTGCGGGAGAGTAGGGAAGTATGCTACATACCATACTGCACATGCCACAATCAGGGGAGCACAAAAGTACAATTATAGGACCCCAACAGTCACTTCTAGACACTTCCCATACCATCTGGGTAACCTAATAAACAGCACACCATGATTACAGTACTAAGCGTTCTTACAAATCATTCCTGTAGTGAAAGAAGGAAACATCAGAAAAGAATGAGGTAGGATGTTCTGGCACTAAACACAGTAGCGGTCCCCGTGCCAAGGCAAAATATTCCAAAACCTTTCCACTAATTACTAGAAATGAAAAAAAAACAAATGATTAAAAAGCAATCACACCCTTTGTAAATGCCAGCTTGATGTGTGACATGAGGAAGCAGCATTCTCAGCAAGCTCTATATAATTATACAGTGGCACAAGTCTGATGAAGGGCACAAGGGCGTCGTCATTAGCGTCCGCTGAGGCTCGGCACTGTCCAGTATACGGTATGAAACTACAGCAATACTGGCAAGATGAGGACAACCCTTCTTCTCTGATGACTATGAGGGGAGATAGGAGGCCACAAACCTACTACCAGTCACCACGCCCCAATTATTCTTACCCAGCTCCAGCAAATTAGCAGGGAGGAAGGGGCTAATACTGCTCCGTCTCTGTGTTCAGCCTTCAGAGCCTGCTGGCTGTAATAGCTGCCCAAGATGGTTCATTGACCAAATGGTATTGATTGACCAAAGAGGGATTGAGCACGTAGTGAAAGTCTTCCCATCTGTATAACTTTATGGCTTACTGTTATCTTTCTTCTGTGGGGGGCTCAGGATGGCAACATCAGCTATAAACAGGCCACCTGAAGCACCACCAATTGGTCGCATAGTCTACACAGATAACATAGTTTTTATGGTTTATATTCACGGTCATCAAGGGACAGTAACAACCTAGATCTTAAGAATAGTTATACTGTCCACTCGGCCTCCTTACAAGAGGTTCACCTGAAGACCCTTCAGAGGGTATATATTGCTCCTAATCAGCGAGCACACGTGGTCCCAGGTGAAACTGGATGCTGTTTAAAATGTGGCATGGGAGGTGCAACGTTATTTAATCATTTATGGGCATGCGGGAAGATCTCAAAGTTATGGTTTAAGGTAACCAATTATATAAATAAAATGTTTAATACTCAAGTTGCTAAGAATCCCTTGGCATGTCTCTTTTTAGTATTCACTGATTGGTCCTTTGGGCCTCATGGATTGACAATAGCACTGGTGGTGTCGGTCATTTTGACCATCGCCAAAAAACAAATTCTCTCACACTGGATCAAAATGTCTACCCCCTCCTTGGAGGCGGTTAAGGACATGATAATGAGGGTACTATATTATGAACGTCGGGCCTCCCTGCCAGATATAGAAAAGGGGGTTACAAAATTAACAAAGAAATTGACATTTTTTATTAATAAACTAGACCCTGATGTACAGACTGATATACACAAGCTCTTTGAATCCACTAGTTGGTGTTTATATAGACAAATAGATAGAGCTTGTTGAATTAAGTAAGAGGATTCCCCGAAACTCCCTTGATGGCTTGTGGATGGAATGCTGAGGTATGAAAATTTTTCTCTTGGCCTTAAGATGTTATACGGGTTGTGCGTGGTGTACACCCTAGCAAGTAATACTCACAGCTATGTTTTAGTTTCTATATTTATATATTTTTTTATTCTTATTTTGTGTATGTTTCTTGTCTTGTCTTCCCCTTTCTCCCCTAATCTCTCTAATGTTCAAATTTTAAAATACTGGATTATTATTGTTGGTGATGCATATACTGTATATTCACCACATCTTTGAACTTTGATTTAGTACAGCTATTGTTTTTAGACATAATGACACAGTACCTATTGAGTGATTTATATTTGTTCTAACTATCAATACATACTGTTGCTGTCATCATTTTTTTTTTGTGTTACCATCGATATTTTGTGAAATATTTTCAATAAACATGGTTTCTCTTACGTCCTAGAGGATGCTTGGGACTCCGTAAGGACCATGGGGTATAGACGGGCTCCGCAGGAGACATGGGCAGTCTAAGACTTTAGATGGGTGTGAACTGGCTCCTTCCTCTATGCCCCTCCTCCAAACCTCAGTTAGATCCTGTGCCCAGAGGAGACTGGATGCACTGCAGGGGAGCTCGACTGAGTTTCTCTGAAAAGACTTTTGTTAGGTTTTTTATTTTCAGGGAGCACTGCTGGCAACAGGCTCCCTGCTTCGTGGGACTGAGGGGAGAGAAGCAGACCTACTTTACTGATAGGCTCTTGCTTCTTAGGCTACTGGACACCATTAGCTCCAGAGGGTCGGAACACAGGTGTCGTCCTCGCTGTTCGTCCCGGAGTCGCGCCGCCGCCGTCCTCCTCACAGAGCCGGAAGATAGAAGCCGGGTAAGTATATGAAGTAAGAAGACGTCAAAGGCGGCAGAAGACTTCAGTTCTTCAGAGAGGTACCGCGCAGCGGTCGCGCTGCGCGCCATTGCTCCCACACACACACACACACACACACACACAAGGCACAGCAGGGTGCAGGGGGGGCGCCCTGGGCAGCAATAATTACCTCACATAAAACTGGCATCATTATTAGATACTGCGGAGGCAGTATATTATAAAACCCACGCCAGTATTAAAAAAAATTAGAGGGACCGAAGCCCGCCGTCGAGGGGGTGGGGCTTGATCCTCCAGCACTAACCAGCACCATTTTCTCCACAGCTAGCTGCAGAGAAGCTGCTCCCGGACTCTCCCCTGCTGAACAAGTAACAGGGGACAAAAAAATGAGGGGGGGCACATTTATTTGGTGCAAAATATATATAAAAAGCGCTATTCAGGCTGGGACCTTGTCATATATCCCAGTGTGTGTGGGGGTGTCAGTACGTGTGTGTCGTCATGTCTGAAGCGGAAGGCTTGTCTAGGGAGGATGCAGAGCAGATGGTTGTGGTGTCTCCGTCGGCACCGCCGACACCCGATTGGTTGGATATGTGGAATGTTTTAAATGCTAATGTGACCTTATTACATAAGAGATTGGACAAAGCAGAGTCCAAAGAAAAAGCAGGGAGTCAATCCATGGCTTTGACTGTCACAAGGCCCTTCAGGGTCCCATAAACGTCCCTTTTCTCAGATAGCAGACACTGATACCGACACGGATTCCGACTCCAGTGTCGACTATGATGATACAAGGTTACACCCAAGGGTGGCCAAGAGTATTCAATATATGATTATTGCAATAAAAGATGTTTTGCATATCACAGAGGACCCCTCTGTCCCTGACACCAGGGTCTGCATGTTTAAGGAAAAGAAACCTGAGGTAACGTTTCCCCCATCTCATGAGCTGAACGCTTTATTTGAAAAGGCTTGGGAAACTCCAGACAAGAGGCTGCAGGTTCCCAAGAGAATTATTATGGTGTATCCTTTCCCCTCACAGGACAGGTTACGGTGGGAATCCTCGCCCACAGTGGACAAGGCATTGACGCGCTTGTCCAAAAAGGTTGCACTACCGTCCCCGGACACGGCAGCCCTCAAGGATCCTTCGGATCGCAGACAAGAAACTACCTTAAAATCAATTTATACGACTACGGGTGCCCTGCTCAGACCGGCAGTAGCGTCGGCATGGGTGGGTAGCGCAATTGCTGCGTGGGCAGATAACCTGTCATCTGACATTGACACCCTCGATAAAGATAGTATTCTGTTGACCTTGGGTCACATTAAGGACGCAGCGTTATATATGAGAGAGGCTGCAAGAGATATTGGGCTGTTGGGTTCAAGAGCCAATGCCATGGCAGTTTCTGCTAGACGGTCCCTGTGGACCCGTCAATGGACAGGTGATGCTGATTCAATAGAGACATATGGAGGCTTTGCCTTACAAAGGTGACATTTTATTTGGGGAGGGCCTCGCGGACCTGGTTTCCACAGCTGCCGCGGGTAAATCTTCTTTTTTGCCTTACGTTCCCCCACAGCAAAAGAAAACATCTCAATACCAGATGCAGTCCTTTCGGTCGCATAAGTTCAGAGAGGGTCGGGTCTCTTCCTTCCTCACCAGAGGTAAGGGTAGAGGGAAAAGAACACCAGCTACAGCTAGTTCCCAGGGACAAAAGTCCTCCCAGGCCTCTACAAAATCCACCGCATGACGCTGGGGCTCCACTGAGGGAGTCCGCACCGGTGGGGGCACGTCTTCGGCTCTTCAGCCAGGTCTGGTTTCAGTCAGATTTGGATCCTTGGGCGGTCGAAATTGTATCCCAGGGCTACAAACTGGAGTTCGAAGAGGTGCCTCCACACAGAATTTTCAAATCGGCCTTGCCAGCTTCTCCCCCAGAGAGGGAAATAGTTTCAGCTGCCATACAAAAGCTGTGTCAACAGCAGGTGATTATCAAGGTTGCCCTAATGCAACAGGGGAAGGGGTTTTATTCAACCCCATTTGTGGTCCCGAAGCCGGATGGCTCGGTCAGACCAATTCTGAATCTAAAATCCCTGAACCTGTATTTGAAAAGGTTCAAATTCAAGATGGAATCTCTCCGGGCAGTGATCTCCAGCCTGGAAGGGGGGGGGGGGGGGATTTTATGGTGTCACTAGACATAAAGGATGCATACCTGCATGTCCCCATATATCCGCCTCATCAGGCGTACCTGAGATTCGCTGTACAGGATTGTCATTACCAGTTTCAGATGTTGCCGTTTGGGCTTTTCACGGCCCCGAGAATTTTTACCAAGGTAATGGCGGAAATGATGGTGCTCCTGCGCAAGCAAGGAGTCACAATTATCCCATACTTGGACGATCTCCTGATAAAGGCAAGATCAAGAAATAGTTACTGAAAAGCGTGTCTTTCTAAACTGAGAGTACTACAACAGCACGGCTGGATTCTAAATCTACCAAAGTCGCAGTTGGTTCCGACAACTCGGCTGTCATTTTTGGGCATGGTTCTGGACACGGAAAAAAAAGAGGGTTTTTCTCCCAATGGAAAAAGCCCAGGAACTCCAGAACATGGTCAAGGACCTGCTAAAACCAAAAAGAGTGTCAATTCATCAATGCACTCGTGTATTGGGAAAGATGGTGGCGGCCTACGAGGCCATTCCGTTCGGCAGGTTCCATGCGAGAACTTTTCAGTGGGACCTTCTGGACAAGTGGTCAGGGTCCAATCTACACATGCATCAGAGAATAAGCCTGTCCCCCAGGGCCAGGGTATCTCTCCTGTGGTGGCTTCAGAGTGCTCACCTTCTAGAGGGTCGCAGATTCAGCATTCAAGATTGTGTTCTTGTGACCACGGATGCAAGCCTCAGAGGATGGGGAGCAGTCACACAAGGAAGAAATTTTCAGGGAATATGGTCAAGCCAGGAGGCTTGTCTACACATCAATGTACTGGAATTAAGGGCCATATACAATGGCCTACAACAAGCGGAGAATCTTCTTCGCAACCTACCCGTGCTGATTCAGACAACGTCACAGCCGTGGCGCATGTAAACCGCCAAGGCGGGACAAAGAGCAGAGCAGCAATGGCAGAAGCCACCAGGATTCTTCGCTGGGCGGAAAATCATGTAAGTGCTCTGTCAGCGGTCTTCATTCCGGGAGTAGACAACTGGGAAGCAGACTTTCTCAGCAGACACGATCTCCATCCAGGAGAGTGGGGACTTCATCAAGAGGTCTTTGCAGAGGTAACAAGTCGTTGGGGACTTCCTCAAATAGACATGATGGCGTCACGCCTCAACAAAAAGCTTCGGACGTATTGTTCCAGGTCGAGGGACCCTCAGGCAGTGTCGGTGGACGCCCTAGTGACACCGTGGGTGTTTTAGTCGGTCTATGTATTCCCTCCACTTCCACTCATCTCAAAAATATTGAGAATCATAAGACGAACAAGAGTACAGACAATACTCATCGTTACAGATTGGCCTCGAAGGGCCTGGTATTCAGATCTTCAGGAAATGCTCACAGAAGATCTGTGGCCTCTTCCTCCCAGGGAGGACCTGTTGCAACAGGGGCCCTGTGTGTTCCAAGACTTACCGCGGTTACGTTTGACGGCATGGCGGTTGAACACCAGATCCTAGCTAGGAAAGGTATTCCGGGGGAAGTCATCCCTACTCTAATCAAAGCTAGGAAGGAGATAACGGCGAAGCATTATCACCGTATCTGGAGAAAATATGTATCTTGGTGTGAAACCAAGAATGCTCCTACGGAAGATTTTCAGCTGGGTCATTTTCTCCATTTTCTACAGACAGGAGTGGCTATGGGCCTAAAGTTAGGCTCCATTAAGGTGCAGATTTCGGCCCTATCTATATTCTTTCAGAAGGAATTGGCTTCTCTCCCAGAAGTCCAGACTTTTGTAAAGGGAGTGCTGCACATCCAACCTCCTTTTGTGCCCCCAGTGGTACCGGGGGACCTTAACGTGGTGTTACAGTTCCTTAAATCACATTGGTTTGAACCTCTTCAAACGGTGGAATTAAAATTTCTCACTTGGAAAGTGATCATGTTGTTGGTCTTGGCATCTGCGAGTCGGGTGTCCGAATTGGCGGCTTTGTCGCACAAGAGCCCCTATCTGATTTTCCATGTGGATCGAGCAGAATTCAGTACTCGTCCTCAATTTCTACCTAAGGTGGTTTCGTCTTTTCATATGAACCAACCTATTGTGGTGCCTGTGGCTACAGATGACTTGGAGGATTCCAAGTCCCTTGATGTAGTCAGGGCCTTAAAAATTTATGTAGCCAGGACGGCTCGGGTTAGGGAAACAGAGGCACTGTTTGTCCTGTATGCAGCCAACAAGGTTGGCGCTCCTGCTTCTAAGCAGACTATTGCTCGCTGGATCTGTAACACGATTCAGCAGCCTCATTCTACGGCTGGATTGCAGTTAACAAATTCGGTCAAGGCCCATTCCACTAGGAAGGTGGGCTCTTCTTGGGCGGCTGCCCAAGGCGTCTCGGCATTACAGCTTTGCCGAGCAGCTACTTGGTCGGGTTCAAACACTTTTGCAAAATTTTACAAGTTTGATACCCTGGCTGATGAGGACCTCATGTTTGCTCAATCGGTGCTGCAGAGTCATCCGCACTCTCCCGCCCGGTCTGGAGCTTTGGTATAATCCCCATTGTACTTACGGAGTCCCCAGCATCCTCTAGGACGTAGAGGATGCTGGGCGCCCGTCCCAGTGCGGACTTTTTCTGCAAGGCTTGTATATAGTTGTTGCTTACATAAGGGTTATGTTACAGTTGAGATCAGTCTCTGACTGATGCTGTTTTGTTCATGCTGTTAACTGGTTTAGTATATACTATGTTGTACGGTGTGTATGGTGTGGGCTGGTATGTATCTTGCCCTTAGATTAACAAAAATCCTTTCCTCGTACTGTCCGTCTCCTCTGGGCACAGTTCTTTAACTGAGGTCTGGAGGAGGGGCATAGAGGGAGGAGCCAGTTCACACCCATCTAAAGTCTTAAGAGTGCCCATGTCTCTTGCGGAGCCCGTCTATACCCCATGGTCCTTACGGAGTCCCCAGCATCCTCTACGGACTAGGAGAAAAAGATTTACCGGTAGGTTTAAAATCTTATTTTCTTTACAAAAAAAGGAAGAAGAAAGAAGTGAGAAGTACTGCCGGGTCGACGCTGTGCGGTGTATAAGGGGTCACTGCCAAATTCCCGGTGTTTCAACTTGGGAATAAAAAAGGGTTATTCCCAGGTCAGGTGCAGTGTGAATGGATTGCCGGGTTCACCCGGGACCTGTTCACAGTATAGGCACAGTATATGCTCGATGCGACCCGGGACCTGTTCACAGTATAGGCACAGTATATGCTCGATGCGACCCGGGACCTGTTCACAGTATAGGCAGAGGCGGCATGGAGATGATCTCATCTCCCAGTTCCACCTCCACCCCCGTAGCCGCCTTTGTCCCCGTCCCCGATGGCTACAAGACCTGGCAAATTGCTAGACACTGTCTATCTATCATCCGGATACCCCATAGGGTGTGGTATAATAGATAGACAGTGTCTAGTTAGACAGTCATATGTTAGACAGTCACATGTTAGACAGTCAAAAGGTCGACATGGGCAAAAGGTCGACATAAAAAAGTAGACAGTACAAAAAGTCGACAGGGTCAAAAGGTCGACATGAAAATAGTCGACATAAAAAAGGTAGACACCTCTTTTTTTTGCATTTTGGGGTTTGTGTGAAAAGTTTTGTCATCTGGGACCACTAATTGTAGAAAGACATCCCCTCGCGGGGCTCGCTGCGCTTCGGGCACGGTGGCTTGTTGTGCTCGCCACAAAGTTGATAGCAAACTGTATGCCGACATTTTGACCCTGTCCACCTAATGTGTGTCTAACGTATAGGTGTCTATCTATTGCCTATCTAACTAGACACTGTCTATCTATCATCCGGATACCCCATAGGATTCTTAGGGGGCTGCTATGCTGTCAGATGTACCAAGCTGCGGAATGCAAAGCCTATGGGTTACACAATATGCGCAGAGTCCCTGGACAGAGTTCGCCGGGACACGCCGTATTGGGACCTGCATCCCAGTAAGTGAAACATGCTAAATTTGCTTGAAAATTAAAATTTTCACATTGCAAACATAAGCAAAAATTATTTATCACATCTGCATTAAAAAACGGATTGTTATAAATAGGGTCCAATGTATTTCCACATTTCTTTCTCCGCACACAACACAAATAATGGAGAAAACACTATTAGGAGGTTAATGTTCCCTGCGTTTTATAGAATAAGTTATAGACCTACATAAAACTCTTTATTTATTTTTTTATATAGGAAAACCTCAATGGCCCAGATGAACGGCATTGTACGGTTTGTGGCAGTTTGGAGATTTAATTACTGGGAACCAGACTGTTTCCAAGTGGCATTTAACCTCTACAGCACTGCAGGAGGGAATCACATACAAAAATGAGCATAAAATGATTAAGTCTTCCTATGAAAGATAACCCCTTTAAATAAAATTTTACACAACATATTAAAAATGTGAGATTTTCCTGATGGTTCTCATTACGTTGCAGAGTCAAACAGGGTGCCTCCCCCCTCCCTCCAGTGGCTGCAAACACCACTTTACTAATAGCTGTGGAACAGAATGGATGACATAAATCTCAGCTGTGGTGAAACGCGTCAGTTTTATAGGATAGTGGTCATCAGCTGGGCTCTTTATGTGCAGATTATGAGAAGTCTGATGCATTTGGCACAGAACAGCAAACTGAAAAAAAAAATGGAACGGTTTGGGCAGTAAAACAAAACAGAAACATGAATATCTTCACATGGAAGGATGGAATTATAAAAATTTTTTTTTTTAAAAAGACATAAACAAGAACACAAAAACAAGATGAATTTATGCTCGCAACAAAGATACCGCAGACCCACAGGGGAAAGAAAGGGAATTCCGCAATGGGTGACATCAACCCCGACACCACTGCACAAGCATAGTCCGATAACTGCGCTATAGTGCGGACAGGTGCCCAACCTGTCATAAAAGTGATCAAATTAGCGATCATTTTGCTTCTAACACATCACACGTATGGGCTACTAAAACAGCACCTGCCTCTAGATTTGATTAATCTTAAATCCCTTTGATGCGTACATTTCTTATATGTCCTGATAAATAATAAATATGCCTCATAGCATCATTATAAATAAAAACACCAACTGCTAAATTTAAATTTAATTTGAAACTAGGCGATGGTCCCAGAACAGACTCCCGTTGCCTGGTCAGATACTGGTATACTGGAGCCTAGTGCCTGGGTCCTAGCGCCATACAACCACAATGGCTCAGTCAGTGAGTGTGTAATAAATAATACAGGAATGTGGTACAGTGCCACAAAAGGGTGTGTGAGGGTGAGAGACGGCAGGGTACAGGGCTGGGAGTTTCAGAGAGAATGTCATCACATGGGGACAGAAACAGAAGATGTCTATCTGCTCAGGAATAATTGTCACCACACTACTCGGTCACTAGAAGTGACATCACGCTGAAGGCCGTGTAACCTAAAGCTTTATTTTAGGTTATCTGTGTAGATTTATCAGTTCCATCTCTCCGGGCTGTTGGTGTTGTGACCAACCTTCATTTTTCCTGCCGTCAATTATATTTTTGTGGTCAAGGACACCCATCCATACCCATAGTTCTATTGCAGTACCTGCCACATGCACAAATCGGCAATGCTGCAAAAATAGGAGTTGCTTTATCAAATGGCCCTAAATTCTGCAAAAACATGGTATTTTATAGGGTACAAAGCTTTTGCCTTTTTATCTAAGCTCTCATCCTGGTGAAATGATGTAGTTATGTGACCGGCGGTCAGGAGACCACCTCCATCCCGGACCATCACTATCCCGACGGTCGACATGCCGACCAACAGAGACTATTCCCACTTGTGCGTGACGATGACACCCATAGAGTGTGAATAGAGCCTGTGGCGAGCGCAGCAAGCCCGCAAGGGGCTTTGTTGCGCTCGTGCCCCCCTTGCCGGGCATCTAATTGCCGGTATCCCGCCATCGATATTGTGGCCAGCGGGTCACACATACCCAACCCCCGGTGAAGGCTATTGCAAGTGATCAGGTCCGTAACTAGCGTGCAAAGCATGCGGAAGCCTAATTATCATGGACAGCTGTTCTACAAAGTCCAGCAGCTGCCCTCTGATCGCAGACACCATCTCAGGATTTATATACAACAGAAAAAAGCATTTAGAAATTTAGGGGTACATTTACTAAGCAGTGATAAGAGCGGAGAAGTGAGCCAGTGGAGAAGTGCCCATGGCAACCAATCAGCACTGAAGTAACATCTATAATTTGCATACTATTAAATGATACAGAGCTGCTGATTGGTTGATGGGGAAATTTCCCAACTGGCTCACTTCTCCACTCTTATCACTGCTTAGTAAATGTCCCCCTTATTTTGCTTGTTTTTTTATTAGTACTTAAAACAGACAAAAAAACAAAGCAATTTATTTTGATGGACTCTGGGACTGGAAATCTACACTAAAGTTGGTTACAGACTGGGCAATAAATTGTCCGTTTGAGTGAACAGCCGAAAGGCATTCGGGGGGTATTCAATTGTTTGAAAAGTCAGTTGGGAGTCTTTTTTTTTCTTGTCTATTAGAAAATGGCACCCAACTGCCTTTTCAAACAATTGAATTTCACCCTATGGGGGACATTTACTAAGCAGTGATAAGAGCGGAGAAGTGAGCCAGTGGAGAAGTTGCCCCATCAACCAATCAGCAGCTCTGTATCATTTTATAGTATGCAAATTCTAGATGTTACTTCAGTGCTGATTGGTTGCCATGGGCAACTTCTCTACTGGCTCACTTCTCCGCTCTTATCACTGCTTAGTTCACGGACATATCGTGTAGGCTGTTCAGCACAGCCGATGGCCAATACTGTATATCTATAGATATATTGACGCATCTGGGTGTGTGTACGGGCGGTACGCCGGCCTCCCGTACACTTGCCGCGGGGACTGAAGTCACAGATGACCGTCCACTAGTGACATCAGGATGACACATCGAACAGCCGACTGGTAAGTGTGTATGCTTACCTGGGTCGGGCCCTCTGTCAGCACAATGGCGGGTACACTGACGTGTCGTCACAGCTTATGTCCAGTCTTTCAATCACTGAGCATATTCAAGCATTGATATGCCGGTGTACGCATGCCCAACTTGGTGAATAACTAGCCTGGCAATCTACTGCATAAGATTACTATTACCTCTGCTGACTAGTGTCGCTGAGAAGCCAAGCATCGCTCAGCTGTACCGTGTCTTATCTTTATTATTTCAAATATTGTAATAAAGATATTTACTGGAAAAAAAATTATGAAATAATAATAATTGTAAAAAACCCACAATGTGATGGACACACAAGCTGATCACATTTTAAAAAGGAGATTTATGGTAAATTTACCATTGTTAAATTTCTTTCTGCGAGGTACACTGGATTCCACAGGGAATAACATCGGGGTGTAGAGTTGGATCTTGATCCAAGGCACCAACAGGCTAAAGCTTTGACTGTTACCAGGATGCACTGCATCGCCTCCTCTATAGCCCCGCCTCCAAGCACTGGAGCTCAGTTTCGTTAACCAGTCCAATGCAGTAGCAGGTAAAATAGAGACGGTAGATGTTGGCCACATAGAACCACATTCTCACGACAGGAGAAGGAACCAGCGGCTAATGCCATACAAACCCAAAGAAGCTAAGTGTGTCAGGGTGGGCGCCCTGTGGAACCCAGTGTACCTCGCAGAAAGAGATTTAACAATGGTAAGTCTACCATAAATCTCCTTTTCTGCAGCAGGGTACACTGGTATTCCACAGGGAATAACATCGGGGATGTTCTAAAGCAGTTCCTCAAGGAAGGGGACGTACTGTAGCGGGCACAAGAACCCGGCGTCCAAAGGAAGCATCCTGGGAGGCAGAAGTATCAAAGGCATAGAACCTGATGAACATGTTCACAGGGGACCACGTAGCCGCCTTGCACAATTGTTCTGCTGATGCGCCACGGCAGGCCGCCCAAGAAGGTTCAACCGACCGAGTAGAATGGGCCTTAATTGCAGCAGGAGCTGGGAGTCGAGACTGCGCATAAGCTTGTGCAATCACCATTCTAATCCATCGGGCCATGGTCTGCTTATTCGCAGGCCAGCCACGTTTGTGAAAACCAAAAAGTACAAAAATGGAATCAGACCTCCTGAAGGAGGCAGTCCTTTCTACATAAACACGGAGAGCACGTACCACATCCAAAGATTTTTCTTTGGACGATAAACCAGAAGAGGTGTAGGCCGGAACCACAATCTCCTGGTTAAGGTGAAAAGATGATACCACCTTAGGCAAATAACCTGAGCGAGTTTGAAGAACAGCCCGGTCACGGTGAAAAATCAGAAAGGGTGGACGACAGGACAAAGCGCCTAAGTCCGACACCCTCCTAGCAGAGGCAATAGCCAACAGAAAAACAACCTTAAGCGTAAGGCATTTAAGGTCCAAAGATTCAAGAGGTTCAAATGGAAACTCTTGTAGGGCATTCAAGACGACAGACAGATCCCATGGAGCCAGAGGAGGGAGATAGGGAGGTTGAATTCGCAGAACACCCTGAGTGAAAGTATGAATGTCAGGAAGGGATGCAATTTTCCACTGAAACCACAACGACAAGGCAGATATATGAACCTTGAGGGAGGTCAGACGAAGGCACAAATCTAGGCCTTGCTGGAGAAAAGCCAAAAGTCTGGAAGTTTTGAAAGCATACGCATGATAATTCTTAGCAGCACACCAAATGAAGTAAGAATTCCAGACCCTGTAATAAATCCAAGCTGAAGCTGGTTTACGTGCTTTCAACATAATTTGAATGACTGCCTCAGAGAATCCTTTTGCTCTCAGGAGTGATGCTTCAAGAGCCACGTCGTCAAAGTCAGTCTGGCCAGGTCCGGGTAGACACAAGGGCCCTGAACAAGGAGGTCTGGGCATTGAGGAAGTAGAAGAGGACGCTCTATCGAGAGATCCAGCAGGTCTGGGAACCAATGTTGTCTGGGTCACGCTGGAGCGACAAGAAGTAGTATTTCTCCTTCTTGCTTGAACTTCCATATTACCCTGGGCAGGAGTGACACTGGAGGGAACACGTATGGCAGCCGAAAGTTCCATGGAATTGCTAGTGCATCCACGAACGCTGCTTGAGGATCCCTCGTCCTTGCTCCGAAGACTGGAACCTTGTGATTGTGTCGAGATGCCATCAGGTCTACATCTAGTAGGCCCCACTTGTCCACTAGGAGTTGAAAGACTTCGGGATGAAGACTCCACGCTCCGGCATGCACGTCCTGATGACTGAGGAAGTATGCTTCCCAGTTGAGGACTCCCGAAAATAAGATTTTAAACCTACCGGTAAATCTTTTTCTCGTAGTCCGTAGAGGATGCTGGGGACTCCGTAAGGACCATGGGGATAGACGGGCTCCGCAGGAGACATGGGCACTTTAAGAAATACTTTAGGTCTGGGTGTGCACTGGCTCCTCCCTCTATGCCCCTCCTCTAGACCTCAGTTAGAGAAACTGTGCCCAGAGGAGACGGACAGTACGAGGAAAGGATTTTTGTTAATCCAAGGGCAAGATTCATACCAGCCACACCAATCACACCATATAACTTGTGTACCTATTAAACCGTTAACAGTATGAAAAAACAACGTAGCATCAGTCCAACCTGATGAAACTATAACATAACCCTTATGTAAGCAAAACTATATACAAGTCTCGCAGAAGTAGTCCGCACTTGGGACGGGCGCCCAGCATCCTCTACGGACTACGAGAAAAAGATTTACCGGTAGGTTTAAAATCTTATTTTCTCTAACGTCCTAGAGCATAGGTTCTCAAACTCTGTCCTCAGGACCCCACACAGTGCATGTTTTGCAGGTAACCCAGCAAGTGCACAGGTGTATTAATTACTCACTGACACAGTTTAAAAGGTCCACAGGTGGAGCTAATTATCTCACTTGTGATTCTGTGAGGAGACCTGCAAAACATGTACCGTATGGGGTCCTGAGCACTGAGTTTGAGAACCTGTGTCCTAGAGGATGCTGGGGACTCCGTAAGGACCATGGGGATTATACCAAAGCTCCCAAACGGGCAGGAGAGTGCGGATGACTCTGCAGCACCGAATGAGCAAACCTTAGGTCCTCCTCAGCCAGGGTATCAAACTTATATAACTTTGCAAAGGTGTTTGAACCCGACCAAGTAGCAGCTCGGCACAGTTGTAGTGCCGAGACCCCTCGGGCAGCCGCCCAAGACGAGCCCACCTTCCTTGTGGAATGGGCCTTGACCGATTTTGGTAACGGCAATCCAGCCGTAGAATGCGCCTGCTGAATCGTGTTACAGATCCAGCGAGCAATAGTCTGCTTCGAAGCAGGGGCGCCAACCTTGTTGGCTGCATATAGGACGAACAGTTCTTCCGTTTTCCTGACTCTAGCCGTTCTGGCCACATAAATTTTCAAAGCCCTGACTACATCAAGGGACTCGGAATCCTCCAAATCTCGTGTAGCCACAGGCACCACAATAGGTTGGTTCATATGAAAAGATGACACCACCTTAAGCAAGAATTGAGGACGGGTCCGCAATTCCGCCCTGTCCACATGGAAAACCAGATAGGGGCTTTTATGAGACAAAGCCGCCAATTCCGACACTCGCCTAGCCGAAGCCAAGGCTAATAACATGACCACCTTCCAAGTGAGATATTTTAACTCCACCGTTTGAAGTGGTTCAAACCAGTGCGACTTAAGGAAATTCAACACCACGTTAAGATCCCAAGGCGCCACCGGAGGTATAAAAGGAGGCTGAATATGCAGCACTCCCTTCACAAAAGTCTGTACTTCTGGGAGAGAAGCCAATTCTTTTTGAAAGATAAGGGCGAAATCTGAACCTTAATGGAGCCTAATTTTAGGCCCAAATTCATTCCAGTCTGTAGGAAGTGAAGGAAACGGCCCAGATGGAATTCTTCCGTAGGAGCATTCCTGGCCTCACACCAAGAAACATATTTTCGCCATATCCGGTGATAATGTTACGCTGTCACGTCTTTCCTAGCCTTTATCAGAGTAGGAATGACCTCATCCGGAATTCCCTTTTCCGCTAGGATCCGGCGTTCAACTGCCATGCCGTCAAACGCAGCCGCGGTAAGTCTTGGAACAGACATGGCCCCTGTTGTAACAGGTCATGTCTTAGAGGAAGAGTCCACGGATCTTCTGTGAGCATTTCCAGCAGATCCGGTTACCAGGTCCTTCGTGGCCAATATGGAACAATGAGAATTGTTCTCACTCCTCTTTGGTCTTATTATTCTCAACACCTTGGGTATAAGAGGAAGAGGAGGAAACACATAGACCGACTGGAACACCCACGGTGTCACTAGGGCGTCTACTGCTACCGCCTGAGGGTCTTTTGATTTGGCGCAATACCTCTGTAGCTTTTTGTTGAGGCGGGACGCCATCATGGGCAGTACGGATGGTGTAATGGTTAGCATTACTGCCTCACAGCACTGAGGTCATGGGTTCAATTCCCACCATGGCCCTAACTGTGTGGAGTTTGTATATTCTCCCCGTACTTGCGTGGGTTTCCTCCGGGTACTCCGGTTTCCTCCCACAATCCAAAAATATACTGGCAGGTTAATTGGCTCCCAACAAAATTAACCCTAGGGTGAATGTGTGTGCGTATACATGTGATAGGGAATATAGATTGTAAGCTCCACTGGGGCAGGGACTGATGTGAATGGCCAATTCTCTGTAAAGCGCTGCGGAATATGTGTGCGCTATATAAATAACTGGTAATAATAATAATAATAATAATCATGTCTATCTGGGGCAGTCCCCACTGACTTGCAATCTGTGCGAAGACTTCCCGATGAAGTCCCCACTCCCCTGGATGCAGGTCGTGTCTGCTGAGGAAGTCTGCTTCCCAGTTGTCCACTCCCGGAATGAACACTGCTGACAGTGCGCTTACATGATTTTCCGCCCAGCGAAGAATCCTAGCGGCTTCCGCCATTGCCACTCTGCTCCTTGTGCCGCCTTGGCGGTTTACATGAGCCACTGCGGTGATGTTGTCTGACTGGATCAGAACTGGTTGGTCACGAAGTAAGTTCTCCGCTTGACGTAGGGCGTTGCATATGGCCCTCAGTTTCAGGATGTTGATTTGAAGACAAGTCTCTTGACTTGTCCAAAGTCCTTGGAAGTTTCTTCCCTGTGTGACTGCTCCCCACCCTCTGAGGCTCGCGTCCGTGGTCACCAGGATCCAATCCTGAATGCCGAACCTGCGGCCTTCCAAAAGGTGAGCACTCTGCAGCCACCACAGGAGAGATACCCTGGCCCTGGGGGACAGGGTGATCAGCTGATGAATTTGTAGATGTGACCCGGACCACTTGTCCAATAGGTCCCATTGGAAAGTCCTTGCATGGAACCTGCCGAAGGGAATGGCTTCGTATGTTGCCAACATTTTTCCCAGGACTTGAGTGCAATGATGCACAGACACTTGTTTTGGCTTCAATAGGTTCTTGACTAGAGTCATGAGTTCCTGAGCTTTTTCTATCGGAAGAAAAACCCTTTTCTGGTCTGTGTCCAGAATCATGCCCAAGAAGGTCAGACGAGTCGTAGGAACCAGCTGTGACTTCGGGATATTAAGAATCCAGCCGTGTTGCTGTAACACCTTCAATGAAAGTGACACGCTGTTCAGTAACTTCTCTCGTGATCTCGCTTTTATGAGGAGATCGTCCAAGTATGGGATAATTGCGCAGGAGCACCATCATTTCCGCCATTACCTTGGTGAAAATCCTCAGGGCCGTGGAAAGCCCAAACGGCAACGTCTGAAATTGGGAAGGACAATCCCGTACCGCAAATCTCAGGTACGCCTGGTGAGTTGGATAAATGGGGACATGAAGGTATGCATCCTTTATGTCCAGAGATACCATAAAATCCCCCCCTTCCAGGCTGGCGATGACCGCTCTGAGCGATTCCATCTTGAACTTGAACCGTTTTAAGTATAGGTTCAGGGATTTTAATTCAATATGGGTCTGACTGAACCGTCCGGTTTCGGAACTACAAACAGGGTTGAGTAGTATGTACTAAAACAAATTTTGCACTTATCTCAATTTGCGCACTTAAGCAGCAAAGAATGGAATGGTGTCCCAAAAAAAGGGTGTTCCCTCACCCTCAAATGAACTCAGAAAAACTTTTTTAGTATGGGGCACCTTTCCCTTTGCGCTCAAAAATCCAAAGAAGAGAGAAAGAGGTCAACTTAACTTAAAAGGATGAATCCTCTATTTGTGTGTAAATCTTCACAACAGGATGCCTTGCATGTGTTATACGTAAGGAACATCCAAAGTACATACATATAGGAAAGAAAGGAGAAAAACAATCTAGTGCAATATGTTCATCACAATGTACGTCGTATGCATGGAAACGGTTTCTCACCAAAATAAAATCAGTCAGTCTGCTGTTGTTATTTCCTTCTTTTAGGAGGGGTAATTTGTAGGGGTATAAAGAACCCAGAAGGAAAAGGAGCAGGATATGCCTTGAAAAAGATCAGTAAACTGATTGAAACGCGTTGGATAAAAGAAGGAAATAACAACGGCAGACTGACCAGACGTGGACAAAGACGGGGTGCCCATTACAGGAGCTGATTCTTCCCCGGGGACTTTGAACATCTACACAGCTTTTTTAAGAGCACTTCTATTGTCCGATTTCTGGTAGGAAGCCACCTTCATAAAATCCTGGATTGTAACATCATTGAATGTCAAGTATCCATTTGTGGAAATAATGGAACATTCCTACTTTTAATTTCTGTTATTAAATGCAATTTGTTTTTAAATATATTTATTGAATTTTATTTTGGTGAGAAACAGTTTCCATGCATACGACGTACATTGTGATGAACATATTGCACTAGATTGTTTTTCTCCTTTCTTTCCTATATGTATGTACTTTGGATGTTCCTTACGTATAACACATGCAAGGCATCCTGCTGTGAAGATTTACACACAGAAATAGAGGATTCATCCTTTTAAGTTAAGTTGACCTCTTTCTCTCTTCTTTGGATTTTTGAGCGCAAAGGGAAAGGTGCCCCATACCAAAAAAGTTTTTCAGGGTTGAGTAGTATCCCTTCCCTCTCTGAAGCAGGGGGACTTCGACCACCACTTGTTGAAGACACAATTTGTGAATAGCATTTAACACTATCTCCCTTTCTAGGGGAGAAGTCGGTAGAGCCGATTTGAAAAACCGGCGAGGAGGCACCTCTTCGAATTCCAGCTTGTATCCCTGAGAAACAATTTCTATTGCCCAGGGATCCACCTGTGAGTGAACCCAGATGTGGCTGAAAAGTCAAAGACGCGCCCCCACTGGGACGGACTCCCTCAGCGGAGCCCCAGCGTCATGCGGTGGATTTTGCAGAGGCCGGGGGCCTTCTGTTCCTGGGAACCAGCTGTGCAGCTTTTTACCTCTGCCCTTACCTTTGGCAAGAAAGGACGATCCACGTACTCTTTTGCTTTTATTTGAACGAAAGGACTGCATTTGATAATGTGGCGCTTAGGTTGTGAGGGAACATAAGGCAAAAAATTCGATTTACCTGCCGTAGCTGTGGAGACCAGGTCCGAGAGCCCTACCCCAAACAATTCCTCACCTTTGTAAGGTAAGACCTCCATATGTCTTTTTGAGTCGGCATCACCTGTCCACTGCCGGGTCCAGAGGACTAGTCTAGCAGAAATTGACATAGCGTTTATTCTGGAACCCAGTAAACTTATGTCTCTTTGAGCATCTCTCATATATAAGACAGCATCCTTTATATGGCCTAGGGTCAATAAAATGGTATCCTTATCTAGGGTCTCAATTTCCGCTGATAAGGAATCTGTCCATGCTGCTACAGCGCTACAAACCCAGGCCGACGCAATTGCCGGTCTGAGTAATGTACCAGAATGTGTGTAAATGGATTTCAAGGTAACCTCCTGCTTGCGGTCAGCAGCATCCTTGAGGGTAGCCGTATCTTGGGATGGCAGCGCTATCTTTTTTGACAAGCGTGTCAACGCTTTGTCCACCTTAGGTGAGGATTCCCACCGTATCCTGTCCGTTGGCGGGAAAGGATACGCCATAAGAATCCTTTTGGGAATCTGCAGTTTTTTGTTTGGAGATTCCCATGCTTTTTAACATAATTCGTTCAACTCATGTGAGGAGGGAAAAGTTACCTCAGGCTTCTTTCCCTTATACATGTGTACCCTCGTGTCAGGGACAGGGGGTTCCTCTGTGATATGCAACACTTCTTTTATTGCAATAATCATATATCGAATACATTTAGCCACTTTTGGCTGTAACTTTGCATCATCGTAGTCGACACTGGAGTCCGAATCCGTGTCGGTATCTGTGCCTCCTATCTGGGATAGTGGGCGCTTCTGAGATCCTGAAGGTCCCGGCGACATAGGGACAGACATGGGTTCACTCCCTGACTGTTCCTTAGCTTCAGCTTTGTCTAATCTTTTGTGCAATAAGTTCACACTAGCACTTAAAACATTCCACATATCCATCCAGTCAGATGTCGGCACCGCCGACGGAGACCTCACATTCATACGCTCCCCTTCCTTCCTAGGTGAGCCTTCTACCTCAGACATGTCGACACACGCGTACCGACACACCACACACACAGGGAACCTCTCATCTGAAGATCGTTTCCCCACCAGGCCCTTTGGAGAGACAGAGAGAGAGTATGCCAGCACACAAACCAGCGCTATATGACCCTGGAAAAAAAAACACTAAATGTTTAACCAGTAGCGCTGTTTATACTTTATATCCGCCAAATTTGTGCACCCCCCCCCCCCTCACTTAAAACCCCTCTATCACCGTGTATTAGCAGGGGAGAGTCCAGGGAGCTTCCTCTCAGCGCTGTGCTGTGGAGAAAAATGGCGCTGGTGAGTGCTGAGGGAGAAGCCCCGCCCCCTCGGCGTCGGGCTTCTGACCCGCTCAAAATTCCTGAAAACTGGCGGGGGCTCTGTTAAATACATGTACAGTGCCCATCTGTACATGTATATACTTATTTTGCCAATAGAGAGGTTTTATTGCTGCCCAGGGCGCCCCCCCTGCACCCTTACAGTGACTGCGGTGTGTGTGGTGTATGGGAGCAATGGCGCACAGCTTTACTGCTGTGCGTTACCTCAGTGAAGATCATGAAGTCTTCTGCCGCCTCTGAAGTCTTCTTTTCTTCTCATACTCACCCGGCTTCTATCTTCCGGCTCTGCGAGGAGGACGGCGGCGCGGCTCTGGGACGGACGGCGAGGGCGAGACCTGCGTACCAATCCCTCTGGCGCTAATGGTGTCCAGCAGCCTAAGAAGCAGAGCCTTGAAACTCACAGAAGTAGGTCTGTTTTTCTCTCCTCAGTCCCTCGATGCAGGGAGTCTGTTGCCAGCAGGCTCCCTGAAAATAAAAAACCTAACAAATATACTTTCTGACCGGAAGCTCAGGAGAGCTCCCTGTAGTGCACCCATCTCCTCTGGGCACAGTATAAAACTGAGGTCTAGAGGAGGGGCATAGAGGGAGGAGCCAGTGTACACCCAGACCTAAAGCCTTTCATTAAAGTGCCCATGTCTCCTGCGGAGCCCGTCTATCCCCATGGTCCTTACGGAGTCCCCAGAGTCTAGGACGTTAGAGAAATGAACACTGCCTATATTGTAGAATTTTTGACACTTCTATCATTGCCATGCACCTCCGAGTGCCGCCTTGATGCTTCAATAGCTTTTGCAACCCAAGAGGCTGCTATAGTGGGTCTATGCACAGCACCGGTAAGTGTGTAGATATACTTCAGGCATCCCTCCACACGCTTATCCATCGGTTCCTTCAGTGAAGTGACACTGGTGACAGGCAGAGTAGAAGACACCACGAGACGGGTGACATGAGAGTCCAGCGGCGGTGGACTTTCCCACTTGCTACTCAACTCCACAGTGATAGGATAACGAGAAAACATCCTTTTAGACAGGGAAAATTTCCTTCCTGAAGATGACCAGGATTCCTGGCGTATGTCAATCAAGAGGGCAGAATGAGGTAAAACTACTTTAGCAACCTTCTGATGTTTAAACCTAGCAGGTTTCTTAGATGTAGCAGGAGATTCAATCTCATCCTCAATCTGCAGGATCAGCTTGATAGCCTCCACTAGTTCAGGAACATCAACCTGAGTTGTAGATTCCTCATCAGAAACAAATGTATCAGAATCTAAAGGATCAGTATAATCCCCATCCTCATCGGAAGAATCATCCGAAATATTAGTGGATTGTGATGAAGAAATGGCACCAGGTAGAGCAGGCTTTTTCAACCAGTGTGCCGTGGCACACTAGTGTGCCGCGACCAGTTGCAAGGTGTGCCGCGGAGCCAGAGCAGCTTCCTGTACCTTCAGAGTGAACTGTTGGCCCAGGCTCTTCTTAGAGGATCAGTCGTGCTGCAGCCGTGACCTATGCCTTGATGACGTGGCAGTGTGATATCATAGGTCACGGTCGCCGCCTCTCACCACCCAGCCAGCCCACCCGCCTGTATACACATCTTCCAGTTCCCGCCTGCATCCACAGCTTTCCTTGCCCACCCACTTCCACACCTGCCCGACCACCCGCTACTCAGTATTCGCAGCACTCCACTATGAACAACCCCCACCAATGAGGGACAGGGAGGAGGACAGCTGACTGGTAGGGGCTAATATTTGTTATGTTATTTCTCCTGCAGGGAGCAATAGGATTATGGATTTATGGGGGGAACAATGTGAATAATTAATGTGGGGAGCAATAGGATTTATGTGGGGAGAAATGTGATTGATTTATGTGTGAGCAACATGATTTATGTGGGGAGCAATGTAATTGTTTTTCCTGTGTAGGCCAATGTATGTGTGGATTCTTTTTTTTACTGTGAGGGCCAATGTGTGGGGTTTTTTTTGTGGGTAAGGGGGGGGGGGGGGGGACGTACTGATGGTGTGCCTTGGCAATTTTAAAATATTGTTCGGTGTGCCGCGAGTAAAAAAAGGTTGAAAATCACTGAGGTAGAGCATGTTACACACATTGCACCAGGTAGAGCACGTTACACACATTGCACCATTTAGAGCACGTTACACACATTGCACCAGGTAGAGCACGTTACACACATTGCACCAGGTAGAGCACGTTACACACATTGCACCAGGTAGAGCACGTTACACACATTGCACCAGGTAGAGCACGTTACACACATTGCACCAGGTAGAGCATGTTACACACATTGCACCAGGTAGAGCATGTTACACACATTGCACCAGGTAGAGCACGTTACACACATTGCACCAGGTAGAGCACATTATACACATTGCACCAGGTAGAGCATGTTACACACATTGCACCAGGTAGAGCATGTTACACACATTGCACCAGGTAGAGCATGTTACACACATTGCACCAGGTAGAGCATGTTACACACATTGCACCAGGTAGAGCACGTTACACACATTGCACCAGGTAGAGCATGTTACACACATTGCACCAGGTAGAGCACGTTACACACATTGCACCAGGTAGAGCATGTTACACACATTGCACCAGGTAGAGCACGTTACACACATTGCACCAGGTAGAGCACGTTACACACATTGCACCAGGTAGAGCACGTTACACACATTGCACCAGGTAGAGCACGTTACACACATTGCACCAGGTAGAGCACGTTACACACATTGCACCAGGTAGAGCACATTATACACATTGCGCCAGGTAGAGCACGTTACACACATTGCGCCAGGTAGAGCACGTTACACACATTGCACCAGGTAGAGCACGTTACACACATTGCACCAGGTAGAGCATGTTACACACATTGCACCAGGTAGAGCATGTTACACACATTGCACCAGGTAGAGCATGTTACACACATTGCACCAGGCAGAGCACGTTATACACATTGAACCAGGCAGAGCACGTTATACACATTGCGCCAGTTAGTGTTCTATACACATTGCGCCAGGTAGAGCATGTTATACACATTGCACCAGGTAGAGTATGTTATACACGTTTTATATGGTAGCAGGGAGTAGGGACAGAGAGGCACCAGGGAGTAGGGACAGAGGTAGCAGGGAGTAGGGACAGAAGGAGGCACCAGGGAGTAGGGACAGAGAAAGGCACCAGGGAGTAGGGAGAGAGATAGCTGGGAGTAGGGACAGAGAGAGGCACCAGGGAGTAGGGACAGAGGTAGCAAGGAGTAGGGACAGAGAGAGGCACCAGGGAGTAGGGAGAGAGATAGCTGGGAGTAGGGACAGAGAGAGGCACCAGGGAGTAGGGACAGAGAGAGGCACCAGGGAGTAGGGGCAGAGGGAGTAGGGACAGAGAGAGGCACCAGGGAGTAGGGACAGAGGCAGTAGGGACAGAGAGAGGCACCAGGGAGTAGGGACAGAGGGAGTAGGGACAGAGAGAGGCACCAGGGAGTAGGGACAGAGGGAGTAGGGACAGAGAGAGGCACCAGGGAGTAGGGACAGAGGGAGTAGGGACAGAGAGAGGCACCAGGGAGTAGGGACAGAGGGAGTAGGGACAGAGAGAGGCACCAGGGAGTAGGGACAGAGGGAGTAGGGACAGAGAGAGGCACCAGGGAGTAGGGACAGAGAGAGTCACCAAGGTGTAGGGACAGAGAGAGTCACCAGGGAGTAGGGACAGAGGGAGTAGGGACAGAGAGAGTCACCAGGGAGTAGGGACAGAGAGGCAGGAGAGAGTGCAGCCCTGTACCCCCATTGGGGAGCACCACTGTGCCGACACTCTCCAGGGACCAGGCACCCACCGCGTACCTGTAAAAAGAGCACTCCGGGCTCCTCCATGGATACTGCCAACAACAGCAGCGGAGCCAAGCCGGGGGGTATTAGGGAAGAACACGTACTGTGGATCAGTCACCTTCCCTGGCCAGCTCGTCTCTCTCCATCCCGGTGCCCAGAGCTCTCCCTCCTCGACCCCACAAGACTCAGGCAGGCCGCGCCGCAGCACTCATTAGGGCAGTCCGGGGATTGGCATGAGGTCTACACCGTCGCCAGCCTGGAGTCAGAGGATGCGACCAGGGGGGAGCGGAAAACACGGAGGGGGGGGGGGGCGCCTGGGTGGGGAGGGAGAAGAGGGGAATCAGTGCGAAGAGCGGCCGCAGCATCCAGCCGGGGGCACAGGGACCGAATTGCCCCCACCTAGGTATATGCAGCAGCAGAGTCAGCCGGGCGGGTGTCCAGTGGGCTGCCAGGGAGCAACGGAGTCACGGCCACGCTACTTGAGGAGGGAGTCACCTGCAGCCGTTATTCGTGGGGAAGGGGGTACATGCAGAGCAGAGGATGAGGGGAGGGCGGGAGATCACACTCTTCATGGTCTCCGCCCCTTCCAAGTTCCTCCCTCTGTTGTTGTGGAGACCTGACTGATGGATAGCACAGGACAGCGCTGCGGGTCAGAGCGCGTCCTGAGGGACCCAGCATTTTTTTATTTTTGCGTCTCCACCATCAATTTTGGAGTAAAATACGCGCTATAGTGCGTTTTTGCAATCACTGCCTTGTATTAAATATTCATATAGTAGTGCACTTGTTCTTAACTAACGCTGTCTAAATGACATGTAGAATACTTAAGTGTCCTGTAATGCACAGCGCTGACGATGCAGGCGGCATTACAGAGGAGACAGTGCCCAGCAGCCCCAGGATCAGCGCAGCTATATGAAATGGCGCCCAAACACTGACAGGGAGTGAGGGAGAGAGAGAGATGCAGCTCCAGGGCGTAAACACCAGCTGCAGATGGCGCCTGGGGCTGGGGGAGTGGCTACAGCTCAGCGCCTTATCCCCTCTGCTGGACTTCACCACCGGGTACTATGGAGCCTATAACAAACGGATTTTAGTAAATCCGACCTGTGCTCCCTGCCCTGGTGGATATAGTGGGGTCCCTGAGCAGTACAGAGTCCACGCCAGTGACGCGATCCGTCTCCTGGGACCGCGACCGGATTGCGATTTACCGGCGGGTCCCACCTGGGGACCCTCTTACCTCCTCCCTGAAGTGCGGCCACGCGATCCAGGAGAACGTCAGCGGTGTGTGCCTGATGACCGGGGTGCCTCCGCTGTAAGAACCAGGCCGCGGGAGTATACAGCGCCGTTGGGGGGAGGTGATGGAGCTGCAGCACAGAATGTCAACATGACATATACTGCATCAAATGCTTGTGCTGTGGCCCTTGAAGTCTTCTAAAAAAGCTCTTTTCAGGGCTGCCTAGCGCAGCCCCACCTGTTGGCTGCCTGCAGGCACCAACTTACAAACTGAGCTCCAGTGCCTGGAGGCGGGGCTATAGAGGAGGTGTGCAGTGCATCCTGAGAACAGTCAAAGCTTTAGCCTGTTGGTGCCTCGGATCAAGATCCAACTCTACGCCCCGATGTTATTCCCTCTGGAATACCAGTGTACCCCGCTGCAGAAATAATAATAAAAAAAAGTAAACCCCCCCCTCCCCAAACATACTTACCAGTCCCAGGAGCCTGTGATCGGTGCTCCGGTGTGGGCTTCTGGTCATCGGGACCTCCTGTGCAATGCTGTGACCCCGGTGCAGTAAAGTGATGCTGCTCACTTAACAGCACCGGGGGTCACAGCATAGCACAGGAATTGATGTCCGGAGCACCGATCACCTGCTCCTGGGACTGGCAAGTATGTTTACCGGTAGGGGGGGGGGTGAGACGCTGGGGAAGGTGGCGGGGGGAGTTGTGATGGCGCATGCGCAGCAGGAAATTGGGAAGTTTGTTCCGAAAAATACCCCGATAGTGCTGCGGACGGCATTCACAGGGACAGAGCTTGCTAACAAAGCTCTGTCCCTGCATGCGATTATTGATACATCCATGCGATGTATACAATAATCGCATTGCAGATGGTGATAACTTGGCCTCAACTCAAGGTATGGTCGTCAGCAGAGGTAAACCCATGACGCGTACATTATGGCAGGAGGGGCCTACCTGGGACCAGGTGCACACACAGAATGTCACTCCCACATACTGTAGCTGCATTCCTTCACTGCAAATCACAGACCCTCTCATCCAATTTGCTCCATATCCCATTAACTGCAATCCGATTACAGAGCCGCTCTCAGCAACCGGCAGAGTGGAGGAAACGAACAGCACAATGGGAATATAGTGATACAAGTGAGAAACACCGTCTGCCCATGTCCGCTTAGTACCTGCTGGGTAAAGGGACAGAGCCTCCCACAGGATAACACAAACAGTACGGCTATCGCCTTATACTCAGCATGTCCCTTTCTAGTGATACAATTTAATGGAGTATGTGCATTTTGTAATGTTCAGTCTTAGGGGGTGATTCCAACCCGATCGCTGCTGTGCGTGTTCGCACAGCGGGCGATCAGCTCATAACTGCGCATGCACCGCAATGCGCACACGCGTCGGACAATAACAACGGGCACAGCCGGTCAGCAACAGGATGGTGCGAAAATTTCGATCACACGGGTGTTCGCCAGGTAATTGACAGGAAGAGGACGTTTGTGGGTGGTAACTGACCGTTTACTAGAGGTGTCCGGAAAAACGCAGGCATTCCCAAGTGTTTTTAGGGAGGGTATGTGACGTCAGCTCCGGCCCCGATCACCCTGTTCTCATCGCACTGTAGGAGCAAGTCCTGGGCTGCGCACACACTGCACACAGCGGATTTTTGCAGGAGATGAGTGCAATTCTGATGCTTTTCTCACTGTCGTCTTCCTCCATGATTGTAAATTGCGCGGTGTCGCTTCCCTCGTTTTGCATACAGTTTTCAGACTCTTATTAGTGTATTACACAATACACCATACTTTACTATATTTGTCGGGTATCATTATCCACATCTGGATTTACTCTACATGTAAAAGGCAAGTAGTACCTGTGTTCCGTATGCAATGCTCAGCGGCTGTTCCTGTTCTGAGTGCATGGTCATGGGCTGCGATATGCTGCAGGGATGTAGTTGATTTGACGGTGGTCGGGATCCCGGCAGTCAGGATACCAACGCCGGAATCCCGACCGCTGACAATGCCGCCAGTTGGCATGCCAAGTAACAGGGACTATCCCTACTCATGGGTGTCCACGACACCCACCGTGCAAGAGTAGACCTGTGGTGAACCACCAAGCCCGCAAGGGGCTCCGTTGCGCTCGCCTGCCCCCATCCCCCCCTCGCCGCCGCGATGTCAGGGTCGGTATACTGACCTCCGGGATCCCGAACTCCGGCATTACAGCCCCAAGCCGTGCTGCGTTATGTCACTGTAACCGGGATGCGTTTGGCATCCCCCAAGCCGTGTAACCATCGTAGACCCCTGACTACGTGAGAACTCCTGGACTACTGTCTGCCTGTTACATGCAACACAGTGTTCCTGAACTTTGCAGTCAGACGGATCAGCCTGACAATGGAAATCACATTCCATTTCACATGCAGCAGATGAAAGAGCGCCTTGCTTCTGGGAGCCTTCAATACACAGAATTCTTTAGCCGTGATCTTCTCTGGCTCCAGCTCAGATCCCCATATATTCTATAAGATGTGTACTGTAATCATTTCCCAGCCACGGAGGTCTTGACGTATTCCTGAGACGGAGATGCCAATAACAAGACTCCTGCAGCCTCGGCGTAGACCACGTGCCCGTGTATTGGAGAAATAAATTCAACCAGAGTAGATTTTCTTCCGCTGCAGAAACCGTCAGACAATTCCACTGGGCTGCTATTACCACTAATGCTGTACTAGAGTCAGAGGCGGAAGGTTTCCGAGCACAAGACAGATAGCAGAATGGAGGAAAGAGGAGAGATGGAAATCAGCACACACCGTAATGTCACAGGATGGAGGAATCACACTGCGCCTGATTAAGAGATGGACGCTACTGCGTCGGCTCTAGTGCCGGTTGGCTGGTTCTCCGGTTGATATAATTTGCAAATTATATTTTCAGCCTTCACCTTGGGCAGCTGCAGAAGTGCAGGCGCCGAGATGCCCATTTTTTGTGCCTTCATACGCAGTAGCGCCGCCCTGTGGGTCTGGACAGTCGGCATACCATCGCGTCCGCCATCGACCCTTGCACCAGCCTATGGTGTCCATCACTTTGCCTTTCAAGTTCTGTCACCTACTCTCCCCATGGCAACAGCACCGTGGTGCGTACACTCTGTGCTACCCATGCACTGTAGGGGGGGTTAACAGAACAATTTGCGCAGTAGCAAATAATCGCTCAACTCCGCCAATATATATTGAGCTCACTTAGCATCCACCTCTGAATTAGGCCCAGTGTCTGATAAAGCAGAATTGAAAGAAATTAGTAAAGCTGGGTACACACATATACAATTATCAGGCTGATCACAGATACTGGCACAATAACCGCATAGGTACTACACGGAGCTCCAGCAACGGCTGCATTGGGAGGTCCCATCTGTGCTACAACAGTGTTCAGCTGCTTAAAAATGTAGATGTCCGACCTCCTGATCCCATAGAAGACCTTACACACTGATCAGATAATTGTTCCGAGGATCGCACCATGGAAACTTGCCCTACTCCAGCTGCAGAGTCTCAGTCATAGTCTGGCCTCCTGTGTGAGCAGATGAGTGTCTGTGTATACAACCACCTTCACCGACCTGACCGCGACACGCTACCTCTGTATATCCGCTAAGCCACCTCCCTGTCACTGCTAACGCCCCACTACATTGCCAATACAATTCTCCCTGCGTGCGCCTGAAATCAGAACAGCGACTCTGTACAGACACAATGGGGATACATGCGCGGTGTGGCTTAAGATGCATGCGCAGTACTAAGAAAACTGCTCCAGTACGTCGGACATCGGCAGTGCCTACACCGCCAAGTCAGCCCCTAGGACTCTAGACGCAGAGCACCATAAGAATTTTACATGGAAACACAAGACTGGGCTCAGATGATACATTAGAGCCCCACTCGCAGAATTTCAGTCTGTACCTCACACCTCAGCGCCTACAGCTGCTGTTTAACGGGGGAACAGTTCCCGCTTACAATAGATGTTTACACTCATGAAACGGTCTTCCCCGCGCCATTCCCACCATGAATCCCAATGTCTGGATAATGATTATACCAACATAGAAACTAACAGAACAGTGCCTCCTACTGGCCAAATTGTGCTAAATAAAAAACCCAAAGGGGCCGAGGCCGATTTGAAACTAAATTGGGCATACACTGGGCGTTATTCATGTTCAGGTGGTGTTAGCATTACTTGGAAGCATACATGGTAATGCAGCAGGAGGTGTCTGGAATAGGTAGATGCCTCTTGCATGCATGTGCGAGTCCCCGGACGCAGCAGTGGATCACTTGCGACACCATCGGCTGGCTGAGTGACCTATGAGGTCACACAGCCGGGCCGCCGCAGCTTTGTCCAAGAGGCCAGGAAATATCCCTTTGAAGGCGGAAGACCCTGATCTCAGCACTCCCACAAAACAGAGACAACACGCCCCATTTTCTGCAATGGCTGCCATCTCCGTCCCTCCCCGCCCCCAAATGGCTGTCAATCATCTGATGTCTGCAGCTGTACTGCGTCTGGCAATGCAGGACCTGTACTGCACATGGGCAGTACGGGTTTGGTCTATTTGCAAAGTACTAGCCAGCGGTACTTATGTACTTTTTTCCTGTTGCGCCAGGACCTCAGTCAGGTCCTCTGCTCCAAAGAAAGGTGCTAACTGGTTAACCCTACCAGCGGCATATGCTTTTTCCAAAGACTGAGCCACGCATGTGTACATTAAGTGCACGGCTGGCTCAGAGAAACTGCAAATGGCTCATTATGGGGGACATTTACTAAGCAGTGATAAAAGCGGAGAAGTGAGCCAGTGGAGAAGTGGCCCCATCAACCAATCAGCATCTCTGTATCATTTTATAGTATGCAAATTATAGATGTTATTTCAGTGCCGATTGGTTGCCATGGGCAATTTCTCCACTGGCTCACTTCTCCGCTCTTATCACTGCTTAGTAAATGTCCCCCTATATCCGTTATGCAGAGTAGCAACTGGCCATACTTCAGCATCTGTTTTGCTACTGTCCTCATCACCAACGCGCAGTTACACCTTACGTACCCTATAGTGGCCACAAAATATACACCTCCAAAAAGTGCAGGTTTATAGAAGTGGGGTGGTTGCCGATAGCAACCGACCAGATTCTAGCTATTATCGTCTAGAAGGTGCTTGATAAACGATAAGTACAATCTGATTGGTTTCTATGGGCAACATCTCTACTTCTATAAACCTGCACTTTAGTAAATACGCCGCATAATTTCCCTTACATCCAAATATGCCTAGCCCGCAGATGCATCTTTGCTTCCTCACCGTCCCTGTGTGAGTGCGCACCACGTGTTTCAACCTTAATGAGTAATCATTTTTAATATAGCAACTTAATCATGCGAGTAGTGCTGTTTGAAATCCGAAACAGTCTGAAAATCCATACCGAGAAGACACACCGTCAATGCATGACTTTCCCACCTGCAGAAGTGCGGCATAACAGCTGGAGAGACTATGGGGCAGATGTATTAACCTGGAGAAGGCATAAGGAAGTGATAAACCAGTGATGTGCAAGGTGATAAAGGCACCAGCCAATCAGCTCCAATATGTAAATTAACAGTTGGGATCTGATTGGCTGGTGCCTTTATCACCTTGCACATATCACTAGTTTATCACTTCCTTATGCCTTCTCCAGGTTAATACATCTGCCGCAAGGTGCCTTGACGTACTGTATATTGGCAGCACAGGACGTGGCAAATAGAGGGGCCAGGGATCTAAGGGGGACATTTACTAAGCAGCGATAAGAGCAGAGAAGTGAGCCAGTGGAGAAATTGCCCATGGCAACCAATCAGCACTGAAGTAACATCTATAATTTGCATACTATAAAATTATACAGAGTTGCTGATTGGTTGATGGAGCAACTTCTCCACTCTTATCACTGCTTAGTAAATGTCCCCTTAAGTCGGTTATTTGGCGGAGATATGCGAGAGCACTTTCCTCCCACGTGAAAGAAAAACCGCACCAACGCCACACATCTGAGCACAGAGACTGGAAGACTTGCAGATTGTAATTATGGTTTATTAACCTGAATAATGTTACCATCAAGCTGTGACACCCTGTTCTATCTCTTATGAATAGATGGGCACGCATCAACGCTGTCTGGGTCTGCAAGCTTTAAATAAAGCAGGAGAAAGATCGGAGCCGGGAGATGGGTAGGGGACGTGTTGGAGCACAGCAGAGAAACAGGAGGCATAGGAGCTTATACTGCACAAGCGTATAAGAAAGAGCCGCTTCCCGCAGCTGCCATCCCTCAGCGTCACTAACAAGCTCGGCGTTGCTCAGTGTTTGGATGCAGTGTATACATTTGAGTGTAATTATGGGTGACAAATAGGTAAATTGAAAACTGAAATCAAAGTGAAATTCTCAACTGCAGCAGTGAATTGGGTCATATCATTCCTCCCCCTTCAGCAAGCACTTTTCCCACACCTCCCTCCTCGCCGCTTGTTGCCGTCTGCGGCTGGCTCGCTTTCCCCTTCGCATCCTATGTTTATGCCTCTCCCTCCCTTCTTACTAATGACATAAATTCTTGTCATTAGGTTTTGTGGTGCTGCAAGCTCTCTAATGGATGTCAGGGGAGCTAATAATGACGGCTGGAAAATTCATTTCACAATTTCTATTTATAGAGAATTCAGGTGGGGAATAGACGAGGAGGAGAGTAAAAGGGCTGCGGGGTCCTGGCCGGGGTGAAGTGGCATCTAACACTCCATTATAACACTGTTACTCTCACTAATCTGCTCGATCCCGGGAGGCCCCAGAGCGGAGCAGCCGGTGGTGGAATAATAATGGTTAAGGTTGGGTTTGAACAACACAGAGGTGACGGCATAATATTGTGCTATCTGCTGTAAACATATGGGTAATGCCATGCAGACAGCAATTATAGCATTTCATATAGAGCCCTTGCTGTGCATTCAAATATCATTTTTAGGCCCGTCACCCGGATACGTTGCCCACCCCACCCCAGTGAAGCATGAGGCCTCCTAATTTACAAGTCTTCATAGAAGGTGCATAATCAGTCACACTCCAGCCAGGTTTTTCATGTACTCATTTCCTTCCGAAAATGACTAAATAAAATATCACAATGTGCTGACAAGATATCGCGCAGCTGGGACTGTGGAGAACTCGCTCAAGATACAGCGCATTAAGAAACGCGAGCTCCTAATGTCTCTGGCTGGATGGAGATTGACTTCCCCACCGTAATGGGCTCTTGCAGTTTGCAGGGACAGTTCCTATTCATCCCCCAGGTAAATGCAGGCAAGGCGGTGGCACCACTAAATCTCTGTCCTCGGCAGACGAGCTTGTGGCAAATCTCAGAGCAGACGACTTGAATCTGTGACACAGAGAATTACACGAGTCCCGACTGTCATAGCAAGGGGGAGATTTACACGTTTCCATCTGCTGGCTCTGGGTTGTGTGGAATACTTTCTTGAAAAATGAATGAATAAAATGACTGCAGACTCACCCCATTTATAATGTACTGCACATGGCGTCCACTTCTGGATTCCAAGACAGTTTTTGGAAAGAGAAGAGTGTACAGACTGGGGGAGGGCTGTGACAGGGACAAGGGCTATCTGAGCTGCTGCAGCTCCATCACTTCAGCACCTGAGACAGCTCCTAGCATAATACAATCTGTACAAACGGACGCTTTCAATGTACTGCCTTCATCTGTCTCACGCTGACACTTCTGCCTGAGTACACAATACCTGTTCATATTAATGTGCACTGGAAGTACAAGCCAAACAACCTAACTCTACTATATTGTGCATCTCTGCACCCAGCCTACAGCTCTGCTTATCCACCCATATGCCTAGTGCCAGGCTGCATCAGTAATGCACCCATTCAGATTTCTGGTTCCACGGTAACATCAGTTATATAGTCAGTGCCAAAGTAACAACAGTGATACATCCACTGCAAGAGCATCAACAGTTATTCACAAAGTGCCAGGCTGCAATAGTAATACACCCAGTGCCTAACTACATCAGTGCCACACTATATTAGTAATACACCCAGTGCCTAGCTACATCAGTGCCACACTATATTAGTAATACACTCAGTGACACTCAATCATTAATATACCCAGTGCCACCCTACACCAGTAATACACCCAGTGCCACACTATATTAGTAATACACTCAGTGCCACTCAATCATTAATATACCCAGTGCCACCCTACACCAGTAATACACCCAGTGCCTAGCTACATTAGTGCCACACTATATTAGTAATACACTCAGGGGCAGATGTAGTAACCTGGAGAAGGCATAAGGAAGTGATAAACCAGTGATATGTGCAAGGTGATAAAGGCAGCAGCCAATCAGATCCTAACTGTTAATTTACATATTGGAGCTGATTGGCTGGTGCCTTTATCACCTTGCACATATCACTGGTTTATCACTTCCTTATGCCTTCTCCAGGTTAATACATCTGCCCCATAGTCTCTCCAGCTGTTATGCCGCACTTTCTCGGTATGGATTTTCAGACTGTTTCGGATTTCAAACAGCACTACTCGCATGCTTAAGTTGCTATATTAAAAATGATTACTCATTGCCACTCTAAATCATTAATACATCCAGTGCCACCCTACATCAGTAGCACACCCAGTGCCACCCTACACCAGTAGCACACCCAGTGCCACCCTACACCAGTAGCACACCCAGTGCCACCCTACACCAGTAGCACACCCAGTGCCACCCTACACCAGTAGCACACCCAGTGCCACCCTACACCAGTAGCACACCCAGTGCCACCCTACACCAGTAGCACACCCAGTGCCACCCTACACCAGTAGCACACCCAGTGCCACCCTACACCAGTAATACACCCAGTGCCACTCTACACCAATAGCACACCCAGTGCCACCCTACACCAGTAGCACACCCAGTGCCACCCTACACCAGTAGCACACCCAGTGCCACCCTACACCAGTAGCACACCCAGTGCCACCCTACACCAGTAGCACACCCAGTGCCACCCTACACCAGTAATACACCCAGTGCCACTCTACACCAATAGCACACCCAGTGCCACCCTACACCAGTAGCACATCCAGTGCCGCCCTACACCAGTAGCACACCCAGTGCCACCCTACACCAGTAGCACACCCAGTGCCACCCTACACCAGTAGCACACCCAGTGCCACCCTACACCAGTAGCACACCCAGTGCCACCCTACACCAGTAGCACACCCAGTGCCACCCTACACCAGTAGCACACCCAGTGCCACCCTACACCAGTAGCACACCCAGTGCCACTCTACACCAGTAGCACACCCAGTGCCACCCTACACCAGTAGCACACCCAGTGCCACCCTACACCAGTAGCACACCCAGTGCCACCCTACACCAGTAGCACATCCAGTGCCACCCTACACCAGTAATACACCCAGTGCCACCCTACACAAGTAGCACACCCAGTGCCACCCTACACCAGTAGCACACCCAGTGCCAGCCTACATCAGTAGCACACCCAGTGCCACCCTACACCAGTAATACACCCAGTGCCACTCTACACCAATAGCACACCCAGTGCCACCCTACACCAGTAGCACATCCAGTGCCGCCCTACACCAGTAGCACACCCAGTGCCACCCTACACCAGTAGCACACCCAGTGCCACCCTACACCAGTAGCACACCCAGTGCCACCCTACACCAGTAGCACACCCAGTGCCACCCTACACCAGTAGCACACCCAGTGCCACCCTACACCAGTAGCACACCCAGTGCCACTCTACACCAGTAGCACACCCAGTGCCACCCTACACCAGTAGCACACCCAGTGCCACCCTACACCAGTAGCACACCCAGTGCCACCCTACACCAGTAGCACATCCAGTGCCACCCTACACCAGTAATACACCCAGTGCCACCCTACACCAGTAATACACCCAGTGCCACCCTACACCAGTAATACACCCAGTGCCACCCTACACAAGTAGCACACCCAGTGCCAGCCTACATCAGTAGCACACCCAGTGCCAGCCTACATCAGTAGCACACCCAGTGCCAGCCTACATCAGTAGCACACCCAGTGCCACAGTAACATCAGTAATATACCCAGTACTTGGCTGCATCAGTGCCACCCTACATCAGTAATACACCTAGTACCAGGATGCATAAGCAATACACTCAGTGCTATAGTAACAGCAGTAATATACCCAGTGCCACCCTACATCAGTAATATACCCAGGTTGCATCAGTGCCATCCTACATCAGTAATACACCCAGTGCCATCCTACATCAGTAATACACCCAGTGCCATCCTACATCAGTAATATACCCAGGTTGCATCAGTGCCATCCTACATCAGTAATACACCCAGTGCCATCCTTCATCAGTAATATACCCAGTGCTTGGCTGCATCAGTGCCATCCTACATCAGTAATACACCTAGTGCGAGCATGCATACGAAATACTCTCAGTGCCATAGTAACAACAGTAATATACCCAGTACTAGGCTGCATCAGTGCCACCCTACATCAGTAATACACCTAGTACCAGGATGCATAAGCAATACACTCAGTGCCGCAGTAATAGCAGTAATATACCCAGTGCTAGGCTGCATCAGTGCCACCCTACATCAGTAATACACTCAGTGATGCAGTAACATCCACGATATACCAAGTGCTTGGTTGCATCAGTGCCACCCTGCATCAGTAATACACCTAGTGCCAGGATGCATAAGCAATACACTCAGTGCTATAGTAATAGCAGTAATATACCCAGTGCTAGGCTGCATCAGTATTACACACATTGGCACAAAAACATCAGTAGTGGGCCCCATTGTTTGCCGTCTGCACTGCTCCCCTGGTGAAACTCATTACACTAAATCTTCATGTTAGCAGGGAGTGTAGATGCCGACTGGCAGTGAAGTGTCAACAGCCAAGTAAATTGGAATATCAAGCGCCAAGAGTGATGGATGTATGGCTGAATATTAGACATACTTTATGTCATAATGTCAGCTGCCAATTTGCCAAGGCCTCTTCCGTGTAAACTATCCTCTTAATTAGCATCTAAATCCTGCTGTGACTGGGGAAGAGATGATCATGAATCTCCGCTGTAAAGACACCCCCAATACACCCCCATCTCTTCTTACCCAGCGCTTACACAGGAACATTTCATTACCAGAGACTGCGGCTTCTCATACTGCATTGCACCGACAAGCTGGGGCAGCTCAGGTTAATCTATATACTGTATATGACAATCCATGCATGTACGCTATTACGGATAAAGGGGGTTTTCCCTGTTATTCACCAAGAGAGGGGTAACATTTACCCCTGGCTGAGACTGCTCTCTAGTCACAAATCAGAAAGGAGGCTTCAAACAAACGGCAAATGAAAGGTTTCCATGTATACATTTTAGCGGAACATGAACAATAATTGCACAATGAGCTGCATTCTGTAATGCCACAGGTGTAAAACAAAGTGAGGATTTATTTAGAGCAGGGATGGGGAACCTTCGGCCCTCCAGCTGTTGTTGAACTACACATACCAGCATGCCTTGCTACAGTTTTTTTATTTGGCCATGCTAAAACTGTTGCAGGGCATGCTGGGATGTGTAGTTCAACAGCAGCTGGAGGGCCGAAAGGTTCCCCATCCCTGATTCAGAGGCTGGAAGACTCGGAACACAACCACAAATAAGTAGAACTTGACTACAAGTATTTGAAGCCTTTTCCACTCTCTGTAAGAATAATGCCAAGTCTGATTCGATGAACCCACAGACGTCCATCGTTGTGGGGTGATATTCTGGGTATATGCATGACGGTTATAGATTTCTGCTCACACTTATTTTGTAGCAGGAATCCTTAACCAGGGGTTAAAGTGAGCCGGAACTGCGTTCTGTCAGTTCCACTTGGAGACGGCACGCCATCCCGCCTCCACTGGCTCACCTAACCCGATGTGTGCCAGTGCCGCAGGGAGATGCCGGGCGCCCGCTAAGATTGTGTTACCAGCGGGCGTCCGGCTCTCTCTCCACAG
This sequence comes from Pseudophryne corroboree, assembly GCF_028390025.1. Lineage (NCBI taxonomy): Eukaryota > Metazoa > Chordata > Amphibia > Anura > Myobatrachidae > Pseudophryne > Pseudophryne corroboree. The sequence continues at coordinate 339,768,559 of NC_086453.1, forward strand.
CAGAAGCCGGCGGCAGGCACTCAGTACTGAGCTCCAGCTTCCGGTCCTGTCAGTGCGCGCTATGGGAGAGACGTCATGACGTCTCTCTCATAGTGCTGGGGAGCCGGACACTAGCAGGATCACAGAGGTCGGACGCGGGAGCAGGCCTTGGTAAGTATGGTGTTGTAATTTTTATTTTATTTTTTAAGTGTGTTAGCGACGCGTCTACAGGGGGCAAACTAAAAGGGGTAAACTACTGGAGGCAAACTACAGGGGCGCATTACTACTGGGGACAAACTACTGGAGGCATTACTATTTGGGGGCATAACTACAAGGGGGCATAACTACAAGGGGGCATAACTACTTTGGGCCAAACTACAAGGGAGCAAACTACAGGGAGAGTTACAACTGGGGGCTAAACTACAAGGGGGCTAAACTACTTGGGGCAAGCTACTGGGGGCATAATTACAGGGGTGCATTACTACTGGGGGCATAATTACAGGGGCGCATTACTACTGGGGGCATAATTACAGGGGCGCATTACTACTGGGGCATAATTACAGGGGCGCATTACTACTGGGGGCATAACTACAGCGGTGCATTACTACGGGGGGCATTACTACTGGGGGGCTAAACTGCAGGGGCTAACTACAGGGGGCATTACCACTGGAAAGCTAAACTACTGGGGGGCATAACTGCAGGGGCATTACTACTGGGGGCTAAACTACAGGAGGCTAAATGACTGGGGGCATTACTACACGAGGCATTACTACACAGGGGCATTACTAATGGGGGCACTACTACTGAGGGCATTGTAAAGGGGGCACTTCATAAGGGGCATCACTCCTGGGGACATAAGGGGCAATACTACTGGGGGCATTGCATAAGGGGCACCACTACTATGGGCTCTATATAAGGGGCGCCACAGCTGTGGGCATTATGTGTATTACGGGGTGCTGCTACTGTGGGCATTATTACTATTGTGTGACCACGCCCCTTTCTTTTTGAGACCACAACCCCTTTTTTGGGGCGCGCGCATTAGTTGTATTGCATGGGTGCCGGGGGGAAGGGGGGTGAGTTCCACCACCTCTCTAGGACCACTATAAGCACTGTCCTTAACGGAATCTCTTCCCACCAATCCTGTAAGTATGGATTTACCAGCAGTCTACACAATGGAAAGTATCGGGCAAATATGGGGCTGTCCTTGGACACCTGACAGCACCAAGCAATACAGCTGCAGGCTGTGCAGGAATTTGTACTCGTCTGCCTTTTAAATGTTCATGTTTCAGTTCCTATTGATGACTGGAAAAGCTCCATGTACACTGTGTGGCACATATTGTGCCTGTATAGCAGGGGTGGGAAACCTCAGGCCGCGGGCCGTATAAGGCCCGCAGAGCCACTTGATCCGGCCAGGCATCTCCCAGGCCTAACCGAGGGATATGCCGGGCGCCCACTGACATTTTGTTACTAGCAGGTGTCCGGCTTCTTCCCCTCAGCAGCAGTCGGAGGCAGGAGCTCACTCCTGAGCTCCGGCTTCCGGCAGTGTGCGTGTGCGGCTGTGCGGTGCTATGGAAGAGATGTCATGACATCTCTCCCATAGTTCTGAGGAGCGGGCAGCCAGGCGGAGGGCAGTGGTCCAGAAGCAGGAGCGGGGCTGGTGAGTATTGTTTTTTTTTTCTTTTAATGTGTGCGTGTAAGCGACGCTACTAGGGGGCATATATAATGGGCCTATTTAATGGGGCATAATAACTGACTGGAGGCATATCTAATGGGGCATAACAAGTGACAGGGGGCATATGTAATGGGGCATAACAACTGACTGGAGGCATATCTAATGGGGCATAACAACTGACTGGGGGCATATCTACTGGGGCATAACTACTGGGGGCAGGGTAATTTTTAAGTTGATAATTTTTGTACGGCCCCCGAAGGATTTTATAAATATCAAAATGGCCCTTGGTAGAAAAAAGGTTCCCCACCCCTGCTGTATAGGATCCGCGGTGACACACTAATACGTGGTTTAGCAATTTATACATAAATTTATATTTTAATATCTATTATCTGCGATTACTGTTTTCTATAACGCTATATGTTTTATATGTGTTGATTTAATTTATTAATATTTTAAATCTGTGAACTATACAATTCACCTTTTGCTCCCACTCTGTTTTACCTTTGTATTCTCACCTTTTGGGTTCTGCGACCCATATTGGTAACGGAACAGCAATCCGGTTGCACATATGCTTCGGAAGCGCCTGTTTTTTTCTTTTGTGTTGAGCTACCAGGTAAGGTCTGCATCCAGGCAGGGTTACGCCAGTGACAACAGGGATAAACATGCAGTGGGGTTGGTTGGTGAGGGGTGTGGGGGTTCAGCGAGAGGCACGGGATGCCTCAGCTGTCCGGATGCACCAACATTTGGCCTTGGCCTATAGGGAGGAGTGGCCCCAGTGGTGAGACCAGCACAGCGGCTGTGGGGCTTTTGGGGGTCATTCTGACCCGTTTGCTCGCTGCTTTTTAATGCAGCAGAGCGAATGGGTCACTACTGCGCATGCACCAGCACCATAGTGCTCCGGCGCATGGCAGACGCCCGAAGGCCGTAGCAGAGATGCGATCGCCTCTGCCTGATTGACAGGCAGAGGCAATCGCTGGACGGGAGGGGGCAGAATGGCAGCGTTTGGCTGCCGTTTCATAGGTGTGGTCCGGCTAACGCAGCGTGGCTGGACCGAACAGGGGGCGGGCCGCAGCGGCTGCGTGACGTCACATGCAGCTGCTGCGGGCCGGAGAGCGACGAGTAGCTCTGGGCCAGCATGCTAATGCCGTGCTGGTCGGGAGCTACTCTTGAAGTGCAACGGCATCGCCGCTGTGCGATGCCTTTGCACTTCTGCGGGGGAAGGGGAGGGGGGGCCGGACTGACATGCGGGGCGGACTAGCCCTGTGCTGGGCGTCCCCCCGCATGTCAGGGAAGATGATCGTAGCTGTGCTAAATTTAGCACAGCTACGATCAACTCTGAATGACCCCCTTAATCTCACCAGATAAGACAATCCGTGTCTTGCGTGACAAAGAGATTTCCACCCAGAAGCAGATCTGTGACACAGTTTTCACGTAAGTAATGGGATTCTGTCTAATATAATTTTATTTATACAAAACTCACATGACACTAACACATCTGTGTGCCTTGAAACAAAATTGCTATACAATAATAGGCATTTCTCAAACATGTAATGTAGTTAAGTATTAATTAAGCACACAAGAGGATGTCAAAGTGAAAGTTAATTTGCACAAAATATCTACAAAGTGGTGCATGCAGTAGAAAACAGTCCTTTATGTGAGAATTGCTTTGATTACTGCTAATCCATCATATAAAATATTCAATGTCTATATTATGGGCTATTATGTTACAGGCTTGTTTCCGACAATGTACATACATCTATTGTTGTACATAACATTTTGTTGCTATAGTAGAACCACATAGAATATATATTAATTGATCAGCAATCAGTTTATCAAATTATTACATTCAGTAATCTTTTAAAATATAGATTTATGATATGTCATTTATGTGCTCTCTGTATTGTGTAGCTGTCAGCTGGATGCCCTCCATTTAGTGTGATGGTCCCTGGGATGCTCTCTAAACTGTATGGCAGTCACTGGGGTGCTCTCTGTACTGTATGGCAGTCACTGGGGTGCTCTCTGTACTGTGTGGCAGTCACTGGGGTGCTCTCTATATTGTATGGTGGTCCCTGGGATTCTCTCTCTACTGTTTGGTGGCCCCTGGTCTGATGTCTATATTGTATAAGTCACTGGGCTGCTCCCTCTATTACACTGCACTTACTGTATTGCATGGCTGTTATCGGAATAATCCCTGTATTGCGTTATATTACTCACTAGAGAGTTCTGTGTATTGTATGTCACTATGAGGCAATGTGATTGATTACTTTTACACTACTAGGGAAAATCTATTTTAATGCCTACTTTGTGTTGACCCTTTTGTCAAAAAAGTAGTTTTTTCCCCACCCACATTGGGCCAATTTCACAATTTTTTCAGGACGACTTCAAATTTTCTCCTGACTCTTACCGTTTTAATTTTATTAAAATGCATATCTAATAAAGATTTTTTTAACATAGATTTCATATTAGCAATGTTAATTTTGTGACCTCAAGTGCCCCAATAGGAATTTTTTTCAGAGTCCGGGGATCATTCATTTTGTTTCCCTTCACTTTTGTTATCCACTTTAAATTTCCCAATCTTCCCCTGTCTCTGTTTTAGGTTGGGAAAACGCCATCACGACTTGACGGCGGACTCGCCACAACGCCAACAGAGGGGTAGATTAGGTCTTGCCTCGTAGCTGGGCACACATTTGAATTTGCACACCCAGCTGTTACGTCAGCCCCTCTAACAAGTTTACACACAGTTGGCGGACCACCTCGTCCACACAACCAGATTCTCCAATATATCTGAAGAGTTATTGGCCATAGGCTGTGCTGCACAGCCGACGCAATGTCTGTGAAAGATGTCGTTCAGAGACATATCTGCCTAAACCTGCTGACTTGCTAGCGATATATCGGCCTTCGCTCGAATGGCCGATATATCGCCTAGTACTGTATGTATCCAGCATTACTGTGTTCTGTATGGGATCAGTGCTAATTCCCGTTCTGAATATGTTTTCTACTAAAGATGTTTCAATATAACCTGTAGGACTGGGATTAGGGAGGCCAATCCCCGGCCATTTTTTCAATCCCGGGATTCGGGATTGAAAAACGGTCAATCCCGGGATTCCCGGGATTGCAGTAGGGATTAGAGAAAATTGTAGGGAGCAGCGCTGGAGGGAGGGTGTAGGTAGTGGTGAGGGAGGTAGGGAGTGTGTAGGTAGTGTTGCGGGAAGTAGGGAGGGTGTAGGTAGCGGTGCGGGAGGTAGGGAGGGTGTAGGTAGCGGTGCGGGACTCAGGACAGAGGGTGTAGGTCGCGGCAGGGAGGGAGGAAGGCTGCACGGAGGGAGAGAGGATCATGTGTGTAAGCAATAGTACTTACTATTAGACGGGCGGCAAGGCAACCATTAACACACTGAACGCGGCGGCATTTCAAATGAAGCGCCGGCCGCCAGCCAACCAGAGCTGGCGGACCGGCAGCCAATCAGGGAAGCGGCCGCAGCAGTCGCTCCTGATTGGCTGCCGCTGCAGCTTCCCTGATTGGCTGCCGCTCAGCCAGCTCTGATTGGCTGGCAGCCGGCGCTACATTTGAAGTGCCGCGCGCGTTCAACTTGTTCATGGCTGCTGCTCGCCTAAATGAGTAAGTACTATTACTTACACACCCACCCTCCCGCCGCCGCGCATGCGCAGTATAATCCCGTGAATCCCGGGATTGGATGCTCCAATCCCGGGATTCAAATCCCGGCATTTTTGGGCCCAAATCCCGGGATCCCGCCGATCCCGATCCCGGGATTGGCCTTCCTAACTGGGATCATCTGGTTCACCGGTAAAGAAAAAACCTACACTACATATGTACGAATCCTGGAATGTCATCATACCACACCTGGGAGACACATCGTCACCATGGAAACACATCAGCTTGAGCCACAGGTCACCATGCTAACACGACAAGTAATTTGATGGGCTTGTGTGCAAGTGAAACGGATTACAAACAGAAAGTGCCCCCTCTTCCCCAAACTAATATACAGTAGCAAGACGGTCAAGAAAAAAAACCTGCAGTACCATGTATAACCACCAGGAGTGGTTTCACTGAAATTGCATTAATTTGTTATCTATACTAGGGCAGGGTACATACAGATGTAGCCATGTTCATCTTGGCTGCGCTGCGGCATAGTGCGCCGGGCTGGCGGCAATCGCTCCATTATCTCTATACTGCGTATGAATAGAACATACACAGGTGTGTATATTATATTCATAATCAGTACAGATCCTAATGTGGTGTGCCCACGGTGAGATCCTTCAGTGCGACAGACCTCACTGCATAAACCTTTTATCTTTACAACAGCACCTTTTCCAAATCCTGCTCTCCACAGACACCCACCCACTCTCCGGCTGCTGCCTGTCTACAAGTCCTGATCTTTACACGGAGCACGTTTTTCCCTCACAGCCCATCTCTTTTCATAATGACAGTAACCTCGTTTGTGAGACTGCTCTGGGACCAGTTTACACGTTCTGCAGGGAAGAAGCATCGGCAAAGGAAGTTCCTGACATCTTGCAGAAACTGCCACTCGCTTGTGTTCTGTCAGAGCCGTGCAGCACTTCAGGGCCTTGGGGGAGGTCTTAAATAAACATCCTCAGGTACGTCCTCTCTGCCACGGGGACACTTCTGTGAGCTCTGAGTCACAACTATACGTAGCTGTCAACAAAAACAAATGCAGAAAATACAAGAAGAGAAGATCTGTGGAAGACAGGGACAGAAATAGGCCGTGCCGGGTAATGTATGCACAGCAACACGATGCTCTGATATCCGGGGAGACAGCGCACAGCCTACTATCACAGAGATAATTATGGTATAGTGTCACAGGATGCAGGGAAATGGCGGATCACAGGGGACATGGTTATACACTTTGGGACATACCCATGAGCAGGGGTGGCCAACCATGGTCCCCGAGAGCTACCAGCAGTTCATGTTTTCAAGGCCACCTGTGTATCTGTAGAATGTGTCGGTTAGGAACGAATGCACCACACGTTTGAAAATGTGACAGTTAGTAATGATTGCACCAGCTAGGCGGTCTGGAAAACATGAACTGTTAGTAGCGCCCGAGGGGACCCGGTTGGCTGTTCCTCCCATGAAGAATCAACATCACTGCATTGTATGAGTAACAACACATTCTATGGGGCGCGCTTGTACAGTACATCATATTCCACATGTACACCAGATTCTTGTGACGAGGGAAAAGAGAAAGCAAATAACCATAACAACTAATGTATAGATAAAACATTGTAAGAGATGAAAAAGAGCGACAAAGAGCAGGACAGTAATGTCACAGCTGGAGGGACTGGAAACATTAAAGACATAGGGCTGACTCTGAGCTGGGGCAGAAAAAGAAAAGGAAAAAGTAACTTTGTACCATGTTGCAATTAAAAAAAAGTGTGTGAAAATACTTTTTTGTTGCACGTAGGCCATACAGTACTTGCCAGCTCTCCCTGAATGTCAGGGAGACTCCCAGAAAAAGCGGCAATCTCCCTGACTCCCTGAATAGCGTAACAATCTCCCTCATTGCACCTTACCCAGGTAAATACCTGTGTGATGGTACCTATGGGGGGAGCTGGGCCACAATATCTAGCATAGAAAACAGGAAGACACAAGGAGAAATATACGATCATATATGCAATAGGGATGGCCATCGTGTGGTTGCCATCGATGGCAAAACTGTGAGTGGCCATCGATGGCCCCCAATTATGCTATGGGAGACCAATGATGGTTTCACCCACCGATGGTCATCTCTGTTATTTCAGTGAATGACCCACGGGCCAATCACTGCCCGGGGATAGGTAGAGAGTAGGACGCCCTAGGGCCACTTGGAAATATGTGGACAGACATCTGCGCATGCGTAGTAGCTTTGCCGGTCCGAACCTGGAGGTCAATCGATCACATAAGGAAACGAAATGCCTAGGGTTGGAAAATGCAATTGGACTACCGGTTTTTGATATGCACCTGTTCACAAATATCCTCTGGGTGCAATTTAGATTTTGATAATAAACTTTTATCTATCAGCGCCAGCTCAACTAATCAAATTACAATTATCAGTCACTCAAACAGCAGAGGTCAGCTGCCTCTACAAAGTGACTGGAAAATGTTGCACTACATATCTTTCCTCTGTTATTAGAGATACGCCGGTCTTCCAATATAAAAGGTAAATGAAAGACTTTGGTTGAACAACTTTCATTAATATTCGTTAGTAACCTCTAGTGCAGGGGTGGGCAATAAGCAGCCCTCCAGCTGCTGTTGAACTATACATACCAGCACGCTCTGCCAAGGTCTTTGCATGCCCTGATAACAAAACTGAGGTAGCACATGTTGGGATGTGTAGTCCCACATCAGCTGCAGAGGTGATTATTGTCAACCTTTACTCTAAGATGATGGCTGGCTTAATGATAGAATAAAAGACATTGGGCTGGATTCAGATCTGTGGATATGCGGAACATGACGCAGAGCGGTGATGTTAGTTACTTTGCGCATACGCTGGAACCGTACTGCCCACGTGCAGTAGTCAATCTGCGTCCGTTTGGGGTCGGGGACAGGACGACGATTGCAGCCGTTTCCTAAAACGTAGGCATTTCACCTCCATTTTGGGGGAGCACCGAGGCCAGGATGACCGTTGGAAGAAGGTAGAATCCTGTTCTCTTGGTAGGAGCAACAGCGGCCACCTTGCATGACCCTATGGGGTCACAAAGCCAGCCAATGGTGTCCCAAAGGCAGCACTGGATCACAAATGCGGGCAAGAGGTGTCTACTTATATCAGACGCCTCCTGCTGCATCACCAACATATCTGCGCATCGCTGCTGCTTACCAGTAAGCAGCAACGATGAACAATCCAACCACGCCTGAATCCGTCCCACTGTTACTACACGGCCGTCAATAGGTGCCATGAGATAAGGACTATTCTTCCTACAGACGCATGGACACACACAAGCTGTACAACATCAACAATGACTGCATCCCTACTGCAAGCGGAAAATGCCATCTACATTTTTAATAATTCATTGAGTGTAAATAGTTAATTGAGTGTTTAATAATATAATAACACAAAAAGCGCTCTGGCAGAACTCTTAAAAGCATTATGTTATCACATATGATATAATTGAAGTGTCACAGCTCAATCACTTATAATAATATCAATACAGACTAGCCACCTTGGGAATTGTGAAGCTTTTTAAAAACCTCAAGTGAGAAACACGGTTTGTATTCGTGAGGGAACTCTGGACGGTTTTCAGCCCCCAGCTTTCAGCATGTGCAGAGGGAATAGTACTTTGCACACATGAAAGTGGTAGTTGGAGATATTGCTGCGGGAGGATTGGAGAATCAGCCGCTGATAAGGACGCTGAGAGGGATTCCTGAAACTGGTATTGGGTCAGGGTAACTCCTGGGGACTTCAGCGTGAGGTTTCTTGTGAGAATTTTATTTATCCTGTTGTAATGAGTAAACGAACGTCTGGAGCTACGAGGAGCGTCCTCTCTGGTGCAGCAATTATTCTGTATCCGTACTGCATATGTTATACTGAGCAGACAACAAGCTGAAGACATTTAATCAAACTGCGCCATCAGCACAACTAGGAAGCCATAAAAATACAGCGATGACTGGGGTGTAATTTATTCTAGCATCAAGACATAAACCAGTGAATTTAATAATTTTGAAGCATAAATAAAACTAAAATCCGTGTTCTAGGTCTTTTTCCTGCGCTTAAGAACTTTCTACTTCCTAGTGCAGCAGTTTTAACTGCAACTGTTGTTATTGACAATCAATAAGAGGCCACAAGATCGGTCATTTACATCATGTGCTAGTATTAGAGATGTTAGGGACCCATTTAATGAAGTCACCTGGACGCCGTGGATGGGCCACATATCTGGCCAAATTTGTGCTACGAACCTCACTTAAACTCCATGTTAATTGGAAGAATGTATCAAAATTCTTAGTGCTTAAGAGTGTGTGGTACTAGAAGCCTCAGCACCTCTTCTGTTCAAAAATAGGTTGTGTATCCTGGTTCCCCCCCCCCCCCACCCCAACCCCCACCCCCACCCCCACTTTTTAAATCAATAAGGGGCCACAAGACCTGTCATTGGCCACCAGCAGATTCTGGAGACAGGTGTGACTAGTAAATTTTGCTCCAGGGTACTTGCACCGGGGTGTATTCAAAAGGTCGATAATGACAATGTTCAACAACCATAATGCCTATACCACAATGTCGACTGTAATGTAGGCTGTGGGGTGAATGCTTAATCTGAAGTGGGGGGGTGTTAGGGTTAGGCTGTGATGGGGGGGGGGGAGGGGGGGGATTAGGTTAGGCACCAGAGGCGAGACTACAGTACCAGTCAGCTGCTTTGATGCTATAAGTAAATGACAGTGTCAATTCTATTTTTCCTTGCTTGTATTTAATAACGAGTAACTTAAAGATGAATAAAGACTTGATTATTTAATTATATATAGACCAGCCCTTACTGAGTACACATAGCCCACTTAGGGTTAGAATGCAGATTAACCCCAACTGGTTAGTTAATTAATACATTTATAGGTTTCCTTGGACATACAAAAAAACAAAACAAAACATAAATCCACCCCAACTACATCATACATCTTATGAAATGGTCTTATAAAACAGTCTTGGCGTAAAGACGTATGACATTTGGCCTGGTCAACTATAGCATCCATCAACTTTGATAATGTTCTACCACCTGTCCTTGGACACAATAACTTTCTGCGTGGGATAACTTCCTGGCTAAACTTATCCTAACAAATAACAAAGTCGCATTCCTATAATATTAACTAAAGTCTTTCATAACACACAGATTTGTTGACAAAAAGGGTTGAAACAGGAGTCATACTTTTATAAACTCATATATGCTCCATGACTCACATAGTGTTGTAATGAGCAATTGAAGATATGGTGAATAAATGTAAATGATTTGTTATGCGTAAATAAGGTGGATTAATTCACATACTATTGTGTATTGATATACTTTCTATAAAGGTATACAGGGGCAGATTTATTAAGCCTGGTGAAGTGATAAAGTGGAAGGTGATAACATACCAGCCAGTCGAAACCTAACTGTCATTTTTCAAACCCAGCCTGTAACATGGAAGTTAGGAGCCGATTGGCTGGTGTGTTATCACCTTCCACTTTATCACTTCACTAGGCTTAATAAATCTGCCCCCAGTTCCTTATTTATCTTACTTTAAACAACAGCGATAACGGATTTCTCACTGGAATAAGTGGCGAGAGAGAATTTCTGGTAACTAGTCAGAATAAAAAGTGGCCTGCATTACTAAGGGGTTTTCATTCCCTGTCTCTATGCTGGCCAGGATGCTACTCATTGGTTAGACTGAAGCCCTGGTTAGCCCTGGAAATACGCATCCTGGAAATTCACGGATGAGGAGTGAGAACCCAGGAATGGTGCCACTTACTGTGGGCCTGGTACAGAGATAGACTCAATGTTGGTGTTGTACGCAGTGGAGCGATTTTTTGCCACTGCATGAGTTGGAGTCACACTGCTTCGGTGCCGCAATGGTCTTGTAACCGCAGCCGCAGAGAGGATATATTCGCAAAGTGATTTACAGCTAGAGACCATTTGTGGCTAGTAATTGGAGGGAGGCTACTAAAATGCAGGCGCGTCGCAACTGTTTTTGGGGTGTGCTATTGCGATCCCGTATGCAGTCACATGGCTCCGGCGACTCAGTTACGTTGGCTCATTTATCTGTTTGGAGATTATAATGGGGATTCATATTATAAAATGCCATTTTCATCCATTTACCTTCAGCCTTGAGAACAGAAATTGCACTACTGGAATCATCTCAGAACGGCTAGAAGTACAGTAACTGATGCTGTGCTATGTACACTGCGCACTCGGTATAAATAGCATCACGTTTCCTCAGAGCCGCACTCAACATTTATATTATGCAGAGATTATTATAGATACTGCAAGCTGTCTGCATGATTTTCTATAGGCATCGAGAGTTACTGTATCGGTTTTATATATACACAAGCGCAGATCTCAGCCCCTGATGGATAATGGGGGAGGGGGATACCCGGAAACCATCTATCAATAATTTGCAGTTAATGGATGTGGGTCCTCTGTGTTACGCACTTTTACCTGGAATGGGTTACAGTTATCTCTATGGGACAGATGTAACGCAGTGCGAGACAGCCAGAGCTCCAACATTCCGGCTGAACTCATACATTTATTTAAAGTGACAATCATTTACAAGGCAAAACCAGGTTGGTCTAGCCTTGTGGCCTCTCTCTGACAAGTTCCATGCCTCCTACTGCTTTAAAATAGGAAATCTTGTTTAGCAGTCAGTGCTAGGTGATTGCACAGATTCATGTATTTGTACTTACTAATGAACCTGGAAACTTTTTTTATTTTTTAAACTTGGCTTGCTATTTGACTGCCCCTCTGCCTGCTCCTTTGCTGACTCGCCCTTGCTGCGACACATTTTTGTGTTTAAAAAGTGGACCACACTTTTGCCTCACATTGAATTTGCCCTTGCATAGTGGACCATTGGAGTCCAATTACTGCCTTACCAAGTTTGGCTGCACTACCAAAACTTCTAAACAGGTAACCTACGAATTGACCTCATTATATATATTGTGGTTGCTCAACAACCTGTTGCCATATTTGAGGGTGTCTCTGCCACTGGAGTTCTAACTTGAAATTTAGGGTGCTATTAATTATTTTAATCATCTGTGGCATTCTAGTACAGTATCTTCACATGAAATGAATCATTGCACAAATCTGCTGGGGACTCTGTAGGCGGTAGAAAGACGCTGGCACAGTGCAACACGATTACACATATCCTTAAATCTCACCGTTATCAGCCTTTGACATTACATATTATTATACTGCATGATACTGTACAGCAGGTTCTAGTGGATTCAAAATAAAAACCTGTAAATAATAGTTACAAATCTCAAATGTCCATCACTGTATCTGTTAGAACATAACCTAGCTTTTACAAAAATACTAAATTAAGCTTATGGGGTATATTCAATTAGGGTCGGATCCATTCCGACATGCATTTGTCGGAATGGATCCGACAACCCCTATTCAATCCCATCTCAATTCGACTTTAAAAAAAAGTTGAATTGAGATGAGACCTGTGAGCGGAGGAGAGGGGGGAGACCAGCGGGGACAGCCGCGGGCAGACGGAGGAGAGCAGCGCTGCAGAAGGATGTCTCACAGCCGCCAGACCTCACGGCAGTGTCCACCCGGCTCCATCAAGCGTGACCTCACTTGCTGGAGCCGGGTGGACGGTGTCGTGAGTGGCGCGGCTCTGCACATCCTCCTGCAGCGCTGCTCTCCTCTGTCTGCCCGCGGCTCTCCCCACTCTCCTCCTCTAAGGTCCCTCATCTCAGTCCAACATTTTTTTATGTCGGACCGAGATGGTCAGAAACGGGGCCAAATCCTGTCGAATTTGGCCCCGTTTCCCTCAAAAGTACGTGAATCGACAGCTATACCGCCGTTTCATGTACTATTCGACAAGTCGAATTCCCCGACTTGTCGAATATATGGAGTAGGTCGGAACACCTTCCGACCTAAAAAAGTCGAAAACTGCCGTCTTTTCGACAGACGGCAGCTTTCGACTTCAATTGAATATACCCCTATGTGCACTATAGCTTACTTTTATTGTTAATTTAACATTTGTCCTAGCAATATGGATGGAGTGGCTGCTGTGGAAAGCAGGACTGTGAACCCCATTCCTACGCAAACCATTGGAAAAGGTGATTGGCTGCTTTGACCTGATCCCAGGCGGTGGCAAAAACGGACTTTTACACATTGAGGCTCTTTCAGGGTTGGGAGCCAAGCAAAATAGGCATACAACAAACAGGACGCAGCCAGAGCTAAGCAAAACCATAGAACATCGGTGTCAAATCATCAATGGTTGTTAGCCATCGATGGTTGATTGACATTCTTATTCTGTATCTGCCCTTTATCTATGCTTTTATATTTAATATTGAGAGAAGGAACGGATCACCAAACACTATTATCTGGGGGCCTTCTTCAGGTGGGCTGCACGAGCTATTAATACCAGCCTGCAGTACAGCTTCAGTAAAATAATTATGTTAAAACACTTCAGTCTATAAAACAAACCAGTCTATAAAGATTTCCTGGAAAAAAACAGGTAGATCAATAATCTGCATGGCTGTTACCTGCTCGCAGTTAAACCGCCTCGGTTTGTACATTTCTGGTTAGTGTGCATTTCCTGCGACTTAGAGCAGAGAAAAAATATTATCTTTCAGGGCAGATCAGGTATCAGCATCTGTAAATTACCGTATCACGGAAACGATAGTCTATGAACAGAAACGGGACCGAGCATTCTGCAGTGTGACTTTGCTGCGATAGGACAGGGAACACCCAAGTGCACATTCCGCTGGGGCACTGTTTGAAGTTTTGCAGTTTAATGTGTAATGTGTTCAATATCTCAAGAAACCATTTGGTTTTACAATTTGAAATAACGCGCAAATTGATATATTCACCATTCAGTTGAGTGCAACCAAAGTTTTCCATGAGTGTTTTCACTGGAGATAGGATTTTGTTTTCTTTATTTAGTCATAACCAATGATAGTGTGATACTGTCAATTTGGCCAACGAAGCAACCACTGCTAAAAGCAGCAAGAGTTTAATTTGCCCAGATGCCCCAGTGCTGTGTAACAGCTGGATTCAGGTGCGGTGCGCAATTGGACTGGACGTACGCACAGTAAGGGGGTGAAAGAGTGGAGTCAATGTGGTTGGTGCATTGGGGGGTGGGGGGGGGGGGAGAAGGAAATACAAAGGATAGAGGGGGTGGGAGAGTTGGGAGGGAGGGGGGCGGATGGCGGAGACTTAGGGCAGGATTCAGAGTTGGACAATGCTGCGTCCGGCCTGGCATGTGTTAGGAAACAAGTACTGGAACTCTGGGAATCGGGTGGCTACTGGGGCATTCCAGAACTCTCGTGCAGAGCTGCTGCTGAGGATGGATTGTCGCAGCAACTCCGACCCTACCCCTGACTCCGATACTCCTCCCAGTGGTTGGATGGTGCCTGCAGTGCTAAACTTCTGCATAGATCAGCCGCGTTTGAATGGGCGAATTAGGTCCGCCCAGACTCCGATGCCCCCAGGTCTTATAAGGTGACAAGGCACCACCCGAGTCTGCGAATAAGGGGAAAAACTAGCTACGGCTAAGGAGACTACAAAACGAGAAATAAACAAACAAGTATGTGCGGCGCAGCCGCCAGTACCAAAACACGAAAACTAAGGCTAGCGAGAAGACTCACCAATATGACTCCGTCGTTACCAGACAAGTAAAACAAAGTATAGCGGCCTAGCCGCCTAAAGCGACCCCGTCGCAAACTAACAAAGGACTGCGCGGAAACCAACGCAAAAGTAACACAAAAAGAGTAAAGATGCGGCCTCTGATGCAGAATGCGGCAGAGCCACAGACTCACGGTACCCCCCGTCCCTAATCGCACCAGCTGAGGTCTGGTGCGCAATTCAGAGCATCCCGGCTGCTTAGAAACAGCCGGGACTGAGAGCAGCCACCTGGCGTCCCCGCTTGCAAGGCAACCGGCCTGGCCAGGGCGCCTGGCAGTGGAAGTGACGCGCTGGACCCACTGCCTAGCAACGGCCGGGAGCCGACGCGTCTCTGTGTAGCCGTGCCGGGTAACAGCATGAAGTTGCGGATTTAATAATTAGCAAATGCTAGTCTCAGCACTCCCCCTTGTGCAGCAGTATGCGCCGGAGAGTGCAAGACCTGAGACACCCATTTTGGGGGCACCTGTGCGCAGTAGCACCACTGGTGGTTCTACGCAGTCATTATCAGCGCACCACAGTGACCAACAGAGACACTTGTACCAATCTATGCCAGGAGCAGGGTCTCCCTCTGGAAATGGCCTCTATGGAAGCGGTTGTGCATCTGAGAACGCCACCGCTCTCACTACGCCGCAGCACTCCTGCCACATGCACATATTTGCATACAGTCGGGAACACGCGCTGTAGGAGTTTCCAGAACAGGTCATGCACGCACAGTAGAATATAATCGCTCAACTGGGTCAATATCAGCATTGAGGATACTTCATCACCATGTAGACAACATGCTACACCGTACCACCTGTGGTCGAATTCTAAGTAATACATACAAACCCATCTTCTTGCACAATCTCTGGTCTGATGTACTGTCTATATCTGGGGGAACTATCCTTGTCTCTCTGCTGTGGTGTGAAAGGTGGCAGAAATGAGAGTTCTATGGAGTGCAAGATCCGATTCCTGTCGAGGCACTACAAGAAGATAACCTGTGACAAAATCCAATACCTTGCCATTGTATTCTAAATAATAAATGTATTGAACATATAGGGTCAGATTCAATTGCCGGTGGGAAAACTGATCCCTCCCCCCCGTGTAATGTTATCACCCTCTATAGCCGGCCGCTGGATGTACTACATCTCCCAGCACCCCTGGAGCCTCCAAGCAGCCTCTGAGACTCCCAGCAGCGACCTCCCCAGTGAGTAGATGGAGAGAAGACCTCCGGAAGCCAAATACACCACCGAAGACCACCGGAGAGGCGAATATAATTTTTTTTTTTTTCACATGCCACAGGGTTTTCAGTTCTGAGAACACCGTGACCACTTTTTTTTGATTGGAGCAGGTATCGTGAGCACGCATATTTACGGTAATTAAAAATTGGGTGCGAGGTAAGCAAGGTTTTTTACCTTGCTAATCCTCACACCCAACTGAATTCCTCCCTAGGGTTAAAAAAAAAAAAAAAGCAATGCCATCATGAATAAGTGAGTATAGCTGTTAACTATAATTTCCTATAAAAGGAAAATAAGGAAATAACAGAACATCAAATGAATACAGATTACACTGGACCATAACTAAAATGTTTAGTCATACTGAATGTTGGAACAAAACTATTCTGGGGAGGATTTATTAAGCTACAAACAAAACACAAGAAATTAATAACATGCAGCAATTTTTTTTTTTCAATGGTCTTCTTACCAAAATGAGAATATTAATCTCTAAGCAAGTCGGATCATTCCAGTTCGCTTTGTTTAACATATCCTACTTCCCTGGTACCTTTGTAAAACATTTTCCCCTTCGAGACACATTTATCTCACTGCAATTGTCTGCAGAATACATAGCTGTTTTCTGACACACAATAAACCAGCAAACTATAATAGTTTTCTACATGAAAACAGAGAAAAATCAACTAAAATGAAGAATTATTGCTTTCAACAGAGGAAGCCAGGAACACCATTCAGTTCTAAGATGTAAATGCAGCTAAATTTCATGCCGCGTTCTCCGACGCCAGCTCCAAGTGCACACTAATCAGTGTGTGTACCTCATACCAAGTCTCCTATTAGTAACACGCAGGATAATTGCACATGAACAGATTTTTTATTTGTACTGTAAGTAACATTTCACATTTGTGAAAACACCCCATTATTACTATATAGAGGCCTATTTATCATTACTGGAAGCGAGAACAGAAAAATAACCATTTCATGTAAATAACAAAAATGTACCCGATAGATTAAAGGGCCACCACACCTAACCATAGATGTTAAAGTCCCAACATGACCCTCTCCAGGAGGGACACAATGCTCTGCTTCTGGACTTTTCTCTCAAGGGCACGCTGTCTGCCGTAATGTGTAACAAGGGCACGCTGTCTGCCGTAATGTGTAACAAGGGCACGCTGTCTGCCGTAATGTGTAACAAGGGCACGCTGTCTGCCGTAATGTGTAACAAGGGCACGCTGTCTGCCGTAATGTGTAACAAGGGCACGCTGTCTGCCGTAATGTGTAACAAGGGCACGCTGTCTGCCGTAATGTGTAACAAGGGCACGCTGTCTGCCGTAATGTGTAAAAAGGGCACGCTGTCTGCCGTAATGTGTAAAAAGGGCACGCTGTCTGCCGTAATGCGTAAAAAGGGCACGCTGTCTGCCACTATGTTTAACAAGGGCACGCTGTCTCCCGTTATGTGTAAAAAGTGTACACTGTCTGCCACTATGTTTAACAAGGGCACGCTGTCTGCCGTTTTGTGAAAAAATGTTTAACAAGGGCACGCTGTCTGCCGTTATGTGTAAAAAGTGTACGCTGTCTGCCACTATGTTTAACAAGGGCACGCTGTCTGCCGTTATGCGTAAAAAGTGTACGCTGTCTGCCGCTATGTGTAAAAAGGGCACACTGTCTGCCGCTATGTGTAAAAAGGGCACACTGTCTGCCGCTATGTGTAAAAAGGGCACACTGTCTGCCGCTATGTGTAAAAAGGGCACCGTCTGCCGCTATGTGTAAAAAGGGCACCGTCTGCCGTAATGTGTAAAAAGGGGACGCTGTCTGCCGTTATGTGTAAAAAGGGGGGTGCTGTCTGCCGTAATGTGTAAAAAGGGGACGCTGTCTGCCGTAATGTGTAAAAAGGGGACGCTGTCTGCCGTAATGTGTAAAAAGGGGGGTGCTGTCTGCCGTAATGTGTAAAAAGGGGACACTGTCTGCTGTAATGTGTAAAAAGAGGAATCTATCCGCCGTAAGGTGTAAAAGGGTCTCTACCTGGTGTAGTGGTGCTACTGTGCGGTGTAATTTTAATAATGGAGACTACTGTGCACCGTTTTATGACTTTGTATTATTTTGTGGCCACACCCCTTCCCCGTGAAGCCACGCCCCTATGTATTTTTGCGCGCGCCGCAGGCGCGCACTGCCCCTGTTTTGAATGCAGGGGTGGGGCTCCGATGCCGTTTCTTGCACACAGTGCTAAAATGTCTAGTTACGGCACTGTTGCTAGGTATCCATTTCTCTGGCCCTGAGCAGGTCCCCCTCACCAGATCCTCTCCAGGGGTGAGGGGGTGGACTTGGATGGGATGGGGGGCCCAAAGCATTTAGTCACACCTGGGCCCACCGCTCGCTAGTTCCGCCACTGACTCCCTGCTGTCACCGTGGCTGCAACATCATGCCCTGCACCGCCAAAGGGATGTGCCTATCTAGTGCTGCCCAGAGGTGTGTCCATCACTCCAAGTAGGAACCTATAGTGCTTTGCATAGGTGGTTTGTATATAGGTAGCACCCTACCAGGGACTGTACGACAGGGATTCATCTGTATATTACTGTCAAAATGATTGCTATGCAGATGATAGCCAAGCAACGCAGTGAAACTGCTGCCGCACTGCCTAATAAATAATCATGTCTCCCACTGGGGTCAACTGCTTGTGATAACAGGGTGAATAAACATTGCAAAGCCTTATCGTTGCGATAAACATTTGACTGATTTCATAAGACTTCATAATAGGCCCTAAATTCTTAATAAATTATTTAAAAATACTTAATGAAATAATATAGATTAGATAGACTATAAATCGCTGTTCCAGCTTCCAATATTTAAAGCAGGACCAATCCGTTTTTACAATTAATTATTAATCAATCAGCTGTGTAAGTTAAATCAGTAACATGGGGTCCGACGTAATTACGCCAGAGTTTGGCGGCCGTGAGGGATGCCGGCCAAACTCTGGACTTTTATTTTTTATTAACGGGGCAATAATTTACAAAGCAAAACCATGATTGACCCTTTAAAAAAAAATGTCAGAGCTCGGCCGGAATCCCTCACGGCTGCCAAACTTAATAATAATAATAATAATAATAATTTTATTTATATAGCGCTCTTTCTCCAATAGGACTCAAGGCGCTTAACAGATACACAGCATAATATAGTACAGAAAAATAATGAAGTACATTTTTCATAAAATACAGAAGCATGAAGATACTAAAAGAGACACTATGGAAATGCTTGAGTAAACAGGAAAGTCTTGAGTCTACTTTTGAAGGATTCTATAGTTGGGGCCTCTCGCACTGTGCTGGGAAGTGAGTTCCATAGAGTCGGAGCCGCATGACTAAAAGCTCGACCCCCAGATGAATTACGGTAGATTCTAGGTACTGCTAAAAGTCCTTCATCTACAGATCGCAGTAATCGAGTGGGGCAGTATGGGATCAGAACTTGGGCGTAATTACATCAGGCCCATTAGCTTTAAAAAGGAAAAGGTTCCGCAACACCGCAGTAGTCTAATGTATATATTCCTTTGCTTTAGGACGCCTTCATTTTGAAGATAGGAAATAAAAGTTATATTTTATTCTTCTCTCAAGTGCGCCAACAGAGAGACAATCTTACTTCCTTTTTAATTGCCTATAACTTCTATCTACTGTCTTCGGCAGCACCCCCGCATCGATAATTGGACCATGTCTTATAATTAATATTTGTGGAATTTTGTATAGGTGCTACAGTACCCACTAGTGCAGAGCTTTGTTCCTTTCCCTATATCCCCTTTTTATACAGGAAAGAGGCGTTCTCCATATGTTAGCTGCAGTCTGTTCTTACAGCTTTCTTGATTTGCAATACGTTTTTGGTGAGTCTTTCAAAACTGTAGGGAGCGTCTGTTAAGTCCAATGTCTTATAGTTACTTTATTTTAACAATTAATTGCCCAATGTTTGGTGTGACATTATCCGGTGCAACATACAAGAAAAAGAGATTAAAGTCATCACTCTTATAAACAAGTCCGTAGCTTATGTTGTGATGTGTAACAGCCTAAAGTAGGCCAAACTCTGGGGTGATTCATGGTGATATCAGAGAGGGTCCAGCAAGATAAGAGATTCAGGTGTCTACGTATCAAACCCCTTTTATTCTAAAATAATGTCAAAATGCAATAAATATATTTTTTGCATCCCAACTACTGTATGTATCCATAGACTACTGCAGGAGATATCACAGAAACCCCCGGCAGAATGCTAATTAGCAATCAGACCTCAGTCCCCTTATTTCTCAATGTGGACTGCGTCTGCCTCATATATACCGAGTTCCAAACAAGCTTTTAAGAGCTTGGGCCTGTAGGTGAACACGGTCTTCAGATGCATTCCACATGTACAGTATAATAAGGACCTCTTCACCATGACGAATAGGCCAGTTAGGGAAGTTGAGGTACATACACTACTAAGGAGTCCTGACGCAACAAAGGTGTCTATACTATTTAGGAGTCCTGGTGTAAAAAATGCACATATACTGTAGTCTACTGTCCATAAAGATCTGGCTGCCCCATGTGATTGTCCCTTTTCATCCTGGCTAGCAATTTACCAATTTGTTTGTTTGTTTTTTATCAGATGCAATTTACTCTTATGGTTCATGTCCCACTCTTCATAAGCCCCAAGGTGTTCTTGTGTTTTCTTCAAGTGTTTTCTTCTGTGATTTTAATGATATACCCCGGCAGTGGCGGAACTACCGCCAGTGCAAGCAGTGCCTTGCACTGGGGCCCGCCACTGTTCAGGGGCCCAAATCCAGCGCGGCATGTAATGAGTCAAACTGACTCATTACATGCCGCTGCCCGCCGAGGAGAGGAGCGCAGCGCCACGGTGAACGCTGGGAAGCGCATCCCAGCATTTACAGCAGCGGAGGACAGCCTATGGTGAAGGAGAGGGGCAGCAGCGCCTCCACCAATTACACTGCGCTGCTGCGACTCCCTCCTCCACCTCCTTCCTTCTCCCCAGCAAGGGATCATCATCCGCCATCAAGCTGCACCGAGGAGCCTGACTGCCAGCGGATACAGTAAGTATAATCTTTTCTATCTGTCTATCTATGTATATATTCTGTCTGTCTGCCACAATGTGTAAAAAGGGAGACTGGCTACCTTAATGTGTAAAAAGGGGATGCTGTCTGCCGTAATGTGTAAAAAGGGGACGCTGTCTGCCGTAATGTGTAAAAAGGGGACGCTGTCTGCCGTAATGTGTAAAAAGGGGACGCTGTCTGCCGTAATGTGTAAAAAGGGGACGCTGTCTGCCGTAATGTGTAAAAAGGGGACGCTGTCTGCCGTAATGTGTAAAAAGGGGCACGCTGTCTGCCATAATGTGTAAAAAAGGGGCACGCTGTCTGCCGTAATGTGTAAAAAAGGGGCACGCTGTCTGCCGTAATGTGTAAAAAGGGGACGCTGTCTGCCGTAATGTGTAAAAAAGGGGCACGCTGTCTGCCGTAATGTGTAAAAAGGGGACGCTGTCTGCCGTAATGTTTAAAAAGAGGAATCTCTCCGCCGTAATGTGTAAAAGGGGCTCTACCTGGTGTAGTGGTGCTACTGTGCGGCGTAATTTGAATAATGGAGACTACTGTGCACCGTTATATGAATTGCTATTATTTTGTGGCCACGGACCTATTTTTTGCATGCGCCTACAGCGCGCACTGCCCCTGTTTTACATAGGGGGGGGGCTCCGATTCCATTTCTTGCACACAGCTCTAAAATGTCTAGTCACGGCACTGTTGCTAGGTAACCATTTCCCTGGCCCCGAGTAGGTCCCCCTCACCAGATCCTCTCCAGGGGTGAGGGGGTGGACTTGGATGGGATGGGGGGGCGGCCCCAAAGCATTTTGTCACACCTGGGCCCACCGCTCGCTAGTTCCGCCACTGTACCCAGGGCTTAGTGTCATGTGACAACCAGTCACCTGACATATTGTACGATGTAGTGAGCACATAGACTTTGGTGTGTCCCTCTCCTCAGTAGGCCCGTTCACACACAGCCCCCACCACCACCATGTACAGATGTGTCCTCAATTCATTGCTGCTGCAGTTGCACCATACAGCCCCTCTCGGCGCAACAGGTCCCATGAGACTGTGCTAGCGCGGGGCATCAGTTTTGTGTCACTTTACCTGCGTCTTACTTGCAATACGATACGACTAGGAAGCAATGAGAGACTCTGTTAATTAATTTGATATGCAACGCTTGTATATATGTGTGTGTGACTGAGTCTCTAACTCTGTATACAAAGTGCTACGATGCAGCGGCCGCGGCTTTGTTCCACGCCAAGTTCCATCGTGCTGCGTATACAGACTTCATAGCACACAGATATACTCATAGCGTATTGAGGTTAGATGTTTCAGAACACATCTGTACATGGGGCTCCAACCAAGCAACCATCACCTCAAGAATCAGCGTGAGTGCTGAAATACTAATACGTTCCAGTCAGGAGGTGCTACCGCCATATATTGTCATTATCACAGATTTGCTTAGGGAAGAGGGATTTGCAGGAAGACATCGAAGAATAATGGAGCTTGAAGTGGAACAGGATCACAGATGTATAGTGGAGTTTGACAGTTGTCACTACAATCATCAAAGCCAGAATGCCCTTGGTCATTAACTTGCAAATGTCACGGTCATTACCATACAACATATATACATATACACACATTATTTGAAATACATTTTTATAATTATATACACACACACACACACACATCAGTCCACAGGTGCGGCTCTCCTGCCTTAACTAACTGTCTTCAGATTACAATACACATAAAACATCACATACCTGTATAATCAACTCTGTGTTTTGTGTGTATTGTAGTCTGAAGACAGTTATCAGAACTGAAACAATAATTGCAAACCAGCGTCATGTGTATTTGTTAAGCCAGGAGTGCTGCACCTGGGAATTTAAACATTATTGAGGCACCGGCTGTGGATATTTCAGCACTGTGAGTGACATTCTCTTGGAATGTATGTACAGTATGTATAAATTATGTGTGTGTGTGTTATATATTATACATACACACACACATATATAGTCCAGCGTTGCTTGGCTTCAATTTATTTTTCCTCGCTATCTCCCAACCCCACCCCCCTCTTTCTATCCATCTGTCACCCCCTCCCCCCCCCCCCCCCACCCCTCTCAACCTATCAAAACACTTTCTCCCTATATCACCGCCCGTTACTGTTCTCTTTTCCCAGCATCACTGCCTCTCTCATTTCCCCCTTTACTAGCCGGTATAATGCAGCCCATGGCTTAGAAAGCAAGCAATAAATGTATATACTGTACTATTATCATTTAATGTACAGCGTGGACTAAACTGCTGCTGGGGAACTATTTACCGGCATCAACTGTCGAGAGTAAGGTGATGGAATCCACCCATATTAACCCCAACATGCAATTACTTTAAATGCCGCCACAAAAGTAAATAAGGACACCCTTTGACATAAATAGGCTTCCCGCTTACACTCATCTCACTTTCTAGGGCTCTTGCACCACGTTCTTTGTCAGACAACCGTCAGGCTTTCAAAAGAAAAATGGGGTCTGTGGGAGGCGAGCGACTCCCACCTATCAGCACTTCAATTAGCCGCTGCACACGGACCGGTCTTTAACACGGTTCAGATGGCTAAAACAGCAGCTTTTTCCCTACACAGGTTTAACTGCTACTTTAAGAGACACACCACTGGCAATAATTGTAGGAATAAGGCTCAGCAGGCAGTCACATCATTACTTTATTCTCTATTCTTAATATAAACATCTTTATGAAGGCTGAATGCCCTCCTTTTTCATGCAATTAGCAGCTCATCGTGTGGCGTGACCTTGTTGTGGTTATCAGCAGGATGGTTACATAGTCTAAGAGGCGACGAAGAGGAGAGCGGGTGTCTGATGAGGATATTTCACGTCCTGCATTGGCGGCTACCCATCATGCCACTTCTGAGGGAACGGTTACGATATACAGTACAATACTGAAGAAGCAGCAATGGACTATTTGTTGATCTATGAGCTGAAAGGAGGTTATAGATTCATCTTTTCTTCCTGACTGGCTCATCCAAGGAATACAATGCACAGAGATTAGCCGGATACAACAATTACACCTGAGAGGAGAACCCAGGGAAGGAGCAGTCAGGAATAGAAGGACAAGCTGCCAAAAGCACAAGTTGCAGAAGGCGTCTCCGACAGCAACATGTTCAATTATCATTACATCCTACAACCTGACTTCAGTTCACCACACACAAACACATATGCGTAACTTACACATAAGATGAGGAGGTTACTGATCAGACATTGGCTAGAACAGAATTCTAGTCATTTACCTAGAACAGAGACAGGAAATCAGTAGTCCTCCAGAGCTGTGGTACTACCAAGCAGCAGAACATCTGGAGGGCCACTGCCTAGCACTG
This sequence comes from Pseudophryne corroboree, assembly GCF_028390025.1. Taxonomy (NCBI): domain Eukaryota; kingdom Metazoa; phylum Chordata; class Amphibia; order Anura; family Myobatrachidae; genus Pseudophryne; species Pseudophryne corroboree. The sequence continues at coordinate 339,793,158 of NC_086453.1, forward strand.
ATCTAGAACTTCTAATAACTATGGACCTAAATGAAGATATTTTCTAGAGATGGAGAACAGATCAGACAGGATGAATTGTTGGAAGTGGGGTAAACACTCAATAACGTAAAACTTTAGGACAGATGGAGAGGTCACAGGAGTCAAGCAAGATGGAGGAACAAATAGGTGCAGGTTGAGTTGTGGCTTCTGTACCTGGAGCACGGTAGTGAGAAGGGAGTAACCTCAATTGGTGTAGTCAATATGGGCCTATAAAGTTCTCATGCCTCCAATACGCAGGGAGTGAAGGTGAAAAATATTTTTTGGGGTTAGTTTTATTTACTGCCAAAGGTCAAAAGACAATACAGGGATTTAATGCAACAATGAAATACTTTTAAGCCTAGAAGCAGCACTGGTAAATTGTATTGTTTGAGAAAGATAAAAACTGTTGGCATTCAGGGAACTGAGCTTGTAGGAAAATGAAAAGACTTCCCATTTTTCTCAGCACTGCCTCCATCCATTAGGAAGAGCTGGTGGTCACTAGGACCGGCCGCGGCTGTCAGGAGGTCTGACCTGCGCTACTGCGCAGTTTCTCTTCGCTTTGTTCTCCGTCGGCGTATACCGCATGAACGTGCCCCTGAGACTCCCCCTAGCAACCGAGCCATACAAGGTCCCACAGGTCTCCCTGATGCCCTATACCAGGCCTGGCCAACCTGTGGCTCTCCAGCTGTTGTAAAACTACAAGTCCCATCATGCTTTGCCACAGTTTTGCTATTAAGGAATGCTAAAACTGTGGCAGGGCATGCTGGGATGTTTAGTTTCACAACATCTGGAGAGCCACAGGTTAGCCAAGCCTGCCCTATACCATTACCACCACAGTTTATACTGCTACACACCTCCAGGGTATATGCTCCATTACCTTCTGGCACACCACATATTCAGGAAAGGGGGACTGTGAATCACCTATAAGTTGACATACACCAGAAAGCATGTCATAGGTTAAAATGGGAATTAACCAGTCCTAATCCAGGATCAGTCTCTTCATTAACTTAAGTATATCCCCATTGTTCTACACGGTAACAAGTTAGACAACCCGGAGCCTTATATCATTGCTACGGACATGTCCTGATGATGTATTCATGCTGAATTGCTCCATCATTAACCTTTTGTCAACATACAATACTGCACAATATGTCTCTGTACTAAGGGGGTGGTGTGGTAAGTATCACTTAGGAAGCTGAGCGCGGTCTCCCCCCACCAGGAACACTGTGAAGGTAAGATCTGATCTAGGCGACTTACCTGTATCTACCTTCTTTTTGTCTGTGGGATCATGTACCCTAAAAGGTACCTTGGTTACATAGCGACTGCGAGCCCAGGCTCTAATGCCAGGTTCTCCACAGTCTCTTTGTCTTTTCTACTGCAAAATGAGGAAGTCTGGGTATGTGGCACTAATTGTATGTGTAAAGGGAGTTTTATATTCTCAGCCACACATGACTGGTGCTGTAATATTGACCTTTCAAAGCACAGTGCTGTTCATTAGGCAGGTTAGGCACTTGCTATATTCATGGAAAGAACAAACAAGTTCCCCTAGCTGCAATAGGTCAGAAAAGGAGACTTACATCCTACATAATAACAGAAATGCAGAGATCTCAGCTACACACTGTACATTTGAAATGTGATGGGCCACCACTGACTGGTGGATAATTCTACAGATAACTCCAAATGGTGAAAAACTGGCTGTATCCAGCAATCAGAGTACCACAATCTTTGATTAGGATGACGATTTCCCAGCACAACCAGACTTCCACTCCAGTGTGCCATGAGGGAGCGTAGGACTGCAGGACAGGTCAGTCTGCTTTCAGGGTCTGCACTGTGGGGCTAATTCAGATCTTATCGAAGATGTGCTAAATTTAGTACATCTATGATCAGTTACTCTGACATGCGGGGGGACGCCCAGCACAGGGCTAGTGCGCCCTGCATGTCTGGCTCTGCCCTCCACCCCCTACCCCGCAAGGGTGCAAAAGCATTGCACAGTGGCAATGCTCTTGCACCCGGCGAGTAGCTCCTGCCTGCACAGCTTTTGCGCGCTGGCAGGGGGCTGCCAGCCACGTCCCAGGTCGCAGAGGCTGCGTGTGAAGTCACGCAGCAGCCGCGGCCCACCCCCACACCGGTCCGAATACGCCTGTGTTGTTCGGACCGCGCCCCGCCAAAGGCGTTCTAACGCCATTGGCATGCCTCCTCCCACCCCGCGACAGCCTCTGCCTGTCAATCAGGCAGAGGCGATCGCAGCCCAGAGATGCTGTTAGCATCTCACTGGGCTCCCAGGGTGCGCACGTGCGCACGCGCACACAAAGGGATTCAGACTGCGATCGCTGCAGCCAGTCTGAATTACCTACTGTGTTTCCAACAGAGATTTAAAAGCGGCGGTCTCCATTATTAAATGGAAAGATCTGGGGGATGTACATTGTGTGTCTCCGGACAGAATTCTCTAGGCAGTGTAGATCAGTCTATATACAGTAGGCATTACAAGGAGAACATATGGGGACAGTTGAGATTTGAGAATTACTAATTGGAATATTCCCCTTTCCCACAGAGAGCGCCGACTGTGTAAAACCATGCCCACATTAGACAAACCACACCCACAGTCTTTAGATCACACCCCGGTCTTACAGTCACCGCCTCGGTCAACCCAATCTGAAGGCTCCAAGTTGACAGCTGGGTTTGACATAAAAGTATATAACTCTATATTTAACCACAGATTTAGATTTTGTGTTGGGGGTAGAGGCCATTTGTGTTTCTGTACAGCTGCTGTGTGGGGCAGACTTTCTCAGAACTATACCAGCATGCAGTAAGCAACTTTGGTATACTTATCTAGCCCTGCCACTTTAGGAGATATAATATACTACAGGTCACCCTCTTGTGCAACATAATCAGAATAGTGTGCTGGATTTAACGGCACTTTATTTATATTAATATGTCACCCTCTTTACAGTATAGCACCTGGCTGGTGTCAATGTCGGTAAAGACGGGAATCTATCTTACATACCAGTTTCAATGCTCAGTAGAAGGGAAGAAAGATGTGATGTGCATAATACATAATGAAGATTTCAATTTGAAACTAATTCATCTGAAAGATAACTGGATGAGAAACAGGAGCCTGATCAGAGGAGCAGGTGCTGAGCGTTTACATTCTGCAAGAATACGCCATGATTGCCATATTGGGGGTTCTTTTCAAGACGAAATCAGGCTGCGGATACCGCTGTCACTCTCCAGCCTGGTGGATCAGCAGACATAAAACACAGTATTGTGAGATCATTACAGCCGGATGGTGTCACATAGCCATGCACAGCACAGGAAGATCACATCAGTAAATGGTTATCACATGTACCATGCACAGCAACTGGTGTCAATACCTGGGTACACTGCTACAGAACATCTGGGTATAATCACCCTCTTGACCAATTATACCGCCTATACATCTTACCATCACGATGAGAATAAAGACAAACCATTGACCCAGATAACGGCCAATAGCTGCCATTGTTTTGCCAGTGCCCAAACACTGACACTGCAGGAATTGTGTTCCTGTTTGTTTTCCCGGTTCCTTGCCTGTAGCTCTCACGCAGTCAGAAAAATCCTGTATCAGAAAATCATGACGTTCAAGCAGTACAGAGTATTTCAGGAGGCAAGTGACTGTGTGTTGTGGTAGTTAGGAGTAACTTCCTAAAGAATTACGCAATAGATTCACCCTCTTTCTCACGCCCTTTATAAAGGCCCAGCTGCCCCCATTAAGGGTGTCTTCTGCCGACTCCTTAAGCTCTATACCATAGGTCTTCAACCTGCGGCCCTCCGGCTGCTGTGGAACTACACATCGCAGCATACACTGCCTCAGTTTTAGCATCCCTTTATAGCAAAACTGTGGCAGGGCATGCTGGGATGTGTAGTTTCACAGCAGCCGGAGGGCCGCAGGTTGAAGACCCATACGCATACCCTCCAACATTTTACACACAAAAATCGGTACAAATTAGAAAAAGGGGCGTGACCATGGGTAAAGGGGGCGTGGCCACGCCCCTTTTCCTATACTTTCAATGGAAGTTTGGAGAGCCAAAAAAAGGTACAGACCATAAAAAAAAGGTACTGTACCTATTAAAAAGGTACAGTTGGAGGGTATGCATACGTATCCTCTGTCATGCTAAGTGCTGGTAACTTAGTTTGATCACATCAACTGCTGTTTTGCCCTGACCTCATTGTCATGTTTCTGCACTCGTGTCAAGTCCTTATTGGAAGGGCTCACAAGTTCCAAAGTAGTCCCAGATGGAGTATATGACACTTACGGCGGTATTCAATTCTTTTCATCCCCTTTCACACCCGTTCTGTTTCTGCCGACGGGCATGGTATAAACATTTCAGCTCGCTACCCCCGTCGTAGAGAGGATGCCCAACCCTTTACGCAGCTAAACCCAAATACTTCTGGGTGCAATATGCGCGGTAACGGGGATCACTTTAGAAAGGAGATTGGGTGTGATATAATACCGCCCTTACAGTCTCCTTCTGCGGTTCCAGCAGGGAATGCACTAATGTCCGTACAAAAGCTCACACCAGAAAGTTCTGCTACTGTACTGTAGCTCTGCCCATCCTTATACCCAAGTAAAGAAGGGCGAAATGGTAAATCGTCGCCCATTGCGGAAGGTCCCAGGTGCCGTCAGCATTCCAACTCTACCATTCCATCCACAACCTCCCAACGTGGTAGAACTACCGGTAACCGTCACACGCAGAATATAGACGCGGCTTTGGCCACCAGCACATACATCTGATGTGCAGCATAAAGTGACGGAAGCAGGAAAAGGAGCTGATATTTATTCACTAAGCTGATATTCTACATCCCCAGTTTAGCATGACATGCTACAAACCAATAGGTAATTCCAAGTCAGCAATTCATTCTTCACACATCGGCACACAATGGTTGTTAATATAAAAAGGAACATTGGGGAAATAGTCCAGAGTTCACAGGTCAGGTGAGAAGTATTGGTGTATTTATAAAGAATTTATGGGAGCTGTATCAAGCCTTGGAGAGAGATAAATTGGAGAAGTTGACTAAATCAACCAATCAGCATCTGTCTTTTATCTAGCAGTCTATGAAATGACAATAGCCGACTGTTCTCCACTTTCTCTCCGAGACTTGTTGCATCTTTTGACCGCTAGCATTCCATATGCGGATCTCTTGTATCACACCCTGATCACTTACTGCACTTATTACACAAGTCATTTTAAACTGGGATCTGGGAGCAAGGGGTCTATCAATCAACTATCGCATACTCAATGCAATCTGGGCGCATTGCAGTATGCAACTATTCCGCAAGGATGTAACACTGAACACCTGCAGGGACAGGGGCTCCGATAGGATCCCGTCCTCTGTTGCAATTCTTGTGCATGCGCAGTCTGCTGACTATGTATGTGCGGCGGCCATTGTCGGGAGAATTTGAAGGAACTCTCTGCTGGCTAAGTTTGCAACCTGTATCCCATAGGCTACAATAGGATAATGCCATCTACAGATGGCATTAGTGTGGGGACCAAGCACGGGAATACTTCACATTCCGGAGCTTGGTAAATCTCACAGCATTCTATCCCCATAGAAACCTATGGGGGTTCCGGCTGCTGTCGGGAATGGAGGGATAGCTGCTGTGATTCCTCTGTGATACATGGGGGCAATACTGAATATTTGCCGTTATCCCCGAAAGTATTCTATATCATAATTAACATTATGCAGCATATAAAACTATTTATGAGGGAAATCTCCACAAAACACCCATTTTCCGGAGGTTTCCACAAAATGTAAGTACCCCAGGATGTGTGTCTGTGTCTGTTGCGGTTCACATAATTTCCATTCGCAATAACAGCCCTTGTAGGCTTGTAGGTTTCTAGGGGGCCTGCTATTTTGTATTACAGAGTTTGGCCCGGTAGCTAACACCATCGTAGCCTATAGGCTACACACTGCAACATTTACTGGGAGAGTGATCTGTGGGAGTCCTGCCTGGCAATGGCGCAGAAAATAAAACGATCGCATTAGCGATCTCTCTACTTTTACACATCGCAGGGATGTTCTTTTAATACATTTGGGCAAACCTTACTTTCTTAATTACAGGATAAGAAATTATAGTTATAAGATCTAAAACCTGATAAATAATAAACAGGCCCCTTAGAGCTATTTATCAAACATTCTAAAGTGGACAAGTGGAAGATGTCTCTTCAGTTACCAATCACATTCTAGGTATTATTTATCAAGTACATGCTATAAAATGCTAGCTAGAATCTGATTGGCTGCCACGTACAACACGCCATTTTTTATGTTTAGAATGTTTTCTAAATCTCCCCCCTAAGAGTGATAAGTAGACAGACCTCATAATGCGGGCAATCGGGTCCAAACTGTGCATGCAACGCAATGCGCACACGCATCGGACAACAACGGGCATCGCCGGTCAGTGACGGGATAGTGCGAAAAAATCCTATCACACGGGCGTTCGCAATATGATTGACAGGAAGAGGCCGTTTGTGGGTGGTAACTGTCCGTTTATTGGAAGTGTCCGGAAAAACGCAGGGTGTTCCCCACCGTTTTCAGGGAGGGTGTGTGACGTCGGCTCTGGCCCCGATCAGACTGTTCTTATCGCACTGGAGGAGTAAGCCCTGGGCTGCGCACACACTGGATTTTTGCAACTCGGCGTACACATGGGAACGCACACTTACACGGCAAATTTACACTCCCCCCGGATACGGCGACTATCTGATCGCAGGACAGCAAAATTAGCAGCCCAGCGATCAGATCTGAATGACCCCCACTGTGTGCCAATATTACTTGTAGCTGATACTTTGGCAACGTTTGCAGTTTTTCCTGAGCTGTGTCATTCACATAATCATGCGCCGTGGTACCATATTTACTAAGTATCATTTCCGTGCTACTGTGTAGACATCCTATTCCTAGATTTCTACAATAGACGATTAAGCCGCCTATCAGCTAAGAATTCTGTACCTTGGTAAATGTCCTGTACCGGACCCTTAAATCACACATAAATAAGAAATAAAAAAACATTTTTGGTTAATAAATCTGTCACAATTTATTAAAAATAAGTTTGAAAATAAGTTTGAAAATAAGTTTGAATCCTGAGATAAGAATAAAAGCGTCCTCCGGCAATCACAAGGCACAAGCCGCAGTCCAAGTTGCACGAGCACTTCTCCCGCTAGGCATGTCCCCACTCCGACATATACCCCAGTATGCACTGAAAGTGTCAATCTGGGGCATGTAGGGCCCACCAGGGGAATGCAGTGGTAGGGGCCCATGGTTAGAGGTGTGGCCAGTCTGCAGAGGGGGTGTGGCCTGCCACCTCATTGGTTTGACCAACGATTAGAGAGTGCAACATCTGGGCCCTTTCATGAATATATACAGGAAATTCAGCTGCTGCATGCACAATAATGTACCAGAATACTTATCAGCAATGCACTACAGTCCAGTATAAGGTAACATATGTATAATTCAAGTGCACAGTCTGGAACCTGATCCTTAGAGGAGGAGGTGGGCCCCCAGGCAGTGGGGCCCATCGGTGGTTTTCCCTGTACCCATGTGGGCCAGTCCAAGCCTGTGCACTGATATGACCTCTCGCAGCATTCTCATTGGCTCCCACTTCTTCCATGTAAAATCCTCCAAATCCAAAACCCTTTCACATCCTAACAACTTAACCAAGCACGTTAGAGAAGCACATCTTTTACCAACAACCCTTGCCGAGGCCAATCCACAGAATTCCCCGTCTTGGTATCTACTGTACCTTTCTCGGGTCTACAGGCCTTACATCTTTTTTTTTTTTGCAGTCTATTACAGCTTTTCCAGCCCTGTCCCTGGTGAACATGTCTGTATACACTAGGAAATACAGTATGGGTTTACTCCCATTTATTAAAGGCTACCATTGGCAGAGGCTGTACAGAGTATGGCTGCAGTAGTTATCACAGGCGCTATGTCATGAAAGCTTCCCCATGTTTTGCCTGTTAACGCTGCAATAAGGCGCAAAGAAAATTCTACCTACTCTAATAATACCAAACTCCCCAGAAAGTAAAAATAAAACAACAAAAAACAGATGCTTTTAATAACAGTCAGCAATACCACACAAGACTCATTGTTGATTCGTGGTCTGCACCTGATACGTACAGTAATTGATGGTTATTTTGTAGCGGATTTATGGTTGAAAAAAACAAAACAAAAAGCCATTAACGTCTCGTTAGCGCTCATTAATATGCGTTACATCCGCTAACACCCAGTATTGTTCCTATTATGGTGCTCTAAAAGGATGGTATTATTTCTCAGTCGTTAACACGCGCTACCAATACAACAGACTACCAATACAATCAGCTCCTGTTATTTTTCAAAGCCAGCCTGTAACATGACAGTTAGGAGCTGATTGGCTGGTGCTTTATCACCTTCCACTTTATCACTTCCCCAGGCTTAATAAATCTGCCACTAAAGCACATGGAGAACTCATCAGTAGTGTGCGCTATGGCTGCCATCCATTTTATCCGGGCATAAGTTAATGAGCTCTTAAACTTTCATCTTCTCTGCAACATTAATGAGTGTATTTAATACACAGAGGCCATGGGGCGGGTTGCTGGAAAACCCCTGTCCCCACGATTCACGAAGAAAACGCGCTACTGGCTGGCAGCGGTAAGAGTATTCCGGACTTGGTGCATGTGCGTGGCCCAGCTTACGCCTGCACAGTGACACTGGAAACTCTGACTTCAGCTTTTAGCTCCACTTTAAATTTGTAATTAACAAAAAAAAATAATGTAAAAAATAAATAAAAATAAAATAAAATTACATTATTGCACATATTCTGGGTTGAGAAACTGCTTTATTTAAATAGGGAACAGCTATTCTTACAGTATCTTAATCAATTGCACTATAAGGATTAATCTCCCCCCACCTTCCCCCCCGAGTATAACATACAGGGGAGGGGGAGGGGAGCTTCAGACCAAGATTCTTTCAGAGTGGACACACATCAGCTGACATCTTGCATGCAGAAATATTATACAGTGCCTAATCAATAATGCTTTTTCCCCTTGAAAATCATGTGGAAATGTCAGTTTCCCAGCAGACGGTATCAGAAAGATCTTGTGTCCAGCTAAGTAATGTAAGTTACAACAATTCCAATATTCTCAATAAGCAAATTATTAAGATCCGAAAAGCTTTTATTTTTTGAGACTTGGGGGTAAATTTACTAAGGTGGGAGATTTTTAGAACTGGTGATGTTGCCCATAGCAACCAATCAGATTAAATCTATTATCTGCTAGAAGCAGCTAGATAAATGATAAGTAGAATCTAATTGGTTGCCATGGGCAACATCACCAGTTCTAAAAATCTCCCACCTTAGTAAATTTACCCCTTGGTAACAATAACTAAAGTCATCAGATGTCATTAGCCACGGTTCCTTATGGGGGGGGGGGGGGGGTCCCGGCTCCCGGCAAACCCCTGCCATCTGGTGGCTGTAAGGTCGGCAGGATGTGACTTTGAAGGGGGATATCCAATTTTCCCTGGTAAAACATCGGGTCCGAAAAATAGCCGTTTTTCTGACTTCTTCCCAATGTTTCACCGATTTTTTTTTTTGTATTTTTTTTTTTTACAGGCGATCCAGATGGAAAACAAAACCTTCTCCCGAAAACACACAGGTTCAGTGAAACCAGTGTGTGTCTACGGGTGAAACAGCCCCGTTTGCTGTTTCCGGGGATTCTGCTTCGCCTGCCAGATGCAGGTGAAACAAAATCCCTGATAAGCCGGCGCGTACTACGGCTTATCGGGGCTAATTAGCTATCCCCCTAAGTGGGTTTGGTATGATATCCCACCAAACGGGATGCCAAATGTCATTATACCAACATCGGCATCCCAAGTGGTGGAATGCCGACAGAGAGGCAAGCGCAACTAAGCCCCTTGCTCTCGCCGCAGGTTCTATTATCCCTCTATGGGTGTTGTGGACACCCATAAAGGGGTAATCACCTACCTCGCCGGTATACCGGCAGCGGTATGTTGCCCCCGTCGGCCTCTCGACGATCGGTATGCTAACCGCACACCCTTTAAGCTAGCGTAAAAGACTTTGCAACTGGGAAAGTGCTTGACTGAGACAGACTCTTTTTGGCTGTCCCGGCAAGCAACTTTTAATAAACAGCTCCAATAAATATAAGGAAAGAACTGCGTATATATCTCAGTTATTGGGTTGGGTAATAAACACGATAAATAATAAATTGATCCTTAAATCAGCTTCACAACTGCCGAAGCACAAGAAAAATAGCTTCTACAGATTTCTTTGCTTATTAAGAATTTAGGTGCACGACTAAATAAAAATGTGCACTACTCCTACTATAGAGATGGAAAAAGAAAAAAAAAAAAAAGCTCTCAGATCAGAGCCTGTTGTCAACTTGGGATAATTCAGAGCTGAAAATTGAGCTTTAGAACCGGTAGCTACTTCCCAGCGACACAACCGATTTTAAAAGATGCTATTTGTGTCAATACGACATTAATTCTTCCCCTCTCCTGGCAGAGGCTCTCCCTCCGCCTGCATTCATCTGGTACAGTCACTTAGTGTCATCTGCAAATGATGGGACATCGTCAATATTCTGATTAACCCCTTCGCCACCAGCGTGGCCTCTGCCGCCTATTGCTGGTCCAATAAGTAACCTCTGGGTTAACGCCCGCTACATGTAGACAATGACCCAAATACTGACCCCAGAGGGTGCCGCAGCTCAACAGGATGATGAATAGTGCCCATAAATTACTGCTCGCTCTTTTATAGTGACAGGCGAGTCAGTGTATATTCACCTAATGTACTTCACATGATATATCGGACAGTTTGCATATTTTGCAACCGAGGCTTGGATACATGCTGCCAACACAAACCTCCCAGCAAAATCACCGCTTTATGCCCTGCACCTTTGAACTGAAGCATATTTATACACATTTACTGTGAGGTATTGACAGAGGCCCCAGTTGGTGCTGCCCAGAGAAGCCATTCATGCTTTCGGTATAGTCCCAAATACAATGGAGCTGTTCTAGAAAGCTATTTCCACTAATAATTCCAGAGCAGCTGCACCGCGTCTTCGGGATAACAGGTACCGCTCACGTTTCCAGCGGTAAAGTCCGGGTCAGTCCTGGGATAACACAGGGGGGATGTGCGTGTAAGGTCTGCACACATCAAAGGATTTTTAGTGAACGATAACCAATTCCTGCAGTTAGAACTTGGGGGCAGATGTATTAACCTGGAGAAGGCATAACGAAGTGATAAACCAGTGATAAGTGCAAGGTGATAAACGCACCAGCCAATCAGCTCCTAACTGTTAATTTACATATTGGAGCTGATTGGCTGGTGCGTTTATCACCTTGCACTTATCACTGGTTTGTCACTTCCTTATGCCTTCTACGGGTTAATACATCTGTCGCTTGATTCCTGACAGGACTTGTATTGCGTATGTAATGCACAGTTGCCAACTTAGTGGGATTCCGCTCTGGAACATCCTGGAGGGGGAGGTCTGGGGGGGTGTGGTTCATCAAATCGACAGTGTCTAGGTCGACAATGTTTAGGTCGACCACTATAGGTCGACAGTCACTAGGTCGACATGGATGGAAGGTCAACAGGGTTTCTAGGTCGACAGGTCTAAAGGTCGACATGAGGGGTTTTTTTGTGTCGTTTTCTTCGTAGAGTGACCGGGATCCCAAATTAGTGCACCGCTTCGCTCGCCATGCTTCGGGCATGGTGCCTTCGCTCCGCTCGGCACACTTTACCGTTCCAATCGTAGTCCACGTGGATCGTTAAGTATGAAAAAATTCAAAAAAAGAAAAAAAAATATGTGAAAAACTCATGTCGACCTTTAGACCTGTCGACCTAGCACATGTCGACCTAGAAACCCTGTCGACCTAGAAACCCTGTCGACCTATAGTGGTCGACCTAAACATTGTCGACCTAGACACTGTCGATCTTCAGACCGGATCCCGGTCTGGGGGCAACCGTGGGGAGGAGTGGCACGGACAGTATATCATCATCACAGCCCTGCCACCAGTGCAAAATGCTGAGATTCACTAGTATGACACTATTCCCCACTATGTGCACCATCATGGCCTTGCCAACTTCACTGCATAAGTGGATGGCGTGCGGGAGGGTCACTGACTCACGGGATACAGGGAGAGCTCTCTGAATCTCAAGAGACACACAGATTTTATAGGACTGTAGATAAGTATATAATTAAAATGGGGACTCTTAACAATAACCAGATCAATGAAACTATACTTTAAAAAACAAAAACAAAGGACGGGAAAATAACTGGCCAGATGGTATCCGCGGGGACACACAGCACTGGCAGGGCGGAGTGCACTACACACAGTCTCTCTGTGGCATACCTTACCAAATTGCACTTTACCCAACTAGGAAATCTTACAGTGGGAGGTCCACTTGGTAAGTGCAGTGGACACAACATGCTGAATGAACCACCTTTATGTAGATCACTCGCACATTTACAGCAAATCAAGTTCAAAGACCGCCCTCTTCACTGAGGAAGTGTGTGTGATCATGGGAGGAGCTTCAGCAATCCTGTGCAAGTAACTGGCTCTTACCACGAAGCGGGCCGACACCAAGCTGGAAAGAGGAGGCTAAAGTACAGCATCCGATTGGGTGTAGGAGTCTAAATCTCTCCCAATAGGACGCTAATAGAACACGTGTCATAGTCCGCTTGTAAAGGGGAGGGTTACCGATGATTTTGGTGAACTTAAGGAAAATAAATATCGTTTCGGTCTTGTTCAATTTGCAGTTTACAGTACACGCTCCCTGCAACTTTATTAACCATGAATTACACTGTTCTGAATGTAAATGCATATGCATTGCATACAGATTGTTCAGTACGTATACTACTCCTGTTGCCTGCTAAGGCTTTTGCTAGGTTATGCTGTGCCAGGTTGCATCTAACGTTTGCAGACAACTTATAGGTAGCAAAAATACTTTTTTTGTACAGAACGCATTTTACTTTTGCAAGTAGATGCGGCTTGCATTAAACCCCTCTGTAAGATGAGGACGGATCTAGCACCGGGCTTGTTCACATATTCAAAAATTCTGTACCGCGATTCACTGAAGCCCAGATTTAGGTTTAATAAATGCATGCACATTTTTTAAAAATCAGTCATTGTAATTGCCCAAGAATTCTTTACACTTGCAGATGCATGTAAAACGCAATATAGCTGGCTCTAACCTTCCTAGTAAATGCAAACGTTTGCAATGCAAAATTTACAAAACCCATGTTTTTATGCACACAGGAAAAGCAAAATAAGCTGCACGAATTTCCTGCACCAGCCCGATATAAATCTCACGTTACAACTCCATTATCAAACTCTCAGTCCTGCACCAATCACAAAAGCGGGCACCCATCTCCTTAAACAATCCGTTCTTCTGTGAATAGTAAATTATCTGCTGAAATACTCTGTGCCGCTTACCTCTATACTGCACCTCACAACTTGACACTGCCCCCGTTACATGCATCCCAATGCTCACAAAATATTTGAGCCCACCAATTAAACACTGCCCCATTGTGTTATAACAATCAAAAACAGCCATCTTATATAGCTTTTGCATCATCTATATCATTCTGGTGTCCTGCGAAAAGTGTTTGTCCCTCTCTGTCTGAACTCATTTGCCCTCTGACGAAACAGTCAGTGTATTTGGACGCAGAAATGCATCATGGTTAGCATAGACTCTTAACAAGTTACCGGAGTGCTCTATTATAGAAATGCATCATGGTTAGCACAGACTCTTAACAAGTTACCCGAGTGCTCTATTATATCCATTTCACACCAAAATCCCCGGTCCAGCTTGAGTCACTGTACCTTGGTTATTGCCAGGGCTTATCCTCTGCAGGCACTTTGAGAGGAAACCATTTCCAAGTGCTGTCTCTCCATAGAATTGTAACAGGACTTGAGTCAGATGAGCTGAATCACCCATTCACACTGGCCCTTAACCCAGATCCTTCCCGCGACCAACACCGATCACTACCCAGACTGGATTCCCAGGTCACTGAACCCGGTTTATTTTTTTTTAGGGACCTTTTCACGAGCTGCGGCCAGAGTTAACTCGGCAATAACCCAAGTTAGGCCCTCATTCCGAGTTGATCGCTCGCTAGCTACTTTTAGCAGCCGTGCAAACACATAGTCGCCGCCAACGGGGGAGTGTATTTTCGCTTTGCAGAAGTGCGAACGCCTGTGCAGCCGCGCGGCAGCAAACACATTTTGTGCAGAACAAGACCAGCCCTGTAGTTATTTATTTTGCGTGATGATTGCTGCGACGAGTGACACGGTAATGATGTCAGATACCCGCCCAGCAAACGCCCACCCACGCCTGCGTTATTCCAAACACTCCCAGAAAACGGTCAGTTGCCACCCAGAAACTCCCACTTCCTGTCAATCTCCTTGCGTTCGGCTGTGCGATTGGAATCGTCGCTAGAACCAGTGCAAAACCACAAAGAACTTCGTACCTGTACGACGCGCATGCGCATTGCGGTGAATACGCATGCGCAGATTAGCCGTTTTTTTCCCACTGATCGCTACTCAGCGAACAACGGCAGCTAGCGATCAACTCGGAATGACCCCCTGCGGTGGTGTGAAAGGAGTAATACATTGTTGCTACACAGCCGCATTACCAGGAACTTTACAGCAGCTGCCATGTGCAGATTCCTTGCAAGCTGAAGCCAGTTGCTGTATATGATCTAGTGCCGCAAGTTTTGATCCGGCCCAGGATACCATCTACCTGTCCTTAGGAGCTGACGGCTGGGAAGCATCTGCTGGCTCTCACCGCTTGTTAATTGCTGCTTTTACAGACGGCTGATTTCACCCCAACGGCTGGAGGTATTTGCCTTATCATCTGGAGAACATACTTACCTAGGAGGTGGCTTCAAGTGAGTAACGCAGCAAACAGACACATACATTACACCATTACTGGACCGGACTCTACCTGGAATTTCCAATTAAAAATATACTAATATATGTATAGTGACTAGTAGGTTCAACCAAGCAACAGCTCATTTTGAATACTAATTTGGATTATTAATGAAAGACTTGTGACATTGGTTAACGATTAATCACCAACTGCACTGGTGGCTATTAAGTACTATGGGGGTAATTCAGACCTGAACGCTCGCTAGCGGTTTTTGCAGCGCTGCGATCAGGTCAGAACGCAGGTGCGTCGCACGGGTACAAAGCGGATAATTGATGGGTTTTACGAAGAATCCATTCGCACAGCCGATCGCAAGGAGATTGACAGGAAGAAGGCGTTTGTGGGTGGCAACTGACAGTTTTCAGGGAGTGGTTGGAAAAACGCAGGCGTGTCAAAGCGTTTGCAGGGCGGGTGTCTGACGTCAATTCCGGTTCCCGGACAGGCTGAAGTGATCGCAGCGGCTGAGTAAGTCCTGGGCTACTCAGAAACTGCACAAGATCTTTTTGTACCGCTTGGCTGCACATGCGATCGCACACTTGCACAGCTAAAATAAACTCCATGGTGGGCGGCGACTATGCGATCGCAGGACTGCAAAAAAACACTAGCAAGCGATCAGATCTGAATGACCCCCCCGAGTCTTATATGTTTCTAACTAAATCACTGTGCATAGTTTTATTGTCATTTTATGTTGAGCGCACCCCCTGCTGGTTAACTATAGGAATAGGCGTCTATCGGATCTACAGTATTCAATTGTTGCTCCGATCAGACATCCATTAATAGTTAAGGTGCCTGATAGCTCTGGGTTTAGCAGCGTAAAGTAACTGAACTCGTATTAACAGCTTGATTGTGCTTCCAAATTCCGGGTTTGGGCACCCACACTACGGGCTTTGTAAACATAAATGTGACTGCCGCCGCTAATGGACATCTGATCACAGCAACAATTGAATAGCACACTACTGAGATTATAGCTGCCATTTCTGCCGTGGCCCCAACTGTGTGGAATTAATATATTCCCTCACCCTCCCCCACAGCCTAACCCTCCCCACCTCCCGCAACCTAACCCCAACCCTCTCCCCGCAGCCTGACCCAAACACTCCCTCCTAACCCTCCCCTGGGGGTGCCTAACCCTTTCCGCAGCCTAAACTCCCCCAAACAGGTGCATGCGCAGGGCCCCTCCTGCGCATGCGCCCACATTTACTGCGGGTGACCCGCAGTAAATGCAAATGCCTCTGCCTGATTGACAAGCAGAGGCATTCGTGGGGAGGCAACGCTCCCTTTCCAAGTTGGAGACTGAGCATTGCAGGGGTGGCGGCAGGGAAACGGGGTAGGCGGCTTACAAACGGGGGCATGTCGGCGGTGTTATCGGGGTGGTTGCGTGACGTCACTCCGGTCAAAAAGATGGCGACGGGCCTCCTGCCATCACAGCCAGGCTGCGCCGGCAGGAGCCATCCACAATTTCAGCGACCACGCTGAAATTGGGGTGCGATGGCAATTTCAGAGAGATGGTAGTGGGCTGCATGCTGGGCGGCCTTGTTCTGCGATGGGCGGCAGAATTTACAATCCTTACTGAATAGGGTCCTAAATCCGTATGATGTAATTACTTTGTCTGAACAACCATTTTTGTCCATTTTCCCGCCATCCATTGTCATTTCTCCCACACATTGCCAGATTTTGTATTCCAACCAGACTGTGGGAAATCTGATCTTTAGGTGTGTGACCATGTTTATCTGTACCAGGAGTCCGGTAACAATAAGGTGTTCGGAATCTTCCCAGTCACTGATTTAAACACGAGTTGATAAAGGACAGCCTGAAGACGTGTATCTTTGAGTTCTTTAGGGTTTACAAAGTGCCTACTGTAATACTTGTCCATGAGACCTGGCACTTCCCAAACCATTGTGAGGATAGCCCCTAAATGAGCAGGCCATAGCACACCGTAATCCTCTCTCATACACATGTACTATTCTAATGTATGCGCTGATTAAAGTGGCACGCTCCCCTCTGTCATGTCGGTAAGCAGAAGAATGTAGACCAGAGGTTCCCAAAAGCAGTCCTCAAGGCACCCCAACAGTCCAGGATTTAGGTATATCCATAGCTCAGCACAGATGGTTAAATCAAATTGACTGAGGTTCAAATAAAGTCACCTGTGGCCAAGCACGTATACATTTAAAACCTGGACCGTTGGGGTGCCTTGAGGACCGCGTTTGGGAACCTCTGATGTAGACATTTTCTGCCCCTCAAACACAGTGCAATGTGAATTTATTTTGAAGAGTGCGGCCACCCAATGTAGTCCAGTGTGAGTTTAGATTGCCAGTCCTCACCTGACACAGGGCCTAATTCAGCATGGATCGTAGATGTGCGCGGGGGGACGACCAGCACAGGGCAAGTCCACCGCGCATGCCGTATCCAGCCCCCCCCCCCCCCCCCCTCGCAAACAGGTGAAAGCATTGCATGGCGACGATGCTTTCGCATGTTTAGGGTTGCCTCTGCAGACAGCAACCCTCCATGTTTCGGGTCACAACGGCTGCGTGACATCCTGCAGCCGTCGCGGCCCATCCCGCCCCCCAACGCCGAGTCAACGCCCCTTTAATGCAGCCGCGACGCCCCTCCCAACCCGTGAACGCCTCTGCCTGCCAATCAGGCAGAGGTGTCCGCACAAGTGAGAAGCTTTCGCATATCACCGTGTGTGCAGTTCTTGGCTTACAATCCAGTGTGGTCTTAGGGGGTTATTCACAGATGAACAGCCAGATCTGAATTCATCTCTGCACATACTAGGGGCCGCCCAGTATGTGTGAAGACCCCCCCCCCCCCACGCGTCTGCAATTAGACTGCGGAGGCGTCGGAACTAAGGTTGACCCCCGGCTAATTTTTTCGGAGCAGCAACGTGTGACGTCACGCAGCCACCCCGAAAACTGTCCCAGTCCGCCCCCATTTTCTTGGCGCCACCCCCACGCCTGTCAATCACATTTCGACCGCATCCTTCAGTTATGAGGCAGCAATGTCTAAGGTCATGAACGCACCCAACACCTGGATGCAGATACTGCGACCACACGACTGCATCCAGGTCTGAATTGGGACCTTAGATTGCCAATCCCCACCTGACACAGTCCAGTGTGATATTATATTATGGATCCCCTTCTCAGTCCAGCCTGAGTTTAGGTTTCAAAAATCAACCCACCCAGTCCAGCGTGACCATAGATACCGAGATCCCATCTGACGCAGTCCAGCATGACCGTAGATATCTAATAATTATTATTATTATTATATAGCGCTCTTTCGCCAATAGGACTCAAGGCGCTTAACAGACACATAGCATAATAAATATGAAAATAATGAAGTACAGAAAAGCTTTTCATAGAATACAGAGAGCATGTAGATACTATGGAAATGCTGAGTAAACAGGAAAGTCTTGAGTCTACTTTTGAAGGATTCTATAGTTGGGGCCTCTCACACTGTGCGGGGAAGTGAGTTCCATAGAGTCGGAGCCGCATGACTAAAAGCTCGACCCCCAGATGAATTACGGGAGATTCTAGGTACTGCTAAAAGTCCTTCATCTACAGATCGCAGTAATCGAGTGGGGCAGTATGGGGTCAGAAGCTGCTTCAGGTACCTTGGGCCCTGGTCATTTAGTGCTTTGAAACTCACTAAGCCAATCTTGAAGATGATTCGCCATCTTACAGGCAGCCAGTGAAGGGAGTGGGTGTTATGTGGCTAGAACGGGGCTGGTTGGTTAATAGCCTGGCAGCTGTGTTTTGCACCAGCTGTAATCGGTGCAATTCTTTTGCTGGGAAACCAAGGTAGAGGGTATTACAGTAGTCTAATCGAGATGATACAAATGCATGTATGACTTTTGGCAGATCATCTGAGGGAATCAAATGCTTGATTCTGGCTATTTTCCTCAAGTGAAAGAATGAGGATTTGATTGTGGCTGATATCTGATGTTTAAGTGTCAAGCCACCATCCAGGACAACGCCAAGATTCCGCACACGATCAGTGGTTTGTAATTCTGAACCCCCCTCATGCAGTTCAGCGTGACCACAGATACCTGAATCCCATCTGACGCAGTCCAACGTGACTATAGATACCTGAACCCCCCTCATGCAATCCAGTGTGACCATAGATACCTGAACCCAACCTGATGCAGTACAGCGTGACCTTAGATTCCTGATTGCACATGACGGTCCACCATGAATTTAGACCTTCCCACCTTATTCCAGTGTGAGCTTAAACTGGAGTGTCGTCATTATCATCATGGCCCCCCAACACAGTCCGGGGGGAGATTAGGTTTTAGTGCTACAGGCCATACCCAACGCCGTTCAGACATTAGATTACAGGGCGCCACCCGATGCGGTCTGGTGTAAATGTAGCCTCATGATTGCCCTCCCACGCAATGTACTCCAGTGACAGCTTAGATTGAAGATTGCCTCCCCCAATGCAACCTTATATTATCTTAGCCTGTTTTGACCCACTAATATCCCTTTAACACCAAATCCTGGGTCAGAGACTGTTTAATGAACACGGGATCAACCCATGTTTCATCTATTCACACAGAGAGACCCAAGAAAAACCCAGGTCGTGTGTCGGCGTGAATGGTTCATCCCAGATTATGTGACCTAGGTCCACGCCCCAGCTCCTTGCCTCGTTGTTAAAGGGCTATTAGAGAGAGCAGACCCCCCCTTGATGCAGTCAGTCTGCAGGAAAAAGTTCTTAATGGAATGTTAGAGTACAGGTCATAGGATTTTATTACAATTCAGAGCACACATTTATATATAACCTGCGTGATAGACCGGGAAGCTTTACTGTGTTAGCATCCAATTCTGCTGGACAAACACAGCCGGCACACGCTCTCTAAATCACGTCGGGTTTCATACGGCAGCATGCAATAATATGCAGAGTCTGGGGCTTGCAGTGTGTTGTATCCTGCAGGCTGAAGGTTTCTGAAGTCAGGCTCATTTATAACATGCTACTTAGGCTGGGAATAGGCAGTAACTGCTTCGCACGACCAACTGTTGAAAGGACTGATGACATTATTGGCTGTGTACAATAATGAGCAAGCAAAGAAATCCTGTTCACAGCTTCATTAAAAGGCCATCTTTGCTTAACTTGTTGGTGGTAATCAGGTGATACCCTGTAAACATGTACACAAATTCTGCACCAATCCACCATGATGCTTGTGAAAACCACCCACACTGTGCTGCCCAGTATGTCAGGATATAAATAAAAAATATCTAATATATTTTACATATACAAACACACACAGTTTAAACATATATTTTT
The DNA here is from genome assembly GCF_028390025.1 of Pseudophryne corroboree. Classification (NCBI taxonomy): domain Eukaryota; kingdom Metazoa; phylum Chordata; class Amphibia; order Anura; family Myobatrachidae; genus Pseudophryne; species Pseudophryne corroboree. The sequence continues at coordinate 339,813,400 of NC_086453.1, forward strand.
ACCCATACAAAATAGAGCTATTAGGAATCCCCCCCCCCTCCTTTGCTGCTGCAGCAGCATCCAGCCTCATGTCTTGCAACCCCATCCTATTGCAAGCAGCAATTGATCTTTAAATGAGCCCTGTTATGTGTATACATAGAGACACAGGGCGAATAACAATGCGTAGCGGGGAAAGCACAACATAGAATGAGGTGCCTAACCTGGCAGAGCAGGTGATGAGGCGTGCATGACATAGAGGGGGGGGGGGGGGGGGTACCAGAGTCAACTGCTATTTAACAAGCAAGTCAGGGAATATAACATTTAATTGCCTGCCTAATTGAAAGCTGCTGCTGCAAGTGTTCTGGCTGATTGTGAAAGTTGCAAAATAGCACACAGCACATTGCATAGCCTTCCTATCAGTGTCACAATCCATTTTAACTTTACAGATCCTGTCAAGGCTTGCAGGGTGATCCTCTGGCAATGCACAGAAACAACGCTAAGCATCCAGGAACACAAACAAGTCGTAAGGTGCACATATACGCAGCGTTATACATATAGGGGTCCCCATACAGTAACCAGCATGCAGTATGTGCATTATTCAATGGATGTGGGACCAGTAATCCTTCTCTTCTGTTTTGGATGTGTTTCAGTGTCAGGAGTGTAGTTGTGAATCGCTGACATCACAGATTACACACAAGTCAATACCTGCAGCTCAGGTGCATTTACAAGAAATAGATTTGCAGCATCTCCTGTACCTGGCACACAGAGGGGCACAGTGCAGCCAAACAAGGGGTCTTTCATCAGCAATGGACCCTGAACTCCTGTACTGCCACTGGTGCCCCCTCTACTCCCAGAGACATAACACTGTATACAGACTGGTAGCACTGCAGTGTGCCATGCTATTAACCCCTGAAAAGAAAGGAGGGTGCCAACCACTCTCCAATTAACCCTGTGAGTACTGTGTCGTGGCACTGCAGAGGGTCAGATATAGCTGCAGATCATTGCAACTGACCCCATCCAGGCAGGTGACCTGTGGTGCAAGAGCCTGCTCCTCTCCCTTGGGTCTGTACCTCTAGGTGGATGCTGAAGTCCTACAATGTGCTGCAGAGCTTGCATTCTAATACTGTATCACTAGTGTCATGACAGAATTGGCTGGGGAGGATATATCATAAGAGGCAAGGGGTCCCCTACCTTGCAGGAGGCACATGGCAGTCATCCCACTCAGAATAAACCAGGGAACCGAGTGCAGCATCCTCGCCCGCAGCGTATCCATCCCAGAGGCACTACAGACAGGGCTCGGGGTAATCCAGCAGCTGCTGCAGGGGGAGCACAGACTGGATGTGATCTGCACACTGCAAGCTTCAGCTGCAGCAGTCCCTCCCCCCTGCTCTGCCATTGGCAGACAGCTCGGAGAGTGACAGTTACTGCGAACTCACACTGATACAGCCACTGATATACTGTGACAGTTACTCCGGCTTCTCATTCCCTTCTCATGCTCCAGCTTCTCATTCCCTTCTAATTCATTCATGCTCCAGCTTCTCATTCCCTTCTAATTCATTCATGCTCCAGCTTCTCATTCCCTTCTAATTCATTCATGCTCCAGCTTCTCATTCCCTTCTAATTCATTCATGCTCCAGCTTCTCATTCACTTCTAATTCATTCATGCTCCACCTTCTCATTCCCTTCTAATTCATTCATGATCCAGCTTCTCATTCCCTTCTCATGCTCCAGCTTCTCATTCCCTTCTAATTCATTCATGCTCCAGCTTCTCATTCCCTTCTAATTCATTCATGCTCCAGCTTCTCATTCCCTTCTAATTCATTCATGCTCCAGCTTCTCATTCCCTTCTAATTCATTCATGCTCCAGCTTCTCATTCACTTCTAATTCATTCATGCTCCAGCTTCTCATTCCCTTCTCATGCTCCAGCTTCTCATTCCCTTCTAATTCATTCATGCTCCAGCTTCTCATTCCCTTCTAATTCATTCATGCTCCAGCTTCTCATTCCCTTCTAATTCATTCATGCTCCGGCTTCTCATTCCCTTCTAATTCATTCATGCTCCAGCTTCTCATTCCCTTCTAATTCATTCATGCTCCAGCTTCTCATTCCCTTCTCATTCCCTTCTATTTCATTCATGCTCCAGCTTCTTATTCACTTCTAATTCATTCATGCTCCGGCTTCTTATTCCCTTCTAATTCATTCATGCTCCAGCTTCTCATTCCCTTCTATTTCATTCATGCTCCAGCTTCTCATTCACTTCTATTTCATTCATGCTCCGGCTTCTCATTCCCTTCTAATTCATTCATGCTCCAGCTTCTCATTCCCTTCTCATTCCCTTCTAATTCATTCATGCTCCAGCTTCTCATTCACTTCTATTTCATTCATGCTCCAGCTTCTTATTCACTTCTAATTCATTCATGCTCCGGCTTCTTATTCCCTTCTAATTCATTCATGCTCCAGCTTCTCATTCCCTTCTATTTCATTCATGCTCCAGCTTCTTATTTACTTTTAATTCATTCATGCTCCAGCTTCTTATTCACTTCTAATTCATTCATGCTCCAGCTTCTCATTCCCTTCTATTTAATTCATGCTCCAGCTTCTCATTCACTTCTAATTCATGCACCAGCTTCTTATTCACTTCTAATTCATTCATGCTCCAGCTTTTTATTCCCTTCTAATTCATTCATGCTCCAGCTTCTCATTCACTTCTATTTCATTCATGCTCCAGCTTCTCGTTCACTTCTAATTCATTCATGCTCCAGCTTCTCATTCCCTTCTAATTCATTCATGCTCCAGCTTCTCATTCACTTCTAATTCATTCATGCTCTGGCTTCTCATTCCCTTCTAATTCATTCATGCTCCAGCTTCTCATTCACTTCTAATTCATTCATGCTCTGGCTTCTCATTCCCTTCTAATTCATTCATGCTCCAGCTTCTCATTCACTTCTAATTCATTCATGCTCCACCTTCTCATTCCCTTCTAATTCATTCATGCTCCAGCTTCTCATTCACTTCTAATTCATTCATGCTCCACCTTCTCATTCCCTTCTAATTCATTCATGCTCCAGCTTCTCATTCACTTCTAATTCATTCATGCTCCACCTTCTCATTCACTTCTAATTCATTCATGCTCCAGCTTCTCATTCACTTCTAATTCATTCATGCACCAGCTTCTCATTCCCTTCTAATTCATTCATGCTGCAGCTTCTCATTCCCTTCTAATTCATTCATGCTCCAGCTTCTCATTCACTTCTAATTCATTCATGCTCCAGCTTCTTATTCCCTTCTAATTCATTCATGCTCCAGCTTCTTATTCACTTCTAATTCATTCATGCTCCAGCTTCTCATTCACTTCTAATTCATTCATGCTCCAGCTTCTCATTCCCCTCTAATTCATTCATGCTCCAGCTTCTCATTCCCTTCTAATTCATTCATGCTCCAGCTTCTCATTCCCCTTTAATTCATTCATGCTCCAGCTTCTCATTCCCTTCTAATTCATTCATGCTCCGACTTCTTGTTCTCTTCTAAATCATTCATGCTCCACCTTCTCATTCCCTTCTAATTCATTCATGCTCCAGCTTCTCATTCCCTTCTAAATCAATCATGCTCCGGCTTCTCATCCCCTTCTAATTCATTCATGCTCCAGCTTCTCATTCCCTTCTAAATCAATCATGCTCCGGCTTCTCATCCCCTTCTAATTCATTCATGCTCCAGCTTCTCATTCCCTTCTAAATCATTCATGCTCCGGCTTCTCATCCCCTTCTAATTCATTCATGCTCCAGCTTCTCATTCCCTTCTAATTCATTCATGCTCCAGCTTCTTAATCACTTCTAATTCATGCTCCGGCTTCTCAATCCCTTCTAATTCATTCATGCTCCAGCTTCTCATTCCCTTCTAATTCATTCATGCTCCAGCTTCTCATTCCCTTCTCATTCCCTTCTATTTCATTCATGCTCCAGCTTCTTATTCACTTCTAATTCATTCATGCTCCGGCTTCTTATTCCCTTCTAATTCATTCATGCTCCAGCTTCTCATTCCCTTCTATTTCATTCATGCTCCAGCTTCTCATTCACTTCTATTTCATTCATGCTCCGGCTTCTCATTCCCTTCTAATTCATTCATGCTCCAGCTTCTCATTCCCTTCTCATTCCCTTCTAATTCATTCATGCTCCAGCTTCTCATTCACTTCTATTTCATTCATGCTCCAGCTTCTTATTCACTTCTAATTCATTCATGCTCCGGCTTCTTATTCCCTTCTAATTCATTCATGCTCCAGCTTCTCATTCCCTTCTATTTCATTCATGCTCCAGCTTCTTATTTACTTTTAATTCATTCATGCTCCAGCTTCTTATTCACTTCTAATTCATTCATGCTCCAGCTTCTCATTCCCTTCTATTTAATTCATGCTCCAGCTTCTCATTCACTTCTAATTCATGCACCAGCTTCTTATTCACTTCTAATTCATTCATGCTCCAGCTTTTCATTCCCTTCTAATTCATTCATGCTCCAGCTTCTCATTCACTTCTATTTCATTCATGCTCCAGCTTCTCGTTCACTTCTAATTCATTCATGCTCCAGCTTCTCATTCCCTTCTAATTCATTCATGCTCCAGCTTCTCATTCACTTCTAATTCATTCATGCTCTGGCTTCTCATTCCCTTCTAATTCATTCATGCTCCAGCTTCTCATTCACTTCTAATTCATTCATGCTCTGGCTTCTCATTCCCTTCTAATTCATTCATGCTCCAGCTTCTCATTCACTTCTAATTCATTCATGCTCCACCTTCTCATTCCCTTCTAATTCATTCATGCTCCAGCTTCTCATTCACTTCTAATTCATTCATGCTCCACCTTCTCATTCCCTTCTAATTCATTCATGCTCCAGCTTCTCATTCACTTCTAATTCATTCATGCTCCACCTTCTCATTCACTTCTAATTCATTCATGCTCCAGCTTCTCATTCACTTCTAATTCATTCATGCACCAGCTTCTCATTCCCTTCTAATTCATTCATGCTGCAGCTTCTCATTCCCTTCTAATTCATTCATGCTCCAGCTTCTCATTCACCTCTAATTCATTCATGCTCCAGCTTCTTATTCCCTTCTAATTCATTCATGCTCCAGCTTCTTATTCACTTCTAATTCATTCATGCTCCAGCTTCTCATTCACTTCTAATTCATTCATGCTCCAGCTTCTCATTCCCCTCTAATTCATTCATGCTCCAGCTTCTCATTCCCTTCTAATTCATTCATGCTCCAGCTTCTCATTCCCCTTTAATTCATTCATGCTCCAGCTTCTCATTCCCTTCTAATTCATTCATGCTCCGACTTCTTGTTCTCTTCTAATTCATTCATGCTCCACCTTCTCATTCCCTTCTAATTCATTCATGCTCCAGCTTCTCATTCCCTTCTAAATCAATCATGCTCCGGCTTCTCATCCCCTTCTAATTCATTCATGCTCCAGCTTCTCATTCCCTTCTAAATCAATCATGCTCCGGCTTCTCATCCCCTTCTAATTCATTCATGCTCCAGCTTCTCATTCCCTTCTAAATCATTCATGCTCCGGCTTCTCATCCCCTTCTAATTCATTCATGCTCCAGCTTCTCATTCCCTTCTAATTCATTCATGCTCCAGCTTCTTATTCACTTCTAATTCATGCTCCGGCTTCTCATTCCCTTCTAATTCATTCATGCTCCGGCTTCTTATTCGCTTCTAATTCATGCTCTGGCTTTTCATTCCCTTCTAATTCATTCATGCTGCAGCTTCTCATTCCCTTCTACATAATTCATGCAGCAGCTTCTCATTCACTTCTAATTCATTCATGCTCCAGCTTCTCATTCACTTCTAATTTATTCATGCTCCAGCTTCTCATTCACTTCTAATTCATTCATGCTCCGGCTTCTCATTCCCTTCTAATTCATTCATGCTCGGCTTCTCATTCCCTTCTAATTCATTCATGCTCCAGCTTCTCATTCCCTCCTAATTCATTCATGCTCCGGCTTCTCATTCCCTTCTAATTCATTCATGCTCCGGCTTCTTATTCACTTCTAATTCATTCATGCTCCGGCTTCTCATTCCCTTCTAATTCATTCATGCTCCAGCTTCTTATTAATTTCTAATTCATTCATGCGCCAGCTTCTCATTCCCTTCTAATTCATTCATGCTCCATCTTCTCATTCCCTTCTATTTCATTCATGCTCCAGCTTCTCATTCCCTTCTAATTCATTCATGCTCCGACTTCTTATTCTCTTCTAATTCATGCTCTGGCTTCTCATTCCCTTCTAATTCATGCTCTGGCTTCTTATTCACTTCTAATTCATTCATGCGCCAGCTTCTTATTCGTTTCTAATTCATTCATGTTCCGGCTTCTTATTCACTTCTAATTCATTCATGCTCCAGCTTCTTATTCACTTTTAATTTATGCTCCAGCTTCTCGTTCACTTCTAATTCATGCTCCAGCTTCTTATTCACTTCTAATTCATTCATACTCCGACTTCTCATTCCCTTCTAATTCATTCATACTCAGACTTCTCATTCCCTTCTAATTCATTCATGTTCCGGCTTCTTATTCACTTCTAATTCATTCATGTTCCGGCTTCTTATTCACTTCTAATTCATACTCCAGCTTCTCATTCACTTCTAATTCATACTCCGACTTCTCATTCCCTTCTAATTCATTCATGCTCTGGCTTCTTATTCGTTTCTAATTCATTCATGCTTCGGCTCCATCCTCACTGCTAATGCATATTGCACCTTTTCATCTAGAGGCCCATTTATTAAAGTCACAAATATAATTTATCTCCTGACTTTATGTAGGAGGGACCGCAGCAGGTATCTCAATTGCCGCTCGCAGCTGCATCCGCCATAGGTTTCCATAGGGGAAATTTGCCAAATTTACCAATATCCAAAATACGATATTGGTCCCCGGAGCTCCCGCCACCTGAAGATGGCGGTAACCCATTGTAGCCAACATTTGTGGCCGGCAGAGGGGTACAACCATACCCGGAAGTGGCCGCTGTGGAGCGCGGTGGCATGTGCAGACCCCCCCCGGAAGCCGCCACAGCACATAGCAGGGCAGGCTCCTTTCGTAGCTCCTGCATGTGCTGGCTGGTACATCCAGACAATAGGATCGCATATTGCAATGAGATCCTGGGTGGTAAGATGCCGCCCAGATCACATTTGGTATGCGATCCATAATAAATGGCCCCCCTACTCCTACTTTTACTTCATATTCCAGCTTATTAACTGCTAATTCGGGTGTGGTATAGAAGATCTACAATGTCTAGGTCAACAGTCATTAGGTCAACACTGACAAACGGTCGACATGTATTCAGTCAATACTGGCAAAAGGTCAGCACAGGAAAAGGTCGACACGGAAAATAGTCAACGCAAAAAAAGTCGACAATTTTTTTCTATTTGGTGTCACTTTCACCGTCAGAGCACAGGGAACCCCAATTAGTGTACCGCGCCTCCTTGCTCTGCTACCGCTATGCTTTGCACAGGTTACTATTCACAATCGTAGTCCGCATGGATGGTAAAGCATGAAGAACGAATAAACATTGAAAAAATCCCGGAAAAAGTTGTGTCAACATGTGTCGACCATTGCCATGTCTACCATTTAAACTTACTGACCTTTCCAGTGTCGACCTTATGCATGTCGGCCTTTTGTCGGTGTTGTCAAAATGCATGTCGACCATATGGGGTCGACCTAGACATTGTCTGTCTTTACACTGGAACCCTGCTAATTCATAATTTTCGGCTTCACTAATTCCTATTCCGGCTTCTTATTCACTGCTGATGCATACTCCTGCTTGTTGGTCACTTCTGGATACACACTATAAAATTATCTGTCCTATCTGGCTGGTTGGAACGAAAATCAGACATTCAACCATTTGCTACCAAAATCCAGACAAAAACAGTTGTTTGCATGAAATGGTTAAATCAATAGTGTTCCCGGCAAACCAGGGGCAAGGCAGGGCGCAGAGGGGTGGGCAGGGGGTTCCCCGAAATGTGGCATGGCTGGTGAGGCAGGGGGCATGGCCTGCCAGGGAAGGGACATGTCCCCGTGACACGTCCCTAATTCATCCCATTTTAGGGCAGGGGTGGGCAGACTCTTGGAGTCAGTGATCTACTTTGACAGCTGAAAAGCGCTTGTGATCTACCTTGGTGGAATAATAGCGCGTGCAGCAGGCGCGCTGCCAAAAAAGGGGCATGGTTTAACAAAAATGTGGGCGTGGTATAACAAAAAAATGGACGTAGCCTTGCTGCACAGGGTGTAATGACTGTCTCGCACGAAATCACACATTGGCCCCCACAGGTAAAAATCTCAAACACATATGCCCCCACAGTTCCAGATACACATATGCTCCACAGTTCCAGTTATGCCTCCACAGTGCCACATATGCCCCCACAGTGCCAGATACACATATGCCCTCACAGTGCCACATATGCCCCCACAGTGCCAGATACACATATGCCCCCACAGTGCCATGTGCCCACAGTGCTAGATATGCCCCCACAGTGCCAGATATGCCCAACAGTGCCAGATATACATGCCCCCACAGTGCCAGATATACATGCCCCCACTATGCCATGTGCCCATAGTGCCAGATATGCCCCCATAGTGCTGCTCACCATTTTGCTATGTGGAGAGCGCAGCGCGCGCCTCTCCTGCCTGCCGCCCTGCCCCTCAGTCTGGTCTCCAGCGGTGACGGCAGCGTGTATATCTCAAATCAGGCGCCGGTCCCGATTGGCTAACGAACCGGCACCTGATTTGAGCTATACACTCCGTCGTCACTGCTGAAGACCAGACTGAGGGGCAGGATGGCAGGCAGGAGAGGGGCACGCTGCGCACTCCTCGTGTGGATGGGCGTCGGATCGCGATCGGCTGGTCGCATGTCCGCGGTCGACCAGTCGATCGCGATCGACTGTTTGGCCACCACTGCTTTAGGGCATGCCCAGCACTTAGGGAGGTGTTGGGCCTCCCCCAAGCTCTCTCAGTCTCCATAATGTGAATAGTTGCTGTGTGCATGCGCGTGGCATCTATTCTCCAGGCAGCGATCGTGCACTGCAGCTTTTCCCACCTAGGAGTGGGGACGGCAGGCTGCCTTAGCAGGGCGCATTTTGCAACTTTAAAATCACCCTGCTAAAAGCCAAGTGTGAACACTAATCAAATGGAATTGAACAACCTGTCTGAATGAACATTATTGGCTGTTTTCCAGTGTTTGGGAGCAAATGGTCAATTATCATTTGCTCCTATACATTTTCAGATTTTTGTTCCAACCGGAACGATTGGACAGATAATCTTATAGTATGTATCCAGTTGAATGCTTGAGCTTTTTATTCACTTCTTATTCACTTCTGATTCATGCGTTGGCTTCTTATAGGCCCTACACACTGGCCGATAATCATGAAAGATATGAACGATCTCGTTCATTAATGAACAAGATACAGTTAAAATCTTTCAGTGTGGAGGCACCAGCGATGAACGATGCGTGGCCCCGCGCTCGTTCATCGCTGATGCCCCGTCGGCTGTGCATGCAGCCCAATATGGACGATCTTGTCCATATTTGCCTGCAGTTCTATGGAGCCGTGTGACGGGGGGAGTGAAGTAATTTCACTCCCCCCGTCACTGCCCTCCCACCGCCGGGTCACCCGTCGGCCGTATCCGCCGTCGGGCAGCTCGGCGGCGGATCTTTAAATGTGTAGGGCCTATTAGGTCACAGCTAACGCATACTTTGGGTGATATCCAATTAGCTGCAGTGAATTACCGCAGATAATGGATTCCCCCGGGGCTATCCTATTAGCCCCGTAGCCCGGCACTTATTGGAGATTTTGCTTTGCGTGCCACACAATGCAGAATCCCAGATAAACAGCCCCAGGAGACCCGTTTTTGGGCTGATAACACATGGGATCGGGAACTTATCCTGGAGCCCATGAGTTATCACCTAATAACAAGTCATTACAGCACTGTAATTGGATAGCCTGATAGTACTATCGGTCTAAAAACCCAGTTTTTACTGTGCGGTAAATTACCGCTTGTAATAGAAGACCACCCTTTGTCTTCTTATTAACTTCTAGTACACGCTCCAACTTCCCATACACTTTGTCACGATCCGAGTATCTGGACGCCATTACTTACCCTTCAGATGCCTCCTAAGGCTGGCTCAGCGTTCCAGGACCGGATCCCGCTGTTCCTGAGTTTCCACATGCAGAATGTCAGAGTGGTGATTTCATCAGCCGCGGCCTCCGCTGTGCCCGCGTGGTTAAATGTGCGCTTGTCAGTCTGGCATCTCCTGTGGCCGGCGTCGCCATTACTGTTTCAATTCTCACATGGATTACAAACCAAACTTCCCTCCAAGTGTCTGCATGGGCGCAGCCATCTTGGATTTTGTCATCTGAGCATTTCCACCAATCTGCTGTCTGTATTGTTGATTTGCATAATTGCCTAGCCAACCCCTTCCTTGCTGCAGGTATAAGTAAGCTGTGCCTGAGCAAGGAAGGCGTCAGTGCTTTGGTTGTCTAACCTAGTTCCAGTTTGTCTCTCTCCTGTGGTTGTCTTCCAGGTTCCAGCTCCTGTCTCCAGACTTCTGCTATAGAGACCCGCACCAGCATTCCATCTGCGGTGTAGCCTGACTCTCCGATCCATTCTGGACTCACCTGTTTCCAGTTACAACAATCACCTGCTTCCAGCCCAGCTTCCAGCAGTGTACAGCTTCTCTTAAAGGGCCGGTGTCCTTTCTGCAGTTTACCACTCTCCACCGGTATTATTATTTCACCGCTCTCAAACTCCAAACTTCATTATCAATCACCTGCTTCCAGCCCAGCTTCCAGCAGTGTACAGCTTCTCTTAAAGGGCCGGTGTCCTTTCTGCAGTTTACCACTCTCCACCGGTATTATTATTTCACCGCTCTCAAACTCCAAACTTCATTATTATTTCATCGCTCTCAAGTTCGTCTATTATTTAACTGGTTCCAGCCAGTATCCACTCCGTACCAACAACAGTATGGTTCCAGCCAGTATCCACAGCAGCCGTTTTATCTTCAGCAGCCCAGCCTTTCCTGGAACACCAGCTGGTACGATCCTGGGTTCTCTCCATTGCTACAGTCAGGCCTGGTAAGGACTTTCCAACTAGAAGATTATAAGAACTGTCTCACACTACCAGTGCCTGTGGCCCTTGCCACCCTGTAGTACCCAGGAATTGTATTTATCCTCTGTTGACTTTTGTGTTTCCTTTACTGCTGCTGTGTTACGGAGTTTGTCATAATAAACATCATTGACTTTTATCCTGGTTGTCGTGGTCACGCCTTCGGGCAGTTATTCTACATGTTACTTACATGTCTAGGGGTCTGATACAACCTCCCAGGTTCCGTTACATCTCAGCCCCTACAACTGAGGCTGTCTCCCGTCAGCTCAGGCCCTCAGTTGTGACAGTAAGCACTGACCTAATGAATCCAGCCGGAGACCAGGATCAAGCGGCCAGGCCGATGCAAGAACTGGCAGCCCGACTTGAACATCAGGAGGCTGCACAGGGCCACATCATCCGCTGTCTCCAGGATCTCTCTACACGGCTGGATGGGATTCAAACGACCCTCCGTGGACCTGGCACGTCCGGTGCGTCCACTACAGTGACACCAGCTGTAACCCCACCCACCTTACCCATTTCCAGTCCACATCTTCATCTTCCAACGCCAGCAAAATTTGATGGATCTCCAAGGTTCTGCAGGGGATTTCTCAATCAATGTGAAATCCACTTTGAGCTTCTACCTGGCAATTTCTTCAGTGACCGTACCAAAATTGCCTATATCATCTCCCTTCTCAGTGGCTCAGCCCTTGACTGGGCATCACCTTTATGGGAGAAGTCTGATCCCCTGCTATCCTCCTATACTGACTTTGTAGCTACATTCAGGCGCATCTTCGACGAGCCAGGCCGGATAACATCTGCTTCATCTGAGATTCTCCGTTTACGCCAGGGAACACGTACTGTGGGACAGTATCTTATACAGTTTAAAATCCTGGCATCCGAACTGGCATGGAACGACGAGGCCCTGTATGCTGCATTCTGGCATGGCTTATCAGAACGCATCAAGGATGAGTTAGCTACCAGAGACTTGCCCTCTAAGTTGGATGAGCTAATTTCTCTTTGCACGAAGGTTGATCTACGTTTCAGAGAGAGAGCAACCGAGCGAGGAAGATCATCTACTCCTAAATCTTCTGCTCCTCCTCCTCGTCAACCATCTCCATCCAAGGATGAGCCTATGCAAATTAGTCGTTCCCGTCTATCTCCCGCTGAGCGCCGAAGACGTCTCTCTGAGTCTCTCTGTCTCTACTGTGCAGCTCCGTCGCACACTATCAATGCCTGTCCCAAACGTCCGGGAAACTCCAGATCCTAGCTCGCCAAGGAGAGGGCCGGCTAGGAGTAATGATCTCCTCTCCATCTCCTCATGACTGTAACCTCCCAGTGTCGCTCCAAATTGCTCAACGTTACAGGAACGTCATTGCCCTCCTTGATTCCGGAGCAGCTGGGAATTTCATAACCGAAGCTTATGTTAAACGGTGGTCCCTACCCACCGAGAGACTGTCCTCGTCCATCTCTTTGACTGCCGTGGATGGCAGCAAGATTTTTGACGCAGTCATTTCCTTAAGGACTCTTCCAGTTCGTCTGAGAGTGGGAGTTCTTCATTCTGAGTATATTTCTTTTTTAGTGATTCCAAGAGCCACACATCCAGTGGTTTTAGGCCTTCCATGGCTCCGTCTCCACAACCCATCAATTGACTGGACGACTACGCAAATACTGGCATGGGGTCCCTCCTGTGCTGAGACTTGTTTAGCCAAAGTTCTTCCTGTTTGTTCTTCCTTCCCCAGGTCATCTGATGTTCCGCCTCCTCCATATCAAGACTTCACGGACGTGTTCAGTAAAGCCTCTGCTGATATCCTTCCTCCTCATAGAGAATGGGACTGCCCAATCGACCTCATTCCAGGGAAGGTTCCACCGCGAGGCCGAACTTATCCGTTGTCTCTGCCTGAGACACACTCCATGGAAGAGTACATCAAAGAGAACCTGGCGAAGGGTTTCATCCGACCATCTTCTCCAGCCGGCGCAGGTTTCTTCTTCGTTAAGAAGAAAGACGGTGGTCTGCGTCCGTGCATCGACTACAGAGGTCTGAACGACATTACCGTCAAGAACCAATACCCTTTACCCCTGATTACCGAGCTCTTTGATAGAGTTAGTGGTGCAACTATTTTCACAAAGCTGGACTTGAGGGGTGCCTACAATCTCATCCGAATCCGTGAGGGTGACGAGTGGAAGACCGCCTTTAACACCCGTGACGGACATTATGAGTACCTCGTCATGCCCTTCGGATTGAGCAACGCTCCAGCAGTCTTCCAGCACTTCGTGAATGAGATTTTCAGGGACATCTTGTACCGCCATGTCGTGGTTTATCTAGACGACATCCTCATCTTTGCTAATAATCTCGAAGATCATCGTTTCTGGGTAAAAGAGGTTCTTTCCCGTCTCCGTGTCAATCACCTCTATTGTAAATTGGAGAAGTGTGTGTTTGAAGTTAAAACCATTCCGTTTCTAGGTTACATTGTGTCCGGTTCCGGACTAGAGATGGATCCTGAGAAACTCCAAGCAATCCAGAATTGGCCTATACCCTTAAGCCTCAAAGGGGTCCAGAGGTTCTTAGGGTTCGCCAATTATTATAGAAAATTTATACGAGACTTTTCTACCATTGTGGCGCCTATCACTGCATTAACCAAGAAAGGTGCTAATCCGTCCAAGTGGTCCGAGGAAGCTACACAAGCCTTTCACCTTCTGAAGCAACGGTTCATCTCTGCACCAGTTCTGAAACAGCCCGACACCGACTCTCCTTTTATCTTAGAGGTAGATGCCTCCTCCGTTGGAGTAGGAGCAGTGTTATCCCAGAGGGCCAAAGATGGACATCTACATCCTTGCAGTTTCTTCTCCCGGAAGTTCTCCCCAGCTGAGCGCAACTATGCCATTGGCGATCAGGAGTTGCTAGCCATCAAGCTCGCTCTGGAGGACTGGAGATACCTGTTGGAGGGAGCTTCCCACTCAATCACCATACTTACCGACCACAAAAATCTTTTATATCTCAAAGGCGCACAATGTCTGAATCCTCGTCAGGCCAGATGGGCACTTCTCTTCTCTAGGTTTGACTTTAAACTCCAGTTCTGTCCGGGTTCTCAGAATCGTAAGGCCGATGCCCTTTCCCGCTCATGGGAGCAAGAAAATGAGTCCGAGTCTGCAGACAAGCATCCTATTATTAATCCGTTGGCATTCTCCACGGTAGGGATGGACTCTACGCCTCCACCAGGGAAAAGTTTTGTTAAGCCAGTTCTAAGGAAGAAGCTCATGCATTGGGCCCATGCTTCCCGTTTTGCTGGACATACAGGCATTCAGAAAACCCTTGAATTTATTTCTAGGTCCTACTGGTGGCCAACTCTGAAGAAGGACGTTATGGAATTTATTGCCTCCTGCCCAAAGTGTGCCCAACACAAAGTCTCCCGCCAGTCGCCTGCGGGGCAACTGGTTCCATTATCTGTTCCCCGTCGACCTTGGACCCATTTGTCGATGGACTTTGTTTCCGATCTACCTATCTGCAACAAGTTTAATACCATCTGGGTGGTAGTTGACCGGTTCACCAAGATGGCACATTTCATACCTCTCACCGGTCTTCCGTCAGCTTCCAAGTTGGCTCAAGTGTTTATACAAGAGATCTTCCGACTTCACGGTCTTCCTGAAGAGATCATCTCGGATCGTGGAGTACAATTTGTAGCCAAATTTTGGCGAAGTTTGTGTCAAGCCCTCCAAGTCAAGTTAAAGTTTTCCACGGCTTACCATCCTCAGACCAATGGTCAAACCGAGAGGGTGAATCAGGACTTGGAGGCCTTCCTCCGTATATATGTGTCTTCCTCTCAAGATGACTGGGTTCAACTCCTTCCTTGGGCCGAGTTCAGCCACAACAATCAATACCATTCCTCATCTTCTTCTACACCATTCTTCATTAATTATGGATTCCACCCTAAAGTCCCAGAATTCCAACCGCTTCCCGCAACTTCTGTTCCAGCAGTGGATGTCACCTTGCGTCAGTTTTCAAATAACTGGAGGAACGTCCGCGCAGCCCTGCTTAAAGCCTCATTCAGGTATAAGAAGTTTGCCGATAGGAAGCGTAGAGCGGTTCCTGCTCTCAAGGTGGGTGATCGTGTGTGGCTGTCCACGAAGAATTTGAGGTTGAGAGTTCCCAGCATGAAATTTGCACCTCGCTACATCGGACCCTTCAAGATTGAACAAGTCATCAATCCTGTTGCCTACAGGTTACAGTTACCATCCTTCTTGAAAATACCCAGGACATTTCATGTTTATTTGTTGAAACCGCTGATCCTGAATCGGTTTCATTCCGCACTTCCTCCAGCTCCCAAAGTCCAGACTCAACGGGGAGTCGAGTACGAGGTGGCCAAGATTTTGGACTCACGTTTCCGTTACGGTCAGTTACAATACCTCATTGACTGGAAGGGCTATGGTCCTGAAGAACGCTCTTGGACCAATGCCTCAGACGTCCATGCTCCTGCCTTGGTCCGAAATTTCCACGCAAAGTTTCCTTTAAAGCCTAAGAAGTGTCCTGGGGCCACTCCTAAAGGGGGGGGTGCTGTCACGATCCGAGTATCTGGACGCCATTACTTACCCTTCAGATGCCTCCTAAGGCTGGCTCAGCGTTCCAGGACCGGATCCCGCTGTTCCTGAGTTTCCACATGCAGAATGTCAGAGTGGTGATTTCATCAGCCGCGGCCTCCGCTGTGCCCGCGTGGTTAAATGTGCGCTTGTCAGTCTGGCATCTCCTGTGGCCGGCGTCGCCATTACTGTTTCAATTCTCACATGGATTACAAACCAAACTTCCCTCCAAGTGTCTGCATGGGCGCAGCCATCTTGGATTTTGTCATCTGAGCATTTCCACCAATCTGCTGTCTGTATTGTTGATTTGCATAATTGCCTAGCCAACCCCTTCCTTGCTGCAGGTATAAGTAAGCTGTGCCTGAGCAAGGAAGGCGTCAGTGCTTTGGTTGTCTAACCTAGTTCCAGTTTGTCTCTCTCCTGTGGTTGTCTTCCAGGTTCCAGCTCCTGTCTCCAGACTTCTGCTATAGAGACCCGCACCAGCATTCCATCTGCGGTGTAGCCTGACTCTCCGATCCATTCTGGACTCACCTGTTTCCAGTTACAACAATCACCTGCTTCCAGCCCAGCTTCCAGCAGTGTACAGCTTCTCTTAAAGGGCCGGTGTCCTTTCTGCAGTTTACCACTCTCCACCGGTATTATTATTTCACCGCTCTCAAACTCCAAACTTCATTATCAATCACTTGCTTCCAGCCCAGCTTCCAGCAGTGTACAGCTTCTCTTAAAGGGCCGGTGTCCTTTCTGCAGTTTACCACTCTCCACCGGTATTATTATTTCACCGCTCTCAAACTCCAAACTTCATTATTATTTCATCGCTCTCAAGTTCGTCTATTATTTAACTGGTTCCAGCCAGTATCCACTCCGTACCAACAACAGTCTGGTTCCAGCCAGTATCCACAGCAGCCGTTTTATCTTCAGCAGCCCAGCCTTTCCTGGAACACCAGCTGGTACGATCCTGGGTTCTCTCCATTGCTACAGTCAGGCCTGGTAAGGACTTTCCAACTAGAAGATTATAAGAACTGTCTCACACTACCAGTGCCTGTGGCCCTTGCCACCCTGTAGTACCCAGGAATTGTATTTATCCTCTGTTGACTTTTGTGTTTCCTTTACTGCTGCTGTGTTACGGAGTTTGTCATAATAAACATCATTGACTTTTATCCTGGTTGTCGTGGTCACGCCTTCGGGCAGTTATTCTACATGTTACTTACATGTCTAGGGGTCTGATACAACCTCCCAGGTTCCGTTACATCTCAGCCCCTACAACTGAGGCTGTCTCCCGTCAGCTCAGGCCCTCAGTTGTGACACACTTCTAATTCATATTCTTGGCTTCTTAGTCATTTCTAATAAATGGTCTGGCTACTCATTCACTTTTAATACATCCTCCGGGTTATCATTTACTTCATTCATACTCCAACTCTTTAGTAACTTCTGATTCATGCTTCAGCTCCTTAGTCACTTCTGATTCATGCTCCAACTTCTTAATCACTTCTGATTCAAGCTCCAGCTTTTCCGCCAATATATTGGCTGACTGGCCCAATAATTGGATCGTGTGTATGCAGGAGCATTGAATGCTCCTGCACTCTACCCGTGATGTCATTCCTGACGTCCCGATCCCATTCAACAGATGAAAAGTAAAGTACACTCTGAGCAAGAAATTGTTCAGTGTGTACAGGTGGGCATCGATCCAGATTGGAGCGTTAATCGGGTCAGGGGCACCCGTTGGCAAGTGTTTAACTGACGTCAGAACAGTCTGCACATCCAGCAAGCATGCCAAGCTGACATGTGCTAGTTGGCACTGCATGCTCTGATGCCGGCATAGAGGGCTGCCACCTTGTTTAACCAAGCAAAGATACATTTTGTGCCTGAAAAATGGAGGTACAGTACGTCAAACTCTAATACCACTTTTACACCAAATTCCCAGGTCTGACCCAGGACTTGAACATGGTTCCAATCCGGGTAAGACACGAGACTCCCCCCCATTTATACCGCAGTGCCGATCCGGGACATTCCCGGATCGGCACAGTTTACACTGCACCCGGGTGCAGTGTCTTGTGGGCCGGCGCTTAGAGATGATGTCATCTCCAAGCGCAGGGAAATCCTGCAGACCCGTGCTCCGGAGCGTCACGTTGGAAGCTGCTGTGATGCCACCAGCCTCCGACGCTTCCAGGCACCAGCCATGGCGCTGCTGTCTGCATAGACAGCATGTGCCATGTTCCCAGCCTCAGCATGACAACCAGCACAGTGCTGCTGTCTGCATACACAGCGTGCGCCGTGACCCCCAGCCTCCTTAACGCCGAGTTACGGAAAGTTTGCCATGCTGTAAATGGGTACCGGGTCGGCTGACCCTGCTTATCCATTTACACCCGGGTTTAGGAGAAGGACCCTTTTACACCGCCTGCAGTCCCGGGATTTTGCGCGCTCCCGTGCAAAGTCCCGGTATATTTCAGGCGGTGTAAAGGGGTATAAATGAGTCTTTGGGGGAGATTCAAATGTTTGAAAAGTCAGTTGGGAGTCTGTTTTTTTCTATCTAATAAACAGGATAAAACAGACACCCAACCGACTTTTCAAACATTTGAATCTCCCCCTTTATGTTTTCCTCCTTGCTGAGTGAAGCGTAGAAGAGGTACTCCACCCATGTTTCAGGGATTCTGTTGCCTCCTATCAAACTTCCATTTTTATTGTTTATTTGTCCACTTAGGACACCGATGTGTTCAAGCCTATGGATGTGATTTCATTTTACTTTCTCAGAGTATCAATAGCATCAGTAGCAACATAGCTAAATATGGTTATGAAATCATGAATGCAGTTCTCCTACGTTCTGGAAATGAGGCCTGGCAATTTACACGGATTGTGGTCACAGATGATGAATCATACAAAATGACACCCCAATTTCTTTTTTTTTTACTTGTGTCGACTTTTTGTGTGTAGATTATGTCCATTTTGACCCGGTTGACTGTTTGTACCTGTCGACCGTTTCCATGTTGACCTTTTGTACCCGGCGACGTAATGCATGTTGACATACTGTACTTGTTGACTGTTTCCATTTTAAACCTTTTGAACCTGTCACCATAGTGTACGTTGACCATATGTGGTTGACCTAATAACTATAGATCTTCTATACCACATATCTGGCAGGGGCTCGGGTCTGCTGAGGGGGACATTGTCTTTGCAGCACTGCTGAGAGGTATAAGTGGAGGAGGCACCATGCAAAGAGGCCCAGGTCAGTTGATGAGGCAGCACTACTGATGTCACCCTTTGTAGTTCACAGCGCCCCCTATTTGCTCAGTATAGTATTTTATTTTTTTCATTTATTGGGGGAAGGGGCTTGGCCACACTTCCCAGATTTGGCCACTCCCCCTCAGTTACCAGGCCCATTTCCATTCTGGACGGCCCTGCTTACTTACGTGATTGTATGAGAAATTGGTACCCTCGGGTATTATCTGCGACTAAAGCCCCGTACACACGGGGAAGCTGAGTGAGGGGGGATGGGGGCGTGCCAAATCTAGATTCAGCGATAACGACATGCGGGGCCGCACATTGCTATGCTGTAGGGGATACAAACAGAGAGATCTGTGCTTAATTTCTAAGAAATCCAGTCAGATTGCTTAGAATTTAAGCATGGATCTCTCCGTCGTGTACCCCCCTTGCCAGCTATACAGGAGAATATGATTGGGTCTCACTGTTATGGGATGTCCCTGACAGCGCAGATAATGACAACTGAAGACGGCACTATTTCCCTAATAGTAGATTTGACCACTTCCCCTCAGTTCCCAGGCCCGTCTCCACTCTAGACGGCCCTGCTTACTTATGTGATTGTATGAGAGATTGGTACCCTCGGATATTATCTGCGACTAACAGTTCTACAGCAGAATATGATTGGGTCACATTATTTTGGGATGTCCCTGTCAGCGTAGATAATACATACCTCCCAACATGACCCTCTCCAGGAGGGACAGAATGATCTGCTCCTGGACTTCCCACTTAATTTATGATTGCCATCACCCGTGCAGAAATGGCTTTCTTATCCCTTACCTGTTCAACACAGGTGATGGCAATCATAAATTAGGAGAAAAATCCAGGAGCAGAGCATTGTGTCCCTCCTGGAGAGGGTCATGTTGGGAGGTATGGATAATATGACAACTGAAGACGACACTATTTCCCTAATAGAAGTGCAATATGCAGTATCCCAATCACAAACAATCACCCCAGGCCAGAGAGTGGACCCTAGTAGTGCGAGTTACTATTCATTGCCTTGTCTCTCCATCTCCCTGTTCCCAACGTGTCCTCATTGCCGAGCTCTACCTGCATTACTGAATACAGGTTCTCTCTAGCTCCTAGACACTGATTAGAAGTGCAGGAATTACCCCTAAATCCCCTTGCTGCCTAATGAATGTAATCTTCTGTCTAAGACAGTCTGATTTATTGAGCCTTGTTGTATTCACCCCTCCATCCCCCAACTGCATTAAGAGACTTCAAGAGAACTGTGGATGTTGACGTGAATATATTGCAATAATCTGCAGAGAAAGACTAGTTCCTATTCTGCACTTGAAAGTCACACAGCAGTTACAGCCTCATTACAGAGCTGAAAGCTGGAACAGCTGTAGGCAGCACTCTTGATTAGGCACATACAGAACACAAGATATTGTAAACTCTCAGTGTTATGCAAAGGTGTCTGTGTGATCGGCTGCTGCCGTCAGAGTGGAGAGCAGACATGATGAGCAGAAAATGTTTTATTGGGTTAGCCAGGTATAGGCGATTTTGGTAACCTTACCCATGATCACCTCTCACATTATACAATTGCAATCATTTTTAACTCATTTTTCAGGAGACTGCGCTGAGCAATTTAATATGCAACACCTGTATGTATGTGTGTGACTGAGTCTCCGAATCTGTATACGAAGTGCTACAATGTAGCGGCAGTCGCACACAGATATACTGTACAAGTGTCACATACTGTATCAAATTAATCAGCATAGTCTCCTGGTGTGTCCTACTCCCAACCTGTTGCAACTAATAGGCCCTACACACTGGCCGATAATCCTCAAAGATATGAACGATCTCCTTCATTATTGAACAAGATAAGGGCCCTCATTCCGAGTTGTTCGCTCGGTATTTTTCATCGCATCGCAATGAAAATCCGCTTAGTACGCATGCGCAATGTTCGCACTGCGACTGCGCCAAGTAACTTTGCTATGTAGAAAGTAATTTTACTCACGGCTTTTTCATCGCTCCGGCGATCGTAATGTGATTGACAGGAAATGGGTGTTACTGGGCGGAAACACGGCGTTTCAGGGGCGTGTGGCTGAAAACGCTACCGTTTCCGGAAAAAACGCAGGAGTGGCCGGAGAAACGGTGGGAGTGCCTGGGCGAACGCTGGGTGTGTTTGTGACGTCAAACAGGAACGACAAGCACTGAACTGATCGCACAGGCAGAGTAAGTCTGAAGCTACTCTGAAACTGCTAAGTAGTTAGTAATCGCAATATTGCGAATACATCGGTCGCAATTTTAAGAAGCTAAGATTCACTCCCAGTAGGCGGCGGCTTAGCGTGTGTAACTCTGCTAAATTCGCCTTGCGACCGATCAACTCGGAATGAGGGCCAATGTTCATATGTTTGAGTGTGGAATCACAAGCAATGAACGATGCGCGGCCCCGCGCTCGTTCATCGCTGGTGCCCCGTCGGCTGTGCATGCAGGGCAATATGGACGATCTTGTCCATATTTGCCTGCACTTCAATGGAGCCGGGTGACGGGGGGAGTGAAGAAACTTCACTCCCCCCGTCACTGCCCCCCCCTCGCTACCGGGTCGCCCATCGTCCGTATCCGCCGTCGGGCAGCTCGGTGGCGGATCGTTAAATGTGTAGGGCCCTTAAGGTGCAATTTCGGCAGAAAAAGAAGTCCAATGCTAGCAGAGTTGACCGGAACATGGCGGCTCACTCGAACAAGGCATCTTGCGTTGCGTATTGAGGCTATCTGTATAAGGACACATCTGTATGCCCCATAGAACTGTATTTAGTAAACATAAAAATGTCTTTTCTCCAGCTTTTTGTTGGAGTATTTATTTATTATTTATTTACATACTTTTTTTTCTTATCTCCTGATTCATACTGCACCTTTACCATACCATCTCTTTTAACCCAGTGATTAAATAACCCAGGTTCTGTGACTATCCGACTTCCCAGGACACATGCAATACAGATAGTCCCGGTGTTCCGTCGCTTCCAGAACACACGTAATACAGACAGTACCGGTGTTCCGTCGCTTCCAGAACACACGTAATACAGACAGTCCCAGTGTCCCATGACTCCGAGGACACATGTAATACAGACAGTTTGGATGTTCCCTCAGTCTCAGGACACATGTAATACAGACAGTCCTGGTGTCCCATCACTCTTAGGACACATGTAATACAGACAGTCCCGGTGTCCCCTTAGTCTCAGGACACATGTAATACAGACAGTCCCGGTGTACCATCACTTTTAGAACACATGTAATAGACAGTTCCGGTGTGCCATCACTCTCAGGACACATGCAATACAGACAGTCCCGATGTTCCCTTAGTCTCAGGACACATGTAATACAGACAGTCCCAGTGTCCCATCACTCTTAGGACACATGTAATACAGACAGTCCCGGTGTCCCATCACTCTTAGAACACGTAATACAGACAGTCCCGGTGTCCCATCACTCTTAGAACACATGTAATACAGACAGTCCCGGTGTGCTGTCACTCTCAGGACACATGTAATACAGACAGGTCCGGTGTCGCATCTCTCTTAGAACACATGTAATACAGACAGTTCCGGTATACCGTCACTCTCAGGACACATGCAATACAGACAGTCCCGATGTTCCCTTAGTCCCAGGACACATGTAATACAGACAGTCCCGGTGTGCTGTCACTCTCAGGACACATGTAATACAGACAGTCCCAGTGTCCCATTACTCTTAGAACACGTAATACAGACAGTCCCGGTGTCCCATCACTCTTAGAACACATGTAATACAGACAGTCCCGGTGTGCTGTCACTCTCAGGACACATGTAATACAGACAGTCCCGGTGTCCCATCACTCTTAGAACACATGTAATACAGACAGTTCCAGTGTGCCGTCACTCTCAGGACACATGTAATACAGACAGTCCCGGTGTCCCATCACTCTTAGAACACATGTAATAAAGACAGTCACGGTGTGCTGTCACTCTCAGGACACATGTAATACAGACAGTCCCGGTGTCCCATCACTCTTAGAACACATGTAATACAGACAGTTCCAGTGTGCCGTCACTCTCAGGACACATGCAATACAGACAGTCCCGATGTACCCTTAGTCCCAGGACACATGTAATACAGACAGTCCCAGTGTCCCATCACTCTTAGAACACATGTAATACAGACAGTCCCGGAGTCCCATCACTCTTAGAACACATGTAATACAGACAGTCTCGGTGTGCCGTCACTCTCAGGACACATGTAATACAGACAGTCCCGGTGTCCCATCACTCTTAGAACACATGTAATAAAGACAGTCCCGTGTGCTGTCACTCTCAGGACACATGTAATACAGACAGTCCCGGTGTCCCATCACTCTTAGAACACATGTGTAATATCACGGTAAAGTGGGTTCGTACCTGAAGTTCTGTCGTTTTCGTGGTCGGCCGAATCCACTCTTCAACGATGTCGAGGCCAGCGACTATTCTTCCCATCACCTGCGAGGCTGGGGCAGAAGGACCAGGAGGACCCCGGAAGGACAACCCAAACACACTGTACTCTAAGACCACTACACACGGAGGCGGTGACAACCATTTATTGCACTGAAAATATCAGTCACCGCTATAACTGAATCCTCTTTTAGATCAATTGCATAGGTTAAACATCAACACAATACCCTGCTTCTTTCTCTGTCTATAACAGTGTGCACAGTTTAGATTTATCTAGAGTATAACTATGACTGGATCAAACAATCAAACATTTCACATGCAATAACAATCATTTGGAGGGTAACGTTAGCTTAGGGTAAGGAATGTCCTGGCAGTAATGTTGGAGCACCTCCTAAACTGTCCACATAATGGCGCTGTACGCCGGGCACTAATGTTCAGTTACTGCGCCACGGTGGGCGTTTGCGGTCAGCGTCTCTTTTAACAGAACCCTTGTATCCTAACGGTGGCCTCCTGTGCAGACGTCAGTGGACGCAAGGTAAGTATCTGTAGGGAGGTGTGCGGATCGGACTGCTTGTAGTACAACACAGCAATAATGGTCAACGGTATAAACCGTGTTTGTATTCCACAACAAAGGTAAGGCAGGGGAAATCAAGTTGCTTTGGATGTAGTGTCCTATGGGTGGCCCTGATGTCCTGGCCACGGGGTGCTTGTATCAACGTGAGAGACTCCCGCTGTCCGTCTCTAGAACTCTGACTGTAGTCTCTTCTATATGTTGCTGGTTAACTGGTGGGATATGGGTAGGAGCGGCCTGG
Source organism: Pseudophryne corroboree (assembly GCF_028390025.1). Classification (NCBI taxonomy): domain Eukaryota; kingdom Metazoa; phylum Chordata; class Amphibia; order Anura; family Myobatrachidae; genus Pseudophryne; species Pseudophryne corroboree. The sequence continues at coordinate 339,837,543 of NC_086453.1, forward strand.
CTTGTAGTATGGTGAGGGGAAGGTACTATTGTGTCGCAAATTCGGTGTACTGTGGATCAAGGTACCTGTGTGTGTTGCTGGCTCCTGCCAGTCAGATCACCCCCTGCGGCTCTCCATCCGGTCCTGGGGTTCCATGATCTGCCCGCAGTGTAGTGTACGGGCAGCTCCAGCCGTCCCCCTAGTTCCTGCGTCCGCCTCTCTGCTCTGTGCGGTGGCTGGTGGCTCTGCTCGCGGGTGTACGGTGATGGCTGTCACACCCGCAGCGTCTCGCTCTCTGGCGCTCCCCACAGCGACTCTCTCCTCTTGCGCATGGTCAGCGCGTCCTTCTGCTGCCGCTGATCCCCGCAGCGTCTCGTCTCCCCGCCACCACTGGACACCGTCGCTTCCTTCCCTCAGCGCGGCGGCTCTCTCTTCCCGCGCGCGGTACCACTGCTCCCTCCTATATCCCTTAGTTTCTCCTCCTCCTCTCTCTTCCCGCGTCCTTCATCCTCCAATCCCCGTCTTCCGGGCTTCCCGTTCCCCAGGATCCGGGCCGTTGCTAGGCAACCGGAGAAGGGATTTTTTTTTAACACTGTCAGCGCCTGCCCAGCTGACAGAACTCCTCGGGCAGCGCTGGCTGCGGTTAAGGCCATGATGGAGTTAGTAGTGGTATCCCCAATGTGGGTACCACACATGTAATACAGACAGTTCCGGTGTGCCGTCACTCTCAGGACACATGCAATACAGACAGTCCCGATGTTCCCTTAGTCCCAGGACACATGTAATACAGACAGTCCCAGTGTCCCATCGCTCTTAGAACACATGTAATACAGACAGTCCCGCAGTCCCATCACTCTTAGAACACATGTAATACAGACAGTCCCATCACTCTTAGAACACATGTAATACAGACAGTCCCGGTGTGCTGTCACTCTCAGGACACATGTAATACAGACAGTCCCAGTGTCCCATCACTCTTAGAACACATGTAATACAGACAGTCCCGGAGTCCCATCACTCTTATAACACATGTAATACAGACAGTCCCGGAGTCCCATCACTCTTATAACACATGTAATACAGGCAGTCCCGGTGTGCCGTCACTCTCAGGACGCATGTAATATAGAAAAATGGTGAACTGCTCAATCAGATAGTGATGTCACTCAGGTGCTAAAAGGGAGGGGTAATTCTGTGAAGGAAAAAACAATGGTTCCCTAATGCACACTGAGTGAATAATATTCCTACATAATAGTCAGATAATACGGAGATCTTGGTTGCGTATATCTGCAGATATAGGGTTAAGCCCCCAGGCCGATCGACAAGGCCTCTCCGTCACTGGGGGTCCCTAATATTAGGTATGGGTCCGGGGTGCAGGACCCCATAATGTCGGCACAGGTCGGCTACCCCAGGTCAGCACACAGGTGAGAGTTAATATGGTTAATAAGAAGCACAGAAGTGCTATGTGAGTGGTGTGATTAAAATAATACAAAAATATATACAAAGTGATAGGGAAACTCATAAGTGTTAATAAAGTGTTAGGGTGTGCCGTCCTGAAGCAGCCCAGCGATACCGACACAGGGGCCACCACACCCCACACCCACCCCACAAATAATTCCAAATATGTCTGGGTTGAATTCCCAGTGTAAGGCCACGTGGTAATGGCTCCTACAGCATCTGAGAGCCAGCTTACCTGGGGATACCCCTGACTTCCCCCTATGGCAGTCTAGAGTCAGCAATCCCTCCTACTGCTGACCCGTTCATGCCTCTCAATACAATGCAAAAAAATGGTGAACTGCTCAATCAGATAGTGATGTCACTCAGGTGCTAAAAGGGAGGGGTAATTCTGTGAAGGAAAAAACAATGGTTCCCTAATGCACACTGAGTGAATAATATTCCTACATAATAGTCAGATAATACGGAGATCTTGGTTGCGTATATCTGCAGATATAGGGTTAAGCCCCCAGGCCGATCGACAAGGCCTCTCCGTCACTGGGGGTCCCTAATATTAGGTATGGGTCCGGGGTGCAGGACCCCATAATGTCGGCACAGGTCGGCTACCCCAGGTCAGCACACAGGTGAGAGTTAATATGGTTAATAAGAAGCACAGAAGTGCTATGTGAGTGGTGTGATTAAAATAATACAAAAATATATACAAAGTGATAGGGAAACTCATAAGTGTTAATAAAGTGTTAGGGTGTGCCGTCCTGAAGCAGCCCAGCGATACCGACACAGGGGCCACCACACCCCACACCCACCCCACAAATAATTCCAAATATGTCTGGGTTGAATTCCCAGTGTAAGGCCACGTGGTAATGGCTCCTACAGCATCTGAGAGCCAGCTTACCTGGGGATACCCCTGACTTCCCCCTATGGCAGTCTAGAGTCAGCAATCCCTCCTACTGCTGACCCGTTCATGCCTCTCAATACAATGCAAAAAAATGGTGAACTGCTCAATCAGATAGTGATGTCACTCAGGTGCTAAAAGGGAGGGGTAATTCTGTGAAGGAAAAAACAATGGTTCCCTAATGCACACTGAGTGAATAATATTCCTACATAATAGTCAGATAATACGGAGATCTTGGTTGCGTATATCTGCAGATATAGGGTTAAGCCCCCAGGCCGATCGACAAGGCCTCTCCGTCACTGGGGGTCCCTAATATTAGGTATGGGTCCGGGGTGCAGGACCCCATAATGTCGGCACAGGTCGGCTACCCCAGGTCAGCACACAGGTGAGAGTTAATATGGTTAATAAGAAGCACAGAAGTGCTATGTGAGTGGTGTGATTAAAATAATACAAAAATATATACAAAGTGATAGGGAAACTCATAAGTGTTAATAAAGTGTTAGGGTGTGCCGTCCTGAAGCAGCCCAGCGATACCGACACAGGGGCCACCACACCCCACACCCACCCCACAAATAATTCCAAATATGTCTGGGTTGAATTCCCAGTGTAAGGCCACGTGGTAATGGCTCCTACAGCATCTGAGAGCCAGCTTACCTGGGGATACCCCTGACTTCCCCCTATGGCAGTCTAGAATCAGCAATCCCTCCTACTGCTGACCCGTTCATGCCTCTCAATACAATGCAAAAAAATGGTGAACTGCTCAATCAGATAGTGATGTCACTCAGGTGCTAAAAGGGAGGGGTAATTCTGTGAAGGAAAAAACAATGGTTCCCTAATGCACACTGAGTGAATAATATTCCTACATAATAGTCAGATAATACGGAGATCTTGGTTGCGTATATCTGCAGATATAGGGTTAAGCCCCCAGGCCGATCGACAAGGCCTCTCCGTCACTGGGGGTCCCTAATATTAGGTATGGGTCCGGGGTGCAGGACCCCATAATGTCGGCACAGGTCGGCTACCCCAGGTCAGCACACAGGTGAGAGTTAATATGGTTCTATCTGATTGAGCAGTTCACCATTTTTTTGCATTGTATTGAGAGGCATGAACGGGTCAGCAGTAGGAGGGATTGCTGACTCTAGACTGCCATAGGGGGAAGTCAGGGGTATCCCCAGGTAAGCTGGCTCTCAGATGCTGTAGGAGCCATTACCACGTGGCCTTACACTGGGAATTCAACCCAGACATATTTGGAATTATTTGTGGGGTGGGTGTGGGGTGTGGTGGCCCCTGTGTCGGTATCGCTGGGCTGCTTCAGGACGGCACACCCTAACACTTTATTAACACTTATGAGTTTCCCTATCACTTTGTATATATTTTTGTATTATTTTAATCACACCACTCACATAGCACTTCTGTGCTTCTTATTAACCATATTAACTCTCACCTGTGTGCTGACCTGGGGTAGCCGACCTGTGCCGACATTATGGGGTCCTGCACCCCGGACCCATACCTAATATTAGGGACCCCCAGTGACGGAGAGGCCTTGTCGATCGGCCTGGGGGCTTAACCCTATATCTGCAGATATACGCAACCAAGATCTCCGTATTATCTGACTATTATGTAGGAATATTATTCACTCAGTGTGCATTAGGGAACCATTGTTTTTTCCTTCACAGAATTACCCCTCCCTTTTAGCACCTGAGTGACATCACTATCTGATTGAGCAGTTCACCATTTTTTTGCATTGTATTGAGAGGCATGAACGGGTCAGCAGTAGGAGGGATTGCTGACTCTAGACTGCCATAGGGGGAAGTCAGGGGTATCCCCAGGTAAGCTGGCTCTCAGATGCTGTAGGAGCCATTACCACGTGGCCTTACACTGGGAATTCAACCCAGACATATTTGGAATTATTTGTGGGGTGGGTGTGGGGTGTGGTGGCCCCTGTGTCGGTATCGCTGGGCTGCTTCAGGACGGCACACCCTAACACTTTATTAACACTTATGAGTTTCCCTATCACTTTGTATATATTTTTGTATTATTTTAATCACACCACTCACATAGCACTTCTGTGCTTCTTATTAACCATATTAACTCTCACCTGTGTGCTGACCTGGGGTAGCCGACCTGTGCCGACATTATGGGGTCCTGCACCCCGGACCCATACCTAATATTAGGGACCCCCAGTGACGGAGAGGCCTTGTCGATCGGCCTGGGGGCTTAACCCTATATCTGCAGATATACGCAACCAAGATCTCCGTATTATCTGACTATTATGTAGGAATATTATTCACTCAGTGTGCATTAGGGAACCATTGTTTTTTCCTTCACAGAATTACCCCTCCCTTTTAGCACCTGAGTGACATCACTATCTGATTGAGCAGTTCACCATTTTTTTGCATTGTATTGAGAGGCATGAACGGGTCAGCAGTAGGAGGGATTGCTGACTCTAGACTGCCATAGGGGGAAGTCAGGGGTATCCCCAAGTAAGCTGGCTCTCAGATGCTGTAGGAGCCATTACCACGTGGCCTTACACTGGGAATTCAACCCAGACATATTTGGAATTATTTGTGGGGTGGGTGTGGGGTGTGGTGGCCCCTGTGTCGGTATCGCTGGGCTGCTTCAGGACGGCACACCCTAACACTTTATTAACACTTATGAGTTTCCCTATCACTTTGTATATATTTTTGTATTATTTTAATCACACCACTCACATAGCACTTCTGTGCTTCTTATTAACCATATTAACTCTCACCTGTGTGCTGACCTGGGGTAGCCGACCTGTGCCGACATTATGGGGTCCTGCACCCCGGACCCATACCTAATATTAGGGACCCCCAGTGACGGAGAGGCCTTGTCGATCGGCCTGGGGGCTTAACCCTATATCTGCAGATATACGCAACCAAGATCTCCGTATTATCTGACTATTATGTAGGAATATTATTCACTCAGTGTGCATTAGGGAACCATTGTTTTTTCCTTCACAGAATTACCCCTCCCTTTTAGCACCTGAGTGACATCACTATCTGATTGAGCAGTTCACCATTTTTTTGCATTGTATTGAGAGGCATGAACGGGTCAGCAGTAGGAGGGATTGCTGACTCTAGACTGCCATAGGGGGAAGTCAGGGGTATCCCCAGGTAAGCTGGCTCTCAGATGCTGTAGGAGCCATTACCACGTGGCCTTACACTGGGAATTCAACCCAGACATATTTGGAATTATTTGTGGGGTGGGTGTGGGGTGTGGTGGCCCCTGTGTCTGTATCGCTGGGCTGCTTCAGGACGGCACACCCTAACACTTTATTAACACTTATGAGTTTCCCTATCACTTTGTATATATTTTTGTATTATTTTAATCACACCACTCACATAGCACTTCTGTGCTTCTTATTAACCATATTAACTCTCACCTGTGTGCTGACCTGGGGTAGCCGACCTGTGCCGACATTATGGGGTCCTGCACCCCGGACCCATACCTAATATTAGGGACCCCCAGTGACGGAGAGGCCTTGTCGATCGGCCTGGGGGCTTAACCCTATATCTGCAGATATACGCAACCAAGATCTCCGTATTATCTGACTATTATGTAGGAATATTATTCACTCAGTGTGCATTAGGGAACCATTGTTTTTTCCTTCACAGAATTACCCCTCCCTTTTAGCACCTGAGTGACATCACTATCTGATTGAGCAGTTCACCATTTTTTTGCATTGTATTGAGAGGCATGAACGGGTCAGCAGTAGGAGGGATTGCTGACTCTAGACTGCCATAGGGGGAAGTCAGGGGTATCCCCAGGTAAGCTGGCTCTCAGATGCTGTAGGAGCCATTACCATGTGGCCTTACACTGGGAATTCAACCCAGACATATTTGGAATTATTTGTGGGGTGGGTGTGGGGTGTGGTGGCCCCTGTGTCGGTATCGCTGGGCTGCTTCAGGACGGCACACCCTAACACTTTATTAACACTTATGAGTTTCCCTATCACTTTGTATATATTTTTGTATTATTTTAATCACACCACTCACATAGCACTTCTGTGCTTCTTATTAACCATATTAACTCTCACCTGTGTGCTGACCTGGGGTAGCCGACCTGTGCCGACATTATGGGGTCCTGCACCCCGGACCCATACCTAATATTAGGGACCCCCAGTGACGGAGAGGCCTTGTCGATCGGCCTGGGGGCTTAACCCTATATCTGCAGATATACGCAACCAAGATCTCCGTATTATCTGACTATTATGTAGGAATATTATTCACTCAGTGTGCATTAGGGAACCATTGTTTTTTCCTTCACAGAATTACCCCTCCCTTTTAGCACCTGAGTGACATCACTATCTGATTGAGCAGTTCACCATTTTTTTGCATTGTATTGAGAGGCATGAACGGGTCAGCAGTAGGAGGGATTGCTGACTCTAGACTGCCATAGGGGGAAGTCAGGGGTATCCCCAGGTAAGCTGGCTCTCAGATGCTGTAGGAGCCATTACCACGTGGCCTTACACTGGGAATTCAACCCAGACATATTTGGAATTATTTGTGGGGTGGGTGTGGGGTGTGGTGGCCCCTGTGTCGGTATCGCTGGGCTGCTTCAGGACGGCACACCCTAACACTTTATTAACACTTATGAGTTTCCCTATCACTTTGTATATATTTTTGTATTATTTTAATCACACCACTCACATAGCACTTCTGTGCTTCTTATTAACCATATTAACTCTCACCTGTGTGCTGACCTGGGGTAGCCGACCTGTGCCGACATTATGGGGTCCTGCACCCCGGACCCATACCTAATATTAGGGACCCCCAGTGACGGAGAGGCCTTGTCGATCGGCCTGGGGGCTTAACCCTATATCTGCAGATATACGCAACCAAGATCTCCGTATTATCTGACTATTATGTAGGAATATTATTCACTCAGTGTGCATTAGGGAACCATTGTTTTTTCCTTCACAGAATTACCCCTCCCTTTTAGCACCTGAGTGACATCACTATCTGATTGAGCAGTTCACCATTTTTTTGCATTGTATTGAGAGGCATGAACGGGTCAGCAGTAGGAGGGATTGCTGACTCTAGACTGCCATAGGGGGAAGTCAGGGGTATCCCCAGGTAAGCTGGCTCTCAGATGCTGTAGGAGCCATTACCACGTGGCCTTACACTGGGAATTCAACCCAGACATATTTGGAATTATTTGTGGGGTGGGTGTGGGGTGTGGTGGCCCCTGTGTCGGTATCGCTGGGCTGCTTCAGGACGGCACACCCTAACACTTTATTAACACTTATGAGTTTCCCTATCACTTTGTATATATTTTTGTATTATTTTAATCACACCACTCACATAGCACTTCTGTGCTTCTTATTAACCATATTAACTCTCACCTGTGTGCTGACCTGGGGTAGCCGACCTGTGCCGACATTATGGGGTCCTGCACCCCGGACCCATACCTAATATTAGGGACCCCCAGTGACGGAGAGGCCTTGTCGATCGGCCTGGGGGCTTAACCCTATATCTGCAGATATACGCAACCAAGATCTCCGTATTATCTGACTATTATGTAGGAATATTATTCACTCAGTGTGCATTAGGGAACCATTGTTTTTTCCTTCACAGAATTACCCCTCCCTTTTAGCACCTGAGTGACATCACTATCTGATTGAGCAGTTCACCATTTTTTTACATTGTATTGAGAGGCATGAACGGGTCAGCAGTAGGAGGGATTGCTGACTCTAGACTGCCATAGGGGGAAGTCAGGGGTATCCCCAGGTAAGCTGGCTCTCAGATGCTGTAGGAGCCATTACCACGTGGCCTTACACTGGGAATTCAACCCAGACATATTTGGAATTATTTGTGGGGTGGGTGTGGGGTGTGGTGGCCCCTGTGTCGGTATCGCTGGGCTGCTTCAGGACGGCACACCCTAACACTTTATTAACACTTATGAGTTTCCCTATCACTTTGTATATATTTTTGTATTATTTTAATCACACCACTCACATAGCACTTCTGTGCTTCTTATTAACCATATTAACTCTCACCTGTGTGCTGACCTGGGGTAGCCGACCTGTGCCGACATTATGGGGTCCTGCACCCCGGACCCATACCTAATATTAGGGACCCCCAGTGACGGAGAGGCCTTGTCGATCGGCCTGGGGGCTTAACCCTATATCTGCAGATATACGCAACCAAGATCTCCGTATTATCTGACTATTATGTAGGAATATTATTCACTCAGTGTGCATTAGGGAACCATTGTTTTTTCCTTCGCATGTAATATAGCCAATCCTGATGTTGGTGTTTAATGTAGCGTTTACACTTTTGGTCGTTATGCCTCTTCAGGTTTACAAACCCTTTTCTGGACAGAAAGGCCCTCATTCCGAGTTGTTCGCTCGTTAGTGTTTTTCGCAATGGAGCGATTAGTCGCAAACTGCGCATGCGCAATGTTCGCAGTGCATCTGCGCCAAGTAAATTTGCAAAAAAGTTTGGTATTTTACTCACGGCTTAACGAATAAATTTCTTCGTTCTGGTGATCGGAGTGTGATTGACAGGAAGTGGGTGTTTCTGGGCGGAAACTGGCCGTTTTATGGGTGTGTGCGAAAAAACGCTGCCGTTTCTGGGAAAAAGGCGGGAGTGGCTGGAGAAACGGGGGAGTGTCTGGGCGAATGCTGGGTGTGTTTGTGACGTCAAACCAGGAACGAAACTGACTGAACTGATCGCAGTGGCAGAGTAAGTCTCGAGTTACTCAAAAACTGCAAAGAAATTTATTTTCGCAATTCTGCAAATCTTTCGTTCGCAATTCTGCAAAACTAAAATACACTCCCAGTAGGCGGCGGCTTAGCGTGTGCAAAGCTGCTAAAAGCAGCTAGCGAGCGAACAACTCGGAATGAGGGCCAGAAAACCACAATGTTTTGTGCTGCACAATGTAGTGTGAGTGCTAAAGATCTGACAGTATACTGTAGTAAATGTTAGTGCAGATGTGACAAGCCTATGCAGTCCTATTTCTGTGTTCCTATGACTGACTCTGCAGGTTAGCAAAAGTTTGGAGGAGACATGCTCTCTCCTAACAGTTCTGGGCAGAGATGCATGGTTTGGCAGGAGAGCATGGTGTCTTTCATTAAACCTGCCACCTGAGCCCCATACATTGCTACCCTGATTGATGAGTGTAGTGTGCTGAGGTATTGCCGTTAGATGCTATGAAATCATTATATAACAAGTTAACACCTGGGAGTCATCAGGTCCCACTTCTCATGGGGAAATGACACTTGTGGTGCTTCATAATTTTGCACAGCACAAGCTGGCATCTCTGCAGTGTGCAGAACAACATACTGTACCTGTTTTTTCAAAAAACTCTTTTTGCCAGCTAGCACAGAAAACACAATTATCTGTTGTGGCCCGTTTTCCACAATTCTTCCTCCTCACTCCTCCTATTTCCTTTTTTCAAGCTCTTACTCCTCACTTGCCCCCCCCTTTTTTTTTTACGTCTTCCCAAATCCTTACTCCTCATTTCCTCCTCCTTTTTCAATCTTCACAATCCTCCCTCCTCCTTTTTTCCTCTTCTTCAGTCCTTCCTTATCCTTTTTTCCTCTTCCCCAATCCTTCCTCCTCATTCCCTTTTGTTCCCTCTTTCCCGAATCTTCCTTCCCACTCCCCCTCCTTTTCCAACAACCCATACTACTCTTTTCTCCTCATTTTCCCCTCTTTCTAATTCTTCCTGCTCACTTTCTCCTTCTCTTCATCACTTCCTAATTATTTTCCCTCTTCTCACATCCTCCTATTTCCCTCTTCCCAATCTTTCCCTCTTCCTAATCCTTCCTCCTCACACCATACTCCAATTTCCCTCTTCCTAACCCTCTCTCCTTTTCCCTCTTCCCAATTTTTTCTCCTCCCCCCCCCCCCTACCAATCCTTCCTTTTTTCTTTTTGTTCTTCCCTGGTCCTTCCTCCTCACTCCATTCTCTCTTTACCCAATCTCCAATCCTTCCTTTTTCCCTATTCGCAATCCTTTCTCCTTGCCCCTAGCTTCTTTTTTGTCACGAACCGGTCTCTTACCTCTGCGGGTTCTGGGGTTCATCCATTGCCAGTGCGGTTGCTCGCGGTGCTGTGCGCCCGTGTGGGGACACGGCGTGATCAATGGCACAGGTAGTGCAGAGTCTGGGAACTGTGAGTGCGGGGACCAAATGGCCTAAGGCACTGCGGTGTGTCTGCTGTATAGGAGGTGGCCATGTTGGAGACAAAATAGCTAATACAGAGCACTTGTGAAAACACCTGTGGGCAGGTGTAAGCCAATCCCGTGCTTGTGCTGCCTTTAAGTAGGCTGGGATTATGTTACTCTGGGCCAGTGCTTTGTTGTATCAAAGCTGTGCTTTAGCTCTGAGCTCTCTCCGTGCATTCCTGTGTGATTCCCGTGGTCCAGATATCGCCTCCGTTCCCAGAGGTCCGTCTGCAGCCTTCACTGCTGAAAGATCCACCGGCTCTCTGCTGTGCTGTCAGTTAATTGCACTCCTATTGGATATAGTTGGATTCCCAGTGTCCTGCATGAGGTTACCTTGTCAGTCTGCCTATCATTCAAAGTCTGGAGGATTCTGTTTCTCTCAGCTGTTCGTTTGTTCAACTCTGCATTTAACCCATTCATCACCTTGTCTTCTACTACAGTTTCACAGTGATCTCCGGAACCCGCAAGTAACCCAATTCAGTACTTTTATTTGCTATGTTGTCATTACAAGGATAATTCATCACAGTCTCTCAGTTAACTCTCAAAGCTCCATTGCCAATTCTTACAGTTAATTCCCCATGTCTGCATTAACCAGTTAAACACAATCTGCAGTTCAGCATCAAAGCTTGTTTATATTTGCTATGTTGTCATAACAAGGATAATTCTTCAGTCTCTCAGTTAACTCTCAAAACTCCATTGCAAATCCTTACAGTTATCTCTTCATGTCTGCATTATCCAGTTAATAACATTCTGCAGTTCAGCATCAAAGCTTGTTTATATTTGCTATGTTGTCATAACAAGGATAATTCTTCACAGTCTCTCAGTTAACTCTCAAAACTCCATTGCAAATCCTTACAGTTATCTCTTCATGTCTGCATTATCCAGTTAATAACATTCTGCAGTTCAGCATCAAAGCTTGTTTATATTTGCTATGTTGTCATAACAAGGATAATTCTTCACAGTCTCTCAGTTAACTCTCAAAACTCCATTGCAAATCCTTACAGTTATCTCTTCATGTCTGCATTATCCAGTTAATCATATTCTGCAGTTCAGCATCAAAGCTCGTTTATATTTGGACAATCCAACATTTATTCATCAGCTTGTTTTGCATATGTTTCCATGAACATTTCTTTTATGTATTTTTGAGTTTTCTCTTGCATATTATTCCTGCAATACTTCAGTATAATATGATGATTAACAACTTGTCAGTTAACTCTTTACTGAATTGTTATTTTGAATAAATATATGAATCGGAACTTTCTTCGTCCTCCCTGCTTTCTTCATAGCCCAGCACCTACACCTGTGGTTGGCCCCGGGTTAACGGATTCACAAAAACACCCGGACCTGACAGTAAGCACTGGCCACATGGATCCGTCAAGTGACCAATTCGCAGGAGGCGGTGCTACGTCAGATATCCTTTCCCGTCTGGAAAACCAGGAGTCTATACAGACACAAATAGTGCAGTTTATGCAAACTATGGCAGACCGTTTAGAGACTCTTCATACGGCTATTAAAACGTTCCAAGTCCAGATTCCAACCCCAGATGTCTCAGTTACCACTACAGCTTCTCCTGTGACGCTGCCTACGTCCCGCTTGCAGTTACCCTCTCCGAGTAAGTTTGACGGAACTCCAAAACTTTGCAGAGGATTCCTGAATCAATGCGAGATCCAGTTTGAACTGATGTCTGCCAGTTTCCCATCAGCTCGTTCTAAGGTTGCATATATTATTGCCCTCCTCTCCGGTCAGGCTCTGGAGTGGGCATCACCATTATGGGAGAGAGGTGATCCTATCCTCTCTAATTACAAAGAGTTCGTATCTTCCTTCCGGAGAATCTTTGACGAACCAGGCAGGACCACCTCAGCATCCTTGGAGATTCTCCGTCTACGTCAAGGTTTACGTCCTGTCAGTCAATATATTATTCAGTTTCGCACGTTGTCTTCAGAGTTAAACTGGAATGAGGAGGCCCTGATCGCCGCGTTTTGGAATGGACTTTCAGAAAGAATCAAGGATGATTTAACTATCCGGGATGTGCCAATTAAACTGGATGAATTGATTTCTCTCTGTAACAAACTTGATCTACGTTACAGGGAGCGATGTTTAGAGAAATCCAGGGCAGAGCGATCCAGTCCACGTGATCATCCTAGACCTCGACAAGATTCTTCATCACAGTCTCCAGTAATGACTGAAGAACCTATGCAGATTGGGCACTCTCGCCTCACAGAGGAGGAACGACTTCGTCGTCGACAGGGTAACCTCTGCATGTACTGTGGGTCCTCCGAACATTTAGTTAAATTCTGCAAACTCCGACCGGGAAACTCTCGCCTCCTAGCTTATTCAAGAGAGGTTAAGCTAGGAGTTACTTTAGAATCACGTTCTGGGAAAGAGCCAACCTTGTCTATTCAATTAGAAGTTCCAAATTCTACAGTGAAAGTTTCAGCCCTCCTAGATTCCGGGGCAGCCAAGAACTTCATCTACTCAGCCTTTGTCATACGGTCTAAAGTTCAAACCATGCCCCTGGAAGCAGCAGTTGCTGTTACAGCAGTGGATGGAAGTCGAATTCCAGATGGTATAATTACTCATCGAACCGTATGTCTCAAGATGAAAGTTGGTGAGCTCCATTCCGAATACCTCTCCTTCTACGTGATTCCCAAAGCCTCTCAAGATGTGATACTTGGTTTACCTTGGCTGCAGAAACATAATCCTCAACTTAATTGGCAAACCATGGAAGTCCTTTCATGGGGTAAATCTTGTACCAAGGACTGTGTAGCTACAATTGTACCTCTTCGGTCAATTAGCCTTTCCGATCTACCTCTGGTGTATCAATCCCTTGCGGATGTTTCCAGTAAGCAAGCAGCAGACTCTCTACCTCCTCATCGTGAATGGGACTGCCCAGTCGTCCTGGTTCCGGGCAAGACCCCTCCTAGGGGACAAATTCATCCGCTATCCATCCCAGAGACGCGAGCTATCCGGGATTGGTCCACTCCTACAACTCTCAAGGGGATTCAGCGATTTCTTGGCTTTGCTAATTTCTATAGGAGATTCATTAAGAATTATTCTACGTTAGCTGCTCCTATCACAGCCCTAACTCGCAAGGGAGCAAATCCTACGAACTGGTCTTCTGAAGCAATCAAAGCCTTCTCTGATTTAAAGCAAGCCTTTGTGTCAGCCCCCATTCTTCGACAGCCTGATTTGAATCGTCCCTTTCTACTAGAGGTGCATGCATCTACAGAAGCAGTAGGAGCTGTGTTGTCACAAGTCTTTGAAGATAAAAAGGTCCATCCCTGCGGATATTTCTCCCGTAAGTTCCTCCCGGCAGAACGTAATTATGCAATCGGTGAGCAAGAGTTACTTGCCATCAAGTTGGCATTTGAGGAGTGGAGATACCTCCTAGAAGGAGCTCAACATCGCATTACAGTTTATACTGATCATAAGAATCTTCTGTATCTGCAGTCAGCTCAGTGTTTGAATCCACGACAAGCTCGATGGGCGCTTTTCTTCTCACGATTTGATTTCAAACTCACCTATCGTCCAGGGTCTCAGAACAAAAAGGCAGATGCCCTTTCCCGGTCCTTTGCTTCTTCTGAATTAAATGATGCTACCACGAATCAAGCCATTGTGAATCCTACGTCCTTCTTAATGACTCGAACCTCTCCAGTTCCTCCGCCTGGCAAGACCTTTGTCGCCACAAGTCTTCGAAAACGGCTGCTTACCTGGGCTCACTACTCTTCCTTCATGGGTCATCCTGGGGTTCTAAAGACTCTCAAATTTATTCAACAGTCTTATTGGTGGCCACGTCTCAAAGCCGATGTCCAAGAGTTTATAGCAGCATGTCCTAAATGTGCCCAACATAAGAGTCCAAGAAGTTCTCCACCAGAGTTTCATCCTTTGCCAGCCCTAGAGGTTCCAGCAGCAGATCAAGAGCTTCAACGTCTATCTAGCATCTGGAGTTGTGTACGTAAGTCCTTGGTCAAAACTTCCGCTCGTTATAAATCTTTTGCAGATAGAAAACGTAAAGCTGTACCGAGTTACAAAGTGGGAGACCAAGTTTGGATTTCTACGCGCAATCTCAAGTTCAAAGTTCCTTCTAAGAAATTTGCTCCCAAGTTTATTGGTCCATTTCCCATTGTTAAGGTACTCAACCCTGTGTCATACAAAGTCAAGTTGCCACCGTCTTTGAGAATTCCTAACGCCTTTCATACATCTTTACTGAAGCCTTTGATTCTCAATAAGTTCCGTACTACCCAGTCCAAATCTCCTAAAGTTCACTCTTTGCAGAATGAGGAATTTGAAGTTAAAGAGATTGTGGACTCACGTTCCCGATATGGACGTTTACAGTTTCTGGTCGACTGGAAGGGTTACGGTCCAGAGGAAAGATCCTGGGTTTTCTCTGAAGATGTTCATGCTCCAAGACTGGTACAGAAATACTTCTCCAAAAATCCTGATAAGGTTCAAAGGTGTTCGGAGACCACCCTTAGAGGAGGGGGTACTGTCACGAACCGGTCTCTTACCTCTGCGGGTTCTGGGGTTCATCCGTTGCCAGTGCGGTTGCTCGCGGTGCTGTGCGCCCGTGTGGGGACTTGGCGTGATCAATGGCACAGGTAATGCAGAGTCTGGGAACTGTGAGTGCGGGGACCAAATGGCCTAAGGCACTGCGGTGTGTCTGCTGTATAGGAGGTGGCCATGTTGGAGACCAAATAGCTAATACAGAGCACTTGTGAAAACACCTGTGGGCAGGTGTAAGCCAATCCTGTGCTTGTGCTGCCTTTAAGTAGGCTGGGATTATGTTACTCTGGGCCAGTGCTTTGTTGTATCAAAGCTGTGCTCTAGCTCTGAGCTCTCTCCGTGCATTCCTGTGTGATTCCCGTGGTCCAGATATCGCCTCCGTTCCCAGAGGTCCGTCTGCAGCCTTCACTGCTGAAAGATCCACCGGCTCTCTGCTGTGCTGTCAGTTAATTGCACTCCTATTGGAAATAGTTGGATTCCCAGTGTCCTGCATGAGGTTACCTTGTCAGTCTGCCTATCATTCAAAGTCTGGAGGATTCTGTTTCTCTCAGCTGTTCGTTTGTTCAACTCTGCATTTAACCCATTCATCACCTTGTCTTCTACTACAGTTTCACAGTGATCTCCGGAACCCGCAAGTAACCCAATTCAGTACTTTTATTTGCTATGTTGTCATTACAAGGATAATTCATCACAGTCTCTCAGTTAACTCTCAAAGCTCCATTGCCAATTCTTACAGTTAATTCCCCATGTCTGCATTAACCAGTTAAACACAATCTGCAGTTCAGCATCAAAGCTTGTTTATATTTGCTATGTTGTCATAACAAGGATAATTCTTCAGTCTCTCAGTTAACTCTCAAAACTCCATTGCAAATCCTTACAGTTATCTCTTCATGTCTGCATTATCCAGTTAATAACATTCTGCAGTTCAGCATCAAAGCTTGTTTATATTTGCTATGTTGTCATAACAAGGATAATTCTTCAGTCTCTCAGTTAACTCTCAAAACTCCATTGCAAATCCTTACAGTTATCTCTTCATGTCTGCATTATCCAGTTAATCATATTCTGCAGTTCAGCATCAAAGCTCGTTTATATTTGGACAATCCAACATTTATTCATCAGCTTGTTTTGCATATGTTTCCATGAACATTTCTTTTATGTATTTTTGAGTTTTCTCTTGCATATTATTCCTGCAATACTTCAGTATAATATGATGATTAACAACTTGTCAGTTAACTCTTTACTGAATTGTTATTTTGAATAAATATATGAATCGGAACTTTCTTCGTCCTCCCTGCTTTCTTCATAGCCCAGCACCTACACCTGTGGTTGGCCCCGGGTTAACGGATTCACAAAAACACCCGGACCTGACATTTTTGTTATTCGCCAATCCTTCCTCCTACCTTTTCCCTCTTGCTCAATCCTTCCTGTTCACTTCTTCCCTCTACCCAATCCTTCCTCCTCACTCCCATCTCCTTAGTCTTCCCAATCCTTCCTTCTCACTCCCTTTTTCCTTCTTCCACCAATCCTTACTCCTCTATCCCTTCTCCTTTTTCCCTCTTCCCAATCCCTTACTCTTCGCTCACTCCTCCTTTTCCCTCTTTCCAATCCTTCCTCCCTCTTCCCAATCCTTCCTCCTCGATCACTTCTCCTTTTCCCCAATCCTTTCTTTTTTCCCTCTTCCCAATCCCTCCAGAACTGCACAAAAATCAGTTGTGCAGTCTCTGCGCAGCCCAGGACTTACTCAGCTGCTGCGATGGAATCCTGATCAGGGCCGGAGCTGACGTCAACACCCTCCCTTCAAAGGCTTGGTCCCGCCTGCATTTTTCTGGACATTCCAGGAAAATGGTCAGTTGCCACCCACAAATTGTCTCTTACTGTCAATCTGCTTGCGAACGCCTGTGCGTTCTGATTTTTCGCACCATAACGTCAATAGGCACTGAAATCTGTTGCTGGTGTGTGACGCACCAGCGCAGTGTGGCTCTGACGCATGCCGGTGGGCGAAAACGCACAGCAGCGATCAGATCTGAATTACCCCCAAAGTGCGGCCATTTCTAAAAAGAGGCAGCATGTTTGGTTTAGTGGATAGCATTACTGCCTCATAACCCGGAAGTCATGAGTTCAATTTCATGACCATGGCACGATCTGTTTGGAGGTTATATGTCCTCCCAGTGTTTGCACATGTTTCCTTCAGGTGTTTGCTTCCACACTCAAAAACATACTGGTAGTTTACTTGTCTTCTGACAAAAAAATAATTCTAGTGTCTGTGTATGATAGGGAATATAGACTGTAAGCTCCACTGGGGCAGGGACCATGGAATATTCTCTATAAATTGCTGCATGATAAGGAGAGTTATGGTAGACTTACAATGGTTAACTCTCTTTCTGCAAGGTACACTGGGTTCCACAGGGAATACATCGGGTGTAGAGCAGCATATTGGATCCAGAGGCACCATCAGGCAAAGCTTGGACTGTCCCAGGATGCATTGGGGCCTCCTCTATAACCCCACCTCCAGGCACTGAGAGCTCAATTTCGTTAACCAGTCCAATGCAGGAGCAGGTAAAAGAGATGGCAGATGTTAGTCACATAGAACCACAATCTCACGACAGGAGAGGGTATCAGCGGCTAATGCCATACAACCCAAAGAAGCTAGGTGCGTCAGGGTGGGCGCCCGGTTGAACCCAGCGTACCTCGCAGAAAGAGAGTTAACCATGGTAAGTCTACCATAACTCTCCTATTGTGCAGCGGGGTACACTGTGTTCCACAGGGAATACATCGGGGATGTCCTAAAGCAGTTCCTCAAGGGAGGGGATGCGCCTTAGCAGGTAAGAGAACCCGGCGTCCAAAGGAAGCATCCTGGAAGACAGAAGTAGCAAAGGCATAGAACTTAATGAACATGTTCACTGAGGACCATGTAGCCGCCTTGCACAATTGTTCTGGGGCCGCGCCACGACGGGCCGCCCAAGAAGGTCCAACAGACCGAGTAGAATGGGTTTTAACTGCAGCAGGAGCTGGGAGTGCAGCCTGCGCATAGGCTTGTGCGATCACCATTCTAATCCATCTGGCCAAGGTTTGTTTATTCACAGGCCAGCCGCGTTTGTGAAAACCAAACAAAACAAAAAGGGAATCTGACCTCCTGATAGAGGCAGTCCTAACCACATCCAAAGAACGTTCTTTGGGAGACAAATCCGAAGAGACAAAGGCCGGAACCACAATCTCTTGGTTAAGGTGAAAAGATGATACCACCTTAGGCAGATAACCTGGGCGAGTTCGTAGATCCCGGTGGAATATGAGAAAGGGTGGACAACAGGACAAAGCGCCTAAGTCAGACACCTGTCTTGCAGGGGCAATGGCCAGCAAGAACAGAACCTTTGCTGTGAGCCATTTAAGGTCCATCGATTCAAGAGTTTCATATGGAGACTCCTGCAGAGCATTCAGCACAACAGACAAATCCCATGGAGCCACAGGAGGGACATAGGGAGGCTGAATCTGTATAACGCCCTGAATGAACATCTGAACATCAGGTATAGAGGCAATTTTTCTCTGAAACCAGATATATGAACCTTGAAGGAGGCCAGACGAAGACCAGGCCTCTTTAAGAAAAGCGAGTATTCTGGAAGTTCTGAATCTATGGACATCGTAATTATTCTCAGCACACCAGGTGAAGTAAGAATTCCAAACCCTGTAATAAATCCGAGCAGAGGCCGGTTTGCGGGCTTTCAACATCGTTTGAACCGCATGTGAAAATCCTTTGGCTCTCAGGAGTGATGCTTCGAGAGCCACGCCGTCAAAGCCAGTCTGGCCAGATCTGGATAGAGACAAAGGCCCTGCACGAGGAGGTCTGGTCGTTGAGGAAGTAGAAGGGGATGCCCCATCAATAGACCCTGCAGGTCTGAGAACCAATGCCATCTGGGCCACACTGGAGCAACTAGAAGCAGCCTTTCTCCTTCCTGTTTGAACTTCCGTAGAACCCTGGGCAGGAGTGACACTGGAGGGAACACGTAAGGCAGCTGAAAGTTCCATGAAATTGCCAGTGCGTCCACGAACGCTGCTTGAGGATCCCTTGTCCTTGATCCGTAGACCGGAACCTTGTGATTGTGTCGAGACGCCATTAAGTCTGTGTCCGGTAGACCCCACCTGTCCACTAGGAGTCAAAAGACTTCTGGATGAAGACTCCACTCTCTGGCGTGTATGTCCTGGCGACTGAGGTAGTCAGCTTCCCAGTTCAGGACACCCGGAATGAACACTGCCGATATACTTGGCAGATGGCGTTCTGCCCAACAAAGGATTTTTGACACTTCCTTCATTTCCATGCTGCTTTGAGTGCCGCCTTGATGGTTTATGTATGCCACTACCGTGGCGTTGTCTGACCGTACTTGAACCGGTCTGTTCCGTACCAGAGGCAGGACGAGTGATCTTGCATTGAACATCACCCTCAGCTCTAGGATGTTTATTGGGAGGAGTGCTTCTTCTTTGGTCCACCGACCCTGAGTGTTGCTCTAACACCACTCCCCATCCACTCAAACTGGCAGCCGTCGTCAGGAAGACCCAGTCGGGGATCCAGAAGGGACAGCCCCTGCTCAATAGCTGGTCCTGGAGCCACCAGGTCAGTGACAAATGAACCTCCGGAGTCAACAAGATCCTTTGGGATCTGATCCGATGAGACAGGCCTTCCCACTTGGCAAGAATTAAGCGTTGCAGAGGGCGGGAATTAAATTGTGCGTACTGCACCATGTCGTACGTCGACACCATCAGTCCAAGTACCTGCATCGCTGAGTGAATCGACACTCTGGGGTGACGAATGAAGTGTCTTATCATGTCCTGGATTTTCAGGACCTTGTCTGGAGACAGGAACAGTCTCTGACTGTGTGTGTCCAGAAGAGCCCCTATGTGCACCATGGGCCTAATTCTGAGTTGATCGCAGCAGCATGTTTGTTAGCAATTGGGCAAAACCAAGTGCACTGCAGGGGGGGCAGATATAACGTGCAAAGAGTTAGATTTGGGTGGGGTGTATTCAAACTGAAATCTAAATTGCAGTGTAAAAATAAAGCAGACAGTATTTACCCTGCACAGAAACAAAATGACCCACCCAAATCTAACTCTCTCTGCAAATGTTATATCTGTCCCCCCTGCAGTGCACATGGTTTTGCCCAATTGCTAACAAACTTGCTGCTGCGATCAACTCAGAATTACCCCCCATGTTCTGAGTTGGGACCAGCAAGGACTTCTTCCAATTGATCAGCCATCCATGGGCTTGTAAGCAACTCACCGTCAATTGTAGATGACTGAGTAGGACGTTGTGGGAGCTCGCCAGGTCATCCAAGTATGGCAGGATTCTGACTCCCTGGCGACGGAGGTGCGCCGTCATCACGGCCATAACCTTGGTGAAGATCCGAGGAGCCGTGACCAGTCCAAACGGCAGAGCCTGGAATTGATAGTGACTGTCGCCAACAACAAACCGCAGAAACTGCTGATGCAATATGGCAATAGGAATATGCAGATAAGCATCCTGTATATCCAGGGTTACAATGTAATCTCCGGGTTCCATCACCAGCACAATAGAGCGCAATGTTTCCATACGAAACTTGGCGACCCTCACAAATTTGTTCAGTGATTTGAGGTTGAGTATAGGCCGAAAAGACCCTTTGGGTTTCTGCACCAGAAACAGGGTCGAATAATAGCTTCTGCCGCACTGGAACTGAGGCACCCGCACAACCACTCCTGTACTCAGGAGAGAACCTACCACCGTTTGTAGAGCCTGCGCCTTCAACGGAACCGAAGGGAGTTCCGTAGTGCAACTGGTGAGGGGGACAAGCATCTGAAGTGGTCTTTAACCAGACCTGGGCGAACCATATAAGTCGGCCTCCCACCCTGGGGCCCCCCAGGGGGAGGCCCACCCCGTCATGCAGCAGGCTTGTCTTTTTTCGAAGCAGGCTGATGGGCTGCCCAGGACTGTTTTGTCTTGGGCTTGGTGGTCTTGGGAGCACGACCAGAGTGATTAGTAGGAGGAAGAAAGCATTTTGAGCAGCTGCTAATTCAGACACTATTTTATTCAGGTATTCTTGGAGTCCAAATCCACTTTCCACGACCTTAACCACAGTATGTGGAGAGCCAGGACAGACGAGGATGACGCTTTGGCTGCTAGTACGACCGTCACAGAGGATGCTTCCTGAATGTAATAGGTGGCGGTGCATATTTGAGACAGGTATTGTCTGGCCTTGTCAGAAATATCCTCGGGCAGCTCATCCTCTAACGCTTGAACCCACGCCTCAATACCCTTTGCGGCCCAAGAAGCAGCTATGGTGGGCCTATGAATGCCCCCTGCGAGGGAATATATAGACTTCAGGCATCCCTCCACACGCTTATCTGTCGATTCCTTCAGAGGTGTGACAGGCAGAGTAGACAACACCACGAGACGGGTGACGTGAGAATCCACCGGCGGTGGGTTTTCCCATTTACCACATAACTCTGCAGGGAGAGGATAGCGAGCCAAAGCCCATTTGGGGAGCGGGAATTTCTTACCTGGGGTAGACCAGGGTTCCTTCCTGATGTCCACAAGATGATCACAATGGGGTAATACAGGTTTAACCACCTTCTGTTGTTTAAACATATCAGTTTTCTTGGCCACTGTAGTGGAATCCTCATCCACCAGGCCAATGACATCAACCTGTAAGGTAGAATCCTCGTCCGTAACACATGATTCAGAGTCTGGCAGGACCGTATGCTCCCCCTCCTCGTCAGACGAAACATCATAGAGGTTTGTGGATTGTGAGGAGCAAGCAGCCCGCTTAGAGGACCCAGAGACACGGGAGTGACCTGGAGTAGATTTCTGTCTATCCAAAGACTGATTTAATTGTTGCAACTGGGTAGACAAATTTCCGGCCCAAGGTGGATTTACCATAGGAATAACTTGTGGTGGCAGTGACACCGGAGGTCCCATAGGGGGAGGCTAAACGGTCCACCAGAGTCCCCAGTAGGGTGGTGAACATAACCCAGGGTGGCTCCATTGTAGTTACAGGAGCTGCAGGCTGACTGGGAGGTATATGACATTTAGCACACGGACCATCACACAATACTTCCCCCTCAGGTAAACCGCTGGAGCATACCTTGCAACTTACAGGAGCTTCCAGAGATTTACTGCCGTTATTGTTAGACATTGTAATAAAGCAACAATTAGGCTATTAGTACGATGAAGCCAGATAGAGTACACAACTTGCGGACAAAGGCCCTCATTCCGAGTTGATCGCACGGTAGCTGTTTTTAGCTGCCGTGCGATTAGATAGTCGCCGCCTATGGGGGAGTGTATTTTTGCATAGCAAGGCTGCGTTCGCTTATGCAGCCGAGCTATGCAAAAACATTTTGTGCAGTTTAGGAGTAGGTCTGGACTTACTTACCCACTGCGATCACTTCAGCCTGTCAGGTCCCGGAATTGACGTCAGACATCCGCCCTGCAAATGCCTCGACATGCCTGCGTCGGACTCGCCACTCCCCGGTCAGTTGACGCCCGGATCCGCCTTCTGCCTGTCAATCTTCTTGCGTTCGCCGATGCAAAGTCTTTCTCTGTAGTTCTGGTCGTTGCCCAGCCGGGTAATGACGCGCATGCGCAGTTCCAACCCAATCGCAAGGCTGCAAAAAAGTGTAGCGTGCGATCGGGTCGGAATGACCCCACAGTACATAACCAGCGTCAGAATACACACATAGCGATAAGTACTGTGTACACTATGGGGGTCATTCCGACCTGATCGCACGCTGCCGTTTCTCACAGCGCATCGATCATGTCACTACTGCGTATGCACCGCAATGCACAGAAGCGTCGTACAAGTACAAAGCGGATCGTTGCTGGCAAATGGATTTAACGAAGAATCCATTCTCACAGCCGATCACAAGAAGATTGACAGGAAGAAGGCATTTATGGGTGTCAACTGACCGTTTTCAGGGAGTGGTTGGAAAAACGCAGGCGTGTCCAAGCGTTTGCAGGGCGGGTGTCTGACGTCAATTCCGGGACCGGACAGGCTGAAGTGATCGCAGCGGCTGAGTATGTTCAGACCTACTCAGAAACTGCACAAACTGTTTTTGTACTGCTTGGTTGCACAGGCATTCGCACACTTGCACAGCTAAAATACACTCCCCCGTGGGTGGCGACTATTCGTTTGCACGGCTGCAAAAAGTAGCTAGCGAGCGATCAACTCGGAATGACCCGCTATATTAGAGGACCCTGACGCACCTGGTTCCTTCGGGTATAGCTACCTTAGATGGGATACACATGACAGTGAAACCATACAGCAGGTACAGGCACACAGTCACAGGCAATGCAGAGTTTATTTTAAACACAATAAAACTGCACTGGACTAGTGTATGTGTGTGTGTGTGTGTGTATATATATATATATATATATATATACACAATACAGGAATGCCCGGCACTCTAGTGTGCTTTGTAAATCCGGGGTGCCCTCCGCAGCAAAAGGTGCATCAAAATAGAAAACAAAGAGGCAGCGGTACTCCGTCGATGAATAAATCAAACGTGTAATAGATCAAAGCATTACAAACAATGGTCACGGTAAACCAACGTTTCGGGGTCCTTGAACCCCTTTGTCAAGGCGTGAACAGTGTGGAAAACAAACCCTCTTACCTTAGTAGCACCCGGTGAGTCCTGCACGTGAGGGAAAGGCGGGCCAGACGCCGTCAGTCGCGGGAACCGCCGGAAGGCCTCTGGCGTCTCCAGGAAGTGACGTGGTGCCGGGTCCGCGTCACAGTTGCCGTAGCAACCAGCGGCCCTTCCCGTTACACCCGCGTCAGCCCTGCAAAGAATAAGAGTGTGACAGAGAAAACCTGATATGGACCAGTGCACAATAGAAAGTGGTACTGGGCACAGAGTAGTATGTAAGCAAGTTGGGGAAGTTGGATGTAATGTGGGTCGAGTAAGCGACAGGTGTTGTCAAGGCACTGTAGATGCTGTGTGGAAAAATTGGTTGATGCGCAAATAAGCCTCGGGCATTCAAGCAGAGTGGGCTGCACTGATAGAATGAGACAGCTGTGAATGAGACTATGCTCCCAGGGGCGCTGGTATGCGTCCTGTGTGTGCCGTGGAAAGATGTGCAGAGAGATGAATGGATGCTGAAGAGAAAAGACAGATGGGGAGAGGAATAAGACCGGGGAAAAGAAGAGACAGACGGGGCAAAGGACGGGAACCGGGAGGGAAAGCAATCCCGCATAAAACAGGGCGAGCAAGTGAGGTGAGGGACATAGTGCAGGTGAACAGCTGAGTGTACTAACGAAAACCTTGTGTGAGAAAAAACTGGAGATGCTTGGGGAACTAACGCAAAAGTGCGTGGAAAAAGGAAAAGAAGAAGTGGGGAAACGGCAGTGCATGAAAGTGAAGAAGATAAAAGGAAGAGCGATGTGGGAGAAAAAGCTTGTGACTAACTCAATGAAATGGAGAAGCCAGAAACTAAAACCCAAATGGGGAAAGAGGACCACCTAGAAAACGATGTGGGAAGAATGTGGAGAATCAAATTCTATGAATATAGCAAAGTTCTGCTCCTGTGGTACATGAATGTCCGTATCAGATGCTTAAAGACTATTCCACTGTATCTTCTCGTTAAGACTCTTTGGCGGAAAGGTTTCCAGTTTAAAAATCCACCGTGCCTCTAGTTTGAGTAATTTGCTGCTCCTGTCTCCACCTCTTAGGTTGGCTGGAACGTGGTCAATTATCATATGTTTCAATGAATCTGCCGGGTGGCATATGGTCGAAAAATGATGTGCCACCGGCTGGTCAGAGCTCCCCTTCTTGATGGCCGCTTTGATGGCCGATCTGTGTTGGGCCATCCTCGTTGTGAAACTGGTGATGGTCTTGCCAACGTATCCTTGCCCACATGGGCAGGTGATAAAATATACCACGTGGGTCGACGTGCAGGTCAGGACATGCTTTAATTTAAAGGTGGAATCTTTGGATGGATGCTTGAAGGATGAACCAATAACCATATGCTTACAGGTGGTGCATCCCAGGCATTTGTAGCAGCCTGGTGGCTTGGAAAGGAAATGTGTCGGTGGAGAACTGGAGAAGCACGTGATATCAGCATGCACAATAGTATCCTTGATGTTTCTGGCCCTCATGAAGCAATTCATTGGCCTTTTGTTTTTGATACAAACAAGTTTCTTGTCGGAGGCCACTATGGGCCAAAGCGCTCGAGTGGCCCGTTGGACCACCGGACTGGAGGTGCTGAATTGGCTTTTCCAAGGTATGATGTTGTCCTTTCTTCTTGCTGATGGATGCAGCAACTCCTTCCTGTCCATCCCCAAGACTTCCTGCTTGTGCTTCATCAGGTCATCCTTATTGTATCCTCTTTGGAGGAATTTGTTGATTACTTTGTCTAATTGGGCTTCTAAAGTATCCCGGGTGCTGTGGATCCTGGCTGCACGAATCAATTGGGAACGAGGCAACCCTTTAATAGGAGGTTTGGGGTGATGGCTGCTTGCCAGTAGCGTTGTGTTTTTGTCTGTGGGCTTGGTATACACTGAAGTGCTGGTGCTATTGTTGCAGATGGAGACCTGCACATCCAAGTAGTTGATGGTAGAGGCATCACATTGATAGGTGAACCTAATGTGAGCTGCCGCTTGGTTGATATCTTCCATCATTCTGGTAAACTCCTCCTTGCTGCCCGTCCATAGCATGAAGACGTCATCGATGTAACGACAATACGCTAGTATGTGCTGGAAATATGTTTGGTTAGAGAAGAAGATTTTTCGTTGTTCTCGAAACATGTAGGTGTTGGCGTAGGATGGGGCCACATTGCTGCTCATGGCACATCCTGTTTGTTGAAGGTAGAATTTGCCGTCGAATAGGAAATAATTCCTCTTCAGCGTCAGTTCTAATAGGCGCACGAAAAGTTCTCTGTCCACATCTTGCATGTCATTCCGAACTAAAAAGTCCTGCATGGCAGCCAAACCCCCCTCGTGCGGGATACTGGCGCAGAGGTTGTAGATGTCCATGACACAAAGCAGTGTACCTGTAGGGATGTAAGTGATTCCGTCCAGTAGGTTGAGAAAATCTGTGGTATCTTTGATGTATGATTGTTGCTTGGTGACCAATGGTTGAAGGATACTATCCAGGAACTGAGATATAGGTTGGTATAATGAGGATCTAGCTTAGATGATGGGCCTACCTGGTGGCCTGTACATGTCCTTATGGATCTTCGGGTCAGTGAAGAAAACTGGTGTGACCGGGTGCTCTTGTTTCAAAATCTGGTGCATTTTCTGAGAAATGTGTCTGTTGTAGGTTTGAACATCTGCAAGCTGCCTAAGAGCCTCCGTGCTGTAATCTTCAAGGTTCTGGATCACCAGACCGCCCCCCTTGTCGGCTGGGCGAAAGATGACATCCCTGGCATTGCCCAATTCCCGTAGGGCACTCCTTTCTGCCCTGGTTAGGTTGTCGTGCTGCTTCACAGAGGTGGCATTGTAGCGCTGAACCGAACTGTCCAGTAGACGGGAAAAAGTTTTGAGGGAGGGGTTGGTAGATTGAGGATCAAACCTTGATGTGGTGCGCTGTTTCACAAATTTGTCAAAAATAGAAGAGGGATGTTCTGATTGTTGATGTTGAAAATACTCCTGAAGGCGGAGCTTGCGTGAGAAGCGGTGTAAGTCCGTTTTCCAGGTAAATTCGTAGTGTCTGTTAGTGGGAACGTATGACGAGCCCTTGTTTAATACTGCCATTTCTGTTGGACTGAAGACCCTGTCCGAAAGGTTGAATATTAGGTCTTCCGTTTGCTGGAGGTGTTTCTGTTGCCTCTTGTTTTGGCCCCCCCTGCGGGAGGGCGTCCTCTTGGACTGGGGTCCCTTAGGGTGGCGGAAGCCCCGCCTAAAGGGGTCCCACTTTCTACCGAGGGTTCCTCCAATTCTGTGGCTGGGAACTCGCTGTCACTGTTGGACGATGGAGCCGAATAGGTGGAGTCGTCCCTACGTCTCCGCCAATTTCTTCTGAAGGTAAATTTGGGCTGCTCCCCTCTGCTCGTATCTCCCCCCATGAGCCAGCGGTACACTTTGTTTTCTTCGTAGTCCGTTTTGACTATAAGGTGCTTATTTCTCTTGAACCTGATGAGCTCCCTTTTGTACTTGTCAATTTGAGTCTGTAACTTCAAAATCCAATCCTGTGTGGTATTCTCCTGTAAGGTTTTCAAGCACTGTTTCTCAAATGTTGTTATTTTTTCTCTAGTTGTTTTTAACTCACGTCCAACCTCCTCTATCACTAATAAAATTAAGTCCATACTGCACTTGTTGAGAATGGCCGTCCATTTGCGGCAAAAGTCCGGGTTGTATCGGCCCAGCGTGGGCACATTTTTTATTCTGAAACCTCGTGGGATCATCTGTTCGCGATGGTAATCAGACAAGAAGATGCCGTGCATGAGGAAATCCGTTTCCTTTTTTCTTAAACGGAGTAGTTGATGGAAGATATCCTGTGCGTTTTGATTTATTCATCGACGGAGTGCCGCTGCCTCTTTGTTTTATATATATATATATATATATAACAGTGTCCTTGGTCTGGCACTCCTCCCCCCACAGGGTATTGGCTCCGGTGCCCTCCTTAAGCAAGCAAGCTCAATATATAGAAGATGGAAGGCGGCACTCAGGAGACTTACTTGAAAAAGTAGAAAACGTGCTTTTAATGGGTGACGTTTCGGGAGACGCACTCCCTTCTTCAAGACACAGCAATACAAGTGAACAAAGTGTAACACACAACTTAAATACCTTACCAGTTCCCGGCTCCGTTCCCTCCGTCACGGCCAGCGGCGTCCCGAGCTCCGGAGCCCGCACTTCCGGTTTCGGCTGTCTCCACCCTTTCCGGCTGACGTGACTCCGTTGCCGGGCGACGCGGCCGCTGGGAGTGGACACCCAAGCAGGGGATCTGTGTTGTCATGGCAACTCGTTGTCATGACATCAGAATGCTACAAAGACATGTGTGGAAAATAAGATATGCAATCGGACCACATACGTGGAGCTAAACAATATACAAGTGTTTAAAACCGTGCTAGTGACTGCCACAGTATATTGAACCATGGATATTATAAAAAACTTGTTATAAAAAACAACAATATGAGAAAAACAAATCACGTGTGTGAAACGCAGTGAATGATCTGCAGCAATTCCTGTCAGACCATAAATACTGACTATCTCATAGTGAAAAAACATAAACAGGAAAAATTTTTAAAAAGCACTGGCAGCTAAGTCTAATCTGATAATAATGATCTTCTCTAATGATCCATCAATGGTTGACCTGTCTGCACTATGGCCTCAGGAACCAACCTGCCTATAGAAGGGGACTGTACAGATAGGGGTCCCTGTCTAGATGTTTTCACAGACCTGTTCATGTTAATTCTGATGGTCTGCTCTAACTACCCATCAACTATATATAGGGTAATCTCATCCCTAAAACTGTAGGGGTACGTCCTAAATAAACCTATTTTAACCCTGAAATACCAATGATCCTCACAAAAAGCAATTGAGGCTCAGGTATTCGTTCAGACCACGAGGGTGGATCGTGTCTAGTTTGTGAATCCACCTTGCCTCCAATTGCAACAACTTTTTTGCTCGGTTCCCACCTCGAATGGACTCTGGAACCTGGTCCACTATTTTGTAGCGGACAGAGGCCAGACTATGGCGCATCTGCGCAAAGTGGCGGGCCACTGGCTGTTCACTACTCCCTGATGCCAGGGCCGCCCTGATCGCTGACCTGTGTTGGGCCATCCTCTCTTTGAAAAGACACTGGGTTTTACCCACATAATAAAGACTGCAGGGACAGATTAACACATAAACTACACATGTCGAACTGCATGTCACTGCTTTGGGTATCTTCAATTTCTTCCCTGTATGTGGGTGTGGAATCGAGTCCCCAGTTAGCATGTAGCTGCATGTAGTGCAGCCCAGACATTTGTAGCATCCTGCCTTACGTGTTAAAAAATGACTGCTGGGTCGTGTTCTTGTGAACCCCGTTACATCATTCTTTACAACTAGGTCTTTGATGTTGGAACTGCGAGTGTAGCAAGGCATTAGTTGGCTGTTCTTTAAACTTGCTAAATTAGGATCTGACGCGATCATCGGCCATAATTGCTTAATTTTCTTGTTAGTCCTTCTGCTAGAGGTGTTATATTGATTTACCCAAGCCATTTTGGGGGCAGAAGGGACAGGGGTTTTGACCTGTAGCAATTCTTGTCTGTTTAGAGACACAGCCCTGGCACGAGCATTCTTCAGAAGCTTGAAAGGATAGCCTCTCTGTGTGAATTTGTTCGTCATAATATCCAGCTGTCTCTCCCGTTCCCCCGGGTCGCTGGTAATTCTGCACACCCTGAGGAATTGGGAATACGGTAGACCCTGTATTAGAGCTGGGGGATGAAAGCTGTCGAACCTGAGAAGTGTATTGCGGTCCGTGGGCTTGGAGTATAAAGTGGTGTGTAACTCACCATCTCGTATCTGGATTTTAGTATCCAAGAAACAGATCTCCGACCTGTGTGTGGACACGGTGAACTTGATCGGACTGGAGGAGTTATTGTGTTCCTCTATAAGAGTGACCAAGGTTCTTTCATCTCCCGTCCAAAACAACAACAGGTCATCTATATACCGAGTATATAGAAAAATGGCCTTAGCTGTCACATTGTCCTCAAAAAAGGTTTGTCTCTCAACCTCCCACATATAGGAATTGGCTAGCGATGGGGCCACCGCCGACCCCATCGCACAGCCAGTCTTTTGTAGAAAAAACCTGCCATTAAATAAAAAGTAGTTATGGCTAAGGGTGTAATCTAATAGTCTGACGAACAAATCCACATCAGGGCCCGTATATTTGGGGTTATTGGTAATCAGATGCCTTACAGCTGATACCCCAGCCTGGTGGGGAATACAGGTGTATAAGCTGGCTACATCTAGTGTAGCCAGTACCATGTCGGCTGGGATGGACCCTAATTGTGCAAGCTGTCTGAGTAATGCACTGGTGTCTTTCAGGTGTGTGGGTGTGGCCTGGATACAGGGTTGCAGGAAAAAATCTAGATATCTAGCGATTGGCTCACACAGTGAGCCCCTCGCTGAGATAATGGGGCGTCCCGGTGGATGCTGTGCATCCTTGTGTAGCTTGGGGATCGAATAGAAAATGGGGACAACAGGGTGTGGGCTCGATAGTTTAATATATACGTCATGCGGAATCAGGCCCTCCTCTTTGGCCTGCAGTAAAATCTGATCTAGTATGGTTTTGAACTGAATAGTGGGGTCACCATCTAAAGGAGCATAGGTGTGGCTATCTGCCAGTAATCGATCACATTCTGCTATATAGTCCTCAGTGTCTAATATCACAATGGCACCCCCTTTATCAGCGCCCCTGATAATGATGTCCTGTCTGGCGCTAAGATCTCGTAGAGCTTCATGTTCTTCCTTGGACATGTTTCTATGAATGTATGGAGGGGGGTCATCCTGTAGATGTTCTACCAGTCTTGTGAAAGTTTTAATGGTCGCGTTTTGCGACACTGGGTCAAACTGTGACCCCGAGGTCAGTCCTTTAATCAAAGGAGTCGATTCTCCTTGTTTTCTGTGATCCCCATGTTTGCCAAAGTGCTCCTTAAGTTTCAAATTTCTATTAAACTTGAAGGTCTCCACCTTCCATTGGAAGTCGTCTGGTGTTTTTGTCGGTACATATGACAATCCCCTGCTGAGGACAGCTGTTTCTGCCGTCGTTAGGGTTGTCCGTGATAAATTGAAAATTAAGTCCGACGTGACCTGGGTGGTCTTCCTCCCCGCTTTCCGCCTCGATTGGCCCCCCCGTCTGGTGGGTTTCTTCTTCTGCCCGAGGCCAATGCCCGGGTAACTGCCCCTAAAGGGACTCCTTGGGCAGATGTCACAGAGTCGGAAACCGCTGTATCATCTGTTTCACTTGCGGATGTGCTGGCTTGTGGTCTCTGTGTCCTCCGTCTATAACTCCTCTCTGGCTTGCCTCTAGGTGCCGCCCCTGTGGTCTTGGCTAACCAGGTGTAGACCCGATGTTGCTCGTAATCGGCTTGTACTTTGAGCAGCTTAGTTTTTTTGTATTTAAGCAGCTCAAGCCTATACGATTCCACCTGGTTTTTCAGTTTGTCCAGCCAGTTTGTTGTCTTGTCATCAGTGAGGCTCTGGAGGTGTTGTTCCTCAAATGTGGCTGGACAAACTGAAAAACCAGGTGGAATCGTATAGGCTTGAGCTGCTTAAATACAAAAAAACTAAGCTGCTCAAAGTACAAGCCGATTACGAGCAACATCGGGTCTACACCTGGTTAGCCAAGACCACAGGGGCGGCACCTAGAGGCAAGCCAGAGAGGAGTTATAGACGGAGGACACAGAGACCACAAGCCAGCACATCCGCAAGTGAAACAGATGATACAGCGGTTTCCGACTCTGTGACATCTGCCCAAGGAGTCCCTTTAGGGGCAGTTACCCGGGCATTGGCCTCGGGCAGAAGAAGAAACCCACCAGACGGGGGGGCCAATCGAGGCGGAAAGCGGGGAGGAAGACCACCCAGGTCACGTCGGACTTAATTTTCAATTTATCACGGACAACCCTAACGACGGCAGAAACAGCTGTCCTCAGCAGGGGATTGTCATATGTACCGACAAAAACACCAGACGACTTCCAATGGAAGGTGGAGACCTTCAAGTTTAATAGAAATTTGAAACTTAAGGAGCACTTTGGCAAACATGGGGATCACAGAAAACAAGGAGAATCGACTCCTTTGATTAAAGGACTGACCTCGGGGTCACAGTTTGACCCAGTGTCGCAAAACGCGACCATTAAAACTTTCACAAGACTGGTAGAACATCTACAGGATGACCCCCCTCCATACATTCATAGAAACATGTCCAAGGAAGAACATGAAGCTCTACGAGATCTTAGCGCCAGACAGGACATCATTATCAGGGGCGCTGATAAAGGGGGTGCCATTGTGATATTAGACACTGAGGACTATATAGCAGAATGTGATCGATTACTGGCAGATAGCCACACCTATGCTCCTTTAGATGGTGACCCCACTATTCAGTTCAAAACCATACTAGATCAGATTTTACTGCAGGCCAAAGAGGAGGGCCTGATTCCGCATGACGTATATATTAAACTATCGAGCCCACACCCTGTTGTCCCCATTTTCTATTCGATCCCCAAGCTACACAAGGATGCACAGCATCCACCGGGACGCCCCATTATCTCAGCGAGGGGCTCACTGTGTGAGCCAATCGCTAGATATCTAGATTTTTTCCTGCAACCCTGTATCCAGGCCACACCCACACACCTGAAAGACACCAGTGCATTACTCAGACAGCTTGCACAATTAGGGTCCATCCCAGCCGACATGGTACTGGCTACACTAGATGTAGCCAGCTTATACACCTGTATTCCCCACCAGGCTGGGGTATCAGCTGTAAGGCATCTGATTACCAATAACCCCAAATATACGGGCCCTGATGTGGATTTGTTCGTCAGACTATTAGATTACACCCTTAGCCATAACTACTTTTTATTTAATGGCAGGTTTTTTCTACAAAAGACTGGCTGTGCGATGGGGTCGGCGGTGGCCCCATCGCTAGCCAATTCCTATATGTGGGAGGTTGAGAGACAAACCTTTTTTGAGGACAATGTGACAGCTAAGGCCATTTTTCTATATACTCGGTATATAGATGACCTGTTGTTGTTTTGGACGGGAGATGAAAGAACCTTGGTCACTCTTATAGAGGAACACAATAACTCCTCCAGTCCGATCAAGTTCACCGTGTCCACACACAGGTCGGAGATCTGTTTCTTGGATACTAAAATCCAGATACGAGATGGTGAGTTACACACCACTTTATACTCCAAGCCCACGGACCGCAATACACTTCTCAGGTTCGACAGCTTTCATCCCCCAGCTCTAATACAGGGTCTACCGTATTCCCAATTCCTCAGGGTGTGCAGAATTACCAGCGACCCGGGGGAACGGGAGAGACAGCTGGATATTATGACGAACAAATTCACACAGAGAGGCTATCCTTTCAAGCTTCTGAAGAATGCTCGTGCCAGGGCTGTGTCTCTAAACAGACAAGAATTGCTACAGGTCAAAACCCCTGTCCCTTCTGCCCCCAAAATGGCTTGGGTAAATCAATATAACACCTCTAGCAGAAGGACTAACAAGAAAATTAAGCAATTATGGCCGATGATCGCGTCAGATCCTAATTTAGCAAGTTTAAAGAACAGCCAACTAATGCCTTGCTACACTCGCAGTTCCAACATCAAAGACCTAGTTGTAAAGAATGATGTAACGGGGTTCACAAGAACACGACCCAGCAGTCATTTTTTAACACGTAAGGCAGGATGCTACAAATGTCTGGGCTGCACTACATGCAGCTACATGCTAACTGGGGACTCGATTCCACACCCACATACAGGGAAGAAATTGAAGATACCCAAAGCAGTGACATGCAGCTCGACATGTGTAGTTTATGTGTTAATCTGTCCCTGCAGTCTTTATTATGTGGGTAAAACCCAGTGTCTTTTCAAAGAGAGGATGGCCCAACACAGGTCAGCGATCAGGGCGGCCCTGGCATCAGGGAGTAGTGAACAGCCAGTGGC
This sequence comes from Pseudophryne corroboree, assembly GCF_028390025.1. Classification (NCBI taxonomy): domain Eukaryota; kingdom Metazoa; phylum Chordata; class Amphibia; order Anura; family Myobatrachidae; genus Pseudophryne; species Pseudophryne corroboree. Next base: position 339,871,165 of record NC_086453.1, read on the forward strand.
CCGCCACTTTGCGCAGATGCGCCATAGTCTGGCCTCTGTCCGCTACAAAATAGTGGACCAGGTTCCAGAGTCCATTCGAGGTGGGAACCGAGCAAAAAAGTTGTTGCAATTGGAGGCAAGGTGGATTCACAAACTAGACACGATCCACCCTCGTGGTCTGAACGAATACCTGAGCCTCAATTGCTTTTTGTGAGGATCATTGGTATTTCAGGGTTAAAATAGGTTTATTTAGGACGTACCCCTACAGTTTTAGGGATGAGATTACCCTATATATAGTTGATGGGTAGTTAGAGCAGACCATCAGAATTAACATGAACAGGTCTGTGAAAACATCTAGACAGGGACCCCTATCTGTACAGTCCCCTTCTATAGGCAGGTTGGTTCCTGAGGCCATAGTGCAGACAGGTCAACCATTGATGGATCATTAGAGAAGATCATTATTATCAGATTAGACTTAGCTGCCAGTGCTTTTTAAAAAATTTTCCTGTTTATGTTTTTTCACTATGAGATAGTCAGTATTTATGGTCTGACAGGAATTGCTGCAGATCATTCACTGCGTTTCACACACGTGATTTGTTTTTCTCATATTGTTGTTTTTTATAACAAGTTTTTTATAATATCCATGGTTCAATATACTGTGGCAGTCACTAGCACGGTTTTAAACACTTGTATATTGTTTAGCTCCACGTATGTGGTCCGATTGCATATCTTATTTTCCACACATGTCTTTGTAGCATTCTGATGTCATGACAACGAGTTGCCATGACAACACAGATCCCCTGCTTGGGTGTCCACTCCCAGCGGCCGCGTCGCCCGGCAACGGAGTCACGTCAGCCGGAAAGGGTGGAGACAGCCGAAACCGGAAGTGCGGGCTCCGGAGCTCGGGACGCCGCTGGCCGTGACGGAGGGAACGGAGCCGGGAACTGGTAAGGTATTTAAGTTGTGTGTTACACTTTGTTCACTTGTATTGCTGTGTCTTGAAGAAGGGAGTGCGTCTCCCGAAACGTCACCCATTAAAAGCACGTTTTCTACTTTTTCAAGTAAGTCTCCTGAGTGCCGCCTTCCATCTTCTATATATATATATATATATATATATATATATATATATATATATATAAAAAAGGCACAGCACGGTCCTAGACCGGAGGTATATATCAGAATACTCGTACAATATATTCTGTAATAGGTACACTCTTTCTTAGCTAACACTATCTGTAATAAGACATGTAGAATACTCAAGTGTCTGTAAAGTCTCAGCGCTGTGGACAGGCAGCTGTACAGGGGAGACCTTGCCCTGAAATCCCAGAGACCAGTAGCAGCTTTGCTCAGAAGATGGCGCCCAGCGTCTCTGTCAGGAACTGAGGGAGAGTGTGAGGCAGCTCCAGGGCGGGAAATCTGCGAGATGGTACCCTGGGCCAGGGGAGGGGCTACAGGTCAAGCGCCGACTCCCCTATGCTGGGCCTCATCGCTGGTTTCACAAGAGACTTACCAGTAGGGGCTTTAGTACACCGGACCTGTACTCCTATGCCCTGGCGGATATAGTGGGGTCCCTGCTCGGTAACAAGTGTCTACGCCAGCGTCGCAGTCCGTCTCCCTAGACTGCGACAGGAACACGATTTAATGGCGGGACCCGCCAGGGGGACCTTCTTACCTCCTTCCTTCGTAGCTGCCACGCGAAGTAGGAGAGCGCCTGCGACCGTGTGCCTAAGCCGGAGCATATCCGCAACAAGTACCCGGGATCTGTGACGCAGGAGTATGCAGCGCCGCTTGGGAGGTGACGGAGATGCAGCACTGAATGTCACCCTGACATAACAGTTGCTGCATCCCTTAAAGGCTGCTTAGTTTTTTCAGGGCTGCCCAGTGCAGCCCGCCTGTTAGGTGACCTGCTGCCTGCAGGCACCACTCGAAACTGAGCTCTCAGTGCCTGGAGGCGGGGTTATAGAGGAGGCCCCAATGCATCCTGGGACAGTCAAAGCTCTGCCTGATGGTGCCTCTGGATCCAAGATCCTGCTCTACACCCCGATGTATTCCCTGTGGAACACCACAGTGTACCCAGCTGCAGAAAGGTATATGTTATATAAAGAGCAATATGGGCTGTTTCAGATACATAAAACCCCATAGTTACATCTTCCTTGCCACCTGTCTTCTCCCACAGTTAGAGCCCACATGTAAAACTGGTTGCAAAGTCCGGTATATAAGTGGTAATTCCTCCCAGGTCCACTCATTGCCTGAAAGAAAACCAGTTCCCTCTGCAATGTTCTTCAGGATTTGGTATGAAATCCCGACTGTCTGGATCCCGGCCAGAGCCGGCCTTAGCTATAGGCAGGCTAGGCATTTGCCTAGGGCATCCAAGCATGTCTAGGGGCATCCAAGCATGTCCCTGCAGTATCTCATGCTGGGAGGGACAGTCTGCAAACTAACTGTTACTTTCCAAATGTATTCAATCAGTACTTGTATACACTGCTGTTCACATTTGTCAAATAAAATGCACACTCTCCCTTAAAGTTCTTTAAACTCCCTCTGACATGCTTGAATGCTCCTGACTTGTGAGACCTCAGACAGACAGCAGAAGCCTGGTAACTGCAATTCCTGGACCTGTGACATTTTCACTGACTATATAAGGTTATTACTGGATGGATCCTTATGATAACATGTGTATTTGGAAGACTGCTTCACAGAAACCTGACATCACCTAAACTGCTTGTGCACATGGGGGAGGGGGACCCTGCCATCCTGTGTGTGTGTCCCTTATCCCTGTGCAGGGACATACCATGGGCAGTGTTCTCCTCACACTTTATTTCCTAGTCCGTTCATGCCGTGAAATTCCCCTGCTAGGATGGCATACCCTGTGAGGTCACATCAGTATGGGTGCCCCTTTAACGGGTGCGAGCGCAAGCACGTACCCACCCTGCCACCCCATCTCACAAAACGCAGTCATGGATCCAGGGAGCTGCATGGGCGCACACAATGACTGCAAGCACACCAGCAAGCAAAAGTAACTTTTATTAAAAAAAAAGTACTAGCATTACTAATGTGGGGCATATGTGTCAGGTGCATCACTGTCTGGAATTATGTGTATTATGGGCATTACTAATGTGGGGCATATGTGTAAGGTGCATTACTGTGTGGAATTATGTGTATTATGGGCATCACTGTGTGCCATTATGCAGGGTTGAACTGGCCAACAGGGTACCCCACACCCCCCGGTGGTCCCCACTGCCAAAGTGTTTCTGGGTCAGATGCAGAACTAGCGGCAGTGCTAGGGGGCACCAGACAAAATTTTGCCTAGGGCATCAAACTGGCTAGGGCCGGCTCTGATCCCGGCAGTCGAAATACAGACGCCGGAATCCCAACCTCGAGCACAGCGTTTCCCCTTGTGGGCTCGCCACACTTCGGGCTCGGTGTATTATATTCCCGCTTTGGGCAGTAGCATGCATCACCACCCATGGCCGGATTAACAATGGGGCGGATGGAGCTGCAGCTCCAGGCCCCCCATTGAAAACAGGCCAAAAGAGTCTCCTGCAATGCAGCCAGCCAGCGATGACAGGAGAAATACCTTTCTCCTGTCATCACTCATCAACAGCATAAGCCTCCGCCCCGGCCAATGCTCCACCTACACCCTCCGCTCTGCCTGCAGTGCAGTGTGCACATCCGACCCCATGTTACCTGAAGCTCAGATCACGTCTGTGCTAAGCTCCGCCCAAACCGCGATAAGCTCCGCCCCCTGGACGTTCTGCAGCTGTGCTCCCTCTCCTCTCCCATGCCATCTGATCCAAGGCTCTGTCCCCAGACAGTAAGTTCCACTCACTGCTCAACTCCTTCCAGCCCACACTGAGCCTGGAGCCACCCCCATTCCCCCTGAAAGCCTGAAGCTCCGCCCACAGGTCCGATTAGCTCCGCCCCTGGGCAGTGAGTGGCTTTGTCCAGTTTCCTGGCATCTGAAGTCATGAAAATTCAGCTGCTGCTGTCACTCAGTCAGCCAGTGTGCAGAGGCGGATTAAGGTTCAGTGGGGCTTGGACACTTACATGAGGGGGCCCCTATTGCTTAAAGTGTGTAAAGTATATATATATATATATATATATATATATATATATATGATGGCAGGGCTGTATGTAGCAGGATGCCAAGTGTGCCACACAGCGCAGTTTGCCTGGAGGTGGCACTCGGACCTAGCAGTTGCAGCAATGTCTATTTTGCCGGGCCTGCCACCAGCAAACCAGGAAGTGGAGAGCGACGAGCCACACAGCATCTCCCTGAACTTCTTGCCCATTGGGACCCATGAAGCCGGGGAACTAAGGAGCAATCAGCCCGACAGCAGGTACAGACATCAGTCGCACTTACAGGAGATAGTGACAGCAGTGCAGTTACTACTGTACTGGGAGCAAGCAGCACTGGAGTCTGACCGTTTGTTCCAGACAGCGCTGCTTGCAGAACGCTCTTCTGTATTGAGCAGCATTTGCAACTCAGGCCTCCAAATAACCAGACTGGGACACACTATAATGGAGTCATGATAATCTGCTACTGCCCCATCTCGTGCTGTTCCCATCACTATTACCCCCCTCATCCCCTGCGCTACTGCCCCCATCTCCCGCTGTTCCCATCACTACTGTCCCCATCATACCCCCCTACAGCCCCCCATCTCCTGCTGCTCCCATTAGTACTGCCCCCACATGCTATGTGTTACTTCATACTGTGCCTGCCTCCTACATCCATCCATCTCTCTCTCTCTCTCTCTCTCTCAATTCACCATTGTTGTGTAGCACAATGTATATAAAGGTACTACATGAACACGGTGAATGCTCTGCATTATATGGTGGTCACTAAGGGGGTCATTCCGAGTTGATCACACGTAGCAACTTTGTGCTGCTTGTGCGATCAACTAGACGCCGCCTATGGGGGAGTGTATTTAAGCATAGCAGGGCTGCGATCGCTTGTGCAGACCTGCTATGCTAAAAAAGTTTTGTGCAGAAGTAGACTAGCCCTGCAGTTACTTACCCTGTGCGATCGATCCTGCGATGAAGGTCCTGGAACTGACGTCAGACATCCGCCCACCAAATGCCTTGATATACCTGCGTTCGGATCTCCACGCCCGGAAAACGGTGAGTAGACGCCCCGAAACGCCTCCCCACTATCAAACTTCTTGCGATCGCGCCAGCGATCACTTTCATCTTTCTTCTGGTCGCTGCCCAGCGACGGTCATCGCCAGGCAACGACGCGCGTGCGCAATGTGGCCACCGCACATGCGCAGTTCCGACCTGTTCGCACCGCACCGATGAACCGCAGCGTGCGAACGGGTCGGAATGACCCCCTAAGATGTTGTCTGTATTATACGTATTATACTAAACATTTAATCACACAAAGGTTGAAAATGAAGAATATTTTCAGAGAGTGCAATTTCAATGTACAAGGGGTAGAGCTTTCAAAGGCATAATTGTTCTTTGCCATAAACATTAAAGGTAATAAAAAAATTGTTAGCTATCTCTAATAATAATAATAATAATAATAATAATAATAAACACAAAAGTCTGAATAAAAGTTAATACTTGCATGGTGAAGTCTATTTAACTATTTAACTTTTTTAATAAAAAAATAAAACTGAGAGCCCAAACCAGCTCACGCATGAACATCTGCAATGCAGTAAGTTAAGGTGCATACACGCTGTGCGATAAAACAGACAATATTGCTACTTTTCACCTTTCTGAGCAATATCATTTGTGATATCGCACAGTGTGTTTGCTGCATGCGCCGGTTGATGCGTGCTCCTGGGGGTTGTTAATGACCCTCGCTGTCGGCCGTGCATGCAGCTCAATTTGGAGTTATCGTCCAAAGCTGCAAGCATGGCCCGGGCACGGCATGATGTCACTGTGCAATATCGCACAGTGTGTATGCCCATGTCGGGTGGCCTGGGCGTGGAGGGAACATAATGTGCGATGTTGCTCATTGAGCGCATCGCACAGTTTGTACGGGGCTTTAAACCTTACCGCCCTGGTCCAGTATTGCCATTCCAGCTCTTTAATTTTCTAAAAAGACGGCAGCTAAGAAGGCAGTTAATTTATTAATTTAATACAGTGCTATAAATGTGGGATGAACACTTACATAAATATGGCAGTAACAGTGAACAATTTTGGATTTTTTTCTTTTTTTATTAATTTAAACTACTCTAGCACTCAATAAAAGTCAAACAATACAGATCGCCCCTTTCACAAAAAAAAAACACACAACTTTTTTCTTGTTATAGCTCCACTATAAGGTAGTTGAAGGTGTGCACCAGTTATGCCCTCCATAGCGATAGCCACACCCACAGCACAGGCCACACCCTCTGTAGACCACAGACCCACCGTACTGGTCACACCCCCACATCAGTCATTCTGCTGCAGCAATTGTCCCAGCCCCGACACCGGCACACATTAGGCCCTTCATAAATCTCAGCTCCAGGCCCATGTGGACCTTAATCTGGCACTGTCACCACCCGATTGGGAATACCGGGCCCCCTGCTGTCTTTCTGGAAATTAACTCTGTCCCGTTCTTCATGGTGATGTGCAAACCCATGAAATAGGTGCATTCTCCACAAATAAGATTTCATCACATCTTTTGTAGAGTTCTTTGTAAATGGCGTTCTCTGGGGCTGGACCACCAGCGACATGAACATTCTCCTGTGTACTTTCTGGAGGAATATGCAAGTCTTATTAAAGGATTCTGTGCCGCCTCCTCCCTATACACTGCCTAGTTTCATTTAGCGTGCGTCAATATCTCAAGTTCCTTAAATCAAAGATTATAACCAGAAAGAAATGAGAGGTGATCCTCAGTGATTATAACAGGCATCGTTGCATGAGGACACTAATTATACAAACGGAGAACATTTCTTCCAGACAAATGTGGCTATCGACCACAGGTCAAAGGATTGGGTTGAATGCAATGATAGCTAATATGGCATGAGGACGCTAGGGAGTCTTAGCGCAGGCGGAATATGCTCCATTTGTAAAAAGGCAGTGTCGATGCGGCTGCAGCACAAACTATTTATGTGATTGGAGGCTATAGTGGGCAAAACTGTGTCATTTTGTATTTATTTATACTATTAAATCTTTTCTATTTGAATTCTTCCTGACTGTTCACCTTCTCTTCCTCCCCCGTACTAACATTTACATTTTCAAATGCTAACCGTCATATTAACATTCACCCCTCACCTGCAGTGACACATATACTGTAGAAACGCACTATAAAGATGCACTATATATTTATAGGACTAGAAAGATTAATGTAAATGACTCATCGAAACGCGCACGCCAAAAAAAAGTCAGATAAAAACTGAACAGTAATGAATAAAAATAAAGCAAATAAATAAAAGCTAAAATTTTATCATTCAGGGTGCTGGGGGAAACCAATTGCCTTTTTTTCTTGCTCAGAAATACCCCTCCCTTTCGAGCACCTGAATGATATCACTAAGCTAATTGAGCATCTCCCAATATATATGATAGTTCGTAATGGTGTTTGGAAAATTATTGTAACGGGTCTGTTGCCTAACTTTGAACTGTATTGTTTTAGAATTAACCTTTTCGAACCCTAGTTTGTCTTTAATAAGGAAAAATTTTCTGCGGGGTGAGGCGCAGAAAATGCGATCGCCTCTGCCTGTCAATCATTATTCAATCAGGCAGAGGCGGTCGCGGTGCGGGCAATGCTCCGTTTCCAGGGAGGAAACGGAGCATTGCGGGGGCGGGGCAGCAGGAACGGGGAGCGGAGACGGCCAAATAGGGGCGTGATCACAATGGCTGTGTGACGTCACACGCAGCCGCCGCGATCGAGAACATGGCGGCGGGACTCCTGCAAGCGCAGCTGAGCTGCGCAAGCAGCAGGAGCCATCCTTATCTTCTGCTAACAAGCAGAAATTGCGATGTGTTCGCAATTTCTGCTTGTTGAACGGGGGGAAGGCGCCAATCAGCATGCTGGGCGGCCTTGCCCAGCGATGGCTGGCCCCCAGCATGCGATCCAAAAGGATTGCAAATTCTGCTAATAAGCAGAATTTGCAATCCTTACTAAATTAGGCACTAAATCCGTAATGAACCGAATAAACCGCAGGAAGTAACAAAAAACATTCAAGGATAATTAAAATTAATTGGGAGTACATGGAAGAGAAACGTCAGCATGTTTGCGTTAATGAGTGTGGAAGCAAAGGTAGAAGGGCAACTGACAGAGCAACAGTGTTGGATGACAGTGTTGCTGTTTTCCAGGCACTGAAGCTGCTGGACAAACTACAGTGGAGCAGGGCCTGGCATTCCAGAGGTGAGGGGGAAATCATGAGGGACAGTGGAAAGTGGTGATCGGGGAGGAGATAAGGTGCCAATCATAAGCGGAGAAAGGTGGACGGGAGTGTTGGCAGGAAGTACTAAAGGGAAAATACAGCCAAAAATCCGAAATCTACCGTATTTGGAATTTGTTCGCATTTCCCCTACAGTACGTACCAATCCACAATGCAATTCATTCCAGATCTTGGAGCGGTGGGTGATGCCATCTGTATGTGACGTTATCCAATAGAAGCCTATGGACTTCTCTCCGCAAATCCCTCTAAAGGCCCGTACACACGCGGTGAGATTCGGTCTATGCCCGATTCTCACTATGCGACAGGGGCTTGGTTGGCATCGCAAGCACATAATGACTGTGCTTGCGATACTGACTATGTGTGATTTTGGCTCTTCTATAGAGATAGTCAAAATTGACTTGCCTGCACAGTCTATCTATTCTTGCGATGCCGACCGTGAGGGACCGCGCATCGGCGTCGAATCGGGATCGCAAGGTGACTTTCACCTTGCGATCTGCACTAACTTTTCTTACAATTTTGACTATATAGTCAAAATCGTAAGAAAAAAATCTCACTGTGTGTGCACACCATAAGAGACATCCAATCAGATCCCTCCAAACACCCCCGGGCGTGTTAATGCATACCTCCCAACTGTCCCGATTTTCGCGGGACAGTCCCGTTTTTTTGGGTCTGTCCCGCTGTCCCTCCCGCGGGCCACAGTGTCCCGCGGTGGGGGGGGGCAGTTGGGAGGCTCCCTATCACTCGCTGCTCTGCTCAGTTCAGAGCAAAGCAGCGGTGAATAGACGCTGTGCGCATGCGCACAGCGTCTATTCCAGTGAGGCAGAGGGACTGGGGGCACGGCCAGCAGCTCACAGAGCGCTGGCCATGCCCCACTGTGACAAAATTTGGAGGCGTGGCCCGCGATAGCGGCATCCCTGCAAGGCCACTCCCCCTTCACGATAGGCCACGCCCCTTTTTGGCGCCGGCGCGGCGAGCGATCCGAAAGTTGGGAGGTATGTTAATGCTTTGCACATTTAGACCACCTCTTTAAAAATGCTTAATGTGGTAAATAGCCTCCATTGACTGAAAGTCACCTACCTTGTAGCCTGTGTTCTGACCTCTCTGCTTCCTCTCTGTAGCTTCTCCAGAGCAATGCAGGGAAGTGACTTCCATCCACATGGAAAGTCTGAGTTGCTAAATAAAGTAAATATGTACAGTACATAAGTAATGGACACTGGCATATCTGTAATGGGCACTTGTTTTGTGGTACTCATGGGCCACTGGGTCAAGGAAGGCTGGCACTGCATGTCCCGGGGCAGATGTATTAAGCCTGAAGAAGTTATAAATAGTGATGAGCGGGTTCGGTTACTCGGAATCCGAACCCCCCCCGAACTTCACCCATTTTACACAGTTCCGAGGCAGACTCGGATCCTCCCGCCTTGCTCGGTTTACCCGAGCGCGCCCGAATGTCATCATCCCGCTGTCGGATTCTCGCGAGATTCGGATTCTATATAAGGAGCCGCGCGTTGCCGCCATTTTTCACTCGTGCATTGGAAATGATAGTGAGAGGACGTGGCTGGCGTCCTCTCAGTTTTGTTCAGGGGGCTGCAAATATCTGTGCTCACTGCTTTATTGTGGGGACTGGGGACCAGTAGTATTATATAGGAGGAGTACAGTGCAGAGTTTTGCTGACCAGTGACCACCAGTATTATACGTTCTCTGCCTGAAAAACACTCCATATCTGTGCTCAGTGTGCTGCATATATCTGAGCTCACACTGCTTTATTGTGGGGACTGGGGACCAGCAGTATATTATATAGGAGGAGTACAGTGCAGAGTTTTGTTGACCAGTGACCACCAGTATTATACGTTCTCTGCCTGAAAAACGCTCCATATCTGTGCTGCATTGTAGTATATAGTAGGAGTACAGTGCATAATTTTGCTGACCACCAGTATATAATATATAGCAGTACGGTACAGAAGGCCACTGCTCTACCTACCTCTGTGTCGTCAAGTATACTATCCATCCATACCTGTGGTGCATTTCAGTTTTGCACAGTTTGCTGACCACCAGTATATAATATATAGCAGTACGGTACAGTAGGCCACTGCTCTACCTACCTCTGTGTTGTCAAGTATACTATCCATCCATACCTGTGGTGCATTTCAGTTGTGCGCAGTATATATAGTAGTAGGCCATTGCTACTGATACTGGCATATAATTCCACACATTAAAAAATGGAGAACAAAAATGTGGAGGTTAAAATAGGGAAAAATCAAGATCCACTTCCACCTCGTGCTGAAGCTGCTGCCACTAGTCATGGCCGAGACGATGAAATGCCATCAACGTCGTCTGACAAGGCCGATGCCCAATGTCATAGTAGAGAGCATGTAAAATCCAAAAAACAAAAGTTCAGTAAAATGACCCAAAAATCAAAATTGAAAGCGTCTGATGAGAAGAGTAAACTTGCCAATATGCCATTTACGACACGGAGTGGCAAGGAATGGCTGAGGCCCTGGCCTATGTTCATGGCTAGTGGTTCAGCTTCACATGAGGATGGAAGCACTCATCCTCTCGCTAGAAAAAAGAAAAGACTTAAGCTGGCAAAAGCACAGCAAAGAACTCTGGGGGTAATTCCAAGTTGATCGCAGCAGGAATTTTGGTAGCAGTTGGGCAAAACCATGTGCACTGCAGGGGGGGCAGATATAACATGTGCAGAAAGACCTAGATTTGGGTGGGTTATTTTGTTTCTGTGCAGGGTAAATACTGACTGCTTTATTTTTACACTGCAAATTAGATTGCAGATTGAACACACCACACCCAAATCTAACTCTCTGCACATGTTATATCTGCCTTCCCTGCAGTGCACATGGTTTTGCCCAACTGCTACCAAAATTCCTGTTGCGATCAACTTGGAATTACCCCCCGTGCGTTTTTCTAAATCACAAATCCCCAAGGAGAGTCCAATTGTGTCGGTTGCGATGCCTGACCTTCCCAACACTGGACGGGAAGAGGTGGCGCCTTCCACCATTTGCACGCCCCCTGCAAGTGCTGGAAGGAGCACCCGCAATCCAGTTCCTGATAGTAAAATTGAAGATGTCACTGTTGAAGTACACCCCCATCGCCACTACCGCCGCAGCCGCCCGGTCGACCCCTTCCCCCCATCGCGACTACCCCTGCGCGCCGCGGATTCCCCCAGCAGGATAATATACTCAACTGTCCATGGAGCCGGTCTGCGCTGCTTCAGGAGGCTGTCGGGCGCCGGGTCCTTCTCCTGCGCTGTGACCCCCGGTGCTGTAAAGTGTGCTACCGTTTTGCAGCGTCACTTTACCGCATCGGGGTCACATTGCAGCATATGGGGGACCCGGCGCCCGGCAGCGCTCACCGGAGCAGCGGACATCAGCTCCCTGGACAGGTGAGTATGTTTTGTTTTTTGTTTTTTACTTTTACACATTAATCAGCTTGTGTGTCCATCGGACCCACATAGCTGATCACTCTGCCGGGTCCCCGCTCAGCTTTCTCTGCCAGGGGCAGAGAAATCTGGGCAAAAGGGTGCACATCGCAGTGCTGCCCTGTGAACTCGCCAGCCTGAGCTGGTGAGATTAATGTATGTGAAAAAAAGCATAAATGCTACTTTAATACATAATATTGAAGCCAAAACTGAGGCCCTTTGGGTCACCATAGAAACTGGGAAGAAGGACATTATTCGCATTGGGGTGATCTATAGACCACCAGGCCAGGGGCAGGATTTGGACAGGAACCTATTGTTGGACATCTCTAAAATGGCTTTTAAGGGAGAAATCATAATCATGGGAGACTTTAATTTACCTGATGTAAATTGGGAGGGGTCTTTTGCAAATTCAGCTACAATTGGTGATGGAGCCCACTCGCAAAGACTCAATATTAGATCTAATTCTTACAAATGGTGATAGGATATCCGACTTATATGTGGGTGAGCACCTGGGATCCAGTGATCATCAAGCAGTATGGTTTAGTATAAAGACAGTATCCAACTCCTGTCACACAAAAACAAAAGTGTTGGATTTTAGAAATGCTGACTTTGCAAAAATGGGGAGATGTTTAAGTGATTCATTGGCAGACTGGAGGAACTTGGAAGGAGTGCAGGAGAGGTGGAAAAACTGAAAAGTGCAATACTAAGTGCAACAGACCTTTGTATCAAAATGGTTAGGAAAAGCACCAGGAAAAGGAAGCCAGTGTGGTTCACGAAAGAAGTATCAACTAGTGTGAAAGCAAAAAAGATGGCTCTTAGGAAATACAAACAGACTCAAAATAATAGCGACAAAGAGGTGTATCTGGACAGATGGAAGGATGCTAAGAAAGTGATCAGACGTGCAAAGGCAGAAGCTGAGGAGAAAATGGCCCAGTCAGTAGATAAAGGGAGCAAAACTTTTTTTTAAGTATATAAGTGAAAGGAGAAAATCAAATGGAGGAATAATAAGACTTAAGACAGAGAGTGGGCATTTGGTGGAGGGAGACAAGGCAATAGCAGATCACCTAAATAATTATTTTTGCTCAGTATTTACTACAGAAGAAGGGATGGGGCCACAGTTAAGTTGCAAGGACATTCATAAAAAATAAGGTAGATGAAAATACATTTACAGAGGAGAAGGTCCTAACAGAACTTTCAAAACTAAAAGTGGATAAATCAATGGGACCAGATGGGATACACCCAAGGATACTCAAAGAGCTAAAAGACGTGCTGGTTACACCTTTAACAGAATTATTTAACCAGTCACTAAATACAGGTGCTATTCCAGAGGACAAGAAAAGAGCAAATGTAGTTCCACTGCACAAAAGTGGAAGCAAGGAAGAAGCAAGTAACTACAGACTAGTAAGCCTTACATCAGTAGTAGGGAAAGTAATGGAAAAACTATTAAAAGAAAGAGTAGTGGAATATCTTAAATCAAACAACTTACAGGATCCAAAACAGCATGGATTTACTGGTGGGAGATCATGCCAAACAAATCTTATTGACTTTTTTGACTCTGTGATGAAAATAATAGATCAAGGGGGAGCTGTAGATGTAGCATATCTAGACTTTAGTAAGGCATTTGACACAGTCCCACATCGCAGACTGCTAAATAAACTTGAAAGCCTGGGGGTGGATTATAAATCAGTTAAATGGATAAGAACCTGGTTGCAGGATAGGAAACAGGCAGTCGTAGTTAATGGAGTGCAATCTATGGAGGGAAATGTTACCAGTGGAGTACCCCAGGGATCTGTACTTGGTCCAGTTCTCTTTAATATCTTTGTTGGTGACATTGCAGATGGTATTGAAGGGAAGATGTGCCTTTCTGCAGATGATACAAAGATATGCAACAGGGTAGACACACCGGGAGGGGTCAAACAAATGATTAATGACCTAGGTAGGCTTGAGAAATGGTCAAGAACGTGGCAACTACAGTTTAATGCTAAAAAATGCAAAATCATGCACTTGGGTCTCAAAAACCCAAAGGCTAAGTATAGTATCAAGGGTACTATAATGGAAACTACTGAGGAGGAAAGAGATTCAGGAGTCACTATTTCAAGTGACTTGAAGGCAGGAAAGCAATGCAACAAAGCAATGAGAAAGGCAAGTCAGATGCTTGGTTGCATAGGGAGAGGAATCAGTAGCAGGAAAAAAGAAGTGATAATGCCACTGTATAGGTCATTGGTGCGGCCCCATCTGGAATACTGTGTCCAGTTCTGGAGACCCTATCTCCAGAAGGATATAAATACATTAGAGAGTGTACAAAGAAGGGCAACTAAAATGGTGCATGGCCTACATCACAAAACTTACCCGGAAAGGCTAAAAGATCTTAACATGTATAGTTTGGAGGAGAGAAGGAAAAGGGGGGACATGATAGAAACTTTCAAATATATCAAGGGTCTTAACAAAGTTCAGGAGGGAAACATTCTTCAAAGGAAAAGAAGTATTAGAACTCGAGGGCATACATTGAGACTGGAGGGGGGGAGGTTCAGGGGAAATTTAAGGAAAAATTACTTCACAGAAAGGGTAGTGGATAAGTGGAATAGCCTCCCATCAGAGGTGGTAGAGGCTAAGACTGTAGGGCAATTTAAACATGCTTGGGACAGGCATATGAATATCCTTACAAAGAATTAAGGTTAAAAAAGGGTTGAGATTGCCTAAAAGATAAAATAAAAAAGGGGCAGACTAGATGGGCCAAGTGGTTCTTATCTGCCGTCAAATTCTATGTTTCTATGTATCACAGGGCACACTGCGGTATTTTTTCACTTTTTTTTTTAGTAAAAATAATGTTAATAAATAGACCTCTTAGCCTTTCCTGTCTTCTGCACATGTGACATCTCCAGAAAAGGAAACAAATACAGCGTTTTCCCAGTGATCGTTTTATGATGTATTAATTAATAGTTTAATGATTAAAAAAAAAAGTAAAAAATAAACAGCAGTTTGCCAGCACAGAAAGACAATAGAGATCGTTGCTCAAGAAAAAAAGGCTTAAATTACAGTTAGATTACAATAAATATCACTTTGTGATGTTTAAATATTCATTGACTGAGCTCGCTTCTTTCACTTCTGTGAGACTTATTAATTCCCCTGTTCCATGAAAGTATCTGATTTTTAATGGCCATGTAACAACTGCAATCAATAAGGTTTCGGATTTTTATTTATTTATTTTTGAAACCAAAACAATTTTTTTTTTCGAAAACACAACTGATATATAGATGTGGCGTACATGCTGACATCTTGCCTGTCTCCTCCGGGAGCGGGCAGCCAGGTGGGTGGCACAAAAGAACCATGGGGTATAGACGGGATCCGCAGGAGACATGGGCACTTTAAGACTTTGAATGGGTGTGAACTGGCTCCTCCCTCTATGCCCCTCCTCCAGACTCCAGTTTAAGTAACTGTGCCCAGGGAGACGGACATTTCGATGAAATAATTTATTGTTAAACCACGGTGAGCATCATACCAGCTCACACCTTCAGTATGCCGCAGAACGTGGCATTCAATAGAACAAAAGCCGACGGCATGAAGAATATTCAGCAATATGCTGAAATAAAGCATAACACAACCTGTGTGTAAACACAACCAATAACAGCATAACGCTTGCCACGGCATGAATAACATCAGCAACAGGCTGACTTAAACGCAACACACCATGGGGGGTCATTCCGAGTTGTTCGCTCGTTATATTTTTCTCGCAACGGAGCGATTAGTCGCTAATGCGCATGCGCAATGTCCGCAGTGTGACTGCGCCAAGTAAATTTGCTATGCAGTTAGGTATTTTACTCACGGCATTACGAGGTTTTTTCTTTGTTCTGGTGATCGTAATGTGATTGACAGGAAGTGGGTGTTTTTGGGCTGAAACTGGCCGTTTTATGGGTGTGTGCGAAAAAACGCTACCGTTTCTAGGAAAAACGCGGGAGTGGCTGAAGAAACGGAGGAGTGTCTGGCCGAACGCTGGGAGTGTTTGTGACGTCAAACCAGGAACGAAACTGACTGAACTGATCGCAGTTGCCGAGTAAGTGTGGAGCTACTCAGAAACTGCTAAGAAGTGTCTATTCGCAATTTTGCTAATCTTTCGTTCGCAATTTTGATAAGCTAAGATTCACTCCCAGTAGGCGGCGGCTTAGCGTGTGCAAAGCTGCTAAAAGCAGCTTGCGAGCGAACAACTCGGAATGAGGGCCCATGTGTGTAACCATACCCAATAACTGCAGATACAGTACGCACTGGGACGGGCGCCCAGCATCCTCTACGGACTAAGAGAAAAGGATTTACCGGTAGGCATTAAAATCCTATTTTCTCATACGTCCTAGAGGATGCTGGGGACGCTTCAAGATCCATGGGTTTTATACCAAAGCTCTAGAACGGGCGGGAGAGTGCGGATGACTGCAGCACCGATTGACCCAACAAGAGGACCTCATCAGCCAGGGTATTAAACTTGTAAAACCTCGCAAAGGTGTTTGACCCCGACCAAGTAGCCGCTCGGCAAAGCCGTAATGCCGAGACCCCTCGGGCAGCCGCCCAGGATGCGCCCACCTTTCTGGTAGAATGGGTCTTCACTGATTTCGGTAACGGCAATCCAGCCGTAGCAGGAGCCTGCTGAATCGTATTACAGATCCAGCGTGCAATAGTCTGCTTGGAAGCAGGAGCCCAAATCTTGTTGGGAGCATACAGGACAAACAGAGCCTCCGTTGTCCTAATCTGAGCCGTTCTGGCGACATAAATTTTCAAAGCTCTGACCACATCGAGAGACTTCTATTCCGTCAAGACTTCAGTAGCCACTGGCACCACAATAGGCTGGTTCATGTGAAACGATGAAACCACTTTTGGCAGAAAATTGCTGACGAGTTCTCAACTCCGCTCTATCCGTATGGAAGATTAAATAGGGGCACTTGTGGGACAAAGCCGCTGATTCAGACACCCGCCTTGCGGATGCCAAGGCCAACAGCCTGACCACTTTCCAAGTGACGAATTACAACTCTACCTTACGTAAAGGTTCAAAACAATGAGACTGCCGGAACTACAACACCACGTTAAGACCACAAGGAGCTCCAGGGGGGCACAAAGGGAGGTTGGATGTGCAACACTCCTTTTACGAAAGTTCGAACTTTTGTAAAGGAGGCCAATTGTTTTTGGAATAAAACCGATAAGGCTGAATCTGAACCTTAATCGAGCCCAACTTAAGAGCCGCATCCACACCATCTTGTGAAAAAAGGAGAAAACGATCCCATTGGAATCTTCCGTAGAAGACTTCTTGGATTCGCACCAAAACACATACTTTCTCCAAATACAGTGGTAATGTTTTTACGTTACTCATCTACTGGTCTGAAGAAAAGTAGGGAAGACTTCACTGGAAATATCCTCTCAGTTAGGATCCGGCGTTCACCTGAAGATCCGGATACCAGGTCCTCTTAGGCCAGTCTGGAACAATGAGGATCACCTGAACCTTTGTTCTTCTTATGATCTTTAGCATTTTTGGAAAAAATGGAAGCGGAGGGGACGCATAGACCGACTGAAACACCCACGGAGTCATTAGGGCGTCCACTGCTATTGCTTGAGGGTCCCTTGACCTGTAACAATATCTCTGAAGCTTCTTATTGAGGCGAGACGCCATCTTGTCTATTTTAGGAATCCCTCAACGACTTGTCACTTCTGTGAAAACCTCTGGATGAAGACACCACTCTCCTGGATGGTGAACGTGTCTGCCGAGGAAGCCTGCTTCCCAGTTGTCCACTCCTGGAACGAAAATCGCTGACAGAGCGCGTATATGATTTTGTCGCCCAGCGGAAAATCTTTCTGGCTTCTGCCATTGCTGCTTAGGTTTTTGTTTGTAGAAAACCGTTATAAACGGCCCTTACCTCTAGACCGTTAATGTGTGGCAAGTATCCTAACTTGACCCTCTTCCTTGGAAATTTTCCTCCTGTGTGAACGCTCCCCCGCCTCGAAGGCATGCATCCGTGGTCCCTAGGATCCAGTCCTGGAACCCGAACCTGCGCTTATGAGAACTGCGCCGCTACCCTAGGAGTGAAATTCTGGTCTCGAAAAAACAGGATTATCCCAGGTGGGAACCGGACCACTTGTCCAACTGGTCCCGCTAAAAACACTCTGGCATTTAACCTGCTCACTGAATGGCCTCGTAGGCCGCAACCATCTTTTTCATCAACGGAATGTAATGGTGGATTGACCCTGTTGCAGATCTGACCCGACTCTGGATCCTCAGAGCTTTTTCCACTGGAAGAAACAAACTCTCAACAGTTCTGTATCTAACAGTATTTCCAACGCCGACAACCACGTCGTTGGGATCAACAGTGATTCTGGCAAGTTCAGGAGCCAACCACTTTGTTGAAGAACTGTCGGGGAGAATGCAACGTTTTGCACCACTTGGTTTCTTGACCTCGCCGTAATCAGGAGAGCATCCCAGTACAGAATAATAATGACTCTTTTACTATCGAAGGAAAACCATCATACCGCCATCTTTTTTTTTGTGACCGGGACAGCAGGACAATGACCTGATCCTGACACAACTCTTGTATGGCGTCGCATACTACCTCCCCGTCCAGAGGAGAATCGGTAAGGTCTGTTTGAAAAATCGCTGAGGGGAAACGTCTGGAAACTGCAGTATGTCCAGAGCCGTCTTAACAGCAGTGTAGGCCCCTGGGCACAGCAATGCACTGGGCCCCCTACCCATCCTCCAGTGGTAGGGGTGGGGGTGCTATCAGCGGCAGCTTTGATGTCCTGCGGGCGGTAGGGGGTGTTCTATCTTCCGCTCAGCATGTAGGACCTGGAGCAGTAATTTCTCTAATTACTCCTTTACTGCACAGATGGGGCTAAACTGTAGAAGGGGCATTGGGCTGAATGAAGAAGCCCTGGTACATGACTTCCAGGGTGGTAGGGGGTGTATAATACATAGGGGAGGGGTGGCTAGTGGAGTGGGCTTAATATTTATCATTTTCCTGGGGGAGGGCAGCTTGCCTGACTGCAGATATCTCAAGTTCCTGAAAATATATTTCTTAGCTTTGAATGGGATAAAAAACTAGAGAGGCTCACCTTTCAGACGGTTCTGGGGACTTGGGGATCAGAGTTCAGGAGCCAGAGCAATCCACCAACGAAAATATAAAACTGCATACCAGGCATGTGGAGCTGGAGCAGGGACCAGCTGCTTGAAGGCTGATATCTCTGGTTCTGGGCATAGTAGAGACAAGCTGCAAGTGTCCACCAAAAGGGGAGAGCCACAGCTTTTGGTTTATACCCTCAGAAATACTCTAAGTCAGACAGAACCCGAGATATCAGGCTGGGAAGAGCAATTAATAGGCTTGGATGGGGACCACTGCTTTCAAGTCGGATATCTCCGGTTCCCCAGGGCCGATTTTCAAAAATCTGGTACCCCTGGAAAGAGGAGACCCTCAGCTATCAGCCTAGGGCCCTTATTCTTTTGGGGCCCTTGGGTAAGAGCCCATTGAGCCCATACAAAAAGACGGCCCTGAGTATGTCCCCCTTGGGACTCTATTCTTAAACTCACTGGTCCATGTCCGTTCCAGGACTGACTGAAGAGTATTATACGTGGTCCCACCGGTGTGGGCTCTCGCAAGATAGACCCAGCGTCATGCGGTGGATGTGGCAGAAACAGAGAATGATTTCTGCTTCTGCGAACTTGAAAAGACTGCTGACCTCATACCTTTTCACCTTCCTCTACCTGCAAAGAAAGGGAAATCCGTATCTATTTGGTCGAAATGACTGCATCTTACAATAATGCGTCACCAACCGTTGTGAGGGAACATAGGGCAAGAAGGTAGACTTACCAGTGGTATCTGCTGAGATCAACTTAACAAGACCATCCCCAAACCAGGTTTCACCTTCATAGGGAAGAGACTCCAGGGGGTATATTTACTAAGATTCGTGTTGTTGTCGATTTGTAGGGAGTTTGATTACGAATGTTATCGTCCGTATTTTCCTGCAACTTTTTGAAACCATCTTCATTAATTTACTAAGCTGCCGTATTTTCGGATTTCGTATTTTCCAATGTCGATAAGATTCGTATTTTTGTCTTTGTTTTTACGGCCGATTGTGTTGTATTTCGGCCGAAGATGTGTGTTGTGACGCATGTTTCGCATTTTTTACGATGCGGCAGAGTTTTTTGTTTTGCGGCCGGAATTTTAGGAATGGTGTCGATTCTGCAAGTGATGCGTGATTGGTTGTGAGAAATACGTGAGAGTGGCTGATCGTAGTCATATAAATACGCCCCCAAACGGCCGAACCTCGTGGGTTTAGTCAGTGGTGAGGAGAGAGGTAGTGTTGAGAGGAGCTTGGTGAGTTGTTGTGGTTTTTGTATTGTGATTTCTGAGTGTTGTGCATTGAAAGTTGTCTTATTTTTGTGGTTGTATTGTTACTTATTAGTCTGTGCATTATTTACTGTCCGTGTTTTTTTTCCGTGTGTGTGTGTGTGTGTGTGTGTGTGTGTGTGTGTGCGTGTGTGTGCTGTGTGGAGGTAGAGGAGGTATTTGTTTAGTGTTTTTATTTATTATCTGTTCTGTGTTTCTTCTCAGCATGTCTGAGTCTGAGGTGAGTGAGGTTGGGGAGGTGCAGGAGGATAGTGAGGTTGAGGAGGTTAGTGAGGGAAGTGAGGCGGAGGAGGTGGCAGAGGAGGCGCCTGAGTCCTCTAGTGAGAGCGATGTGGCTCCGCAGCCACGTGTGAGGACCAAGTCTGGGCGTAATTTTAAATTTACCTATGCAGAGAATGTTGCCCTAGTCAGCGAGATAATGAAGTATCATCGTCAGTTGTTTGGTCAGGATGCTGGTAAGGTATCAGCTAGGAAAAAAGCTGTAATGTGGCAGAAGGTGGTAGTCGCTGTGAATAGTGAGGGGGTTGCGAGGCGAACAGAGGAGACCTGCAGAAAGCGCTATTATGATATTAAGCGGCGTGTGAAAGCCAAAATGTCGAAGGAGGCCAAGTCTGCACACAAAACAGGAGGTGGACCCCCATTTGTTGCTACCTATTTGGAATATAAGGAGCCGCTGCAGAGGCTGATTCCCCCGGAGGTAGTGCGGGCCACATATGTGCGGGACTCTGATCGCCCCAGGGTGTCTGGTAAGTTTTTTTTTTTTGTGTGTTCTTATTTTTGAAAACAAACAGTATGTGTTGTCTAGTCTATTATTAACTCTCAAATTGTGTATGCTCTGTTGTCCTAAATGTTAAATGAGTTATCTAATTAAATTGCGGTTTTGTTTAAACTTGATTCTTTGCCCTTATCCTTAGTCAGTTCGGTGTGGGGCATGATGGGCCCACCGGTGTTTTAATAAGATGTGGGTATTTTTTTTTTTTATTTAAAAATTGTTTTTTTGTTATTTTTTGGCCTGTTAAGGCCACATATGCTGATGTATGTGTGCAAAATGGACTTTGCCCATCTTTGTAGTTATGGATTTACTTCTATTGTATGTTTTTTGGATGTGTAGTGTAAAACATATTTCAGTCCTAAAGGTGATCATTATATATATTAAAGTATGTTTTGTATTATGAGAGTGTTAAATATTGGATCAAGTAGAGTTTGTAGGATGAGTTTGTCAAGACATTTTCTTTTGCATGCTGGAATAGAGTTTGGACATGTGTTTTTTTATATTCTGTAAAACTAAAGGTATTTTTCGGGATAAATACTTTGGCCATGCACAATATTTAAACAAATATAAATGTTTTATTGACAAAATATTTCAAATCAAAATACAGAATAAGAGTAAAGGTGTGTACACACTAGTAGATATATCTGCAGATCAATTGATCTGCAGATATTTATATGGACGGATCGGGCAGTGTGCTGTGCATACACACTGCCCGATCCGTCGGGGACTGACGTCATGAACTGGGCGGGCGTGTACACACGCCCGCCCAGTTCAGCTGTCAATCACCACCGGCCGCCACAGCATGTGTACGGGCGGTCAGCCAACCACCCCGTACACACACAGCGACGTGCCAATATATCGGTAGATATATTGGCCGTCGGCTGTGCTGCGCGGCCGACGCGATACGTCTGTGAACGACGGAGTTCACAGACGTATCGGCCGTACACACTGGCCGACGGACCCGCGATATATCGGCCGTTCTCTTGAACGGCTGATATATCGACCAGTGTGTACGGGCCTTAACATGTGAAATCCTTTATGTTTGCAGTGACAAAAAAAACACATACACCTTCTGGCCATACTAGCACAGTGTCTGAAGCAGAGGGTGATGCTGATGGAGGTAAATTCATTACCCTTTGTTGTGTTTCACACTCTATGGGGTAAATTTACTAAGATGGAAGTTCTATTACAGATAGTCTGTTACTCATAGTAACCAATAAGATTCTAGGTTCTTTCTTCTAGAACATAGGTTCTCAAACTCGGTCCTCAGGACCCCACACAGTGCATGTTTTGCAGGTCTCCTCACAGAATTACAAGTGAAATAATTAACTCCACCTGTGGACCTTTTAAAGAGTGTCAGTGAGTAATTAATACACCTGTGCACTTGCTGGGTTACCTGCAAAACATGCACTGTGTGGGGTCTTGAGGACCGAGTTTGAGTACCTGTGTTCTAGAAGGTACTAGATACATGAGAATTCGAATATGTATGTTTGCTGTTGGCAACAAACCATTTTAAATGGAAATCCTGTCTTTGAAAATTTACCCCTATGTTTCATACTATTTATGCAAAAACTTCTCTCAACAGGAACATCCTCTGCCGTTGTGCCCCGGCAGAGGCGAAGCCTAGGTGTGACTAGCAGGCCACCACTTCAGGCATCACCCCCACGCCGCATATCGGTGGTTTCACCCATGCCCCCACAACAACTGCTGGACAGTCCCCCACGCATGTCCCCACAATCACCACATTTGCCAGGTGAGTTGATGTGTGTAATCCATCATTTATAAGTTTAGGAATAATTTGGCAAATTATCTAAGTAGTGTGAATGCTGCGAAATGTAGATGTTAAACTGCAGTTGTCAAGTTAGCCAAATAACAATAGCACAGATAAACACATAAAGACATTGCACCATCACAATATGTGCACAATGCATATATTAGCATAACCAACACATACAAAATTACGGAAAGCAAAACTCCAAAAATGCAATGCGTAACTCCAAATGCAAACAAGCTCATATTGCGCTACTGAGTCCAATTATAGTTTAGTTCCTAAAAAATAAAAAATGTTCTTCACAATATCTAATAAAAAATCACTGCTTTATATTTTCAGCAGACACCAGTCAACATGAAAGTGACACACAACAGCAACAAACTGAGGACACATTTACCGTTCAACTTACAACAATACCACCACCATACGCAATACACACAGATTTACCAACCCAAACACAACCACAAACACCTGAGCAAGACATAAGGCCAAGCATAGCCATGACGCAGTCTTCAGACCGGGCATTTTGGACCACCTGGGCCACACAGCTCGGCCACACCGCTGAAAGTCTGCAAAAAAACACACAAGCTGTAAGGAGTATAGACCATCACATGCCCCGCCTATGCAGAAGTAACAGCCACCAACATACGGAGCTCACCAGATTGGCCAATACAATTGAACTAATGCGGGCAGACAATACCCGCATGCTTGATACATTTCAAAGAGTCATGGACGACAGTATACGACTACATCAAACATACTTGCAAATAATACAAGCCAACCAAATCACACAAGACACAATGCTGAGAGTCATGGAGAATCACACGGCGGCAACTAGAGACTTACATGCTACTATGACAACGCTTACACAGCATCTAATGCATCAAGAACAACAGACAAGCTCGAGTTCCGGACCAACAACCCCCTTGGTTACACACGTAACATCCCCTCTAAGACGCTCGAGCAGAAGTCGGCAACACACCAGAGGAAAAGGGCCAGCCCCCTCGAGTGGCAGACCGCATAATTAGATGTGCGTAAGCATGTTGAGGGAATGTTATTTGTTGAGTTTCATTATGCAGCATTGGTGTGTATTCTCAATTCAGTTAAGATCACAAGTTTACTGTTAAAAAGTGTTTGTTCAACTCGACTAATGTGCAAGTAAAAACAAGGTACTGTACTACATCATATTCTTGTTTTTGTTTTTTTGGTGCAATTACATTACACGTATAATTGGATAATGTTATCCTATGCAAGCCATAGAAGCAAGCACAATTCACATAACAAACACCAGTGTATTTGTGATTTACAGCAGTAGTTAATCAACCACTAATCCAAATTCAAATGGTAACAGTAGCAGGGGAATATAGTAATGCATGTTCAAAAATTAAAAACACAAACCAGTACAGCATTAATGTATGGTACATACAATGTTAAACAATATAAAAGTAAGCAAGGACACAACAAAGTGTATTGTTGGGGTTACAATACAGTGAGGTTACAAAACATACACTTACAAACACGTAAAAATTACATACTTAAAGAAAAAATAGTGTTCGCATGCAAACACGCCTGCCAAAAGCAGTTCTATTTGAAAAACGTACTTTAGTACGATTCGTACAGATTTGCGGCAGAGTTTATGGTATTTACGGCCGAAAACACAAATATGAATCAGTAGTAAATTAACGTATTCTATACAATTACTGACAAAATTGACCGATGGTGTATTCATTCGTATTTGTGTTCGAGTCGGGGGAAAAAAAATACGAATGCTGAAAGTCCGGCCGCATATCTGGGTTAGTAAATTACCGATTCCACACTTAGAAGAAATTATTGAAATCGAATCGATTCTAATAAAAACGAAATCTTAGTAAATATACCCCCAGTTCTTCTCGAAGTCAGCCTCAGCATTCCATTGGTGAATCCACAACGCCCTCCTAGTCGAGACCGCCATGGAATTGGCCCGCGAACCCAAGAGTCCTATATCCCTTGTGGTCGCACGGCAGTCTGCTGCAATGTTATAGATATGACCAACTTAAGGAGTACCCTGCATACAACTACTCCCCCATGCGCACGTAATGCTAGTATAATCAACGTACACGCGGACACATAATTAGAGTATCACATATCTTCCTGCATACGATCCTTTGTGACAGGGCCCCGTGAAGAACAGGGGGTGACTCCCACTTTATTCTATCCAAGGCGGGAAAAATAAGATTTTAAACCTACCGGTAAATCTTTTTCTCGTAGTCCGTAGAGGATGCTGGGGACTCCGTAAGGACCATGGGGATAGACGGGCTCCGCAGGAGACATGGGCACTTTAAGAAAGACTTTAGATCTGGGTGTGCACTGGCTCCTCCCTCTATGCCCCTCCTCCAGACCTCAGTTAGAGAAACTGTGCCCAGAGGAGACGGACAGTACGAGGAAAGGATTTTTGTTAATCCAAGGGCAAGATTCATACCAGCCACACCAATCACACCGTATAACTTGTGATATACTACCCAGTTAACAGTATGAAACCAACATAGCATCAGTCCCAGACCGATGAAAACTATAACATAACCCTTATTTAAGCAATAACTATATACAAGTCTTGCAGAAGTAGTCCGCACTTGGGACGGGTGCCCAGCATCCTCTACGGACTACGAGAAAAAGATTTACCGGTAGGTTTAAAATCTTATTTTCTCTTACGTCCTAGAGGATGCTGGGGACTCCGTAAGGACCATGGGGATTATACCAAAGCTCCCAAACGGGCGGGAGAGTGCAGATGACTCTGCAGCACCGACTGAGCAAACAAGAGGTCCTCCTCAGCCAGGGTATCAAACTTATAGAACTTTGCAAAGGTGTTTGAACCCGACCAAGTAGCAGCTCGGCACAGCTGTAGTGCCGAGACCCCTCGGGCAGCCACCCAAGAAGAGCCCACTTTCCTAGTGGAATGGGCCTTGACCGATTTAGGTAACGGCAATCCTGCCGTAGAATGCGCCTGCTGAATCGTGTTACAGATCCAGCGAGCAATAGTCTGCTTTGAAGCAGGGGCACCAATCTTGTTGGCTGCATACAGGACAAACAGTGCTTCTGTTTTTCTGACTCTAGCCGAAGAATTCTGGGGCCTCCGCCATTGCCACTCTGCTCCTTGTGCCGCCTTGGCGGTTTACATGAGCTACTGCGGTGACGTTGTCTGACTGGATCAGAACTGGTTGGTCGCGAAGTAAGGTCTCCGCTTGACGTAGGGCGTTGTATATGGCCCTTAGTTCCAGGATGTTGATGTGAAGACAAGTCTCTTGACTTGACCAAAGACCTTGGAAATTTCTTCCCTGTGTGACTGCTCCCCAACCTTGGAGGCTCGCGTCCGTGGTCACCAGGATCCAGTCCTGAATGCCGAACCTGCGGCCCTCTAGAAGGTGAGCACTCTGCAGCCACCACAGAAGAGATACTCTGGCCCTGGGGGACAGGGTGATCAACTGATGAATCTGTAGATGTGACCCGGACCACTTGTCCAGTAGGTCCCATTGGAAGGTCCTTGCATGGAACCTGCCAAAGGGAATGGCCTCGTATGATGCCACTATCTTTCCCAGGACTCGAGTGCATTGATGCACTAACACCTGTTTTGGTTTCAATAGGTTCCTGACCAGAGTCATGAGTTCCTGGGCCTTTTCTATCGGAAGATAAACCCTTTTCTGGTCCGTATCCAGAATCATGCCCAAGAAAGTCAGACGAGTCGTAGGAACCAACTGCGACTTCGGGATATTGAGAATCCAGCCGTGTTGCTGTAACACCTTCAGTGAAAGTGATACGCTGTTCAGCAACTGCACTCTTGATCTCGCTTTTATGAGGAGATCGTCCAAGTACGGGATAATTGTGACACCTTGCTTTCGCAGGAGCACCATCATTTCCGCCATTACCTTGGTGAAAATTCTCGGGGTCGTGGAAAGACCAAACGGCAACGTCTGAAATTGGTAATGACAATCCTGTACCGCAAATCTTAGGTATGCCTGATGAGGTGGATAAATGGGAACATGAAGGTATGCATCCTTTATGTCCAGAGATACCATAAAATCCCCCCCTTCCAGGCTGGCGATGACCGCTCTTAGCGATTCCATCTTGAACTTGAACCTTTTCAAGTATAGGTTCAGGGATTTTAAATTTAATATGGGTCTGACCGAACCATCCGGTTTCGGGACTACCAACAGGGTTGATTAATATCCCCTTCCTTGTTGAAGCAGGGGAACCTTGACCACCACCTGTTGAAGATACAATTTGTGAATTGCATTTAACACTCTCTCCCTTTCCTGGGGAGAAGATGGTAGGGCCGATTTGAAAAATCGGCGAGGAGGCACCTCTTCGTATTCCAGCTTGTAACCCTGAGAAACAATTTCTATTGCCCAGGGATCCACCTGCGAGTGAACCCAGATGTGGCTGAAAACTCGAAGACGTGCCCCCACTGGGGCGGACTCCTTTAGCGGAGCCCCAGCGTCACGCAGTGGATTTTGTAGAGGCCGGGGAGGACTTCTGTTCCTGGGAACTAGCTGTGTTGTGCAGCTTCTTTTTTTTTTTTTCTTCTGCCCTTACCTCTGGCAAGAAAGGACGCACCTCGTACTTTCTTGTTTCTCTGTGATCGAAAGGACTGCATTTGATAATGTGGCGCTTTCTTAGGCTGTGAAGGAATCTAAGGCAAGAATTTTGATTTACCAGCTGTAGCTGTGGAGACCAGGTCCGAGAGACCTTCCCCAAACAATTCCTCACACCTGTAAGGTAAAACCTCCATATGCCTTTTTGAGTCGGCATCACCTGTCCATTGCCGGGTCCATAGGACTCGTCTAGCAGAAATCGACATAGCGTCTATTCTAGAACCCAGTAGACTAATGTCTCTTTGAGCATCTCTCATATATAGGACAGCATCTTTTATATGCCCTAGGGTCCATAAAATAGTATCCTTATCTAGGGTCTCAATCTCCGCTGATAAGGTATCTGTCCATGCTGCTACCGCGCTACAAACCCAGGCCGACGCAATTGCCGGTCTGAGTAAGGTACCAGAATGTGGACTTTAGGGTAACTTCCTGCTTACGGTCAGCAGGATCCCTGAGGGTAGCCGTATCCTGGGATGGCAGCGCTACCTTTTTGGATAAGCGTGTCAATGCTTTATCCACCCTAGGGGAGGATTCCCACCGTATCCTGTCCGTTGGCGGGAAAGGATACGCCATAAGAATCCTTTTGGGAATCTGCAGTTTTTTGTCTGGAGATTCCCAAGCTTTTTCACATAATTCGTTCAACTCATGTTAGGGGGGGAAAGGTTACCTCAGGTTTCTTTCCCTTATACATGTGTACCCTCGTGTCAGGGACAGGGGGTTCCTCTGTGATGTGCAAAACATCTTTTATTACAATAATCATATATCGAATAGTTTTAGCCAATTTTGGCTGTAACTTTGCATCATCGTAGTCGACACTGGAGTCAGAATCCGTGTCGGTATCTGTGTCAACTATTTGGGATAGTGGGCGCTTTTGAGACCCCGAAGGTCCCTGCGACATAGGGACAGGCCTGGGTTGACTCCCTGAATGTTCCCTAGCTTCAGCTTTGTCTAATCTTTTGTGCAATAAGTTTACATTAGCACTTAAAACATTCCACATATCCATCCAGTCAGGTGTCGGCGTTGTCGACGGAGACACCACATTCATTTGCTCCCGCTCCTCTCTAGGTGAGCCTTCTACCTCAGACATGTCGACACACGCGTACCGACATACCACACACTCAGGGAATCCTCTTATCTGAAGACAGTTCTCCCACAAGGCCCTTTGGAGAGACAGAGAGAGAGTATGCCAGCACACACCCCAGCGCTATATGACCCAGGAAAAAAACACAATAATTTTATGTTTACCCAGTAGCGCTGTATTCACATATATATGCGCCTAATTATGTGCCCCCCCCCCCTCTTCTTTAAAACCCTCTTTCTACCGTGGTATAAGCAGGGGAGAGTCCGTGGAGCTTCCTCTCAGCGGTGCTGTGGAGAAAATGGCGCTGGTGAGTGCTGAGGGAGAAGCCCCGCCCCCTCGGCGGGGGTCTCTGTCCCGCTCAAATACAGTAAAAATTGGCAGGGGCTCTTATATATATACAGTGCCCAGCTGTATATATATTTATTATATGAGTTAATGCGTACCCAAACACTCACACTCTGAAGTTAGGTGGTAACCATATAAAGGTATCTTTTGTGCCTCACTGCGTAATTAGCGGTAGTTAATATTGCGTACCCTGACTCACAATTTGATGTGTTTGGAGGACTCCTATCAAGGTGTCTTTAGACTTCAGGTGGCCCATGCAGCTTAAATATTCAGATCATGTATTTTTCCGTTAACCCCCAAAAAAAGAAAAAATGGATGCTCTTACCACAATGAGTAAAAGAAAAGGGGTTACAGATTTTATTTAACAATACATGCCATGAAATATAAGTGGGGACAACCATGCACAAAGATGCACTGGGTAAATACAACTGGATAAAAACAGCAAAGAGAGATGGCACACTCTTGCAAAAAAACTTAACATAAAGAATAAAACAACAAAGTACAAGATAAAAAAATCCGGATAAAACAGCTACTCACACTCCTGTAAATCAAAATTTGATTTACAGGAGTGTGAGTAGCTGTTTTATCCGGATCATTTATCTTAGGACATCACATGTATACCATTAGGCTGTGATATTACATACTACACATTGGTTGTTCATTTTATCTTTTCTATGACATCCATATTTGAGAATCCGAGACTGTCTACTTGAACGGGAGACACACCTGAGAGGAAAAGGATCTGTCACTCAGCCCTAAAGGGATGTTATGGTGATATTTTACCTTAGCGCTAGTGGTGTTTGACAGTATTTCAAATTGCTGGTTTTCTATTTCTTGTTTTAAATGTGGTGACATTTATTTAGAAATCTGTTACACCTAAGCAGCTCAGCGCCAGTTAAGACCACCCCGACACACTTTGTTGCCGTGTGTGAGGTGTATGGGAGCAATGGAGCACAGCTTTACTGCTGTGCGTTACCTCAGTGAAGATCATGAAGTCTTCTGCCGCCTCTGAAGTCTTCTTTTCTTCTCATACTCACCCGACTTCTATCTGCGAGGGGGAGAAGGCGCGGCTCTGGGATTGACGGCGAGGGTGAGACCTGCGTACCGATCCCTCTGGAGCTAATGGTGTCCAGTAGCCTAAACATCCTAGTGATATTTGGTGGACCCCTTTTATTGAAGTAAACCTTAGTTACCTTCTATACCAGTAAATAAAGACACGGAGACATGATTTTGGCAGAAAAATTGCTAGCTATTTATTTGACCCTAACCATAGCAAAACCTGCAATTGGGAAAATTTTGTTAAGATGCCGAATCAGCCGGCATAATGGTGGCAGAAAAAAGAACGGCTCTATTAAACTATTGGTAAACTTAAATTGGTAAACTGACCGGAACCGTCCAGCACCCTATCCAAACCGGTAATAGGTGTCAACACAACCCCCACAGTGACTTCCCACCGCTCCTGGGTGCCCTGCCGCTGCCTCCCGGATGGGTGGTCGAGCGGCCATTAAGTCGATGGAGGTGAGTGCACCTAAACCATATAACACTGAAACTTACTACCTATAAAAAACCATACAACTACAAACTGCCGTTCTTTTCCGCCTATAAATAGCCAACGAATGAAAACAGCTAATCAATTAACCGCCAATGCACTCCGCGTCAAACAAAACAACCTCTACCCTTAGGGCGGGAGGGCGGGAAGAAATTTCAGCAAGCAAAGAGACCTAAAATGGCCACTCCAGCCTATATATACCTTAACCCTCCCCCTTTCCTAAGGCTGTACTACCTCACAGCTAGGTCCACCCCTCACAGGATGTTTAACCCATTCCTCTCCTATGTTAGTCAATTCTCTCTCCTAAACATCCTAGTGATATTTGGTGGACCCCTTGACAATGCTAAATTCCTTGTCGTATAAACAACCCTTTATGAAGCTAAGAACACTGTACGCTGTTTACTTAAGAAGTACCGTAATGGTACGCTATTGGCGTAGCGATCGCTCAGCCGTAGGCGAGACGCTCAAGCGTCACGTTCGCTCACGGCCCAGTGATCACAGGACACGTTATTGGCTATGTCTAGGGGAATGATTCGCTGTAGCGTAGCGTACGCTCGAGACCACGAGGAGGTCACCAGCGATGCAGACGCTCACAACACTATACCTTTATGTTAGAACCTTATACCAATGAAATACACTGAATACCTTAATGTGAGTACAGGGTGTAAGTGCAACCTTGTGTAACCTGACTAACTACAAAGCTGCTTGAGCGTCACCGACGCTCAAGTGAACACTTAACACTATAGGAAATACACAGATACTGGTTTAGGTTCCAAAGCCTATTAACTGTATTATATCTAATATACTTGTAAAAGGGGATAACAGTACAAATGATACACTACAATATAACAGAGACTTCCTAACCACAGAACTAAACAATAAATACAAAAAGACAATACTACTCTGACCTAAATGAAATACAATACAATACTATAATACTATGAGAGATATAAGAGAAAAGAGGAGAGAGAGAGAGAGAGAGAGAGAGAGAGAGAGAGAGATGGAGAGAAATTGGCTCACAGAAAGACAATGATTACGGAGAGAAACTTACGCACAAAGGGTATGATCGCCTGCGCCTCGATATCCAGCTCCCGGCTATCAGCAGATAACCGTTGATGAGAGAGTGAGAGCTGGATGTGGTCGGCCTGCCTATTTATGCCCCACACACAATGCAATCTCCTGGTCCTACAATCCCATTGTCCATTGGCCGAAGGAATTCGGCCCTGCATCATAACAAAAGGTCATAGGGTGATTCATACAGGTGGGCTGTGACGATTTCCAACAGCTCAGGTGGGTGGGAAACTGGGTTTCCCGCCGCATACCTGAGTATGTGTAAATAATAGAAATGGACATAAACTTCTTATGTCCATAACTATTCGCACGAGCGATTAATACGCTCCAAACCAACACCGGAATATTGCTAATTAAATACTCTTCCAATGGGTACCAAACACTGCTGTATGATTCCTGTTAGACCCTTCGTACGATATAAAGAGGGATTCCTCAGCTCTGGGACATTGTATTTTAACCAAACTTTCAGAATCTATCAAAGGGACCATGATCTATAAACTACATTAATTGTGAAAATATGTAACGAATGAGTCGCACGCTACGACCACATAAACTCTACCGTAAATACGCATACCGCGCCTGCGAGTGCACGCTATTGCGGGTATGCGCTTCCACGGGAGAGCGTACGCACGCGCAGCGCGGACCAGTGTGCGGTGCAAATATGGCAACGTGCATTGAGACATTTTTCTGACTTTGACAGTCCACCCTTTGGCAGTCAATAATAACTGCCACAAAACATTTAAGGAGAAAAATGTAAGTCAGGGGTTAATTGATTTCCATGGTTGGGTAAGGAAGAAGAGAGGAGTAGGTGTGAGAAGGGTATGACCTAGTGAGAAAGTAGAAGCATGTGTGTATGAGTCCATGTTTGGAGGGTCATGTATCATCGTGCCGTACGTGTGGTAAATCAAGCTTCGAGGTATTGCGAAGTATACATTTGAATTCCTTCTTATCCTGTGGTACAGGTCTGTGGATGGGCTGTCAAACTCTACCGAGCTCATTTCGGCTGTGGTTGTAACAAAATGGGGATGCACATTTTAGTTGATGATACATGAATGGGGGAGGTATGTGGTTGCTGCTATCTGTGCCTGTATTCCCTATCGTCTATGTGTGTCGTTACCTGGGGGTTGTAGAGATGAAGATAAAGAACACTTATGGAAAATGCAATGATATTCTATGTCAGGGAAATGTACATCTGTCGTCGAAGTTGTTTTCGGTATCTGTTGAGAGTCGTCTTCTTTGCGCTGTATTGCTCCTTAGGCATGAGCAAATAGCTTTGTCTGAGCCATCAGATTTACAAAAAATGTTGGGCTAGCGTGAGTTTAAAAATACTAGGGAAACTGGGGATCCATGGCAAAGTTCATCAAGTGTCCATATTTAAAGTTGTCAAATCTTCTTCTTTGGTGCTTGTCTGTTGTCTGTATAGCGTCTCGTCAACTTCCTCGTCCAGGGGGGTCTTTGTATCTTGGAGAAAAGCAGAAAAACAGGTGAAAGAAACGGACCGTATAATCGCATTTTCATCACATTCTGGTTTCTATCATTGGGTCATAAATCAAATCCAGGTTAATTACGGTTTCCTCACTCCTCAAGCTCATCACTTTTGTACTTTGTTTGCACCTCATTAAAGCCTGCCCGCATCTAAATATCAATCCAATCGATATAACGACACCCAGGATACATAGGAGAAACTTTCCAACATCCATTATGACTCCTTGAGCCCAGTCTCCTAAACCGGAGAACCAATTTCGCGGGTTCAACCATGACACCCAACCAGTCAGCTCATTACCTACAGCAGCAAGGGTGAGATTGTGTTTTCGACGAAATTCCCACTTTAATTGCAGAATATCGTCCATCTTTTGGTCTATGACCTCTGGTATCTGAGATGTCATCTCTTCTACTTGGGATGGATTCCTATTTGTCATAATGGAATGTGACATTAATTTTGATGGGGAGTCTAACATGTCTCGTACTTCCTGAGCGTGATTCTCAGGGATGTCCAAGAATACACCTTCAGGAGTACAATAAATGACGCAACCCATTTTACATAGTAAGTCTCTACCCAGGAGATTAGTTGGTGCCGATGCAGCCAGCAAAAAGGAATGCTTGGTATGCAAAGGCCCTATTGTAATCTCGGCTGGTTTGCTAACAGGGTAGTGCTGGACTACTCCTGTTACTCCCATGGCTGGAATTGTCCTACCAGTGGTTCTCATGCCCACTGTCGAATTTATCACTGACTTGGCCGCCCCTGTGTCTACAAGAAAGTTTAAAGTTTTACCAGCCACATTGATTGCAATCTCTGGTTCGCTTCCAAGACTGGCAATCAACTTAACTGGCTGCAGATTACAGGTATGGCCACACCCCTATTGGGTATGCTGACCTCCCTGAATCCCATTGGCAGCAACTACTTGTGGGGGAGTTAGCTGGGAACTACCAGAGGCATGCCAATCTCTGTTCGGGGGATATCTTTTTGTTTCCCCTGTATGTGGCTCAAAACTCCGCCTCTGTGGACCCTGCTCCCAATGTCGTGTGTTGTGTTGTTGTCTAGGGGGTTGAAAAGATCTTTGTACATTCTTTGTTCTACATTCTCGTGCATAGTGTCCCGGTCTGTTACAAGAAAAACATGTTATTACACTTGCCTTACCCACAGGATTCGGTGGTACATACGCAGGCTGCCTTGTGGTCAGCGCCTGTATACTTACGGACATCAACTTATCACTTTGCGACTCTCTGTGCCTAGTGATGTTTCTGTCGTGATCAATAGCAGCCTCTCTCAATGTGGACACTGACAGACCTCGCCAACATGGCTGCGTGGTCTGTACCCTAGCTTTTAATGTTTCTTTCAAACCATCCATCAGTACAGATACTGCTACTTCTCGATGGTTTGGGTTGGTCTTAATGTCTTCTATACCAGTGTACTTTGCCATTTCTAATAGTGCCCGGTGAAAATATTCTGTTGCCGTTTCGGACTCCTTTTGCTTAATGGAAAATATTTTATTCCATTTAACAACGGCTGGGAAATACTCTTTTAACTGAAAATTTATCCTTTTTACATTATCCTTGTTGTACACGTCTGTAAGCGGTACATCTTTATCCAATGTACAATCAGCTAAAAACTGAGTTGCATCAACATTGGAAGGTAAACAAGCTCTTAGCAGTATCTGCCAATCCTTGTTGTTGGGTTCTACAGTGTTACCTAAATCCCTGATGTATTTTTGGCTAGCAACTAAATCCTTCCTGGGGTCAGGAAATTCGGACACTATTGTTCTTAATTCCATTCGGGAAAATGGAGTGTACATGGCAATGTTCCTTATGGGAGTGGCTCCAGACACATCTGTTTTTCCATTGGGAACTGCTATTACCCTTACAGGAGCAATTCTAACAGCCTCTTCCTGTGTAGATTCTACTGCTTGTTGTGGTACAATTGTTTCAGTGTAGTGCATGGTGCCGTACTTACCCGTTGACACGACCTCACCTATCCCTCCGCTAGGGGCTTTCACTAATCTCGTGGGTGTTGCTGTGCCTACTGTGGTCTCTGCTATGGTGGCTGCAAGAGAGAGAGCTGAAATTGTTGCTGAATCGTCTTCTTGATCACACTCCTGAGGAAGGTTCAAAACAGGGTACAACTTGCACGGGTTAATACTTGCATGAGTTATTTGGTTAACATCATTAACATTTACAGTGTTACTAAGAGTTTGTGTTTTACAACCCAGTGCGTTTCTCTCCGCAATCAACTTCTCTCCTGCAATGTATGGTGGAGGAGGAGCTGTGGCAATCAACTTCCTGACTGCCCCAGATCCTGCCGCCAGAGCCAAACCTCTCTGTATCTCACCTTCCTGGTGCCATAACTGTAAACAATCATGATGCTGAATTCGTCTCTTTGATGATTTTACGAGACATATCCTCCTCCTTAAATTTTGTAACACTTCTGGACTGAAGCTACCTATTCTTGGGAATTTGTCCCTGTCTTGTACAGTCATTCTCTCCCATTCATCACATAAAACCTCTGTGTGACTACCGTATTTTTCACACATTACATATCGTGCCGACCCAACTGGTCGGTTCTCTGAATCAACCCGAACCGAGGTTGATCGCCCCCTACCGGAACAAATGGCCCCCATAATCTGCAGGCGTTGCTTATTCCTCCTTGGATCTTTATCTCAAGGTTTTCAGCGAACCCTTACAAACAAACCAAGATGTCCTTGGGCAGGCCGGCGGTGGTGGTTTATCAAGTACCCCACTTACTTCTCGCCCACGTTGGCCAGTACTGCAATCACTGTAACCAGAGCTGCGGTACCCAACCCAGGGCCCCTGTGAACCTTTATTTACTGGGGCGCGTTCCCCAGCAAGTATCGGTTGTTGGATAGTTCCTGAGTGACCAGCGAACTTCCCTTCCAAAAATAAAAAATTACACAAATCACGTCAGAATGTACAAATAGCGTTTGTGACCACTTTACTCTAATGGTATTAGGTCAGATTACTAACTACTGCACACAATTACGTGCGGTCCAATCGTTCAGTACACGAGCACTACTTGTCATGTACTGAAAGATCAATGGAATCGATGTTTCCGGCCGCGATTCCTTCAGCAAGAGCTTGTATGGCCTATATGGGTTCTGCACCAACACCCCAGGCGTTGTGCCACTGGACTTTTATAGCGGACCTCTTTGTCTATTTTACCTGTTACCTTATGACCTCCTGGTCTTGTTACCTTATGACCTCCTGGTCTTGTTACCTTATGACCTCCTGGTCTTGTTACCTTATGGTCCGCTATACTCTAATGCTCAAATATTATTTAACCAGGGATGCCTCCCTAGCCACCGTATATGTCACTTACACGTATGTCCCTTGACGAGTACCCGGCTTTCCTTTTGGTTCCACCTTAAAGTTGTATAAACTTTTGTATACAAAACACACTCACTCAACACATGTACACTTTGTTTCTATATCTATTTCTGCGCAGAAATTGTCTTTAGGCCAAAAGTGTTACCAATTAGGAGCAGGATCTGTTAAACTAAATTTCAGATTTTTCCAAAAAATAGATTTGCGTTATTTACCGCTGTGCGTTACTTATCGCCTTTGCGTTACTTCAACTTTTCGTGACGAGCTACGTGGGCGTAACCAGACGCTACGTTGCGTAATGTACGCTGCGTGCGTCTGCCTTTGGATTGCGTACGCTAGTCTTTGTTAGTGACACGTGTACGCAATGCAAAGGATCCACCGTAACACAATATATACTTTTATCAATGTAAATGATCCCTGATCATCTACCGCAATCCACACTGACTGCCTTATCTCCTAGACAAACCGTGTGTTGTTCTATACTTTAACTATTACCTCTACTATTAAATAACAGCAAATCTCTTTTTAGCACTTTCTATCAACTATAAAAATTGGCAAACAGGAATAGTGATATACGAAATTTGAAAAAGAAATGCAGATATATGCGTGCGTACGCAAGACAAAAGAAAAATAAACAGTTTTAAAAGACACAAGCGTTTTGTTCTTACTTCCGGTTCCCGGATTCCTTCAGCACTCTTTATCTAAGCGAAGCAGACGCTTATCCCGTCAGCAACTGCGAGACAACCTCCCACCCTTTGCTGGGGGATAATGTCTGCTGATCTACCTAGTGCAGATGTGAGAAGTATAGGACGAGTCCCCAATTGACAATGCTAAATTCCTTGTCGTATAAACAACCCTTTATGAAGCTAAGAACACTGTACGCTGTTTACTTAAGAAGTACCGTAATGGTACGCTATTGGCGTAGCGATCGCTCAGCCGTAGGCGAGACGCTCAAGCGTCACGTTCACTCACGGCCCAGTGATCACAGGACACGTTATTGGCTATGTCTAGGGGAATGATTCGCTGTAGCGTAGCGTACGCTCGAGACCACGAGGAGGTCACCAGCGATGCAGACGCTCACAACACTATACCTTTATGTTAGAACCTTATACCAATGAAATACACTGAATACCTTAATGTGAGTACAGGGTGTAAGTGCAACCTTGTGTAACCTGACTAACTACAAAGCTGCTTGAGCGTCACCGACGCTCAAGTGAACACTTAACACTATAGGAAATACACAGATACTGGTTTAGGTTCCAAAGCCTATTAACTGTATTATATCTAATATACTTGTAAAAGGGGATAACAGTACAAATGATACACTACAATATAACAGAGACTTCCTAACCACAGAACTAAACAATAAATACAAAAAGACAATACTACTCTGACCTAAATGAAATACAATACAATACTATAATACTATGAGAGATATAAGAGAAAAGAGGAGAGAGAGAGAGAGAGAGAGAGAGAGAGAGAGAGAGAGAGATGGAGAGAAATTGGCTCACAGAAAGACAATGATTACGGAGAGAAACTTACGCACAAAGGGTATGATCGCCTGCGCCTCGATATCCAGCTCCCGGCTATCAGCAGATAACCGTTGATGAGAGAGTGAGAGCTGGATGTGGTCGGCCTGCCTATTTATGCCCCACACACAATGCAATCTCCTGGTCCTACAATCCCATTGTCCATTGGCCGAAGGAATTCGGCCCTGCATCATAACAAAAGGTCATAGGGTGATTCATACAGGTGGGCTGTGACGATTTCCAACAGCTCAGGTGGGTGGGAAACTGGGTTTCCCGCCGCATACCTGAGTATGTGTAAATAATAGAAATGGACATAAACTTCTTATGTCCATAACTATTCGCACGAGCGATTAATACGCTCCAAACCAACACCGGAATATTGCTAATTAAATACTCTTCCGATGGGTACCAAACACTGCTGTATGATTCCTGTTAGACCCTTCGTACGATATAAAGAGGGATTCCTCAGCTCTGGGACATTGTATTTTAACCAAACTTTCAGAATCTATCAAAGGGACCATGATCTATAAACTACATTAATTGTGAAAATATGTAACGAATGAGTCGCACGCTACGACCACATAAACTCTACCGTAAATACGCATACCGCGCCTGCGAGTGCACGCTATTGCGGGTATGCGCTTCCACGGGAGAGCGTACGCACGCGCAGCGCGGACCAGTGTGCGGTGCAAATATGGCAACGTGCATTGAGACATTTTTCTGACTTTGACACCCTTTTATTGAAGTAAACCTTAGTTACCTTCTATACCAGTAAATAAAGACACGGAGACATGATTTTGGCAGAAAAATTGCTAGCTATTTATTTGACCCTAACCATAGCAAAACCTGCAATTGGGAAAATTTTGTTAAGATGCCGAATCAGCCGGTATAATGGTGGCAGAAAAAAGAACGGCTCTATTAAACTATTGGTAAACTTAAATTGGTAAACTGACCGGAACCGTCCAGCACCCTATCCAAACCGGTAATAGGTGTCAACACAACCCCCACAGTGACTTCCCACCGCTCCTGGGTGCCCTGCCGCTGCCTCCCGGATGGGTGGTCGAGCGGCCATTAAGTCGATGGAGGTGAGTGCACCTAAACCATATAACACTGAAACTTACTACCTATAAAAAACCATACAACTACAAACTGCCGTTCTTTTCCGCCAACAGCGAAGGACTCCATCCCAGAGTCCTCGCACCGCCACCATAAACTACCCTAACTCCTGCAACACTAGGAACAGATCC
Organism: Pseudophryne corroboree; assembly: GCF_028390025.1. Lineage (NCBI taxonomy): Eukaryota > Metazoa > Chordata > Amphibia > Anura > Myobatrachidae > Pseudophryne > Pseudophryne corroboree. The sequence continues at coordinate 339,910,108 of NC_086453.1, forward strand.
TCCAGGAAAAACATCATCCCCTCATTGGATAGATGCACACCATCAGGCCGAAAAAGGTGTTTGTCTCGGAACCGAATCTTAGGGTGGCGAACGACTTTACCTCCGTGGGCCAAGACCCACTTCGCCACCGCCCCATTCACCTTTATCCTGGCCTCATCTATTACGCGTCCGTCCTCCACACCTCGCCAACTCAACCTTGGCACCATCAGGGAAAATACCAATATACAATTGGTCCATGCTGCGGCCACCTTTGCCAGATCTTGTATCATGGCCCACCGTAGCTCCAAGGAAGTCCTCTTCCCTAGGTCGTTGCCACCTAAGTGGACAACCAAAACCTTGGGAACTCCATGCTTCCTGGCCTGACTGACTAGTCTACTCAATAGATCTGTCCACATCATACCTCGCCAACCAAGCCATCTGATTCCCTGACCTCTAGGAAACCTCTGAGAAGTATCAGAGGCCAAAAACCTTGCTGCCCAGAAGACATACGAGTGGCCGACCACCCAAACGGACAAGCCATCAGCGAAACAACCTGAATGGAAGGAAAAAGGGGTAAAATGTGTTACTATAATTCTACGCCCTAGCATGTATTATGTTAACCTGAAGGATCTGCCAAAAGAAAATTTTTTTTATTGTTTCCTAATGTCGCAGCAGTCACGGCCTAGCCGATCTCCCGAGCTCCTAGCCAATTTGAAGTAAAAGCATTAAGACATTAAGGGAAAGGCAAAAGAATCAAAACGAAATTAACAAGGGGGGGGGGGGGGGTATAAAAAGGGGTAAAACATGAAATAACTCAGCTGGAGGTGAAAGCATAAAAACCTGCTGAGGGACTTTGATTAGAACAGATTAGCCGAATTAAAGATTAGAATTCAGTCCGTCAAGTCAGGCAAAAATTGCAAAATAACTCCAGACCCCCGCTGCCGACTCACGCCCGCAGCGGCAAGTGGCTAATCCCTGAGTAGGATCACACACGGGTAAACGAACCAACATACAGCGAACATAACATATGCATAACACCAAGCAAAACATTATCTTACTCTAACTTATTGATGCAAGCTACGCTTAAGCAAAGTATCTCAGGCGACGGGGCGAATGTACCGCTTATAACAGGACGACTTCCATCGTCCCACCGCCTGGATTTGGGCTCCCGAAAAACCCGCGGCCGCTGCCGCCGTAGCAGCCCCAATGCGGAAGGAGTGTGTACCGAAGTGGGAGGGGGAAAGGCCCATGCTCGTCAGACAGCGACCCATCATCCACCGAAATTGGAACTTCGTTACTGGCAGCCCGTCATAGTGCAGCAACCACGACCCCCGACAGTCGGGCCTCACTGCCTCATATTGTACTGCCAACCGTACTGGGCATATGCTCTCCTCAAGTGCCGGAACCAGGGTGACCCATCGGCCCTTCCCCACCTGGTCCGTCTTAGAGCGTCGCAATCTGCACAGCAAGGACCTCCCACTCACCACTACGTCCTCTACTAGCATGCGCGAATCAGTTTGCTTAGAAGGCGCTACCAACTCCGATATCCTAAAGGCGCCGTGGTAAGCCATAGAGAACGCCAATCTAAAAAGCAGCGATTCAAACATAGATGATGCGATGGCTCCAACCGACCCAATGATGCCTGGCAGCAACGCCGCATCAATGGGCCGCCTTCTGTCAGGCGGCGTAGGCGCCACGCGCGCCCATCCTTTCATAGCCTTAAGCAGAATGCCACTTTTCGTCAAATCGGGAACACCCTTAATTCTGCAGAAGAATGCAATGCCAGCCAAGTACCGGGACACCACCGCTCTAGACCTACCCGAAACATAAAGCTGCCAAATAAAAGAAAGCATCATCCGATGCCCGCTCTTACCTCGTTGCTTCCGTCCTCTAGCAAATTCTTCCCATTCGCCCCAGGCCTGCTTGTAAGCCTTAAGCGTGGATGGCGCTACCGAACGTAGTGCTAGACCTTCCAGTCCGGCTCGATGACCTGCCAGACATAACCGGGACAATGAAAACCTTGTTCCTCGGCTTCAGGAGCCAACCAGTAAAACCTCTCCCATTGCCCTCGTGATAGCGCGTCAGCGACCCCATTCTCTAAACCCGGTACGTGTTGTGCCCGGAACCACACGTTCCTGCGCAGGCAAGTAAGCAGCAACTGCCCTAGCACCCGAAGCACTGCCAGCGATTTTGCCCTCTGGTTGTTAATCGCGTGCACCACGCCCAGATTGTCGCATCTGAACAGGATGCGGCGATGCGCTAGCCGCTCGCCCCAGATTTCCAGCGCAACCATGATGGGAAAGAGTTCCAGGAGCAGAAGGTCCTTAGTCAAACCCGCCTGGTGCCAGCCCGCCGGCCATGATGCCGCGCACCAAGATCCCTCAAGATAGCAACCAAAACCGGAGGCTCCTGCCGCGTCGGTGAAAAGCTGCAATCTGGCGCTGTCGACCGTTGGTGCCTGCCATATGCGCACACCGTTGAAATCCTCCAGGAACGCGGCCCATAAAGCCAGATCCCTTTTTAACTCAGCGGGCAAGCGTACAAAGTGGTGCGGCCTAGCACACCCCGCGGTCGCTCTTTCTAACTTCCGGCAGAAAACCCTGCCCATCGGGATGACCCGACAAGCAAAGTTAAACATGCCCAGCAAGGATTGTGCCTGCCGCAGCTTAACCTTGCGCGAACCCATGAATTGGCCAATGGCTTCGCGAAGCTTAGCCACTTTGTCCAAAGGAAGGCGACATTCGCCTGCCACCGTGTCGATCTCGATTCCCAGAAATGAGAGGCAAGACACCGGTCCCTCCGTTTTGTCCTCGGCCACTGGCACTCCGAAGTGACAAAACAAAGCTCGTATACTGAAAAGCAAGTTGCCGCACCGTGGCGAATCCGCCGGCCCTGTACAAAGGAAATCGTCGAGGTAGTGGGCAACCCCGTGCCCACCCGACGAAGACTCCACGCACCAATGCAGGAAGGTGCTAAAACGTTCAAAATACGAGCATGAAACAGAACATCCCATCGGCAAACATTTGTCAATGAAATATTCCGATCCAATCCGGAAACCCATAAAACGGAATGAGTCCGGATGGAGGGGTAGCAACCGAAAAGCGGATTCGACGTCAATCTTTGCCATGAGGGCCCCAGCGCCGTAGCTGCGGACCAAATTAAGCGCCTCGTCAAATGACTGATACACTACCGAGCAATGACCCGGAGGTATAGCGTCGTTGACCGAGGACCCCGCTGGGTAGGAAAGGTGTTGGATCAGTCGGAAGGAACCGGGTGTTTTCTTGGGGACCACCCCCACCGGGGAGATGACGAGACCCGCCACTGGGGGTGTTGCAAACGGCCCCTCCATCCTGCCCAGCCTGACCTCCTTATCGACCTTTTCCCGCAACACTAAAGGCAAGGCCCGAGCAGACTGGAGGTTCCTCTGTGCCCGAACTGTAACATCGCTCGCAACAGGCAAGCGGAAACCAAAACTAAAACCTGCATATAAAAACCTGGCATCCTCCCTATTCGGATACCAATCCAACCATTTACTCATAGCCTTTAACCTAATTGGCGTTGGCGCCCTGTGGGGCGCCCCCGCCGGGTGCCCTTCTCGAGTAGGATTGCTTAGAACGGGGACCCTGCCGAGTATTCTTGAAGCAGGAGGAGGCAGGGTGGGAACCCCCGCAATGGAGGCAAGCGTGACGGAACCGACACTGCTTGCCGTAGGAACATGCAGCGTTGTTAAACGCGAAACATAATCCTTTCGTTGCGGGCTGTTTCCCAGCCCGGACGGCCGACCTACCCGGCTTGGCCGACCCGCCGTCCGCGCCGGGCGCATGGGCGGACGGCCCAGCACGGTGTCCGTCCGCCCCTGCGCTCCGGGGCTCCTTGGCCTGCTGCGAGGCCCTGGTGACCTTAAGCCATACCTCCACATCCTTGAAACCGAAGTCCATAACGTGTAACCCGTCCTGCTTCTCTCTGAATTCCTCATCATACCTACGCCATTCGTCACCCGCCGACGTGCGTTGCATATCGTGCACGAGATGCAGGTACCGAATGACATTCATATGTTCGTCTGGCCTGTCTTCAAGGTTGCAAGCCGCGAAAACCCAAAACCCCGCCAGCCAGTTATCAAACGTGCGGAACGCCTCGGCCCCTATGCCCTTCTTAGCGGTTGCCGCCTTAAACTCTTTTTTAGCGTCTTTAGTCAAGACGAAGACATCTACGTAGTCCCCCCTGCGAATACTCTTGCTGCAGCTATCCCTAAGCCCCCGCATGACAGCGGTATATTCGCAGCGGACCACGCCTGGCAAGTCGCGTCGCTTCCTGGCCTTGCGAGATTCTTTGCTAAGCCGCCTTCGCCTCTTACGCCTCTCCTGTTGCCCAGCCGCCTTCTTGGCGTATTTAATCGCCCTTTTCTTCGCCTTTGTCGCACTACTGACGTCGGACTTTGCCGAAGAAAGGGAAGAGGAGGAAGCAGAGGAAGAAGAGGAAGAGGAAGAGGAGGAGGAAGGGGAAGAGCTGCGCGAACCCGAGGGCGTACTAGAAACCGACCCCAATTGCTCCGCCTCACCTGAAGCCGTAGATTGGTCAGATCCAGACTCCTCAGTCGCGACATATGTAACATCCTCGTCCTCCGATTCCGACACCCTTGCATCCGCTTGAACATCTGTGGGCAGAAAAGGGGGAGGGGACCCGGACAACAAAAATGGCGTGCGCCCAGCCCGACCTAAGGCCGGCGTGCGAGGTGACTGCAAACTCTCGTCCCGCCTTGGCTGTAAATGCAGCTGCGCTGCGGCCGCCCCCAGCTCCCGGCACGCGCGTGCAACCCTCTGGGCGGCTGAAAAGGCACCTGCGCCCGCGCCATCCGCCGCCTCCCTGGACCCGCCCTCAAGCTCGAGCGTGACCTTGTAACGCCGCGTCGTCACCTGATGACTGCCTTGCCGGGGGCACGCGGCGATTAGAGCCACCGCTGGGCATAGGCAACCCAGACCCATCTGGCCCGCGGCCAGGCCGGCCCCGGGGGGGGGGGCAAATAATGCCAGGGTCTCTAAAAACGGGTATACTTCCGGACCCACCCCGCCCCCCTGGAGTGATGCCTGACCTCTGCTCTAACCCCTCACTGAGGCCCACCCCCCGCCTGACGGAGCCAGCACCGCCAGCAGGGTTGGCCCCGCGCCGTGAGGAAATAATTGCCCGTGGTACTGGGTCCCCAGCACCACTGTTATAGATCACCCCACTACCTGGTTGATCCCTGCCAGGCCTCCTCCCCCCCCTCGTCGCGCCGGACTCCGGCCGTAACGAAGAGGGCTGGGGGGACACGGAGGGCTGCGGCGCCGCTGCGCGCACTCGTGCGCGAGAGACGCCGCCGGAGCCTCGTGTGGGCGCGCGCGCACGCTGTGCGCGCGCCCCACCACTTGCTGCCTGAGCGCCCACAGCTGCGGTCTCTCCCAGAGCACCCGCCGGCAGGCCCAGGCTCCTGGTCGATCGCGCGCTGGGCACCGCAACAGGCCCAGCCCGGATCGTAGCGTTCTCCCGACCGGTTCCCGCCCCCCGCCTGAGGCCTCTACCCGGCCCCGGCAAGAGAGCGGGTGCGGGAGCTACCAGAGCGGATGCCGAAAGGCGCCCGGCAGGGCGCGCCGACGCGCGCCCGCGGGCGCCCGTGTACCCGGCACCCCTGGCCGACCCCGGAGGTGAGGGCTGTTGGTCGCCCCACTCCGTGCGGCCAGACTGCCCAGCCGCCCCGGACCGCCGAGTGCGCCCTCTCGTAGAGGGGGACCCGTCCATCTCCCCAGCGGAGCGGGTTCTACGCTCCGTACCCCTAGCTCTCAGAGGGGCCCCAGGGGAAGAAATGGCCACATCGGAGCCGGGCACCCCTGCCCCGGGGCCAGCCTCACCAGACAGGTAACGGGCTGGGGCGCCAGCGAACCGGCGTGGGCGGCTGGAGGCCATGCTTTCAAGTTAAATAAACTTGTAAATTTAAACGAATGAAATTAAATTCGAATGAATTTAAATGAAAATCTGCCAAGCAGTACTCACAAGAAATTTCAGCAAGCAAAGAGACCTAAAATGGCCACTCCAGCCTATATATACCTTAACCCTCCCCCTTTCCTAAGGCTGTACTACCTCACAGCTAGGTCCACCCCTCACAGGATGTTTAACCCATTCCTCTCCTATGTTAGTCAATTCTCTCTCCTAAGAAACAGAGCCTTTCAACTCACAGAAGTAGGTCTGATTCTCTCCCCTCAGTCCCTCGATGCAGGGAGTCTGTTGCCAGCAGGCTCCCTGAAAATAAAAAACCTAACATATATACTTTCTGTCAGGAAACTCAGGAGAGCTCCCTGAAAAGCACCCAGTCTCCTCTGGGCACAGTAGTAAACTAAGGTCTGGAGGAGGGGCGTAGAGGGAGGAGCCAGTGCACACCCAGATCTAAAGTCTTTCTTAAAGTGCCCATGTCTCCTGCAGAGCCCGTCTATCCCCATGGTCCTTACGGAGTCCCCAGCATTCTCTAGGACGTAAGAGAAAGAATAAACACTCGGAATCCTCTTGAGGATTTGAAAATATCTTGTCACGGCCGCTCAGCACATGAGAAGGAATAACTTTACCTCAGCATTCATTATACATTTTGTATATATATACATATATATACCTTTAAATACACCTATACACACAAATATCTATATATATAACTCATATATAAATATCCTTTTTGACAGGAACAGCAGGGTCCCTAGTGACGTTAATTTGTCCTTAATGTGTATGAAACGTACTGAATGCAGATTTTGTGGATCTAGTCAGGAAACATTATGGTCGACATAAGAAACAGTATTCGTGCCGATCTCCGGGAGTAGTGACTGGGCAAAGTAACATTTTTGCGATTCCGAGGGGTCTGAGGGAAATCTATTCTATGAATATGACACCCTCCATAAATATTACTACGTCTGTGTTCGTGCCACAGACCTATGCAACCTTACTATACATACATACACATATAGGTATAGCCTTTTCTGATATGCATCACATCATCATGACAATTTTTACCCAGTCAGATATTGTTGGTGCCGACAGGGTCACCACCACACGTCTGTGTCTCCCATATAGTTTTCTCTTGGGAAGAACATACATCTACTGACATGCTGACACTTATTTACATGTACCAAGTACCATTAGGAGTCGGCGGTGCCGACAGAGTCATTCCCACAGCCGTTTGTGGTAGAGCACTCAGCTTCAGATATGCCGACACACGTGTACCAAACACCCACCGACATTACACTGGCTATAAGGGATAGACCCCAGTACATTCTGTCAGGGAAACACAGAAGGAGTTTACCAGCTCATTTCTACAGCGCTCATGATATAGTGTGCTTTTTATTTTTAACTTATAATGCACCAAACAACTGTGCCCCCCCCCCCCCCCCCCCTCGTTTTTCACTGTGATCTGCACAGCAGTGTTTTGGAAGGACCAGCGTCTCTGTGAGGAGAAAATGGCGCTGAAATGAGCTGTGAGGGGTAAGCCCCGCCCCCTTAATGGCGCGCTTCAGCCCCGCTATTTCTAACATATATTTATACTGGCGGGGGTTAAATCTAGTGCCTGGGCCAGAGCCGGCCATAGGCATAGGCAAACTAGGCAATTGCCTAGGGCATTTGATATGCCTAGGGGCATCAGCAGCTTCTGCTGATTAAAATGATGGCCCTCATTCCGAGTTGTTCGCTCGGTATTTTTCATCGCATCGCAGTGAAAATCCGCTTAGTACGCATGCGCAATGTTCGCACTGCGACTGCGCCAAGTAACTTTACTATAATGAAAGTATTTTTACTCACGGCTTTTTCTTCGCTCCGGCGATCGTAATGTGATTGACAGGAAATGGGTGTTACTGGGCGGAAACACGGCGTTTCAGGGGCGTGTGGCTGAAAACGCTACCGTTTCCGGAAAAAACGCAGGAGTGGCCGGGGAAACGGTGGGAGTGCCTGGGCGAACGCTGGGTGTGTTTGTGACGTCAACCAGGAACGACAAGCACTGAAATGATCGCACAGGCAGAGTAAGTCTGGAGCTACTCTGAAACTGCTAAGTAGTTAGTAATCGCAATATTGCGAATACATCGGTCGCAATTTTAAGAAGCTAAGATTCACTCCCAGTAGGCGGCGGCTTAGCGTGTGTAACTCTGCTAAATTCGCCTTGCGACCGATCAACTCGGAATGAGGGCCGATATGCGGCATGCCTATATTCTGTGTGTAACATTTCATATGCAGATACAGCCACAGTCTCACACAGTATATAGGCATGCTGTATATCATTTTAATCAGCAGAAGCTGCTTGTGCATCCTAGCCACATAGCAATGCAAATAAGATGCATTTTCATTAAAAAAAGGTGTGCCAGACGTTAGCATCGATGCAAGATTTATGAGGACACATCTGTATCCAAGCAGAGGCAGAGGTCACAGTGTTAGTGGCAGTGTGAGTGCTGTGTGCATGTGAGTGGGTTGGTTGTGCAGTAGTGTTCGGAATATGTGTAAGGAGCATTATGTGTGTCATGTAAAAATGCATTAATAATGTGCAACATATGTGTAAGGGGCACTATGTGTGTTATTATGTGTATAGGGGCACTAATAATGTGCAGCAAATGTGTAGGGGGCACTATGTGTGTCATTATGTGTATAAGGGCATTAATAATGTGCGGCATATGTGTAAGGGACATTATGTTTAAAAGGGCATTAATAAAGGTTGTCATAATGTGTAAGGCGCATTATGTTTATAAGGACATTAATAAGGTGTCTAATATGTGTAAGGGACATTACTGTGTGGAATTAGGTATATAAATGCATTACTAATGTGTGGCATTATTTGTATAAGGTGCTCTACTATGTGGCGTTGCATATAGAAAGGGCACTACTGTGTCATCTAATGTGAATAAAGAGCAATAGAATGTGGTGTAATGTGAATAAGGAGCAATTCAGTGTGATGTAATGTGAATAAGGGGCTCTACTGTGAGGAGTAACGTTTATAAGGTAAAGTGATGCTACTGTGGGATGTAATATGAATTATGGACACTATCGCAAGATAAAATGTGAATAAAGTTGCAGTACTGTGTGGCGTAATTGGAATTGGTGTTAATATTGTGTGGCCATGCCCCTTGCCAGCAAAAACACACCCCTTTTTGGGCTGTGTGCCAAATGTGCGAACTGTTCCTATTTAAAATATAGGGGGTACAAACACCAAAATAAGGACTGCTATAGGTGAGGGGTGATGGTGCTGGGAAAAAGGTGCAAGGTCAGAGGCGGAACCAGCGGTGGTGCTAGGGGGCACCAGACAAAATCTTGCCTAGGGCATCAAATTGGTTAGGGCCAGCTCTGGCCTGGGCACTTATATATTCGTTTGCCAGTCTCTGTTGAGGATTTATATGCTGCCCAGGGCGCCCCCCCCCCCCCCGCGCCCTGCACCCTACAGTGCCTGTGTGTGTGTGGGAGCATGGCGCACAGCGCGGCCGCTGTGCGGTACCTCAAAGCCGTCACTGAAGTCTTCTGATCCTCTTCTACTCACCCGTCTTCTGACTTCTGGCTCTGCAAGGGGGGTGACGGCGGGCTCTGGGAACGAGCATCTAGGCGTACCTAGCGATCAGACCCTGTGGAGCTAATGGTGTCCAGTAGCCAAAGAAGCAGAGCCTTGAACCTCACAGAAGTAGGTCTGCTTCTCTCCCCTCAGTCCCACGATGCAGGGAGCCTGTTGCCAGCAGTTCTCCCTGAAAATAATAAACCTAACATAAAGTCTTTTCAGAGAAACTCAGTAGAGCTCCCCTGTGTGTGACCAGTCTCACTGGGCACAGAATCTAAACTGGAGTCTGGAGGAGGGACATAGAGGGAGGAGCCAGTTCACACCCATTCAAAGTCTTAAAGTGCCTATGTCTCCTGCGGATCCCGTCTATACCCCATGGTTTTTGAAGCGTCCCCAGCATCCTCTAGGACGTATGAGAAACGATAAAACAACATGCAAGGCTCTGCAGCTTCTTGGAACTATAACTCCCAGCTTGGCTTCTGGAAGGGCATGCAGAGCCTTGTCGTTCCATGAAACTGCAGAGTCACAGAAACTGACACTGACCTCTTCCTTTTGTGCTGTGTGCAGTCTCCTGACCCCTCCAGCTCCCTCCTGTCCCAGGCAGTGTAAGTAGGGGTGTGTCTGTACACCTATTGATGGAGTGACAGCATGGCGGAATGTGGGACTGAGTGGGCACACGGAGTGCAAAAGTGCAAGTGAAAAAGATGCGGCATATGCATAAACCCCATCAGTGTACCCAGCCCACATAATAACGCCAAGGCCTCCTTCATTTCTCCTCTTCAGGTGCAGGCTGACGTAAATGGCACAATCGCGCAAGCCTGTGTAGGCATACAATATATGCCCACTTTCTGGGCATAAATACAACATACGCTACAGAAACTGGGATACGTCCCAATCTGAACCAGGCCCAAATTGTCTTATTGTCCAATGGCAACTACTATTTTCAAGCTAATGCCTTTGTTCCTGTAATATATTACCCTTCAGATACCATTTACCTGCCCTGGGTTTCCAATTGATTCACATATTTAAGAGATTTTCATGCAGACAGATAATATTCACTTTTATGGCTGTGAGTTATTAGTAACTGTTCTTTCTGCTGAATTAATACCATACAAATCTGTGAATAAGATTATCATGGACTTCAAAGGCAGCTACGTCCTACAGAGAGCCGGCTCCCACCACAGAACCTGTGTGCCGAGACTTATATGTAGACACGGTCTATAACCAGGGGAAATATCAGGACATCACATTGTTGTCTGCAGAACTAAAGAATTGTCAGATGTCATATTTTAAATTCTCTGGCTAATGTTGCAATTATCCAAGCGGGATTGGATAACTGACAGTATATTAATGCTTTCAGAGTGATATATGAACTGAGGTGACAGAACTGCTAGGATAAGGAAAGGATAAAGAATAAGTACTCCTATTTTTATTTTTTTTCCAGTAGCCAATGCTTTCTAAATATACGCCAAAGATTATATACAGCATGGGTTCTCAACAGTCTTCAAGCCCCCCCCCCCCACACACAACAGGTCATGGGGGTCATTCCGAGTTGTTCGCTCGCAAGCGGATTTTAGCAGATTTGCTCATGCTAAGCCGCCGCCTACTGGGAGTGAATCTTAGCATCTTAAAATTGCGAACGATGTATTCGCAATATTGCGATTACACACCTCGTAGCAGTTTCTGAGTTGCTTCAGACTTACTCGGCATCTGCGATCAGTTCAGTGCTTGTCGTTCCTGGTTTGACGTCACAAACACACCCAGCGTTCGCCCAGACACTCCCCCGTTTCTCCGGCCACTCCTGCGTTTTTTCCGGAAACGGTAGCGTTTTTTCCCACACGCCCATAAAACGGCCTGTTTCCGCCCAGTAACACCCATTTCCTGTCAATCACATTACGATCGCCAGAACGATGAAAAAGCCGTGAGTAAAAATCCTAACTGCATAGCAAATTTACTTGGCGCAGTCGCAGTGCGGACATTGCGCATGCGCATTAAGCGGAAAATCGCTGCGATGCGAAGATTTTTACCGAGCGAACAACTCGGAATGACCCCCCATGTTTTGTGGATTTCTTTAATCATGCACAGGTGTGTTAATCTACTTTGCTGAGACAGTAATTATCCCACCTGCACATACGCAGAGGAGACCACGCATGCACGACCTGAGGAGGCCACACAGGCACAAACTGATGAGATCACACAAGCACAACCTGAGGAGGCAACACAGGCAAAAACTGATGAGATCACACGGGCACAAACTGAGGAAGCCACACAGGCACAAACTGAGGAGGCCACATGGGCACAAACTGACGAGGCCACACAAGCACAAACTGATGAGATCACACAAGCACAAACTGAGGCGGCCACACGGGCACAAACTGATGAGATCACACGAGCACAAACTGAGGAGGCTACACGGACACAAACAGAGGAGACCACACAGGCACAAACTGATGAGATCACACAAGCACAAACTGAGGAGACCACACAGGCACAAACTGATGAGATCACACGGGCACAAACTGAGGAGGCCACACAGGCACACACTGATGAGATCACACGAGCACAAACTGAGGAGGCCACACGGGCACAAACTGTGGAGACCACACAGGCACAAACTGATGAGATCACACGAGCACAAACTGAGGAGACCACACAGGCACAAACTGAGGAGACCACACAGGCACAAACTGAGGAGGCCACATGGGCACAAACTGACGAGGCCACACAAGCACAAACTGATGAGATCACACAAGCACAAACTGAGGCGGCCCCACAGGCACAAACTGATGAGATCACACGAGTACAAACTGAGGAGGCCACACGGGCACAAACTGATGAGATCACACGAGCACAAACTGAGGAGGCTACACGGACACAAACAGAGGAGACCACACAGGCACAAACTGATGAGATCACATAAGCACAAACTGAGGAGACCACACAGGCACAAACTGATGAGATCACACGGGCACAAACTGAGGAGGCCACACAGGCACACACTGATGAGATCACACGAGCACAAACTGAGGAGGCCACACGGGCACAAACTGTGGAGACCACACAGGCACAAACTGATGAGATCACACGAGCACAAACTGAGGAGACCACACAGGCACAAACTGATGAGATCACACGAGCACAAACTGTGGAGACCACACAGGCACAAACTGATGAGATCACACGAGCACAAACTGAGGAGACCACACAGGCACAAACTGATGAGATCACACGAGCACAAACTGTGGAGACCACACAGGCACAAACTGATGAGATCACACGAGCACAAACTGTGGAGACCACACAGGCACAAACTGATGAGATCACACAAGCACAAACTGAGGAGACCACACAGGCACAAACTGATGAGATCACACGGGCACAAACTGAGGAGGCCACACAGGCACACACTAATGAGATCACACGAGCACAAAACTGAGGAGGCCACACGGGCACAAACTGTGGAGACCACACAGGCACAAACTGATGAGATCACATGAGCACAAACTGAGGAGACCACACAGGCACAAACTGAGGAGGCCACATGGGCACAAACTGACGAGGCCACACAAGCACAAACTGATGAGATCACACAAGCACAAACTGAGGCGGCCACACAGGCACAAACTGATGAGATCACACGAGTACAAACTGAGGAGGCCACACAGGCACAAACTGATGAGATCACACGAGCACAAATTGAGGAGGCTACACGGACACAAACAGAGGAGACCACACAGGCACAAACTGATGAGATCACACAAGCACAAACTGAGGAGACCACACAGGCACTGTCACGATCCGGGTATCTGGACGCCATTTCTTACCCATCAGATGCCTCCTAAGGCTGGCTCAGCGCTCCAGGACCGGATCCCATCTGTTATCCTGATGTGTACATTCCTGTATCCTCTCCTGTCACTCTGGGACACTGTCACAGTAAACGCCATATTACACCTGGTATGGCGTCTCCCGCGGCCTCCGCCGCCGTCCCTGAACTTCTGCATGCAGAGTGTCTGAGTGGCGATTACGTCAGCCGCGGCCTCCGCTGTGTCCGCGTGGTTGGATGTGCATCTGTCAGCCTGGCGCCTCCTGTCTCCAGTGGCCGGCGCCGCCATTGCTGTTTTCATTACCACATGGATTACAAACCAAACTTCCCTCCAAGTGTCTGCATGGGCGCAGCCATCTTGGATTCTGTCAGCTGATCATTTACTCCAATCTGTTGTCAGTATTGTTAATCTGCATAATTGCCTAGCCAATCCCTTCCTTGCTGCAGGTATAAATACACTGTGCCTGAGCAAGGAAGGCGTCAGTGCTTTGGTTGTCAAACCTAGTTCCTGTTTGTCTCTCTCCTGTGATTGTCTTCCAGGTTCCAGCTCCTGTCTCAAGACTTCCACCATAGAGACCCGCACCAGCATTCCACCTGCGGTGTAGCCTGACTCTCCGATCCATTGTGGATTCATCTGTTTCCAGCTACAACATTACCTGCTTCCAGCAGAGTACAGCTTCTCTTAAAGGGCCGGTGTCCTTTCTACACTTTACCACTCTCCACCGGTATTATTATTTCTCCGCTCTCAAGTTCTACATTTCATTCATATTGCATCGCTCTCAAGCTTCATTTATTATTTAACTGGTTCCAGCCAGTATCCACTCCGTGCTAACAACAGTCTGGTTCCAGCCAGTATCCACAGCAGCCGTTTTATCTTCAGCAACCCAGCTTTTCCTGGAACACCAGCTGGTACAATCCTGGGTTATCTCCATTGCTACAGTCGGGCCTGGTAAGGACTTTCCATCTAGAAGATTATAAGAACTATCTCACACTACCAGTGCCCTGTGGCTCCTGCCACCCTGTAGTACCCAGGAACTGTATTTATTCTTTGCTGACTTTTATGTTTTCTTTTACTGCTGCTGTGTTGCGGAGTTGTCATAATAAACATCATTGACTTTTATCCAAGTTGTCGTGGTCACGCCTTCAGGCAGTTATTATTCATGTTACTTACATGTCCAGGGGTCTGATACAACCTCCCAGGTTCCGGTACATCTCAGCCCCTACAACTGAGGCTGCCTCCCGTCAGCTCAGGCCCTCAGTTGTGACAGTAAGCACTGACCTAATGAATCCAGCCGGAGACCAGGATCAAGCGGCCAGGCCGATGCAAGAACTGGCAGCCCGACTAGAACATCAGGAGGCTGCACAGGGCCACATCATCCGCTGTCTCCAGGATTTCTCTACTCGGCTGGATGGGATTCAGACAACTCTCCGTGGATCAGGCGCGTCTGGTGCGTCAACCACAGTGACTCCAGCTATAACCCCACCCACCTTACCCATTTCTGCTCCACGTCTTCATCTTCCAACGCCAGCAAAATTTGACGGATCTCCAAGATTCTGCAGGGGATTTCTCAACCAGTGTGAGATTCAGTTTGAGCTACAACCTGGCAATTTTCCCAGTGACCGTACAAAAATTGCCTACATTATTTCTCTTCTCAGTGGCTCAGCCCTTGATTGGGCATCACCGTTATGGGAGAGGTCCGACACCCTGCTATCTTCCTACACTGCCTTCGTGTCAACATTCAGGCGCATCTTCGACGAGCCAGGCCGGGTAACCTCAGCTTCATCCGAGATTCTCCGTTTACGCCAGGGGTCACGTACTGTAGGACAATATCTGATACAGTTCCAGATCCTGGCATCCGAACTGGCATGGAACGACGAGGCCCTGTATGCTGCATTCTGGCATGGCTTATCTGAGCGTATTAAAGATGAGTTAGCTACCAGAGACTTACCCTCTAAGTTAGATGAGCTAATCTCACTCTGCACGAAAGTTGATTTACGTTTCAGAGAGAGAGCAACTGAGCGTGGAAGATCATCTGCTCCAAAATCTTCTGCTCCTCCTCCTCGCCAACTGTCACCAACTAAAGATGAGCCCATGCAAATTGGCCGTTCCCGTTTAACTCCTGCTGAGCGCCGAAGACGTCTCTCCGAGTCTCTCTGTCTTTATTGTGCAGCTCCGTCTCACACCATTAATGCCTGTCCCAAACGTCCGGGAAACTCCAAATCCTAGCTCGCCAAGGAGAGGGCCGGCTAGGAGTAATGATCTCCTCTCCATCTCCTCAAGATTGTAATCTCCCAGTCTCGCTTCAAGTTGCTCAACGTTATCGGAACGTCATTGCCCTCCTTGATTCCGGAGCAGCTGGGAACTTTATTACCGAAGCCTATGTTAAACGGTGGTCCCTACCCACCGAGAGACTTCCTTCGTCCATTTCTTTAACTGCCGTGGATGGCAGCAAAATTTTTGATGCAGTTATTTCTTTAAGGACTCTACCAGTTCGTCTGAGAGTGGGAGTTCTTCATTCTGAACTTATTTCTTTTTTAGTGATTCCAAGAGCCACACATCCTGTGGTCCTGGGCCTTCCATGGCTCCGTCTTCACAATCCTACAATTGATTGGACGACTACGCAAATCCTGGCATGGGGTTCCTCCTGTGCTGAGACATGTTTGTTTAAAGTATTGCCTGTCTGTTCTTCCTCCCCCAGGTCGTCTGATGTTCCACCTCCTCCATATCAAGATTTCACGGATGTGTTCAGTAAAGCTTCTGCTGATATCCTTCCTCCTCATAGAGAATGGGACTGCCCGATTGATCTCGTTCCAGGGAAGGTTCCACCTCGAGGCCGAACTTATCCGTTGTCTCTGCCTGAGACGCATTCTATGGAGGAATACATTAAAGAGAACCTAGCAAAGGGGTTCATTCGACCTTCTTCTTCCCCAGCCGGTGCAGGCTTCTTTTTTGTAAAAAAGAAAGATGGTGGTCTGCGGCCGTGCATCGACTACAGAGGTTTGAACGACATTACCATCAAGAACCGTTATCCTTTACCCCTGATTACTGAGCTCTTTGACAGAGTTAGCGGAGCTACCATCTTTACAAAGCTGGACTTGAGAGGTGCATACAATCTCATCCGGATCCGTGAGGGTGACGAGTGGAAGACCGCCTTTAACACCCGTGACGGACATTATGAGTACCTCGTCATGCCCTTCGGATTGAGCAATGCTCCAGCTGTCTTCCAGCATTTTGTCAATGAGATCTTCAGAGACATTCTATACCGTCATGTCGTGGTCTATCTAGACGATATCCTCATTTTTGCCAACGATTTAGAGGAACATCGTTTTTGGGTTAAAGAGGTTCTGTCCCGTCTCCGTGTCAATCATCTCTATTGCAAATTAGAGAAATGCGTCTTTGAAGTCAAGTCCATTCCGTTTCTAGGGTACATTGTGTCCGGTTCCGGACTAGAGATGGATCCTGAGAAACTACAAGCAATCCAAAATTGGCCGGTACCCTTAACCCTCAAAGGGGTCCAGAGGTTCTTAGGGTTCGCCAACTATTACGAAAGTTTATACGAGACTTTTCCACCATTGTGGCGCCTATTACTGCTTTCACTAAGAAGGGTGCTAACCCGTCCAAGTGGTCTGAAGAAGCCATGCAAGCATTTCATCTTTTAAAACAAAGGTTCATCTCTGCGCCTGTTCTGAAACAGCCTGACATCGACTCTCCTTTCATCTTAGAGGTGGATGCCTCCTCCGTTGGAGTAGGAGCGGTGTTATCTCAGAGGGCTAAAGATGGCCATTTACACCCTTGCAGTTTCTTCTCCCGGAAGTTCTCTCCAGCTGAGCGCAACTATGCCATTGGCGACCAGGAGTTGCTAGCCATCAAGCTCGCTCTAGAAGAGTGGAGGTATCTGTTGGAGGGAGCTTCTCATTCAATCACCATACTTACAGACCACAAGAACCTTTTATATCTGAAAGGCGCACAATGTCTCAACCCTCGTCAGGCCAGATGGGCACTTTTCTTTTCCAGGTTCGATTTTAAACTCCAGTTCTGTCCGGGCTCTCAGAATCGCAAGGCCGATGCCCTTTCCCGCTCATGGGAGCAAGAAAATGAGTCAGAGTCTTCAGACAAGCATCCTATTATAAATCCGTTGGCATTTTCCACGGTAGGGATGGACTCTACGCCCCCATCAGGGAAAAGTTTTGTGAAACCGATGCTAAGGAAGAAGCTCATGCATTGGGCCCATGCTTCCCGTTTTGCCGGACATACAGGTATCCAAAAAACCCTGGAGTTTATCTCTAGGTCCTATTGGTGGCCAACTCTGAAAAAGGACGTCTTGGAGTTTATTGCATCTTGCCCAAAGTGTGCTCAACATAAGGTATCCCGCCAGTCGCCTGCGGGGCAACTGGTTCCACTATCTGTTCCCCGTCGACCTTGGACCCATTTGTCGATGGATTTTATTACAGATTTACCCATGTGCAACAAGTTCAATACCATCTGGGTGGTAGTTGACCGGTTCACCAAGATGGCACACTTCATTCCTCTCACCGGTCTTCCGTCAGCTTCCAAGTTGGCTCAAGTATTCATACAAGAGATCTTCCGACTCCACGGTCTTCCTGAAGAAATTATCTCAGATCGAGGAGTTCAATTCACAGCCAAATTCTGGCGAAGTTTATGTCAAGTCCTCCAAGTCAAGCTAAAGTTTTCTACGGCTTACCATCCTCAGACCAATGGTCAAACCGAGAGGGTGAATCAGGACTTGGAGGCCTTCCTCCGCATCTATGTGTCCTCCTCTCAAGATGACTGGGTTCAATTACTTCCCTGGGCCGAGTTCTGTCATAACAACCAGTATCATTCTTCATCTGCTTCAACACCATTCTTCACTAACTTTGGATTCCACCCTAAAGTCCCTGAGTTCCAACCGCTTCCAGCAACTTCTGTTCCCGCAGTGGATATCACCTTGCATCAGTTTGCCAATATCTGGAAGAGCGTACGATCAGCTCTGCTCAAGGCATCGTTCAGGTACAAGAAGTTTGCGGATAAGAAGCGTCGAGCAGTTCCTGCTCTCAAGGTGGGTGATCGGGTATGGTTATCCACGAAGAATTTGAGGTTAAGAGTTCCCAGTATGAAGTTTGCACCTCGCTATATCGGTCCTTTCAAGATTGAACAAGTCATCAATCCTGTTGCTTACAGACTTCAGTTGCCTCCCTTCTTAAAAATACCCAGGACATTCCATGTTTCCCTGTTGAAACCGCTGATCTTGAATCGGTTTCATTCCTCACTTCCTCCAACTCCGAAAGTCCAAACTCAATGAGGCGTTGAGTATGAAGTAGCCAAGATCCTGGACTCACGTCACCGTTATGGTCAACTACAATATCTTATTGACTGGAAGGGTTATGGCCCTGAGGAACGTTCATGGACCAATGCTTCTGATGTCCATGCTCCTGCCTTGGTCCGGAGATTCCATTCCAAGTTTCCTCAAAAGCCAAAGAAGTGTCCTGGGGCCACTCCTAAAGGGGGGGGGGGTGCTGTCACGATCCGGGTATCTGGACGCCATTTCTTACCCATCAGATGCCTCCTAAGGCTGGCTCAGTGCTCCAGGACCGGATCCCATCTGTTATCCTGATGTGTACATTCCTGTATCCTCTCCTGTCACTCTGGGACACTGTCACAGTAAACGCCATATTACACCTGGTATGGCGTCTCCCGCGGCCTCCGCCGCCGTCCCTGAACTTCTGCATGCAGAGTGTCTGAGTGGCGATTACGTCAGCCGCGGCCTCCGCTGTGTCCGCGTGGTTGGATGTGCATCTGTCAGCCTGGCGCCTCCTGTCTCCAGTGGCCGGCGCCGCCATTGCTGTTTTCATTACCACATGGATTACAAACCAAACTTCCCTCCAAGTGTCTGCATGGGCGCAGCCATCTTGGATTCTGTCAGCTGATCATTTACTCCAATCTGTTGTCAGTATTGTTAATCTGCATAATTGCCTAGCCAATCCCTTCCTTGCTGCAGGTATAAATACACTGTGCCTGAGCAAGGAAGGCGTCAGTGCTTTGGTTGTCAAACCTAGTTCCTGTTTGTCTCTCTCCTGTGATTGTCTTCCAGGTTCCAGCTCCTGTCTCAAGACTTCCACCATAGAGACCCGCACCAGCATTCCACCTGCGGTGTAGCCTGACTCTCCGATCCATTGTGGATTCATCTGTTTCCAGCTACAACATTACCTGCTTCCAGCCCAGCTTCCAGCAGAGTACAGCTTCTCTTAAAGGGCCGGTGTCCTTTCTACACTTTACCACTCTCCACCGGTATTATTATTTCTCCGCTCTCAAGTTCTACATTTCATTCATATTGCATCGCTCTCAAGCTTCATTTATTATTTAACTGGTTCCAGCCAGTATCCACTCCGTGCTAACAACAGTCTGGTTCCAGCCAGTATCCACAGCAGCCGTTTTATCTTCAGCAACCCAGCTTTTCCTGGAACACCAGCTGGTACAATCCTGGGTTATCTCCATTGCTACAGTCGGGCCTGGTAAGGACTTTCCATCTAGAAGATTATAAGAACTATCTCACACTACCAGTGCCCTGTGGCTCCTGCCACCCTGTAGTACCCAGGAACTGTATTTATTCTTTGCTGACTTTTATGTTTTCTTTTACTGCTGCTGTGTTGCGGAGTTGTCATAATAAACATCATTGACTTTTATCCAAGTTGTCGTGGTCACGCCTTCGGGCAGTTATTATTCATGTTACTTACATGTCCAGGGGTCTGATACAACCTCCCAGGTTCCGGTACATCTCAGCCCCTACAACTGAGGCTGCCTCCCGTCAGCTCAGGCCCTCAGTTGTGACAGGCACAAACTGATGAGATCACACGGGCACAAACTAAGGAGGCCACACAGGCACACACTGATGAGATCACACGAGCACAAACTGAGGAGGCCACATGGGCACAAACTGTGGAGACCACACAGGCACAAACTGATGAGATCACACAAGCACAAACTGAGGAGACCACACAGGCACAAACTGATGAGATCACACGGGCACAAACTGAGGAGGCCACACAGGCACACACTGATGAGATCACACGAGCACAAACTGAGGAGGCCACACGGGCACAAACTGTGGAGACCACACAGGCACAAACTGATGAGATCACACGAGCACAAACTGAGGAGACCACACAGGCACAAACTGATGAGATCACACAAGCACAAACTGAGGAGACCACACAGGCACAAACTGATGAGATCACATGGGCACAAACTGAGGAGGCCACACAGGCACACACTGATGAGATCACACGAGCACAAACTGATGAGGCCACACGGGCACAAACTGTGGAGACCACACAGGCACAAACTGATGAGATCACACGAGCACAAACTGAGGAGACCACACAGGCACAAACTGATGAGATCCCACGGGCACAAACTGAGGACGCCACATGGGCACAAACTGTGGAGACCACACAAGCACAAACTGATGAGATCACACGAGCACAAACTGAGGAGACCACACAGGTACAAACTGATGAGATCACACGGGCACAAACTGAGGAGGCCACACGGGCACAAACTGAGGAGGCCACACAGGTACAAACTGAGACCACACAGGCACAAACTAAGGAGACCACACAGGCACAAACTAAGGAGACCACACAGGCACAAACTAAGGAGACCACACAGGCAAGACCTGAGGAGGCCACACAGCCACGAACTGAGGAGGCCACACAGGCACAAACTGAGAAGGCTCATTGATCCCATATTGCACATTTTAATGTTTCCCACCTCTCCTGCACTGCTTCCAAGTTCCTCCACTCTGCCAAAGAATCGCTTACACATTTTCCCATCCCTACAAAATCAGCCTTCCTAAAATCCAACACCTTTGTTTTTGTATGGGATGAGTCAGTCTCTGTCTTAATGCTGAACCATACTGCTTGATGATCACTGGATCCCAGGTTTTCACCCACTTTTACGTCCGATAATCTGTCTCCATTTGTAAGTATTAAGTATTAAGTCTAATATTGCATCTTTCCGAGTGGGCTCCCTCACCAATTGGTGGAGGGATGCTCCCTGAAGGGAATTTAAAATGTTCCTACTTCTAGTGGAACTAGCAACAGACACCTCCCAGTTTACATCAGGAAGATTAAAGTCTCCCATGATTATTACCTCTCCTTTTAATGCCATTTTAGTTATGTCCAGCAATAGGTTCTTGTCGAGTTCCTCTTCCTGACCTGGTGGCCTGTATATCACGCCAATACGAATAATCAACTTTTCCCCTGTTTCTATGGTCACCCAAAGGGCCTCAGTTTTTTCTTCAATACTTTGTATTAATGTAGTATTTATGGTATTTTTTACATACATTGCTACCCCTCCTCCGATTTTTCCAATTCTGCCCTTCCTAAATAAAGTATATCCCGGTATAGCTATGTCCCAGTCATGATTTTCATTGTACCATGACTCTGTAATTGCCACAATGTCTAGATCATCCCTTGTCATTATTGCAGTTAGTTCTGGGATTTTATTTCCTAAGCTCCTAGTATTTGCACACATAGCTTTTAGAGTTTTGTTTGTGCTTTTTCTGTTCTTAGCTATATTCTTCTCTCTGCCTATTTTTATTTGGTTTTGATCTGAATTATCTTCTGTTGCTGTGGATATGCTTCATATTCCCTTTGCCTGCAGAAACAATACCTCTGTGTTGGGGGAGCAGATTTCTTTATTCCTGTTTGGTTCACTGCCCCCTTTGTTAGTTTAAATAGTTCTTGATGAAGCATCCAAACTGTTCAGTTAGTATTCTTGTTCCCCTTGAAGATGGGTGCAGGCCGTCACTTTTGTATAAGCTCCTATCTTGCCAGATGGTGTGACTGTGGCCTATAAATCCACATCTCTCCTCATTGCACCATGTCCTTAGCCAAACATTGAAGTTTCTGATGCAATGAGTTCTGTCTTCTCCTCTGTGTACTGGCAATACTTCTGAAAAAGATACAGTGGTTGCCACCTGCTTCAGAGCAGTCCCTAACTTCCTAAATTCATCATTTACGGCCATGAGTTCAGCATTTGCCAGGTCATTTGTCCCTAGGTGGACAATGACATCCACCTCCCCATCTTTTCTTGCTGCCTTTACAATTCTTAGCATGCGCTCTTTATCCCTTGGAGCTGTGGCTCCAGGTAAGCACCTTACTTCTTTCTCTACTTCATTTGCATTTCCCAGATGTATTCCTCTAATAATGGAATCTCCCAAGAGAAGTGCAGTCCTTTTTGGAGATGCAATTTTCCTATTCCATTTCCTGTTCCTATAGTTGGTAGAAGTCCCCATATCCTCCTGTTCTGTAGTGCCTCTATTAGTTGTATCTTCCAGCCCTGCAAGAGTAGCATATGAGTTTTGCAGTGTCACCGCTTGCGGGAGGTGTCTGTGTCCCTCTGGAAATCTCTGCCATTGAGAGCCCACAGTAGTCCAGGCAGAATGTCTTCTGGTGGCTCTCTGAGGCAGTGGAGGCTTCAAAGACATGGACATCCTACAAATCTCAGCATGCAGTTTTGCTATCTCCTCCTTCAGCAGAGAAAATTGCTCACAGATTAGACAGCAGCCGAGTCTCCACGCTGCCTCTTTCCAAACAAATGCTTTACATCCATTGCACTGCACAAGGCCAAACATTGTATCAGATGTTAATGGTATTGCAAATTTTTGTGTCACTTGGTGTATTATAAAACTCGCCTTTTGCTGTTCTAACTCACCTGCTGCTGTTTCAAACTCACTTAATAAGCCAAGCCTCACTTTATAATGCAACCCTCTCACAATGAACCAATGGCATATTGGCAAGTTTACGCTTCTCCTCAGACGCTTTTAATTTAGATTTTTGGGTCATTTTACTGAACTTTAGTGTTTTGGATTTTACATGCTCTCTACTATGACATTGGGCATCGGCCTTGGCAGATGACGTTGATGGCATTTCATCGTCTCGGCCATGACTAATGGCAGCAGCTTCAGCACGAGGTGGAAGTGGATCTTGATCTTTCCCTATTTTACCCTCCACATTTTTGTTCTCCATTTTTTAATGTGTGGAATTATATGCCAGTATCAATAGCAATGGCCTACTACTATATATACTGTGCAAAACTGAAATGCACCACAGGTATGGATGGATAGTATACTTGATGACACAGAGGTAGGTAGAGCAGTGGCCTACTGTACCGTACTGCTATATATTATATACTGGTGGTCAGCAAACTGTGCAAAACTGAAATGCACCACAGGTATGGATGGATAGTATACTTGACGACACAGAGGTAGGTAGAGCAGTGGCCTTCTGTACCGTACTCCTATATATTATATACTGGTGGTCAGCAAAATTATGCACTGTACTCCTACTATATACTACAATGCAGCACAGATATGGAGCGTTTTTCAGGCAGAGAACGTATAATACTGGTGGTCACTGGTCAGCAAAACTCTGCACTGTACTCCTCCTATTTAATACTGCTGGTCCCCAGTCCCCACAATAAAGCAGTGTGAGCACAGATATATGCAGCACACTGAGCACAGATATGGAGCGTTTTTCAGGCAGAGAACGTATAATACTGGTGGTCACTGGTCAGCAAAACTCTGCACTGTACTCCTCCTATATAATACTGCTGGTACCCAGTCCCCACAATAAAGCAGTGTGAGCACAGATATATGCAGCACACTGAGCACAGATATGGAGCGTTTTTCAGGCAGAGAACGTATAATACTGGTGGTCACTGGTCAGCAAAACTCTGCACTGTATTCCTCCTATATAATACTGCTGGTCCCCAGTCCCCACAATAAAGCAGTGTGAGCACAGATATATGCAGCACAATGAGCACAGATATGGAGCGTTTTTCAGGCAGAGAACGTATAATACTGGTGGTCACTGGTCAGCAAAACTATGCACTGTACTCCTCCTATATATTACTGCTGGTCCCCAGTCCCCACAATAAAGCAGTGTGAGCACAGATATATGCAGCACACTGAGCACAGATATGGAGCGTTTTTCAGGCAGAGAACGTATAATACTGGTGGTCACTGGTCAGCAAAACTATGCACTGTACTCCTCCTATATATTACTGCTGGTCCCCAGTCCCCACAATAAAGCAGTGTGAGCACAGATATATGCAGCACACTGAGCACAGATATGGAGCGTTTTTCAGGCAGAGAACGTATAATACTGGTGGTCACTGGTCTGCAAAACTCTGCACTGTACTCCTCCTATATAATACTGCTGGTCCCCAGTCCCCACAATAAAGCAGTGTGAGCACAGATATATGCAGCACACTGAGCACAGATATGGAGCGTTTTTCAGGCAGAGAACGTATAATACTGGTGGTCACTGGTCAGCAAAACTCTGCACTGTACTCCTCCTATATACTGCTGGTCCCCAGTCCCCACAATAAAGCAGTGTGAGCACAGATATATGCAGCACACTGAGCACAGATATGGAGCGTTTTTCAGGCAGAGAACGTATAATACTGGTGGTCACTGGTCAGCAAAACTCTGCACTGTACTCCTCCTATAATACTGCTGGTCCCCAGAATAAAGATATTTGCAGCCCCCTGAAACAAAGTGAGAGGACGCCAGCCACGTCCTCTCACTATAATTTCCAATGCATGAGTGAAAAATGGCGGCGACGCGCGGCTCCTTATATAGAATCCGAATCTCGTGAGAATCCGACAGCGGGATGATGACGTTCGGGCGCGCTCGGGTTAACCGAGCAATACTGGAGTATCCGAGTATGCCTCGGACCCGTGTAAAATGGGTGAAGTTCGGGGGGGTTCGGATTCCGAGGAACCGAACCCGCTCATCACTATTTATAATATCTCTACAGTATGTTCAATGATATATGTATCCACATTTACCTACAGTAGGTCCTAGGCTTCCTGTATGAGACCGTCCTTACGGGAATGGGGCAATGTGATCATCCCTAAATCATACCTGCCTATTAAGGTAAGCTCTGAGGTCTACAGAGATGGTATAATGGTATGTGTCCTCTCTACATAATTATGCTAACTGTACACATGAATGATGTCTTTATGGGAATTTATTAGAATTAGTCTGTACATCTGTAATTTATTGTCTGCTGTATTCCTCTTTTCTCTTACGTCCTAGAGGATGCTGGGGACTCCGTAAGGACCATGGGGTATAGACGGGCTCCGCAAGAGACATGGGCACTCTAAAGAACTTTTAGTATGGGTGTGTACTGGCTCCTCCCTCTATGCCCCTCCTCCAGACCTCAGTTAGATCTTGTTCCCAGAGGAGATTGGGTGCATTACAGGGAGCTCTCCTGAGTTTTCTGTGTAAAAGAATTTTTTTTTTTTTTTCAGGGAGCACTGCTGGCAACAGGCTCCCTGCATCGTGGGACTGAGGGGAGAGAAGCAGACCTACTTCTTAAGAGTTCAAGGGCTCTGCTTCTTAGGCTACTGAACACCATTAGCTCCAGAGGGAGTCGGAACACAGGTCTCACCCTGGGGTTCGTCCCGGAGCCGCGCCGCCGTCCTCCTCAAAGAGCCGGAAAAAAAGAAGCCGGGTGAGTATGAGAAGAAAAGAAGACTTCAAGGTGGTAGAAGACTTCAGATCTTCCTGAGGTACAGTAAGCGCGCAGCAGTAAGCTGCATGCCATTGCTCCCACACAAGACACACACATATGGCATTGATGGGTGCAGGGCGCAGGGGGGGGGGCGCCCTGGGCAGCAATAAACCTCATTACTGGCAATAAACAAGTTTATTAGGCTGCGGAGGCAGCAAATAAATGATCCCCCGCCATTTTTTGATTATTGAAGCGGGACCGAAGCCCGCCGCTGGAGGGGGCGGAGCTTGATCCCTCAGCACTAACCAGCGCCATTTTCTCCACAGAAGCTGCAGAGAACGCTGGCTCCCCGGACTCTCCCCTGCTGAACGAGCTCAGAGGGCTGAAAAAAGAGGAGGGGGGCACATTACAGGCGCAGTGAGTGGGGAAATCAGTGTATTTTCATATAAAAGCGCTATCTGGGTTTATTCCAGTGTCAGTTTGGCGCTGGGTGTGTGCTGGCATACTCTCTCTCTCTGTCTCTCCAAAGGGCCTGCTTTAGGGAATTGTCCCCTTATAGCTATATCCCGGTGTGTGTGGGGTGTTGGTACGTGTGTGTCGGCATGTCTGAAGCGGAAGGCTTATCCAAAGAGGAGGTGGAGCAGATGAGTGGTGTGTCCCAGTCGGTGGTGCCGACTCAGGATTGGATGGATATGTGGCATATGTTAAATGCAAGTGTAGCATCATTACATAAGAGGCTGGACAAAGCAGAGTCCAGGGTGTCGACAGGAGGTCAATCTACGGATTACACCGACTCACAGGGCCCATCGGGGTCTCAGAAACGTCCCTTCTCACAAATAGTGGACACAGATACCGACACGGACTCTTATTCCAGTGTCGACTATGATGAAGCGAGATTGCACCCTAGGGTGACAAAGAGTATTCAGTGCATGATTATTGCAATAAAAGATGTTTTGCATATCACTGATGAACCCTCGGTGCCCGACACGAGGGTACACATGTTCAAGGAGAAGAAACAGGTAGTAAACTTTCCTCCATCCCATGAACTTAACGAGTTATGTGAAAAAGCTTGGGAAACTCCAGATAAGAAACTGCAGATTCCCAAAAGGATTCTTATGGCATACCCTTTCCCTACACAGGACATGGTACGTTGGGAATCCTCTCCCACAGTGGACAAGGCTTTAACACGCCTGTCCACGAAGGTGGCGCTACCATCCCCTGACACAGCGGCCCTCAAGGATCCTGCGGACCGCAGGCAGGAGACTACATTAAAGTCTATTTATACACATACTGGTACTTTACTTAGACCGGCAATTGCGTCGGCATGGGTATGTAGTGCAGTAGCAGCTTGGACAGATACCCTGTCAGCTGACCTTGATACCCTAGATAAGGATACCATTTTGTTAACATTAGCTCATATTAAGGACGCAGTCTTATATATGAGGGACGCTCAAAGAGACATTGGATTACTGGGTTCAATAGCCAATGCCATGGCTATTTCGGCGAGAAGATCCTTATGGATCCGCCAATGGACGGGTGATGCGGACTCAAAAAAGCATATGGAGGTCTTACCTTACAAGGGTGATGTATTGTTTGGGGACGGTCTCGCGGACCTGGTTTCCACAGCTACCGTGGGTAAATCTACCTTTTTACCTTTTGCTCCCCAACAGCAAAAGAAACCTCCACAGTATCAGATGCAGTCCTTTCGGTCGCATAAGTCCAGAAGAGGTCGGGGCTCCTCTTTCCTCGCCAGAGGTAAGGGTAGAGGTAAGAGAACACCTGCTTCGGCTAGTTCCCAAGAGCAGAAGTCCTCCCCGGCTTCCGCTAAGTCCACCGCATGACGCTGGGGCTCCCCTACGGGAGTCCGCACCGGTGGGGGCACGCCTTCGGCTCTTCAGCCAAGTCTGGGTTCAGTCAGACGTGGACCCTTGGGCGAGGGAAATTGTTTCCCAGGGCTACAAGCTGGAATTCGAGGAGGTGCCCCCACGCCGGTTTTTCAAGTTGGCCTTACCAGCTTCCTCCCCAGAGAGGGAGGTAGTATTAGCTGCAATTCAAACGCTGTGTCAACAGCAAGTGATTGTCAGGGTTCCCCTGCACCACCAGGGAAAAGGATATTATTCGACCCTGTTTGTGGTCCCGAAGCCGGATGGTTCGGTCAGACCCATTTTAAATTTAAAATCCCTAAACCTGTACTTGAAACGGTTTAAATTCAAGATGGAATCGCACAGAGCTGTAATTTCCAGCCTGGAAGGAGGGGATTTTATGGTGTCGCTAGACATAAAGGATGCTTACCTTCATGTCCCCATATATTCCACTCATCAGCAGTACCTGAGATTCGCTGTACAGGATTGTCATTACCAGTTTCAGACGTTGCCGTTTGGGCTTTCCACGGCCCCGAGGATTTTCACCAAGATAATGGCGGAAATGATGGTGATCCTGCAAAGGCAGAGTGTCACAATTATCACATACTTGGACGATCTCCTGATAAAAGCGAGTTTAAGAGATCAATTGCTGAAGAACGTGTCGCTCTCCCTGAGGGTGCTCCAACAACACGGGTGGATTCTCAATCTGCCAAAGTTGCAATTGGTTCCAACGACTCGACTATCGTTCCTAGGAATGATACTGGACACGGAACGAAAGAAGGTTTTTCTACCGTCGGAAAAAGCCCTGGACCTCCAGAACATGGTCAGAGACCTGCTAAAGCCAAAAAGAGTGTCAGTTCATCAATGCACTCGAGTTCTGGGAAAAATAGTGGCCTCATACGAGGCCATTCCTTTCGGCAAGTTTCATGCAAGGCCATTTCAGTGGGACCTTCTGGACCAGTGGTCCGGGTCACATCTACAGATACATCAGAAAATAACACTGTCCCCCAGGGCCAGGGTGTCTCTCCTATGGTGGCTGCAAAGTGCTCACCTTCTAGAGGGTCGCAGATTCGGCATTCAAGACTGGGTTCTGGTGACCACGGACGCGAGCTTTCAAGGATGGGGAGCAGTCACCCAAGGAAGAAATTTTCAGGGACTATGGTCAAACCAGCAGTCCTGTCTGCACATAAACGTGCTGGAATTAAGAGCCATATACAACGGCCTTCGACAAGCGGAGAGTCTTCTTCGCAACCTACCGGTTCTGATTCAATCATACAATGTCACAGCAGTGGCACATGTGAACCGCCAAGGTGGGACAAGGAGCAGAGTCGCAATGGCGGAAGCCACCAGGATTCTTCGCTGGGCGGAAAATCACGTAAGCGCTCTGTCAGCTGTCTTCATTCCGGGAGTAGACAACTGGGAAGCGGACTTCCTCAGCAGACACGATCTCCATCCAGGAGAGTGGGGACGTCATCAAGAATTCTTTGCAGAGATAACGAGTCTCTGGGGAATTCCTCAAATAGACGTGATGGCGTCACGCCTCAACAAAAAGCTTCCAAGGTACTGTGCCAGGTCTCTGGACCCGCAGGCAGTAGCAGTAGACGCCCTGGTGACACCATGGGTGTTTCAGTCGGTCTATGTGTTTCCTCCTCTTCCTCTCATCGCAAAGATTTTGAGGATTATAAGACAGAAAAGAGTACAGTCTATACTCATTGGGATATATTTACTAAAATTCGTATTTTTCCAAATGAGGTTAAAGTTCAAACACGAATGACAGCGAAAGTGTAAAATTGCAACTTTTTGAATTTATTATGACTAATTCACTAAGCTGTCGTATTCGGCATTTTCGTATTTTCCGAAGTCGATGTCATTCGTATTTTTTGGCAGTGTTTTACGGGAGTGAACTGCCGACATTAACACAATGAATCTCGGCCGGATCTGTGAGATCCGTGCTGGGCTTCATTGTGCACCTTTTGGAAAAAAAAAACATTGTTAAAAATCCCCCCAAAAATGCGTGGGGTCCCCCCCCCCTAAACAAAACCAGCCTCGGGCTTTTTGAGCCGGTCCTGGTTGAAAAAATATGGGGGAAAAAATGACAGGGGTTCCCCCATATTTAATCAACCAGCACCAGGCTCTGCGCCTGGTCCTGGTTCCAAAAATACGGGGGACAAAAAGCGTAGGGGTCCCCCGTATTTTTGAAACCAGCACCGGGCTCCACTAGCCAGGTACATAATGCCACAGCCGGGGGACACTTTTATATTGGTCCCTGCGGCCCTGGCATTACATACCCAACTAGTCACCCCTGGCCGAGGTACCCTGGAGGAGTGGGAACCCCTTAAATCAAGGGGTCCCCCCCTCCAGCCACCCAAGGGCCAGGGGTGAAGCCCGAGGCTGTCCCCCCCATCCAAGGGTGGCGGATGGGGGGCTGATAGCCTTTTTGTAAAAATGTGAATATTGTTTTTAGTAGCAGTACTACAAGTCCCAGCAAGCCTCCCCTGCAAGCTGGTACTTGGAGAACCACAAGTACCAGCATGCGGAGGAAAACCGGGCCCGCTGGTACCTGTTGTACTACTACTAAAAAAATACCCCAATAAAAACAGGAGACACACACCTTGAAAGTATAAGTTTATTACATACATGCACACCTCCAAACATACATACTTACCTATGTTCACACGAGGGTCGGTCCTCTTCTCCATGTACAATCCATGGGATACCTGTGGGATAAATTATACTCACATAATCCAGTGTAGATCGGTCCTCTTCTGTTCTTTGTATAATCCACGTACTTTGCAAAATAAAAAAACGGACACCTGACCACACACTGAAAGGAGCCCCATGTTTTCACATGGGACTCCTTTCCCCGACTGCCAGGACCCCCCCCCACCCCCCTGACTCCTGTCTAAGAGGGTTCCTTCAGCCAATCAGGGAGCGCCACGTCGTGGCACCCTCCTGATTGGCTGTGTGCTCCTGTAGTGTATGTCAGGCAGCACACGGCAGTGATACAATGTAGCGCCTATGCGCTCCATTGTAACCAATGGTGGGAATTTTGCGGACAGCGGTTGACCGAAAGTAACCTCACTGCTGTCCGCAAAGTTCCCACCATTGGTTACAATGGAGCGCATAGGCACTACATTGTATCACTGCCGTGTGCTGCCTGACATACACTACAGGAGCACACAGCCAATCAGGAGGGTGCCACGACGTGGCGCTCCCTGATTGGCTGAAGGAACCCTCTTAGAAAGGAGTCGGGGGGTGTCCTGGCAGTCGGGGAAAGGGGTCCCATGTGAAAACATGGGGCCCCTTTCAGTGTGTGGTCGGGTGTCCGTTTTTTTATTTTGCAAAGTACGTGGATTATACAAAGAACAGAAGAGGACCGATCTACACTGGATTATGTGAGTATAATTTATCCCACAGGTACCCCATGGATTCTACATGGAGAAGAGGACCGACCCTCGTGTGAACATAGGTAAGTATGTATGTTTGGAGGTGTGCATGTATGTAATAAACTTATACTTTCAAGGTGTGTGTCTCCTGTTTTTATTGGGGTATTTTTTTAGTAGTAGTATAACAGGTACCAGCGGGCCCGGTTTTCCTCCGCATGCTGGTACTTGTGGTTCTCCAAGTACCAGCTTGCGGGGGAGGCTTGCTGGGACTTGTAGTACTGCTACTAAAAACAATATTCACATTTTTACAAAAAGGCTATCAGCCCCCCATCCGCCGCCCTTGGATGGGGGGGGGGGGGGGACAGCCTCGGGCTTCACCCCTGGCCCTTAGGTGGCTGGAGGGGGGTAACCCCTTGATTTAAGGGGTTCCCACTCCTCCAGGGTACCCCGGCCAGGGGTGACTAGTTGGGTATGTAATGCCAGGGCCGCAGGGACCAATATAAAAGTGTCCCCCGGCTGTGGCATTATGCACCTGGCTAGTGGAGCCCGGTGCTGGTTTCAAAAATACGGGGGACCCCTACGCTTTTTGTCCCCCGTATTTTTGGAACCAGGCGCAGAGCCCGGTGCTGGTTGATTAAATATGGGGGAACCCCTGTCATTTATTTTCCCATATTTTTTCAACCAGGACCGGCTCAAAGAGCCCGAGGCTGGTTTTGCTTAGGAGGGGGGACCCCACGCATTTTTTTCCAGCAAATTTAACACTTTCCCACCCCTTCCCACTGATAAACATGCACGGATCTCATGGATCCGTGCATGCCTATCAGAACACGGAAAAAAAAAAGAAGGTCTGTTTTTTTTAGCATTTTTTTAGGATTTGTGTTGTTTCACGGCAGTGTTTGGCTATTGCCGGCAGTGTTTGTGAATTACACTTTTTAGTAAATTACAGAGTTCTACCAAATAACAGGCGTATTTGACCGATGGTGTATTCATTCGTATTTTTTTTCTTTGAGTTCCAAAAAAATACGAATGCCCTCATCACTGCCGTGATTTGAGTTTAGTAAATTCCCGAGATGACACTTTGAAGAAAAAACACCATCTCGGTCAAAATCGGGAGCTTAGTAAATTTCCCCCATTGTTCCAGACTGGCCTCAAAGGGCCTGGTACTCAGATCTTCAGGAAATGATCACAGAAGATCCTTGGCCCCTTCCTCTCAGGGAGGACATGTTGCAGCAGGGTCCCTGCTTATTCCAAGACTTACCGCGGTTACGTTTGACGGCATGGCGGTTGAACGCCGAATCCTAGCTGAAAAAGGTATTCCGGAGGAGGTCATACTTACTCTGATAAAAGCTAGGAAGGAGGTGACGGCGAAACATTATCACCGTATCTGGCGGAAATATGTGTCTTGGTGTGAAACCAAGAATGTTCCTACGGAAGATTTCCATTTTGAGCCGTTTTCTCCACTTCCTACAGACAGGAGTGGATATGGGCCTAAAGTTAGGCTCTGTTAAGGTACAGATTTCGGTCCTATCTATATTCTTTCAGAAGGAATTGGCTTCTTTACCAGAAGTCCAGACTTTTGTGAAAGGAGTGCTGCACATCCAGCCTCCTTTTGTGCCCCCAGTGGCACCCTGGGACCTTAATGTGGTGTTGCGGTTCCTTAAATCTCACTGGTTTGAGAGCCTTCAAACGGTTGAATTAAAATTTCTCACCTGGAAGGTGGTCATGTTATTGGCCTTGGCATCTGCAAGGCGTGTATCAGAATTGGCGGCCTTGTCTCACAAGAGCCCCTATTTGATTTTTCATGTGGATAGAGCTGAATTGAGGACTCGTCCTCAATTTCTACCTAAGGTGGTGTCTTCATTTCATATGAACCAACCTATCGTGGTGCCGGTGGCTACGAGTGACTTGGAGGACTCCAAGTCCTTGGATGTAGTCAGGGCCTTGAAGATTTATGTAGCCAGAACGGCTAGGATTAGGAAAACAGAGGCTCTGTTTATCCTGTATGCAGGCAACAAGATTGGCGCACCTGCTTCGAAGCAGACCAGTGTTCGCAAATACGCGCTATAGCGCGTATTTTACCCGATAATTGACAGCGGTGACTCAAAAAAACAAAAACGCAGGGTCCCACAGGACGCACTCTGACCAATCAGCAGCGCTGTCCAAGCTGTCCGTCACTTTAACTTTCCAATGGCAGAGGAAGGGGAGGAAACCATGGAGAGCGTGATCTCCCGCCTTCCCCTCTCTGCTCTGTACGGGACCCGGCCGGAACATCCAGCCCGCTGTGTGTGGCTGGGGGCTGTCATCTCCGGCCGGGCATGAAGCTCTGCCACATCGGTCAGCGGAAGAAGCGGTTCGCAGGGATCAAGACCGGGGAAGATGCAGCAGCAGGTGGCTGGGGGCACTGGTGCACGTAGGGGAAATGGGGTTGCGTGCTCTGAGTACCTACCCTCCGCAAGTCTGATCCATGCTGCTGCTGCACCAATAGTTTATTTCTTCAGATGCTGCCGCAGTGAGGCACTCGGGGCTTTAGAATCAGGGATCGCGGCAGGGGGGTAGCCATGGAGTTTTAGGAAAGCTGCTGCAGAGCAAACTGTAGCTTTTTACAGCGCAGCAGCTGACTGACTGTACTCCTCTCCTCAGCTCCGGACACAGGGTGAGAGTGCGGCACCAGTGAGTGAAGCTGGTGGTGGCTGGTCTTGCTGTAGGGGCGACTGGGAGTCTGCGGTGGTGACTGCAACTTGTAAGTGTTCTACCTGGCGCAGTGTGTATAACGTGCTGTACCCAGCGCAATGTATATAACGTGCTGTACCTGGTGCAATGTATATAATGTGTACCCGGCGCAATGTATATAACATGCTGTACCCGGCGCAGTGTATATAACGTGTACCTGGCGCAATGTATATAACGTGCTGCACCCGGCGCAATGTGTATAACGTGCTGCACCCGGCGCAATGTGTATAACGTGTTCTACCTGGTGCAATGTGTATAACGTGCTGTACCCGGCGCAATGTGTATAACGTGCTGTACCCGGCGCAAAGTGTATAACGTGCTGCACCCGGCGCAATGTGTATAACGTGTTCTACCTGGTGCAATGTGTATAACGTGCTCTGCCTGGTGCAATGTGTATAACGTGCTGTACCCGGCGCAATGTGTATAACGTGCTGCACCCGGCGCAATGTGTAAAACGTGCTCTGCCTGGTGCAATGTGTATAACGTGCTGTACCCGGCGCAATGTGTATAACGTGCTGTACCCGGCGCAAAGTGTATAACGTGCTGCACCCGGCGCAATGTGTATAACGTGTTCTACCTGGTGCAATGTGTATAACGTGCTCTGCCTGGTGCAATGTGTATAACGTGCTGTACCCGGCGCAATGTGTATAACGTGCTGCACCCGGCGCAATGTGTAAAACGTGCTCTGCCTGGTGCAAAGTGTATAACGTGCTGTACCCGGCGCAATGTGTATAACGTGCTGTACCCGGCGCAATGTGTATAACGTGCTGTACCCGACGCGAAGTGTATAACGTGCTGTACCCGGTGCAAAATGTATAACGTGTTGTACCCGGTGCAAAGTGTGTAACGTGCTGTACCCGGTGCAAAGTGTGTAAGGTGCTGTACCCGGTGCAAAGTGTGTAACGTGCTGTACCCGGTGCAAAGTGTGTAACGTGCTGTACCCGGTGCAAAGTGTGTAAGGTGCTGTACCCGGTGCGAAGTGTGTAACGTGCTGTACCCGGTGCAAAGTGTGTAACGTGCTGTACCCGGTGCAAAGTGTGTAACGTGCTGTACCCGGTGCAAAGTGTGTAACGTGCTGTACCCGGTGCAAAGTGTGTAACGTGCTGTACCCGGTGCAAAGTGTGTAACGTGCTGTACCCGGCGCAAAGTGTATAACGTGCTGTACCCGGCGCAAAGTGTATAACGTGCTGTACCCGGCGCAAAGTGTGTAACGTGCTGTACCCTGTGCAAAGTGTGTAACGTGCTGTACCCGGTGCAAAGTGTGTAACGTGCTGTACCCGGTGCAAAGTGTGTAACGTGCTGTACCCGGTGCAAAGTGTGTAACGTGCTGTACCCGGTGCAAAGTGTGTAACGTGCTGTACC
The DNA here is from genome assembly GCF_028390025.1 of Pseudophryne corroboree. Classification (NCBI taxonomy): domain Eukaryota; kingdom Metazoa; phylum Chordata; class Amphibia; order Anura; family Myobatrachidae; genus Pseudophryne; species Pseudophryne corroboree. The sequence goes on from NC_086453.1 coordinate 339,945,307, forward strand.
CGGTGCAAAGTGTGTAACGTGCTGTACCCGGTGCAAAGTGTGTAACGTGCTGTACCCGGTGCAAAGTGTGTAACGTGCTGTACCCGGTGCAAAGTGTGTAACGTGCTGTACCCGGCGCAAAGTGTATAACGTGCTGTACCCGGCGCAAAGTGTATAACGTGCTGTACCCGGCGCAAAATGTATAACGTGCTGTACCCAGTGCAAAGTGTGTAACGTGCTGTACCCGGTGCAAAGTGTGTAACGTGCTCTACCTGTGTGGTGTAATGTGAATTGGTACTGTTATGTAGCCATGCTCTTTCCCCATGAAGCCACATCCCTACATTTTTGGTGCGCGCCTTCGGCGCGCACTGTCCTTGATTTAAAGTATGGCATGGGGGAGCACCAATTTACTTTCTCTCAAACAGCACTGAAATGTCTAGTTACAGCTCTGGTGCAGAGTGTCCTGTATGCGACACATCCCAGCAGCATTGTCACCCCCTCCTCCCCCTCGCAATACTTTTGTAGTGTCGAAATCAAGTCTGCTTTTATATTTGAATAATTAATAAGATTAATATGAACCTTCATTCCGATGGGACCCAGAAAAGGACAGGTAGGACCCCAATTTTTAAAAGGGAGGGGTCCGTGGGACCCACTTTTTTGGGGGCTCAGCGCGATCACTGCAGACTATTGCTCGCTGGATCTGTAACACGATTCAGCAGGCTTATTCTACGGCTGGATTGCCATTACCAAATTCGGTAAAGGCCCATTCCACTAGGAAGGTGGGCTCTTCTTGGGCGGCTGCCCGAGGGGTCTCGGCATTACAACTCTGCCGAGCAGCTACTTGGTCGGGTTCAAACACTTTTGCCAAATTCTACAAGTTTGATACCCTGGCTGACGAGGACCTCGCATTTGCTCAGTCGGTGCTACAGAGTCATCCGCACTCTCCCGCCCAATCTGGAGCTCTGGTAAAAAACCCATGGTCCTTACGGGGTCCCCAGCATCCTCTAGGACGTAAGAGAAAATAAGATTTTAAACCTACCGGTAAATCTTTTCTCGTAGTCCGTAGAGGATGCTGGGCGCCCGTCCCAGTGCGGACTGGATCTGCAAGACTTGTATATAGTTATTGCTTACATAAGGGTTATGTTACAGTTGGAATCGGTCTTTGACTGATACTGTTATTTGTTCATACTGTTAACTGGTTATGTGTATTCCAGGTTATATGGTATGATTGGTGTGGGCTGGTATGAATCTTGCCCTTAGAGTAACAAAATCCGTTCCTCGTATTGTCCATCTCCTCTGGGCACAGTTCTCTAACTGAGGTCTGGAGGAGGGGCATAGAGGGAGGAGCCAGCGCACACCCTTACTAAAAGTTCTTTAGAGTGCCCATGTCTCCTGCGGAGCCCGTCTATACCCCATGGTCCTTACGGAGTCCCCAGCATCCTCTACGGACTACGAGAAAAAGATTTACCGGTAGGTTTCAAATCTTATTTTTCGGCGCTTCAGAACCCTTGTGGCGCCTTATTAATAAAATATAATAATAATGACACCCTCCGGAGCTTTTGCTTACTCTGGGATATTCTACAAATGTCTTAAAATTCACCTTCTAGTTCTGACACACAAAACACATATGGATCACCAAGGACACACACTTTGTGAAGTTCCCCATTGCGCCTATGACAGAGTTCAGCAGAGCTCATCTCCTTCCATGTTACAGGTGAGCAGTCGGACATTGCTTGACCTGTACAGGCTAGGGGCGTCATTCCGAGTTGATCGCTCGGTAGCAGTTTTTAGCAGCCGTGCAAACGCATAGTCACCGCCCACGGGGGAGTGTATTTTCGCTTTGCAGGAGTGCGAACGCCTGTGCAAACGCCCGGCCACGCCTGCGTTTTTCCAAACACTCCCAGGAAACGGTCAGTTGCCACCCAGAAACGCCCTTTTCCTGTCAGTCTCCTGGCGATCGGCTGTGCGTTTGGAATCGTCGCTAGAACCAGTGCAAAACCACAAAGGACTTTGTACCCGTACGACGCGCGTGCGCATTGTGGTGCATACGCATGCGCAGATTAGCCGTTTTTTTCACTGATCGCTACGCAGCGAACAACGGCAGCTAGCGATCAACTCGGAATGACACCCAAGATGTCTGCTTTACAGATAGGTAAAATGATTGTAGACTCTGCAGTAAGGACTCAACTTCTGTTTCTTATCTGCTGGCTGCAAACACAAAAAATAATAATAGAGAGAACGAGGACTGCGTGGAGCCCGGGGTGTTTAGAAGTTCTATAATTAACAGCCAATTTAATCTCGTCGGCAGTTTACCAGCCGCTTGGTAACTTTCTCTCTGCGATAAATCCAGAAGATGTGTAATATAAAATAAAGACCCTAATGATTCTCCTGTTGCAAAGTGCTAAATTATATCTGCTTTATCAACATGCGGTGCAGCTATCTCGCCGCAAAGTTTCCTCCGTTGTACTTGGCTCATCAAATATTAACGCCACTTCTCAGCCTGAATCGTCGGCGAGGTGTGAATTTGCTTGACGTTGTTGTGAAAGTGGCAATATAACATCATTATTGGACTCTGTCAGATTTATGCGTTCTGGCATTTTGTTCTTGAATGTAAAAATATGATTGTCACTCAGTAAAATTATTGACAGTCATTAAAAAAATGTCAATATGATTGTTAGCCGCTAATACAAGCTCTGCACGGAACACAGAGTGCACCCAAAGCAAAGCGCCCAATTACAGATAGGCTTTTATTGCCTAAACTGCAGCAGTCAGATACAGTAGACGGGATCCGGTCTGAAGATCGACAGTATCTAGGTCGACAATGTTTAGGTCGACCACTATAGGTCGATAGTCACTAGGTCGACATGGATGGAAGGTCGACAGGGTTTCTAGGTCGACATGTGCTAGGTCGACAGGTCTAAAGGTCGACATGAGTTTTTCACATTTTTTTCCTTTTTTTGAATTTTTTCATACTTAACGATCCACGTGGACTACGATTGGAACGGTAATCTGTGCCGAGCGAAGCGGTAGCAGAGCGAAGGCACCATGCCCGAAGCATGGCGAGCGAAGCGAGCCATGCGAGGGGACGCGGTGCACTAATTTGGGATCCCGGTCACTCTACGAAGAAAACGACACACACAAAAAAATCCTCATGTCGACCTTTAGACCTGTCGACCTAGCACATGTCGACCTAGAAACCCTGTCGACCTTCCATCCATGTCGACCTAGTGACTGTCGACCTATAGTGGTCGACCTAAACATTGTCGACCTAGATACTGTCGATTTGATGAACCACACCCACAGTAGACTCTGATTGGTTGCTTTGGCTTGCAGTGTAGGTTTGCCCCATAGAGCAATGATAGTAAATACCTCTCAAAGGGGCTAGTGCAAAGTTGAACCTGGGTCTGTTTGCGGAACGCATCTTGCGTATTTTTGCTTGCACCAAAACTAAGGCCCAATGTATTAAGCCTTAAAAAGTGATAATGTGGAGATGGATATAAGGGTCTATTTACTAAGCCTTAGAGAGATAAAGTGGGCGGAGATAAAGTACCAGCCAGTCAGCTCCTAACTGCCATGTTACAGGCTGTGTTTGAAAAAAGTTAGGAGCTGATTGGCTGGTACTTTATCTCCATCCACTTTATCTCTCTAAGGCTTAGTAAATAGACCCTAAAGTGTGATAAATGATAAAAGAGTGATAAACTCAATCAGCTTCCTAACTGCCATGGAGCACTCTTTATCCGTCTCCACTTTATCACTTTTTAAGGCTTATTACATTACTAAGTTACAGGTGATGAATCTTACGCATTTCAGCCACGGCTTACACATGCGATTAGGCATTCTCATGTCGGTAATGTTTTGTGACGACGGAATTGCAGGCTAGGCAGATTTGTCTGAAAGCGGCAATACACCTTTTTTCAGACATATCTTCTGCACCAAGAACAGGGCTGCAGCATCCACACGCTGACGCTGACTATCACACTTAGCAGCCCAGATATAATGGCCAATCGCTACGTAGATGGGGGGGTCGGCTATTACATCTAAGCTGGCTGCACAATGACTATAGAGCAGCAAAATTGCAGCAAAATTTGACTGAAATTGAGTTTTGAATAGGATCAGAACAATTTGTTCAATGCAACGTTTCAGAGATGTTGGGGATTATTCTGAGATAGGAGCAATGCAAAAAAAAAAATCAAGTACTGTAGCTTTGAATTTGGAACAAACCATGTTGCAATGAAAGGGATGAAAATACCTATCCCTCCTTGGAGGTGCCTAAACCTACTTACGTTCAGTATTCCAGCGTCGCCATTTTGGCTCATGTCGGAGTCCCGGGTCGGTATTTTGCCCGCGTCTTGATATTCCGGCACCAGGATTATGATTACTGACCTCCCAACCACCGGTATGCTGAGCGTATCCCATAGTAAATACACCCATAAGTATCTGACATTATGTATGCAGTAATAAGCCCAAATGAACATGGGGGGTCATTCAGACCTGATCGCTCGCTAAATTTTTTTGCAGCGCTGCGAGCAGATAGTCGCCACCCATAGGGGAGTGTATTTTCGCTTTGCAAGTGTGCGAACGCCTGTGCAGCCGGCCAGTACCAAAAAGTTTTGTGTAGTTTCTGAGTTGCCCAGAACTTACTCAGCCGCTGCGATCACTTCAGTCTGTCCGGGGCCGGAATTGACGTCAGACACCCGCCCTGCAAAACGCTTGGACACGCCTGCGTTTTTCCAACCACTCCCAGAAAACGGTCAGTTCCCACCCACAAACGCCTTCTTCCTGTCAATCTCCTTGCGATCGGCTGTGCGAACAGATTCTTCGTGCAATCCATCGCTGGGCAACGATCCGCTTTGTACTTGTACGACGCGCTTGCGCATTGCGATGCATACGCATGCGCAGTTCTGACCTGATCGCAGGGCGGTGAAAAAACTTAGCGTGTGATCAGGTCTGAATGACCCCCATGGTCCCTCCTGAATTCAGTAATGCAGAATGTTAGGGTACTGTATCTCTTGCCTGACAGGTGCTGGACTGCAGTTCCACTCTGGCAAGGTTATGAATTTTGATCTCCTTCACTGTCTTTCCCCTGAGTTTACTGAATGATACTTCTTGTGCGAGTTACACAGTATCTGATTCACTGTCACTCTATGCCACTCCCTGGATTAGTTCATGCAGAAGTACAACCACTGTCGTCAAGTTCTTAATGACCTACCTATAGCACCCATCCAACAAAGAAAAGTTTGCATGTTGTGGAATCTGCAGGGCATGTTCAATCCTTGGACAACAACCACCTTGTCTAACAAGTGACTTAGGGGAACATTTACTAAGCAGTGATAAGAGCGGAGAAGTGAACCAGTGGAGAAGTTGCCCCATCAACCAATCAGCAGCTCTGTATAATTGTATAGTATGCATATTATAGATGTTACTTCAGTGCTGATTGGTTGCCGTGGCCAACTTCTTCACTGGCTCACTTCTCCACACTTATCACTGCTTAGTAAATGTCCCCCTTACTTCCTCTCTTGACATGGGGTGTCCTACATTTTCTGCATGGAACTTCAGGAGGTGGCAATTCAGCTTCAGACGTTGCAACATTGTCTAAGTACATCAGCATAGCATAAATGTTAAGATAAATCAAGTATTGCTCCATCAATTGCTGGAAAGTAACTGGGGCATTGGTAAGGCTGAAAGACATTCAGAAGAACTCATCATGACCATCGAAGGAAAGAATGCTATCTTCTAACAAAGCTTCCAAACCACTGGTACTTGCCACATCTGCTTAATACCAGATCCAGTATTGAAATACCAACCCCAACTGAGGGACTCTTCAATGTGGCCCGAAACGCATGTCTTGTCCACTGTGCAGGTATTAAGGTGATGATAATGAATGCAGAAGTGGAATGTCCCATATTTCTTCGTCACCAATACCGCAGATGCTGTGCATGCACTCTCACCACCATAAGGTTATCCATCATCTGCTTAAACATGTTCTTCAACTCTTGATAATAGTAGAGGAGGGATTTACCTGATATGGCTCTAAGTGGAAGAATGCCCCTATGTCTTGTGCTCCAGGCTTGTATTGCACCTGAAATCCTCCTCATGGCATGAAAAAGCATGTCGCCCAGGGCCGGATTAAGGTCCACATGGGCCTTGGGCTGAAAATAATCAGGGGCCTATTGTGAGAAGTTGAGGAGGTGTGGCTAATGTTGTGTGGGTGTGGCCAGTGTCATATGGGCATGTACACTCCCTACACTATAAACCCCAATGCCTCCCAAAATACGTAAAAGTAGAAAAACAGTATCACTTTGTGAGGAAATTAAAAATATAATTTTAATTCTTATCTTTTATGGCAACCATGTGACCAGCTGGACACTTAATCATTACATTGCTGTCATGGTGATGGGCCTATTTTTATCTGGAGCTGGAGCTCCATCCGCCCCATTGTTAATCTGGCCCTGATGCCGCCTCCTCCACAGCAATTCTTCCAGTTTGGTCACACCCTCAGGGCTAAACCTGTCCAATGCTACCTCCATTTTCTTGATGATCACTTGGTTGTTACATTGGGGAGTAGGCTGCACTTTCTCCTGCACTGGAAGTGATACGGTCTATGGAACCCTTGGTTCCAGTTGCACAATCACCAGCCAAATGTCTCCAGTTGTACCAGCTATAACAACTTCCGCCTGGATGGATTATGCTGGTACCTTCTGCAACTGGTCAGCCATGCTTCACTCTGAAAGCAATGACAACCATGAAAGTGCCGGTCACAAGTAGTTTACAGTCATTCCCCACCCTGCTCCAACTTCAATATCTTCCAGTTTCCAGAGCAAGCTTCCAGTACCACATCGTGATGACCCCAAAGCTGTGGCTATAAGTCATGTGAATATACTGAGCTAAAGTGGCCATCTTGGTATTAAAAATGACAGTGGGATTCGCCACTTTTGCGGTCAGTACTTAGCAGCAGATGCCAGCGTGCTGCATGCTGATGTCATATATTTTCTGGTTGTAGCGCAGGCTGTCAGGGAATCCTAACTGGCATCCTCTTATATTTGAGTCTTCTCTCCAGATGTAGTGCTATTGGCTTAAATTAAAGCACTCAGCCTATTGGTCCTGGAAGGTTTAAATAGTTTGCTTACTGGTTCGCTGTAGGGATCAGTGGTTCTGTGATCGGCTCATTGTTACTGACCTGGTTCCGTATGTCATCTGCTGTTTTCTATATCAAGACCTTGGCTTTTCTTATGACAAAAATCTGTTTCCTTTCAGCCCTGAACCCTACTCCTACATCATACAGTATAATAGTGTATCACAGCGCAGGGACAGTATATAGCATATACTCCTACCTCATACAGTATAACAGTGTATCACAGTGCAGGAACAGTATATAGCATATACTCCTACATCATACAGTACAACAGTGTATCACAGTGCAGGGACAGTATATAGCATATACTCCTACATCATACAGTATAACAGTGTATCACAGTGCAGGAACAGTATATAGCATATACTCCTACATCATACAGTATAACAGTGTATCACAGTGCAGGGACAGTATATAGCGTATACTCCTACATCATACAGTATAACAGTGTATCACAGTGCAGGGACAGTATATAGCATATACTCCTACCTCATACAGTATAACAGTGTATCACAGCGCAGGGACAGTATATAGCGTATACTCCTACATCATACAGTATAACAGTGTATCACAGTGCAGGGACAGTATATAGCATATACTCCTACCTCATACAGTATAACAGTGTATCACAGCGCAGGGACAGTATATAGCGTATACTCCTACATCATACAGTATAACAGTGTATCACAGCGCAGGGACAGTATGTAGCATATACTCCTACATCATACAGTATAACCGCGTATCACAGCGCAGGGACAGTACTGTATATAGCATATACTCCTACATCATACAGTATAACAGTGTATCACAGCGCAGGGACAGTATGTAGCGTATACTTCTACGTCATACAGTATAACAGTGTATCACAGCGCAGGGACAGTATATAGCGTATACTCCTACATCATACAGTATAACAGTGTATCACAGTGCAGGGACAGTATATAGCGTATACTCCTACATCATACCGTATAACAGTGTATCACAGTGCAGGGACAGTATATAGCGTATACTCCTACATCATACAGTATAACAGTGTATCACAGTGCAGGGACAGTATATAGCATATACTCCTACCTCATACAGTATAACAGTGTATCACAGCGCAGGGACAGTATATAGCGTATACTCCTACATCATACAGTATAACAGTGTATCACAGCGCAGGGACAGTATGTAGCATATACTCCTACATCTTACAGTATAACCGCGTATCACAGCGCAGGGACAGTACTGTATATAGCATATACTCCTACATCATACAGTATAACAGTGTATCACAGCGCAGGGACAGTATGTAGCGTATACTCCTACATCTTACAGTATAACCGAGTATCACAGCGCAGGGACAGTACTGTATATAGCATATACTCCTACATCATACAGTATAACAGTGTATCACAGCGCAGGGACAGTATGTAGCGTATACTTCTACATCATACAGTATAACAGTGTATCACAGCGCAGGGACAGTATATAGCGTATACTCCTACATCATACAGTATAACAGTGTATCACAGTGCAGGGACAGTATATAGCATATACTCCTACATCATACAGTATAACAGTGTATCACAGCGCAGGGACAGTATGTAGCGTATACTCCTACATCTTACAGTATAACCGAGTATCACAGCGCAGGGACAGTATATAGCATATACTCCTACCTCATACAGTATAACCGCGTATCACAGCGCAGGGACAGTACTGTATATAGCATATACTCCTACATCATACAGTATAACAGTGTATCACAGCGCAGGGACAGTATGTAGCGTATACTTCTACATCATACAGTATAACAGTGTATCACAGCGCAGGGACAGTATATAGCGTATACTCCTACATCATACAGTATAACAGTGTATCACAGTGCAGGGACAGTATATAGCGTATACTCCTACATCATACAGTATAACAGTGTATCACAGTGCAGGGACAGTATATAGCGTATACTCCTACATCATACAGTATAACAGTGTATCACAGCGCAGGGACAGTATATAGCATATACTCCTACATAATACAGTATAACCGTGTTATCACAGCACAGGGACAGTGTATAGCATATACTCCTACCTCATACAGTATAACAGTCTATCACAGTGCAGGGACAGTATATAGCGTATACTCCTACATCATACAGTATAACCGTGTTATCACAGCGCAGGGACAGTATATAGCATATACTCCTACCTCATACAGTATAACCGCGTATCACAGCGCAGGGACAGTACTGTATATAGCATAAACTCCGACATCATACAGTATAACAGCATATCACAGCGCAGGGACAGTATATAGCGTATACTCCTACATCTTACAGTATAACAGCGCAGGGACAGTATATAGCGTATACTCCTACATCATGCAGTATAACCGCGTATCACAGCGCAGGGATAGTAAATACAATGGGATCAGGACGGGTTGCATGTTGGAGATGTTTTCTATTCCTGCATTGTCTGTCTCTTCCCTGTCTCTCTAACCTGGCTCTGGAGTGTGGACGTGCCGCGCATTATGCATGCAGAGCATCTTTACAACAAGCCCCATGAGGCACCGTGTTGTAAGAAAGCAGGAGAGATAATGCCTTGGCAGCTTGGCGCCTTCCACTGAGTCTATATCATTGTTTGGCATTAAAATTTAACTGATGATGAATTAATTGTTCAGGGAGGATCTGATCTTTTGAGCACATACAGAAGTGCATCGCCTGCCACACCACCCTGGTGTTTCTATGGCAACACACAGGCCGAGCTACGCTGTGCGGCAGGCAAGGAGTTAATGAGCTACTGTAGATGTGGCACACTGCAGTGCCACGCTGGACACGGAACAACATCCTAAGCCTGGTGATAAGGAAATACCCCCAATAGAGCCTGGTAACTGCGGAATGGGTCTTAGGGCTTTCATCGGGCGCTTCTGCATGTAATAAATCCGTGCTGCACAGGTACCAAGCACGTCGCTGACCGTCATGTGTGTAATCCAAGAGAAAGAGTGTATTAAAGTCCCGCTTCACAGTCCTTGCTAGATAGGTGTCTGTGCATGCACGAACGGGTCCTGCCATGTAGGAAGCACCACGGCAGCACACTGTTAGCGAACGAGAGTCTGCTGCTGTTTACGGGTCGGGGAGGAGCCAGCGACAGTCTCCATTTCCCAAAATGGAATTATGTCGCCACCATTTAGAGGGAGGGAAGAGGCCAGGGATCCCCGTAGTTGGACGGAGATTTCCTGGCCTGTGCCACAGGAGGCTTGCGCATCTCCAAAGGGTGCTGCAAGCCGCCCTAATGGTGTGTGAGTGATCAGATGACCTAGGACGCAGGTGGGATTACTACTGCAGCAGGAGGTGTCTGCTTGTGATAGACGCCTCCTCCTTACTGCACAATGGGGTATATTTGCTAAAATTCGTATTTTTCCAAATGAGGTTAAAGTTCAAACACGAATGACATCGAAAGTGTAATTGTGCAACTTTTTGAATTTATTACGACTAATTTGCTAAGCTGTCGTATTCTGCATTTTCGTATTTTCCGATGTCGATGTCATTCGTATTTTTTGGCAGTGTTTTACGGGAGTGAATAGTAAAACACTGCCGGCATTAACACAATGAATCTCGGCCAGATCTGTGAGATCCGTGCAGGGCTTCATTGTGCACCTTTCGTAAAAAAAATAACTGATAAAAATAAAAAATAAAAATGCGTGGGGTCCCCCCCCTAAGCAAAACCAGCCTCGGGCTCTTTGAGCTGGTCCTGGTTCACAAAATATGGGGGGGAAAATGACAAGGGTTCCCCCATATTTCATAAACCAGCACCGGGCTCTGCGCCTGGTCCTGGTTCCAAAAATACGGGGGACAAAAAGCGTAGGGGTCCCCCCGTATTTTTGAAACCAGCACCGGGCTCCACTAGCCAGGTACATAATGCCACAGCCGGGTCACACTTTTATACTGGTCCCTGCGGCCCTGGCATTACATACCCAACTAGTCACCCCTGGCCGGGGTACCCTGGAGGAGTGGGAACCCCTTAAATCAAGGGTCCCCCCCCTCCAGCCACCCAAGGGCCAGGGGTGAAGCCAGAGGCTGTCCCCCCCATCCAAGGGCGGCGGATGGGGGGCTGATAGCCTTTTGAAAAAATTTGAATATTGTTTTTAGTAGCAGTACTACAAGTCCCAGCAAGCCTCCCCCGCAACGGTACTTGGAGAACCACAAGTACCAGCATGCAGTGGAAAACCGGGCCCGCTGGTACCTGTAGTACTACTACTAAAAAAATACCCCCCAAAAAACAGGACACACACACCGTGAAAGTATAATTTTATTACATACATGCACACCTCCATACATACATACTTACCTATGTTCACACGAGGCTCGGTCCTCTTCTCCATGTAGAATCCTAGGCGTACCTGTGAAAAAAATTATACTCACATAATCCAGTGTAGAATCTGACCTTTGTATAATCCACGTACTTGGCAAAATAATAAAACGGAAACACGACCACGCACTGAAAGGGGTCCCATGTTTACACAGGGTCCTCTTCTGTGTCACAGTTCCAGCAGCGTCTCAGCAGCGGCATTCCAGTGAGAATTCTACCCCTTATCCCTAACCTTCCCCCTATTGCCTTACCATAACTTTTCTCCTCAACCCAGCCTCTCGCCTGGTGCCTAACCTACCAGCTTCCAACAGAATGTCGACATTTATATGTTGACATTGTGACTGTGTCGCCATGGTTACTGTTGACCATCTGAATGAATACCGCCTCCGGAGCACACACAGCACAGTCAGTGTGGGGATAGTTATGTACAGTAAGCTAAGTTGTGTTGTGTAACATGATTAATGCATTACTTAGCAGTGTGCATTGTACACTTAATCATTCTCAGTGAGCCCCAACCATCAGAGTGCCGGTCTGTTCATGTTTCAGAACATGGATGGGTTTCTGGCAATGGTAATCTGCCATCAGGATATGTTCAGGATGCCGGCGGGCCGAAATCCTGGTGCCGTAATCCCAACACGCAGCCAGGAGGCCGGCGCCATATTAGTGACATCAATCGAAATACCAAAGCCGATTACCTGACTGCCGACATCCCAATCGTAAATATGCTGGGCTCTGTTATGGATAGGCTGCGGGGGGTGGGGGTTGGGTTGGGGGGGGAGGTTAGGTTTAGGGACCACCAGAGAAGGTTAGATTTGGGCTGCGGAGAAGGGAGGGTTAGGCTGCAGGGAGGGGGGTTAGGTTTAGGCACCACCAGGGAGTGTTAGGGTTCAGCTGTAGGAGGGGGGAGGGTAAGGGTTAGGCTGCGGGGAAGGGAGGGTTAGGGTTAGGAGGGTGGGAGGGGTGTTAGGTTTAGGACCACTGGATAAGGTTAGGTTTGGGCTGCAGGGAAGGGAGGGTTAGGCTGCAGGGAGGGGGGTTAGGTTTAGTCACCACCAGGGAGTGTTAGGGTTCAGCTGTAGGAGGGAGGAGGGTAAGGGTTAGGCTGCGGGGAAGGGAGGGTTAGGGTTAGGAGGGTGGGAGGGGTGTTAGGTTTAGGGACCACTGGATAAGGTTAGGTTTGGGCTGCGGGGAAGGGAGGGTTAGGCTGCAGGGAGGGGGGGTTAGGTTTAGGCACCAGCAGGGAGTGTTAAGGTTTAGCTGTGGGAAGGAAGGGTTAGGGGTGTAGGTGGTTGTTAGGTTTAGGGTTGGGCTGCGGGGAAGGGAGGATTAGGCTACAGGGAGATGGGGGGTTAGGTTTAGCCACCACTGGGGAATGTTAGAGTTCACTTTGGGGTGGGGGATGGGAGAGGGTAAGGGTTAGGCCATGGGAAGGGAGGGTTAGGAGGGGTGGGTGGGGGGCTTTTTAGGCTGACTGTCAGATCTGCAACAACTCAGTGGAAGGCAGAGATGAGACTAACCTGTGAAACTGTGCACCACCCCTATAGGTCCCTGTATACTGCACCCCTATAGGTATACTGTGGTACAGTACCTGAAGCTACATGGGGATATATCCTGTGTGCATACTGTGTAATCCAGGCAGTGCCTGTGTCATTAATATGTGAGGTTATCCCAAGTGCATGGTGTATTATCTGCGCAGCTCAGTGTCTGTGATTTGGATGTATCCTATATACTGTACTCAATTATTTACACTAATCTGTGTAGGCGCGGAGAGCGAGAGTCTATAACATCACGTGGAGGTGATTTGTAGGGAGCTCTATTGCAGAAGGAGGTGGAACAGATTGCGGTGTTGGCTGCACGTGGGGAATAGGATGGGAATAAAGATGTAAATTATAAAACCCCTTCCTCCACTGTTTACCATCCAGTTTCTGGACTGCGTGTCTCAGCGCAGCCTGCAGCACAAGGACTGAACATCGGAGGAGGAATCACAGATACTTGCAGGCTGTGGATGTGCTTTTGCACCTCAGGCTGCATGTAGAGTTTGGTGATGTGGCCAAGTAATGAGTCACACCTGAGTAGCCCTCAGTCTTCAAAAACAACAGATGAGAGCAGAGCTGGCATACAGAGAAGGCAATACAGAAAATCACCATTTAATGGCATTTACATCACAGCAATTAATGATTCCAGTACATAGAATGCTCCTAACGCATAAAGGGGGTTATGCAAATCTGATCACTGCCGTGCGTTTTCGCACATCGGGCGATCAGGTCCTAACGGCGCATGCTTATGCAACAACAACGGGCATCGCCGGTCAGCGACGGGATGGTGCGAAAAATCATATTGCATTGGCGTTTGCAAGGTGATTGATAGAAAGAGGCCATTTGGGGGTGGTAACTGACCGTTTACTGGGAGTGTCCGGAAAAATGCAGGCGTTCCCAAGTGTTTTCAGGTAGGGTGTCTGACGTCAGCTCCGGCCCCAGTCAGCCTGATGTGATTGCACTCGAGGAGTAAGTTCTGGGCTGCGCACAAACTGCACAAAGTGGATTTTAGCAGCTCGGCGTACACATAGGAACACACACTTGCACGGCGAATATACACTCCCGCTGTAGGCAGCGACTATCTGAACGCAGGACAGCAAAATTGGCAGCCCAGCCATCAGATCTAAATGACCCCCAATATGCAGATTGTAAAGACAAAAAATATAGGGGGTTATTCCGAGTTGATCGCAGCCAGCAACTTTTGGCTGCTGTTGCGATCAGCTAATCCCCGCATATGGGGGAGTGTATTTTAGCATAGCAGAGCTGCGATCGCTTGTGCAACCCTGCATAGCTAAAAAAGTTTTGTGTAAAACAAGACCAGCCCTAGACATACTTACCCTGTGCGACGGATCCAGCGATGATGGGTCCAGCTTTGACGTCAGACATCCACCCTCCGTTCGCCTGGACACACCTGCGTTTTACTTACCACTTCCCGAAAACAGCAGGAAACGGTAAGGTAATGCCCAGGAACGCCCTCTTGCCGTCCATCTTCTTGCGGTCACTGCTGCGACCGCTTTCTTCATTGCCAGCGTCGTTGAGGTTGCCGGGCAACGACGCACGTGCGCAATGCGCACATTGTGCATGCGCATTCCGGACCCATTCGCACCGCAGTGAAGAACCGCTGCGAGCGAATGGGTCGGAATGACCCCCATAGCTGCTTTGTTTTAGTGCAGTTGCATGAACAATACAACTTTTACACAAGTGACAATGGCCCTCATTGTGAGTTGATGGCTCGCTAGATGTTTTTAGCAGCCGTGCAAACGCATAGTCGCCGCCCACGGGGGAGTGTATTTTCACTTTGCACATTTTGTGCAGTTTCTGAGTAGGTCTGAACTTACTCAGCCCTTGCAATCACTTCAGTCTTTTTGGCGCCGGAACTGACGTCACACACCCGCCCTCCAAACACCCGGACACGCCTGCATTTTCCCTACCACTCCCAGAAAACGGTCAGTTGGCGCCCATAAACGCCCTCTTTCTATCAATCTTCTTGCGATCGGCTGTGCGAATGGATTCTTCGTTAAATCCATAGCTCAGCAATGATCCGCAATGTACCCGTACGGAACGTCTGCGCATTCGGTGCATACGCATGCACAGTAGAGACCTGATCGCAGCGCAGCAGAAATCGGCAGCGTGAGATCAACTCGGAATGACCCCCAATGGGTCTGAGTCATACGCAATGGTGATAATCACGCAATTGGCCGAAATTTCCTGACTGCGCAGGTGTCTAGCTAAAATTTTGCACTGAACCTGCATCTCACTGTGTGGGCATATGGAGTTGATAGAGACACACAGTCTCAGAAGTGTGCTGGAAATGTATTGGGGGTACTTGTGTGGTGACTACGAGGTGGCACTTCAAATGCACGGAGATGGTCTTATGGGTGTTTTTGGGAATGTTATGGGTGTGCTATGGGAGCCGGGAAGATGGCGCGGAGACTGGCACATGCGCAGTACATTCTGGCACAGTGCCAGTGTCTACTTGCTTGCGCAGCTCAGTAGAGGGGAGGTGGCCCGCACAGAAACTGCCCACGGGCCCCTCCTCTCTTAAGTGGCCCCAGTGGTCGCAGCAGAGTGCCCCATGTGTCTGTGCACTCACAGTTTTTAGCCCTGTATTTTGAGTTACGCGTTATCCTCTGATAGTTGTAATCTATAATCAACAGCAATGGTGCATTCAGAGTAACAACATGCCAGATGTAATTCTCTGCAGGTCTGGGGCCTGATACCCAGTCAGACACCGTACTTATGGGAACCTGCAGATGCCAGCCTTACTACCTTATGCCAATGTGAGGATCCATAGTGATAAGGCGAGGATCTGTACAGCTGCAAGCGGAAAGCTGCAACAGTCATAATTAGTAATAGCACTTGCACCAGTCCCACGTTGGGTGTATGAGTTCCAGCAGAAACAGGCTTCCCTTTGCTGCATGGGGATCATCTTTCAGGCCAGGCTGTCTAAATTACACAAGAAAGAAGTTGCTAATATTTCAGTGCATAAAACATACATACACATAAAAGGTGGAAATAGTTAATAGTCTTTATTTAAAGAGTCCACGAAAGCCCTGTTATTACTACTTTATTAAAGATAAAACCTTCCCCAACCGGTTCCAATGGGAGTCATCTTACCTGATGTAGTGCAATATTATGAGAGGACAATGGGCCTAATTCATGTTTACACGCAATGGTCGATTTTCACGCAACGGAGCGGTTATCAGCCGACTGCGCATTTATTGCAGTTGCAGTACGCATGCATCAAGCTGCCGCTGTGATCTCGCTCACAATGAGGATTTCATGGAGACGTGACTGACAGGAAGTGACAGCATGGAGGTATTAACGGGGAGTGGTTGGAAACATGCAGAGGTGTCATGGCCGTTTTCAGGCCGTGTATCTGCCGTCAGCTGCTGCTGTGTCCAGTCTGTGCAGCCGTAGGGCTAACCTTAGCCCCGATGTTCCTTGTTTTTGTGTATAGGCATCAAATATGCACGCAATTGCGGATGAGCTTGCGATGGCTCCAGTGGACGTCTCTTTTCATTTCTGGGCGGCAGTTTTACTTGCTGACATTATCAGCTCCATAGCCTAGAATGGGATGAAGTTACATTGCCGGCAGGCAGGGTCCCAGCGGTCAGGAATCCCGACCACTGACAATGCCGCCAGTCGGAATCCCGGCTAACAGAGGCAATTCTCACTCGTGGGCGTCCATGACACCCATAGAGCGGGAATAGAACCTGTGGTGAGTGCAGCGAGCCCGCAGAATGGCGGGGCTTCATTGCGATCGCCCCGCTGCTGGCAATATAGCGGCCGGGATCCCGGCATTGGTATGCTAACCGCTGGGATCCCGGCCACCAGCATCCCATACCCAACGCCCTAGAACATCGCAATTCAATTGCATGTGCGTTGAACGAGGAGGCACACAGTTTTTGCTGATGCTCCCAGGGGGTCATTCCGACCCGTTCGCACGCTGTTGGTTGTCGCAGCGGTGCGAATGGGTCAGTTCTGTGCCTGCATGTCGGTCGCAAAGCGCACACGCGCCGTTGCCTAGCGAGGGCCGTCACCGGCAACGACCAGAAGAGCGAAGAAAGAAATCGCTAGCGCGATTGCAAGAAGATTGACAGCAGGAAGGCGCTCCGGGGCGGCAACTCACCGTTTTCTGGGAGTGGTGAGTCCAACGCAGGCGTGTCCAGGCGTTTGGAGGGCGGATGTCTGACGTCAATTCCGGGAACTGCATCGCTGGATAGATCGCACTGGGTAAGTAACTCTTACCCTGGTCTAGTTCTACACAAAACTTTTTTACATAGCAGGGGTGCACAAGCGTTCGCAGCCTTGCTATGCAAAAAAACCCTCCCCCATAGGCGGCGTCTAGTTGATCGCATGGGCAGCAAAAAGTTGCTACGTGCGATCAACTCGGAATGACCCCCTGAGAAAAGATTATAGCTGTGCATCGAAATGCCTTGTGCTGTTTCCTGCAGGAGTGTGACTAGCCCGGCCAGTGTAGCCTGGTGCGAGTTCCATCTCAGTTAGTGTTCCTTTGCTGTACGGGTGGCAGACGGGTGTCTACCTATAGACGCAGCTGCAGGTGCAATGGCAAACGCAGGATTTCTAGAGGGGGGTTTCCAACTGCAATCCACAATTCCCACTCTGCGGAACAATGGAGTCTGGGGGAGCGTTTGAAGAACATAGTAATGACCCTAGACATTGATCTTTTTATATACTGGAAACTGTATGGAATACAGTATTAATAATTACCACTATAGATGGTCTCAGTATAGGCTGTATCAAACAGATTTAAATAATATAAATAAGTGGTCGGGAAAAGGTTAAACATCCCATAATAAATAAATAAATAAATAAATAAATAAATAAATACATATAAATGTAATAGAACCAGTACTGGACTTTCTAAGCACACATTCTCCCCCTCATGGTAAGGCTCCTGTCTCTTGCTCCTGGTAACTACTCTCTGGTCCAGAGCACTGATTGAGGATCCACACACACACACAGCAAACTTGGTAGAAGTAGCTGCTACCACTGGACATGTGCAGCAGCTCTCCTCTGTCCCTTAAACTGCATGATGTGGCGGCACCTCTAGTAATTGTATTATATACCATTGCTATTGTGGTCATAATTTGAGCCATGTGCCAAGAGAAGGGGGGTTTCCAGGCAACTGGAACACCCCCCCTCCTCCCCCATTTCCCCTGCGTTTGCCTATGAGGTGCATCTATGTCCACCTCAGAATCAGCCACAGAGTGTTTAGCTGGTTCAGGTCATGGAGTTTAGCTTCAGCAATAGTGCATTGATTAGCAGTGATTTCCCCATAGCAGTAATGAAAGGATCTGTCTTGCTGCACATGAGAAGAGACTCGGGAAAGGGCTTCCTCAGTCAAAAGTTTAATTTTGAAGATGATCTTCATTTTATCATTAATGAACTGAGAAAACTAATGCAGAGTTGATTTAGGAAAATCTCTGTGTTCTCGACAGTCCCCACTGAACTTTGAAGGCATTGGTGGAACTGAGATTTGTGCAGGAGCAGAATCATTATTTTCTAAATCTCCCTGCAAATGAGCTCTTTGTTCTTGCTGAGGGTGAGCGAGGCTCCGCAGCTCCCAGATAATGTGACAGGTTCAACAGACTACTGCAGCTCTTTCATTTGTTGCTTCAATGTTCTATTTAGCACTTGTGCCTCTTCCTTGCAGCTCTAATTTGACACTTCCTGCCCATGATGACAATGTTGCCTGTCGCCTTTAGAAGAAAAGGAATGAAAGTATAGTTCCTGTTGACCTTTCGACTGTCAGACTTTTGACCCTGTAGGACTTTTGACCGTCACCCATATCGTGTCGACCCAGTGGCATCAGAACGAGAGGGCGGAGGGGGGGGCGCAAGGGGGTAGCATGCCCTCCCCCCAAACATGTCAGAGGTGCAGGTGCTGGGGAGGGGGAGCGCTTACCACGGGATCCCCACGGAGACTCCTACTTTTAGAAGTGTGCTCTGCGCTGCCGTAGCATGCTGCCACCTGTCCTGTCGGCTCTTCACTGATACATTACTGGGAGGAGGCGGGGATATCCCAGCAGGCTCAGCATGGCCACACCTCCTCCCAGTAATGTATCAGTGAAGAGCCGATAGGACAGGTGGCAGCACGCTGCGGCAGCATAGAGCACACTTTTTAAAGTAGGAGTCTTCGTGGGGATCCCGTGGTAAGCACTTCCCGCACGGGGAGGGATAATCAGGGGGAGCGCCAAAATAAAACATTTTTATGCCCTCCCCAACCACAACACATTCTGTCGCCCCTGTGTCGACCTAATGACTGTCTCTCTCTTAACTATCTAACTTGTGTACCACACCGGCTTGCACTGACATGCCTGCGACACTCCCATAACACGCCCATGGAACAGACCATTTTCGCTTGCGCTAGTAACCACCTCCCAGTCACTGCCTCGGTACGCTCATCACTGTTCCCCCACATTTCTGCTACTGTCTGGCGCTCTAATTCCGCCCAGGCAATCGTAGATGCGCGCGCTCATCACGGGTGGCACGTGCACACGTCACGTACAGGGGCGTGTACGTACGTCACGTACAGGGGCGTGCTGCGAGTCATGGGGGTGTGGACTCATGGCACGCCCCCGCTACCATGGCGATGCTTGCTGGGGGGGGGGGCTCGTGGCACCCCCCCAATTCCATGGAGGCCAGTGCGGTGGCGGCTGAAGCAGAGAGCCGGAGGCTGCACTGCATGCAGCCTTCCCAGCTCTCTGAGGGACTGGATCGGCCCACCTGCCTATCAGCCCTTCTGGCATGTGCCAGAGGTGCCAGATGGCCAGTCCGGCCCTGGATATCTCGGATATCCTCCTATTTCTGAATGCAAATGTAGCCCCCGTAGGTTTCTATCGGGGCTGCTTTGCAGCCAGATTTGACATATGGCGTTTGGTGTTAGCATGTAGTAGTCCGACGGGGGACCCAAACCAGAAAGCAGTGTGTTGGCATTTACCTTTACTCCTGTCGGTTTTTAGACTATAACTTTTATTATTTATTGATAAAACATTCAAATATCGTTGAAGCAATAAAAAGTGAAAAATACAGTGATAATTTAAAAACAAATCGCGCCCGCGCTGTGTTCCCGGGTACATCTACATTGCACATGCAGAAATCATCGGCAAATAGCCGTGGCGGACATTTTCAGAGTGTTTTTTGCCACTGTGCAGCTAGCGCCGGGCCGACGGAGAGGTGAGTATAATTAAATGGCTGCATGGTGTGCAGTATATGGGCCCCCCTGGACCCAGAGGCCGTGTGCGCCGCACACCTTGATAGTGGTTGCGTATATGTACTCACTATTTTTTAAGTTGCAGATGGGTGTATTGTCCCAGCGGGAACATGGGACATTCCCCGCTGGGCCAGCTAGATTGTACAGTAGGTGCCCCAATCCTCCCCTCTCTCACAGGTGGGGAGGCGCCCAAGTTACCAATCAGACTACCAAAGTGTTCCACTGCCTGGATGATAGAAGCGCACTGCCTCCTTATTAGAGCGAGCTGCCGGATAATAGGACCCACCGGCGCCCTACCGAACTGAGAGCACCTTGGGTACATGGGATGCTGTCATTTTGGTGCCCTCCCCAGTACCCAGCTGGAGGTGTTGCACAGAACCAGTCTCCAAATGGGCCTCTCGGTCCCAGTGATGGATCTCTGGAACGTTATCTCTGTATTTTTATTTCCCATCAGGGCCAATGTGTTTGGTTGTTTTTTTCCTGTCGGGCCAATGTGTTCTTTTTTTTCTCCTGTAGGGGGCCAATGTGCACATGTAACAAGGAATTACTAGAGTTACACCGGCATGTTACTGAAAGTTGTTGTGTACAGAGGCGCTAAATGCCCATACACATTAGCCGATTTTTTGGTGTTTTGAGCTACCTTGAGTTCAAACTTGGCAAGTGTGTATGGGCGGGCAGTGAGCGCTGGTGCACGCTCTCGTATCATCGCTAGCCGCCGCCGTTCGTCAGGCTGTTTGAACAGCCGAGTGAAGCACTTTCCACAGTCTCCTACTGTGGAAAGTGCTTCACCTCCCTGTGAACATCACTAGGCAAAGGGAAAATAGCTCAGTGTATATGCACGATCATCGCTGTGCATACCAAAGCCGTAACTAGGTGTGTGCTGATGGTACCTTGCCCACAGCGCAAATGCACTGAGGGCGCACCATCGCGCATCACACCCACTAGCTCCGAGCCCAGACAGCTGAAGGCGGCACCGCCTGTGTCCCGCTGACGGCGGCGCCGCCTGCGTCCTGCTGAATTCACCGCCGCCCGCCCTTGTCCCTCTGAAGCCGCCCGCCTGCCTTGACACAACCGTTTCCTGTTGTCGCTGAAGCCGCCGGCCGCCCGCCCACGCAACTTCCTCTGAAGCCGCTGCCCGCCCGCCTGTGTCCAGCTGAACCCGCTGCTGCTGCGGCTGAGCGGCGTCTGTGTGACAGGGATGCTGCTCTCTTTAGCCCAGCAAGAGTCCGGCCCCCCTCCCCTGCAGTTTGGAACTTGGAAGAGCCTGTGCTGCTGTCCGACCTGTCTGTCTGGTTAGTAAATGCAGGGGCAGACGCAGGATTTACTAGAGGGGGGGGGGGGGGAGTTTGCCGTAATGTGTAAAAAAAGGGGGACTGTCTGCCGTAATGTGTAAAAATGGGGACGATGTCTGCCGTAATGTGTAGAAAGGGGGACGCTGTCTGCCGTAATGTGTAAAAAGGGGGACGCTGTCTGCCGTAATGTGTAAAAGAGGCTCTACCTGGTGTAGTGGCGCTACTGTGCAGCGTAGTATGAATTGGTATTATGTTGTGGCCACGCCCCTATATATTTTTCACGCACCTACGGTGCGCACTGCCCCTATCTTGCATGGGGGGGGCGCCAATGCAGTTTCTTGCACACCGCTAAAATGCCTAGTTACGGCACTGGTGCATACACCCTGGGCAAAAACGCCCTGTGTGTATGCACCTTATATCGCTCACTGTAGGGGCCATATTCAGATGATCTGCACCTAGCACCCCCTCACCAGACCCCATCCCCTCACCAGACCCCACCTCCATTAGGCCTGCTTCCAGAAATACCCCAGGCTGGTTTTCCTTCCCAATCTGCCCCTTGTTATAGAGATGAAGCAGTTAGGCAAGTCATAGATTTGTAGGGGCATAATTGCAGTGTGAGCCCTGCCTGTTGTGATTTGGAGCCGGATGTACTAAGCGGAAAATGCGGTAAACCCCTTGTTTACCGCATCTTCCTGATGTACTAACCCACGTCCGGCAGGTCAGCGCCGCGGCGGGGTTCGCCAGCTTTAGCTGGCGATAGTCCATAGAAGCCTATGGGCTTCTCTCCGCGGCGCTGTGTGAGGGATCCGATCGGATCCCTCCCAGCATACCCTGCGGCCGCCCCCGTCACCCCGCGCATGCGCAGACTGACTCCTGGTGTTGAATCCCGGAAGTCAGGCTGCCGCTGTGCATCGCGGAGGACAGCTCTTATCGGAGGAGCTGTCCTCCGCAATGCTGATCGCATATGTTAGTACATATGCTATCAGCATCGTGGCGCAGGGCGGCGATGGGCGTCGATGTACATTAGTACATCCCGCTCATTATGTGAACCCTAGTATACACTGCTAGAATGTATCTTTATAGTCTTGGTAATCCACACTGCTCACCTTATCGGCTGGGCCCTGCAGAGGTCGGAGCATGGAGTCAGTCACTGGCAGAGCTGGATTAAGAAGCAATAAACAGAAAGAGAACTTCTCTGTGCGCAAACAGAAAGTGGGTCCCCTTTTCATTTGCTTTGAAAAAGACCCCTTAGTGGGTGGAAATGTGTTGAGAGTGGGTTTAGTGGATCCACTATAACAGACCTGAACCTCCCAGCGGCGGATTGAGTCACAGCTAGAGCAGGGGTGTAGCGAGGGTGGCTCCGGCAGAGCACGAGCTCCGGGCGCTGGAAAAGTTAGAGGGCGCGCTGCCGTCTGACTCTTCCCTCTCTTCACCCGCTAAACCGCATGCCACTTTACAGACAGAAGCAGAGGGGCGCGCACTGACTCAGACTCAGAGACTAGGTGGGGAACAGGGCAGGTCAGAGGCGACAGCAGGAGACACTGACAGCTTGCACATGCCGGAACTCTGCCGCCCTCTTTACATGTCTCATAGTCTGCTTGTAACTGTGAAGCTGTTATGAGCCACGGCTGTGGTTCATTTCCATTTTTGCATTTTGGTTATGTATTTTATGTTATACTTCTGTTCATGTTCCCCGTGGGTGTCATGGGGTGCTCGGAGCTCACCCTTAAGGAGGGGATACTGTTATGAACCACAGGTAGTGGTTCATTCCTATTTTATGTTTATAAAGTTGTCTTGCATGCCAGGATTTCCTGTTGCTCTGTTTTAGAATACTCTTGTCTGCTGCCGCTGGTGAGTCTGTGTAATTGCAGCTTGTTCCCATGTGTTCAGCCTCACCTGGCTGCTAATTGCATCTTGTCAGTTTGGAGTCATGCAACAGGGCAGCTGCATGAGATTATTAATTAGGCCTCTCTGTTATATGCTGGCTGACTGCAATTCACAGACGCTGGTGATATTTCTGGGTATCCAGTCTGCTTGAGTTCTGAGCTTGGTTCCTGCTAGTTCCTGAGCTTCCTGTGTCGATTACTGTGTCAGTCCCTGTGTCGATTCCTATGTCTGATCCAGTGTCCTGCCGTGAGGCGTTCCTGTCCTGAGGTCCAGTGCCTTTGCCTGTGCCTGGTCAAGTTTCTGGCTTCTTGGTGTCCACCGGTCTTTCGTTTGGGATTCTGCCTGTCCTCCAGTTCTTAGAGTCTGTGTCAGCAGCATTGGGAGTTCCTGTCCGTTTGCCAGTATTCGTACCGGTTCCGTGAGTAGCGGCTCTGCCGCGTCCGTCGGCCTAGGCCGCTGTATTCCATTATTATTTCTGTCACTGGTGTTTTGCAGAGGGTTCTGCTTATGCTGTCACCGCCGGTACACAAAAGTATTGTGTGGGCGTGTGGTCAGCATTTCCTTTGTTGTTCTTTTCCTTTGGCGGCAAACCGCACATACATTTAGTTTTAGGCTAGTTAGTAGCCCCTGGCTTTTGGTTGTTTCAGTAAGAGGGCCCCTTGTTATCACCCTGTCTCGGTACACTCTTTGTCTCTCATTAAGACCTGAGGGGGCATCGAAGTTGGGCAGACGTAATCCGCCCTTCAAACGCGGCTGCCATGGGCTCAAGCAACCATAGTCTCGCAAGAGTGTACTGACAGCACGGGCGAGACAACGGAGATAGGGCGCCAGGGGCTATTCCCTTACCATTCCCCTTTCCCAGCATTACGTTCCAGTGCTCCGGTCCTTGCAATAAGATCTCCTCAGACCAGAGTGCTGGAATCATAACAGAAGCAGGGTTAAGTCTGTCCTGCTACACCACTCTCTGCAGCACCTCTTTCTGCCCCAGCTGCTGCAGCACCTCTGTCTATGTCCCGGCTGCTGCAGCATCAATCCCTACCATGGCTGTTGCAGCACCGCTCTCTGCCCCGGCTGCTACAGCGCCTCTCTGTGTTGTGTAACAAGTATAAGGGGCTCTACTGTATTGTGTAACATGTAAAAGGGGCTCTACTGTGTGACGTAATGTGTATTAGAGGGGTACTACTGTGTGGTGTTATGTGAATAACGGACACTACTGTGCGGTGTAATGTGAATAGTGCTGTGTAATCTCAATTGGTACTATTCTGTGGCCACGCCCCTTCCCCATGAAGCCACACTCTTATATTTTTAGGTGTCCCTATGTTAATCATAGGGGCGCCAAAGGAAACTTTCACCCTGAGCTCCACAAAGTCTAAAACTGGCCCTGCCACCAATTTAGGATTTTTTTTATATTTCTTCTTCTCAAATGTAACATTCACCCAATTTAGTAGAGGGGAGGGGGTGCCGAAACATACCCTTGCTCCAGGCACCATGGCACCTAGCTACACCTCTGAGCTAGAGGAACACTAGGACTCTCTTGGTTGTATAGTATACAAGATTCTACATGCTGTGTTTTTCTCTGGCTGGGTCCACAGGATTATCCACAGGATAACATTGGGATATTGTCGAGCGACAGCGAAAATGGCACCAACACGGTCACGAGCTTTCTGGCCTCCCAGGATGCATTGGGGCCTCCACTATATAGTCCCGCCCACTGACTCAGTCAGATCAGTTTTTTGCTTGGTGCGGCAGGAAGCCGCATGGTCACAGGGCTGCTGTGAAAGCAGCCTCAAGTTTTCATTACTTTATTTTTATAGACTTACTGTTTTGGTTTGAGCGACTTCTCTTAACAGCGTCTTAAACGTGTATTAGAAAGAGTCGCTCCAACAACTCCCCACCGGGTCGCAACAACGCTTACCTTCGCGGTACAGTGCTGTCTCGACGGGCGTCTGTGTCGGATGTTCTAGCAGGTCCAGCAGACGTTACCAGGCTGTGGCCGGAGCATGGGGAGACAGTGAGTATATGGACTTCCTCTTACTAGAGGGGTCAGGACACAGCTACGCTGATTTGGTGGAGACTACAAACAGCGTGTTGATGCGCCGAACATCTCGAGTGTGACAGCGCTACGCTCCGGGGATCATAGGCGCCAGGACTAGGTGAGGCCGCGATCCTGGGAGTTTAAGTCAACAGGGGGTTTCAGACGCTCTCCTGGCCGTCCCTCCTCCGAGTTCATGGCCAGTTCCCGCGGGTCTCTCATTTCATGAGCTGAATGACCTCACTTCCGGCTCAGACGCTACCACGAGGGTACTCGGTCGCAGCTTAGACGCTGCGGTTGTGTACACTGGATATAAACCCGCCCAGACCGAGTCGCAGGCCTTTAGTGTCTGCATGCACGTGGAGTCGCTCAGCGTCCGTGTCCGTTGGTGAGCGTCCGTGTCCGTTATCAGTTACCAAGAGCGGCAGTGTACACCAGTAGCGTCTGAATCCACTCAGCGTCTTTCGAGCGTCTTTGCTTGGATATGGAAGTGTGGTGAGTCTCCCTGTATCCCGCTCCCTGGAGGCAGGGTATACAGTACTAAAAATTCCTTCTACTTCTTAGTGTGTACTGTTAATTTTTAGTACCTATTGCATATGAGACCTGTATATTACTATGTTTTCTGCATGTTATGTTGAAAAAGAACCAGTTAAACAGAAGTACAATTTTCCTACTTATGTATAAGTTATTATGGAGGTTGTATTCTCATATGACAATGTCTAATGCTTTAACATGTGACTGACTGCTAGTATGTGTGCTGACTTTTCTGTGTAATGTCAGTCCTGTTCTGACCCTCAAATCAGGTGCACTGTGGTCAGATTGATTTCACCTCTATATACTGATTATAGGGTGTGGTTCAGTCACAAAATTGTGTAGTCAATATCAGAAAAGATGTCTGTGAGCGGCAAAAGTGATGAGGAGAATTTGTCAAGCACTCCTACAGCCCTAACATGCTTATCTTGTAAGTCAGGGGTAATTGACATGATTCAATTGGTCACTTATGAGGGTTTGTGTGCAAACTGTTTCGCTTTTCAGCGAAGTAAAAAACAGGAGTTAGTTCAACCTCCAGTAGAACCACCATGGAATATGTTCGCAAAGACTCTGTCTTCAATAGCGGACAGGTTAGCTCCAGTAGCACCACCTCAGGGGTTAGGTTACACTATGAACCCATACATGCAGCTCCCTTCCTATGGTTTGGTTCCAGTAGCCTCTACAAGCAACCAAGGGGTAGGTAAGACTAAGACAGATACGTCTGTATGGCAGACTACACAAGAGGATACATCGGATGATGATGCGGAAACAATAGATTCAACTCCGTATGATGATCAGTCGCAGAGCTTTAGTTCAGATGATGTAGCTGAACTCATTAATGCAGTAAAGGCTGTGCTTTCTCTGGAAGAACCAGCCAAGACAGCGTTAAAAGCAAAAGCACCTGTATTCAAACGAACAAAGTCAGTGAAAGCTGAATTTCCAGCGTCAGAGGAGTTGACGGAAATGATGGATGAGTCTTGGGCAGCGCCCGTTAAAAAGTATAAGATTCCTAGGAGATGGGATTCTTATTATCCATTTCCTGCTGGAGATTGTTCGAAGAGAGAAGTTCCTCCAAAAGTAGATGCACATGTTCTGCGACTCGTGCACAAATCTGCTTTGCCACTGTCATCTACCTCTTTGAATGATGTCACAGACAGGAGGGTAGAGAGCCTATTGAAAAATATTTTTTCTCTTGTGGGTGCAGTGGTAAGACATGCTATGGCTTCGGCCTGGGTAGCAAAGGCAATGGGCGAATGGATAGAGGAACTAGAGAATGACATCCCCTCTCCTACTAGGGAGCAAGAGGATCGGCTTTGCCGTTTAAGACAATCTGCCCAGTATTTAGAAGAAGCAGCCATTGATGTAGGCACTGTTGCTTCTAAAGCTTCAGCCCTGGCAGTAGTCGCTCGCAGAGCAGTCTGGCTACGGACCTGGAAGGCAGATGCGGAGTCCAAGAAGGAATTGGAAGCATTGCATTTCGTGGGTAATATATTATTTGGAAAACCTTTATCGGATATCCTAGAGTCAGAGGCTGAATCGAAGAAGGTCAGATTTCCGGCTACCTACAACCCTAAGTCCAAGGGTTTAAAATTTCGCTCATTTCGCTGGCAAAGCAAAGCGAAAGGTAAAGAGGAGCCTAAACAACCCCAGTTTAAATCCAGGGGTAGGAAGCAGTGGGCTAGCAAAAAGCCAGCTTCCAAACCTGAACAAAAGCCCTCAGCCTGAAGAGACGGGCCTCCGCCTGGAGGATTCCAAGGTTGGGGGCCGACTCCTGCAATTTGCACACACATGGCAACAGTCAACAACAGATGCCTGGGTGCAGAAGGTAGTATCTCAGGGGTATGGGTTCCCATTCAGGAGGCAGCCTCCTCAAAGATTTTTTTGCACCAGCCCGTCTCGTATAGAGTCGAAGGCCAATGCCCTGCAAGAAGCAGTCCAAAAATTACTGCAGTCAGGTGTGATTGTCCCAGTACCTCCATCACAAAAGGGACAGGGGTATTACTCCAATCTGTTTCTAATCCAGAAACCAAATGGGTCATATCGACCAATTCTAAATCTGAAGATGTTGAACAATTACATATGGATCCCGAAGTTCCACATGGAGACGTTACGCTCCATAATGTTGGCTATGGAACCGGGAGACTATATGGTATCTCTGGATGTGCGGGATGCTTACCTACATGTGCCTATAGCACTATCACATCAGTGTTACCTCAGGTTTGCCATCCTCAAGGAACACTTCCAGTTCCAAGCTCTGCCCTTCGGGCTAGCTACAGCACCCAGGGTGTTTACCAAGATCATGGTGGTTATGGCAGCTTGTCTGCGCAAACAAGGGATAAGGATATTCCCATACCTAGACGACCTATTAATCTTAGCACAGTCGCAAGATTTACTGTTGAGCCATCTCCAACAGACGATAGTTTGTTTACAGAGACACGGGTGGCTCATAAATTGGGAGAAGTCGTCCCTGAATCCATCACAGCGGATGGTTCATTTGGGAGCCATATTGGATTCAGACCTACAGAGAGTTCTCTTACCAGAGAAGAAAATAGTCAAGGTGCAGGTCATGGCTCAGGAAGCATTGCAAGCCCAGACAATGTCAGTCCATGCAGCAATGCGACTGTTGGGTCTGATGGTATCAACGTTCGACATGGTGGAATATGCGCAATTCCACTCCAGACCATTGCAGCATCTCATTTTGACAAAATGGAATGGAAATCATCAAACAATAAAGAAGCAGATGATAAAGATTCCAGTAAATGTAAAAAGGTCTCTAGCATGGTGGCTACAGACAGACCATTTAAACAAGGGGAGACCCTTTTGGATAAAAGAGTGGCAAGTCCTGACGACAGATGCCAGCCTGCAAGGTTGGGGGGCGGTACTCGGAAGCCTATGGTTCCAGGGAAAATGGACCGCAAGGGAAAGTCGCCTGCCGATAAATCTGTTAGAAATAAGAGCCATTTACTTGGCCCTAGTTCAGGCAAAGGACAATCTACAAGGAAGACCAGTCCAGATCCGCTCAGACAATGCGACGGCAGTAGCATACCTAAATCATCAAGGAGGGACTCACAGCAAGAGTCTGATGGAGGAAGTAACTCCCATTCTAAAGTGGGCAGAACTCCATCTCCCAGCATTGTCAGCAGTATTTGTCCCGGGTGTACTAAATTGGGAAGCGGATTTTCTCAGTCGGCACACAATTCAGGAAACCGAATGGGCACTACACCCAGAAGTGTTTCAGACACTGGTGAACAGATGGGGTCTACCGGAGATAGACCTTATGGCGTCTCGTCTAAACAACAAAGTTCCGAGGTACGGATCAAGAACAAGGGACCCAGGAGCAGTCCTGGTAGACGCACTGTCAGTAGAATGGAGGTTTCAGCTGGCATATCTGTTCCCTCCAATATCTCTGTTACCCAGAGTAGTGAGAAAGATAAAACAGGCAAAAGGAGCAATCATTCTAATAGCTCCAGCTTGGCCAAGAAGGCATTGGTACACAGATCTGTGGAGAATGTCCGTGGAAGCACCGATACTGCTCCCTCAACGTCCAGATCTGTTAATGCAGGGTCCTTGTTGTCACAGTCATCTGGATCACCTGTCTTTGACGGCGTGGCTGTTGAAACCTCTATCTTAGAGGCTAAAGGATTTTCAAAGCAAGTAATCCAAACCATGCTTAGAGCAAGAAAGCCTTCTTCGGCCCGTGTATATCATAGAATATGGCAAGCCTATATTCATTGGTGTTCTGGAAAAAATTACAATCCAAGAGCCTTTAAAGTAGCTAGAATTTTGGATTTTCTGCAGGCAGGATTGGATAAGGGGTTGAAGGTTGCTTCCTTGAGGGTGCAAGTCTCAGCGTTGACTGTATGGTTTCAGCAGAAGATTGCTGACCTACAGGATGTACGTACGTTTTTCCAAGGAGTAGTACATATTCAACCTCCATTTGTTCCTCCTGCAGCTCCCTGGGATTTGAATTTAGTTCTTAAATTTCTCCAGGGTCCTTTGTTTGAACCACTTGAGAGAGCGGATCTTAAGTGGTTAACGATTAAAGTTCTTTTTTTACTGGCAATGGCGTCAGCCAGAAGAGTGTCAGATTTAGGAGCATTATCATGTAAGTCTCCTTTCCTAAGTTTTTTTTCCAGACAGAGCAGTTCTCAGAACGAGATCTAGTTATCTTCCAAAGGTGGTGTCAAAGTTTCACCTGAATGAAGAGATTGTAGTCCCAGCTTTTCAGGTATCGGGACTATCTGCGGGAGAAGCGTCACTGGACGTGGTCCGGTCTTTAAAAATCTATATAGATCGTACTAGTGCCATCAGGAAAACAGATTCTCTCTTCATCCTCTACGGATTCCATAGGAGAGGTTGGCCTGCTAGTAAACAGACGCTGGCGAGATGGCTCCGAGTGGTAATATCTGAAGCTTATTCTCATGCAGATCTCCCTATTCCGGCTAATGTCTCTGCACACTCTACACGTAAGGTAGGTCCTTCTTGGGCAGCACAACAGGGTGCATCAGCAGAACAGATATGTAAGGCAGCCACATGGTCTTCCATAAACACATTCATCAGACATTATGCCTTGGATACTTTTGCCTCTCATGACGCAGACTTCGGGCGAAAGGTCCTCCTGTGCAATCAGGAGCGTCCCCACCACTAAAATGGCTTTGGGAATCCCAATGTTATCCTGTGGATAATCCTGTGGACCCAGCCAGAGAAATAAAGGTTATGGTAAGAACTTACAGTTGATAACGTGATTTCTCTTATGTCCACAGGTATCCACAGGGATCCCACCCGGACGCATCTGATTTGAGGATCTAGACAAACACTAAAAACCTCTTCCTTCTTGTATGGAAGGGAGTGCATGTGTGTTCTTATCGCCTGTACAGGTCTCTACCTAATGTTCCTGCCTATAATCACTGTGGAAAGAACTGATCTGACTGAGTCAGTGGTCGGGACTATATAGTGGAGGCCCCAATGCATCCTGGGAGGCCAGAAAGCTCGTGACCGTGTTGGTGCCATTTTCGCTGTCGCTCAACAATATCCCAATGTTATCCTGTGGATACCTGTGGACATAAGAGAAATCACGTTATCAACGGTAAGTTCTTACCATAACGTTTATTTTCCATTCATGCTGTATAGGTTGAGTCTACACTGTGTGGGGAAGCATTTGCAGATATTGTCATATCTGTAATTTGTGCCTTAAGGTGCATACACACTGAGCACTTTTCCCCCCTGCCCAGACGATGTCAGGGGGGGGGGGGAGCGGCTTTCCATAGCAGGACGCTATGGAAAGCTGCTCACCCCGCCGTTCATCTACTGGTAATACCAGCAGATGAACGGCGGCCGCCAGCGATGAAGCGGGAGCATCGTCGGGGGAATACACACACACTGGGCGGCTTTGAGGTGTAAGCAGCTCAACACACCAAAACTGAGCTGCTTTCAGCTCAACATCGCCCAGTGTGTATGGGCCTTTAGTAGTGTTTTTTTTATTGGATTTGTGCTACAGTAACTGGTGTTTCACCTTACAGTATACTGTATATTGTTTTCCTGCATTACTGGGTGTTTCATTGGGACATGCAGATCATACTGTACGTTTGAACTGCAGACTTGGAAAAGATGCAATTGATGAGTGGATTATTTCTGTGGATGTGTAAGAGCATTATCATAGGGGTACGTGACCCAATAGAACCTTACACATGTATGTTTCCTGGTGAAGAATCACATCTCATATTCAGTACATGCTGTATAATTTTTATTAAGAACTACTGCACTATATATATTCTGGTTCTCCCAAGACTTTCCATAAATTGGAGATATCTGAGAAAGAAACGCAGAGACTGGAGAAATAAAGGAGGAATCTTTTCAAATTTTATTAAGGGATTTATGTCTTTCTGGTTTACACCTGTAATATATAGCACCTGATTTAAAGCACTTAAGACAGGGATTCACTGAGTCATACAGACATGCACTGAGTCACAAACATGCACAGTCACACATACACAGAGTCAAACAGACATACAGTGAGTCACACAGACATGCACAGTCACACATACACAGAGTCAAACAGACATACAGTGAGTCACACAGACATGCACAGTCACACATACACAGAGTCAAACGGACATACAGTGAGTCACACAGACATGCACAGTCACACATACACAGAGTCAAACAGACATGCACTGAGTCACAGACATGCACAGTCACACATACACAGAGTCAAACAGACATACAGTGAGTCACACAGACATGCACAGTCACACATACACAGAGTCAAATGGACATACAGTGAGTCACACAAACATGCACAGTCACACATACACAGAGTCAAACAGACATACAGTGAGTCACACAGACATGCACAGTCACACATACACAGAGTCACACAGACATGCACAGTCACACATGCACTGAGTCAAACAGACATGCACTGAGTCAAACAGACATGCACTGAGTCAAACAGACATGCACAGTCACACATACACAGAGTCAAACAGACATGCACTGAGTCACACAGACATGCAGTGAGTCACACAGACGCAAACTGAGTTACATACTCTTGCACAGATACAGACACGCACAGTCACACTCAAAGTCACAGAGACACACGCAGAGTCGCAGTATGGCCGCACCCCCTGATCAGACTCCGCCTCCTGCTTCTTGTCTCCTGCTGTAATGTATTAGTCCAGGGTACAGGGGTATATATTGTATTATATACTGTAATATTTGGGAAACTCAGGGTTAAACTATTAATGGTTTTCCATTGGTGGTTTCCCGCCATAGACGGTAAGTACCGATTGTACCGCTGATGGTAAACCATTCCATGGCCATCCCAAGTCTGCCTTACATAGGATTCTGATTTATTTTTAGAAATGAATGAGACTGATAGCGTCCAATGGAACAGTCCAGTGGTTCCCAAACGTTTTTGAATCACGGCATCCTAGAGAATCAGAATTATTTTCATGGCACCCCTAACCTTAAGTTTCTTATTTGGAACATTACGTTCTAGAGCTTTGGTATAAACCCCATGGTTCTTGAAGCATCCCCAGCATCCTCTAGGACGTATGACAAAATAGGATTTTAATACCTACCGGTAAATCCTTTTCTCTTAGTCCGTAGAGGATGCCGGGCGCCCGTCCCAGTGCGGGCTGTATCTGCAGTTTGGTTATAGTTACGCTCATGTTGCGTTGAGTTCAGTCAATCTGTGACTGTTGTTGGACATGCCATTGCATGCGTTGTTGTTGAATGGCATGTTGTACGGCGTGTTAGTGGTGTGAGCTGGTATGTATCTCACCTTAGTTTAAAATAATTAAATAAATCCTTTTCCTCGAAATGTCCGTCTCCCTGGGCACAGTTCCTATAACTGGAGTCTGGAGGAGGGGCATAAAGGGAGGAGCCAGTTCACACCCATTCAAAGTCTTATAGTGTGCCCATGTCTCCTGTGGATCCCGTCTACAGAATTTTTTTCATGGCACCCCTAACCTTAAGTTTCTTATTTGGAACTTTACAAAGGAATGATAAATTAAGTAAATTGTGTATCTGTGTCATCCCTAAGTTGCCCACACACTGA
Source organism: Pseudophryne corroboree (assembly GCF_028390025.1). Classification (NCBI taxonomy): domain Eukaryota; kingdom Metazoa; phylum Chordata; class Amphibia; order Anura; family Myobatrachidae; genus Pseudophryne; species Pseudophryne corroboree. The sequence goes on from NC_086453.1 coordinate 339,978,847, forward strand.
GCGATTTTGCGGTCAATATGGATGAAAACGATATATCGTAACGATATATCGTTCACAAAAATGAAGATCGTATGTTCTGCTCAAGCAATAACCATCCAATGCACTTCCCGCAACTCGTATCATGTATCCTCTGATCTTACCTGCTGCAGCCAAGATCTGCCAATGTCTGTCAATGTTTTTACAGATTGTACAATAAATCGTTAGTTAAAAGAACACTTTTTTTTTACAAATTCCTGAGCCAGGGACTGTCAGGGAGCTCCCGAGGAAGTTCAAGGGAAATCGCAAACAATGTCGCATTGCTTGTGAATCGCTCAGTGTGTGGGCACCTTTAGGTTCAGTTGTGTGGTGAGGAATTAGATCTGCTTCTGCTTGTCCACATATCTTATGATTGACGGCCACAAGCACTGGTTTTGCCTATTACATTGACCAGAAATTATTTGAATTGGTCCTGGACTACCAATCTAAGGCACCCCTGCAAGTGTCCTGAGGAACCCCAGGGTGCCACGGCACACAGTTTGAGAACCGCTGAAACAGTCACCTTCACTATATAAGAATCTTCTGATATATTTTTCTTTTTGTGATGAGAAGAATGCCACACAATGGGGTAAATTTACTAAGCTCCCGATTTTGACCGAGATGCCGTTTTTTCAGCAAAGTGTCATCTCGGTAATTTACTAAACACTAATCACGGCAGAGATGAGGGCATTCGTAATTTTTTGCAAGTCCAAGTTAAAAATTACGAATGAATACACCATCGGTCAAATTACGCCTGTTTAGATATGAATCTCGGTCATTTACTATCCATTCGTAATTGTAATTGCTGCCGTGAAAATACATTCGCGGCCGCGAAAAATTACACATCGTATTTTTTTCCTAAAAAAAAACGCGCCAGCATTTGAAAAGCGTGTTTACATGTGTACTCAATTATCCATTACTCACACCTGAATGTTTGGCCCTATAAAAGTGTTCCAGGCACATTTTGAACTTCTCTCACTCTGAAATGGCGGCTGTGGTGTGTGCCAATGATTTTTGGTTTGCTGTGGGATACCTTAGACTGCTCCATGAGGCTTCCAGGAATCAGGCCCAGGTAAGTGAACATGGTCAACAGGTTGTCCAGGTACCGCGGAGGCTGCGCCAGCCTCGTTTTTTTAGAGGGCGTTTAAACTTAAATGCATTGTCCGATGATAGGGTCATACAGATGTTCCGCCTAAATAGAACCAACATTTTCCACCTGTATGACCTTGTCAAACTGGGCATAGACCCTGAGACAGCACGCTCTCGCTCTGTCTCAGGCCTACACAAACTCCTGGCTGTGTTACACTTTATGGCTACTGGGAGCTTCCAGGCTGTGGCAGGCGACGTCATTGGTATCTCACAGCCCACCTTTTCCAGATATTTGAATCAGGTGAGTCTAAAAATACATAGGCGGTTATGTCTAAGTGTTGCTTCTGTAAGTACAAACAACACAGTATTGTAGAGAATACCTAACATGACACTCACCTTAGCTTGTTTAATGTCCACTCAGGTTTTGGATGTGTTGGAGCCACACATTAATGCCTCAATCTGCTTCCCTACCGAGGAGTCAGAGTGGAGTGCTGTCAGGGTAGCTTTCTATGAGCTTGCTGGCATGCCCAATGTGCTGGGGGCCATAGATTGCACACACGTTCAGCTGAGATCACCTAAGGGCCGCCAATATATATATACTAATAGGCATCTGGCACAATCAACTAATGTCCAGGTGGTCTGTGATGCAAACCTAAAAATTATGAGTGTTGTTGCAGGTTACCCTGGTGGCTGCCATGACTCCTTCATCCTCAGTCAGTCATCGCTCTTCGATAAATTTGAGGACGGACAAATGCCTGATGGCTGGCTGTTGGGTATGTTTAAAATGTTTTGTGTGTATGTCTTTTAACCACAAACTCGAGTTTTGATTAGGTGAAAGAATAATCTAACATATGTACTAATGTTGACTATATCTGTTTTTCAGGTGATGGGGGTTACGGCTGCTACTCTTGGCTCCTTACTCCATTGTCCCAACCTGATTCTCCTGCTGAACACAGTTACAATCATGCACATAAGGCTACGCGGAATGTGATAGAAAGATGTTTTGGTGTGCTGAAGTCACGGTTTCGGTGTCTGGATAAATCTGCAGGCCTTTTGTTGTATAGTCCCTCAAAGGTGACTAGAATTGTGTTCTGCTGCTGTTTTCTCCATAATCTGTGTTTAAACCAACATCTGGCACATGATGAGGGAGAAAGCAGTCAGCAAGCAGAGGAGTTAGACCCATCTGGTGACAGTGTGAGTACATATGTAGGGAGGCAGGTACGGCAAGAAGTGATCCTGCGCTATTTTTCAGGTCAGTTTTAGTAGGCTGTAATTATCCTTGACTAAACACTTTGCACTACTTTCTATTGTGTGTTTTGTAACTTACTGTTTGTTGTTTATAGTGGTGTGTACATTGTACTTAGTTTATGCTAAAAATACATTTTCAGTCATTACCCATGAAAAACATACATACATACAGAGCAGCTTCGACAATGTTTGAGACGGACACAGGAAGTTGTGTGTTTGTCAAATACAAATTTTTATTTTGCAAATCACATTGGGGTTATTTTTTCCGCTTGTGTGTGCTGGGTGCTGTGCTTTGTGCTGGCTCACTGGCACGTGCTCTGGAGGAACGCCGAACAGGGGAGGTTACTGGCGTTTGGATAGGGGTCGTGGTCCCCGAGCTGGAGGTTACTTGGTGAGCTCCCATCAATGTAATATTGCTGCTCAAATTATTAATGCTTGCAATCAGTTGAGTGTTGGTTGCAGTGTGGCTGGCTACAATCCGGGATAAGGACTCATTCACAACCTGGTTGTGCTGAATGAGCTGAACGAGTGCCTGCTGATGGCGCTGTTGCTCATCTATGATGCGCGTTAAATGAGCAAGCATTTGGCTGTTGTCAGCCCTTATTTGCTCCATTGAGGTTGCCATTCGCCCTACTTGTACAATCAGTCTGCCCGAGTTGCGACTAATGCGCGGTAGATGATGGGGCAGACTGGCAAGGTGTTGTGTATGTGCGGTCAGGCTGGCATTGCTTTGGGCCTGTTGCCTTGTCCAACTGGCCCAAAAGTCATCTGGTATTTGGGTTGGGGGCGGAGCTTGTGCCAGTTGTGGACTGATGGAGGCTTGGGGGATATCCTGCAGCTGTATTGGCTGGCTTGGGTCAACAGGTGTAAGTTGCAGTGTGATGGTTGCCTGTTGGTCTTGTCCCTGCTGGTCCACGTCGGCCATCAAGCTGGGCTCTGTATGGGGTGGCCAACATGCAATGTTTATTTGTCAATTTGTTTAAAGGCTACTTCTACACATTACTACATTCATAATACTCCATTTGTATAGTTTTTGGCGTTGTTTTTCAAAACTTATAATGTTTTTTTTGTTCAAAAACATATATACCAACACAGGCGGCCACATAGACAGATTTGCATAATCCACACCTAACTACCTCCCCTCCACAGCATTACAGTGTTATATCACCTCCCCTGACCACGATATAGACTACTTACCTGGATAGTCCAGATGAGCGGAGCAAGTAAGCCATCTACATACTGGACAGGGGAGATGTGTGAACAATATAATGTTGTGGATGCTGTTTTTGTTTGGGAATTTTATTGGTATTTTATTTTAATGTGCACGTGTGTGGCCAAATTTTAAACAAATGTCTGTTATTTATTAAAAATGATGTTGGCGAGATCATCCACTAAGACCTTTTAAAAAAAACATTTTCACCTTTAGCAATTGAAGACGTAACATCACATTGCTTGTTCTGGAAAACATGTAATCTCAAAACCAACTAACAACATATTAACTGTACTGTGTATATTATTGCCTATGTGTTTAATTTCTGTTTTTACTCACCAGATAACTGAGGTGATCGGGGCTCATCACTCTGCGAACTCGCCAATAGTGCCAGTCGTGGCTGGGGTGACACTGCCGAAATGCGTCGCCTGGGTGGGGATGATGGAGCCGCAGATTCCGTGCCAAGACGCCGTGTCTTACTTGGCCTCCTGGGTAAGTGGCCCGAGCCCTGTGATGGGCGCCTTACAGGAGGTCGGCTTCCAGAAGCAGAACCTATGTGAAAATATAAACATTAATATTTTGTACTTCTATGTGTTTTCAGAATATGTGACTACAGTGAAGTCTTACCTGCAATCCCAGCCTCATCCTGACTTGTCTGAGGCCTGTCTGGCCGGCTGGTCTGTGGGACTGTTGAAAAAGTGGACCAAACATTATTACCATGCTTTGTGTAAAAATTATAACTGCAAAGCCTTAGTGTACTGTAACCATCTATTAGGTATTGGATAAACAAATAATTTCTGATTAAGAGCTTCAAGCTTCATTATTTTGTGTTGTATATCCAAATGTACATGATGTTGCACACAATAAATCTGTTACATTTGAGAATTATGCCTCAGATATTGCAGAGATTGACTACTTGCAAATGTTTTAAAAATGTAATATTGGAATAATTGCACCGTTTTTCAGAAGTAAATAAATAAAAAAATATATTTAAAATAAGCATACAACACAGATGTCCAAGCAATATCGCAAAAAATATTTTATTTAAAAAAAAAAAACAGCAGCCATTGCACATGTTTTTGCGCAATATTAAATTTACCAAACAGCCAATGCAAGGTGAAAAAAGCAAATTCGAAACACAAACACACCTTAAGGGTGCATAGGCCTGAAATATGTGAAACACAATTTATGCATCCTTTACCCTTTAAAAATGACATTTACAACATTTACAGGACATTTAATTAAAAATCTAACAAATCAAACTTACCATCCTGCGTGGGTCGGTCCGAATCCCGGACATGAGTAGCAGACACCACTTCGGCAGGAATCAATGCCCGCACAGGCTCCTCCCAGTCCCGATAGGTGGCCCGGAAAGGGGGGCCACCTCCGGTTTTTCGTGCAGATTTGGACTCTTTGGCCATCTTGGCCTTGACACGCCGCTTTATATCATAAAACCTCTTGCGGCACGTGTCCTCAGTCCGCCTCACCACACCCTCACTATTCACGGCAAGTATTACTTGCCCCCACAGGACAGACTTCCTGCGGGAGGACACCTTGCCAGCATCCTGACCAAACAATTGGCGATGGTGCTTCATCAGCTCACGCACCAAAGCCATGTTTTCAGCATAGCTGAACTTAATATTCCTGCCAGTCTTGGTAGTGGTGCGTGGCTGCGGAGCCACAACACCATCACTATCACTGGAAAATACAGCAACAGGCACCCCCTCCTCCTCCTCCTCACTAACCTCCTCCCTCTCACTACCCCCCTCCACCTCACTAACAGCCTCCACCTCACTACCAGCCTCCACCTCACTACCAGCCTCCACCTCACTACCAGCCTCCACCTCACTAACCTCCGCCACCACACTGACCTCTGAGTCTGACATGACAAACGACAAAAAACACTGAAAAATCAAAACACAAAACACACTCCTCCACTACTCCTACTACTACACACCACACAGCCAACACACACGCTCACTCACTCACTCACTCACTCACAAACAATGACAAAAGACTGTAAAAAAAAAACAAGGACAAAAAAGTAGACAAACTGTGAAAAAACAATACTACAAATATGACAAGACTACTTACACACACAGTACAGCACTCAACAATCACCAAACTCCTCTCCAAATCCACCAAAAACTCCACCAAACTCACCAACTCCAAATACACCTTCCTCTCTCCTCTCCACTAGCTAAACCCACGAGGTGCGGTGTGTTTGGGGCGGTTTTATAGTAATATGCACAGACACTCCTCCTTCACGAATACAACCAATCACGGCCGCGTGACGAAAACGAAACTTAGGACTAAAAACGCGGCAGCAATTTCTAAATCACTGCCGTAACAGACATGTGACGCAGTCGTAAAAAAAACACATAAACGCGGCCGCGAAACAGCAGACGCGGCCGCAATCTACAGCAGAAAAGCACGAATGACATCGACATCGGAAGAAACGAAAAACACGAATACGACAGCTTAGTAAATTAGTCGTAATCAATTCAAAAAGTTGCAATTTTACACTGTCGATGTCATTCGTGATTGAACTTGGACATGAATCTGGAAAATACGAATCTTAGTAAATTTACCCCAATGTATCCATACCTCCCAACATGACCCTCTCCAGGAGGGACAGATTGCTCTGCTTCTGGACTTTTTTCTTAATGTATGATTGCCATCACCTGTGCTGAAACACCTTTCTTATCCATTAACCTGTTCAACACAGGTGATGGCAATCATAAATTAAGAAAAAAGTCCAGAAGCAGAGCAATCTGTCCCTCCTGGAGAGGGTCATGTTGGGAGGTATGATGTATCATCTGTAGCTGCTATATTCTTTGGACACATAGACTATATTCTAAGCCACAGGTTCTCAAACTCGGTCCTCAGGACCCCACACGGTGCATGTTTTGCAGGTCTCCTTACAGAATCACAAGTGAAATAATTAGCTCCACCTGTGGACCTTTTAAAATGTGTCAGTGAGTAATTAATACACCTGTGCACCTGCTGGGTGACCTGCTAAACATGCACTGTGTGGGGTCCTGAGGACCGAGTTTGAGAACCTCTGTTCTAAGCTGAACCCACAAACGCCTGGAGGAAATACAAATTCCACACAGACAGGGCCTGGTCAGCAATTGTACGCATGACACTAGCACTGTGAGGCAGCAATGCTAACCACTGTGCCACATTGCTGCCCATTTGAAATTCTTAAGTAATACACAAAAGAAGCGAGGCCACTACATCTCCAGCAGGGGCACCTAATTTTGTTTTGCGCAGAAAAAGGATAATTCATTACATCAGTCCATTTGGTCACAATCGCAACCCAAAACCTATATGTGGTGGCAGTGATTTCGGCAATGTTGGAGCGTCTTCGTCCTGCCAAAATCTTCATTACATTAGATTTACGAGATGCATGAAATTTAATCCGTGTACAATCTCCTGATGAATGGAAGACTACCTTTCCAATTAACTATGGACGTTATGACTATCAGGTGATGGACTGTAATGCCCCTGCAATAGATCAACATTTCATGAATGACCTTTTCAGGGATTTACTGGACCATATTGTTTTGTTTGCTGTTTATCCTCGATGACATGCTGATTTTTTCTCCACCTACAAGAACATCAGGAACTAATACATCAAACTGAACAAATTTACGTTCCATCAGACTGTACCATCTCACCTCACGTGGCTTGCTGCACACTTATCCCAGTAAAGCCTAGGCTGCAGTACATTGTCTGGCTCTGGTTCAGGGACTTACAGGGCTTTGCAACGTCTATAGATGCTTCATTAAAGACGGTTCCGTGTCTGTTGCCCCAATCACCTGAATAAACATTTTCCCGTCTCCAAAAGCTATGGCAGCTTTTTCTTTATTGAAGACAAGATTTCCAAGGCTTCCAATCTTGATAGATTCTAACCCCACCTCTATCTGCCATTCAGTCAGTCGTAGAGAATGGGAGAGAGGATGTTATTGCCCCAAAGAGATCTTTCCTCCGACCATGCAGCAGCTGAAGAAGATAATTATGATGCGAGAGGTAAAGAACTTTGAGCCGTTAGAAATTGAAAAATTGTGCGACATCTTTTTTGTGAGAGTTTTAAGGCTTCCCAGACGTCTCAGTCCTGACTACGACAACCTTTGCCGGTTCCCTGTTGCCTATAGATTTTGATCACTAGGGATTTTATTGTGGCTGTACCGTCACGGACAAGCATGACTACAATCTTACTAATAGTTGATGTACTTATACATATTGGGGCTAATTCAGACCTGTTCGCTCACTAGGGTTTTTTTGCAGTCCCAGGACTTACTCAGCCGCTGCGATCAGATCAGCCTGTTCAGGACCGGAATTGACGTCAGTGCGGTGCATGCGCAGTTTAGACCTGATCGCCCACTGTACGAAAACGCAGTCTAGTGATCAGGTCTGAATTAGGCCCATTATCAGGTCTCTGAGGAGAGTTGTGCGCTGACCACAGTGATTTGGTTTTGCTTTCGGATCTGTATTAATTTCATGTTTTCCTTCTAATATAACAAAACCGGTTCCGGTATGAAAGATAGATAGTGTCTAGTTAGACAGTCAATAGATAGACACCATATGTTAGATGGACATTAGGTCGACAGGGTCAAAAGGTCGACATGGTCAAGAGGTCGACATGGAAATGGTCGACATGAAAAAGGTAGACACCATGTTTCTTGCATTTTTGTGGTTTGTGTGGATAGTTTTGTCATCTGGGACCCCCAATTGTAGAAAGGCATACCCTCGCTGCGCTCGCCACAAGGTTTATAACCAACTCTATGCCGACATGGATAGAGAAAGTATGAAATAATCCAAAAACATGTTACATTTAAAAAAAAACATTTGTCTATCTTTTTTATGTCGACAATTTTCATGTCGACCGTTTGACCATGTCGACATTTTGACCGGTCGACCTTTTGACCCTGTCGACCTAATGTCTGTCTAATATATGGTGTCTATCTATTGACTGTCTAACTAGACACTGTCTATCTATCAAACGGATAGGAACAAAACCACCCTCACTTGTTTTGGAACTGTATTTTTTTACTTAAAAAAAAAAAAATACAAAAAAAAAACACATAAAAACCACATACTAAAATCACATAATTTGGTCTGATTTTGGGCCTCTGTAACAGCAGGGAGGGGCTTATATCACTGCTGGGAGGGACTTATATCCAATCCAAAACACGCGACATCTGATAATGGGATGATGACGTTTTGCCTCATTTTGGAATCCGAGCAAGGCGGGAAAACCGGAGCTGGCGCTCAGATTCCCTCGGATCCCACCCTGAAGTTTGGGCGGGCACGGTTTTCAGGAAACCAAGCCCGTACATCTCTACTTCTGAGTAGCCATATGATAGCGCAGCATGGCAGCAGGACGTGAGACGCTGGAGCCACAGTTTTTGCGTATGGAACCGTAGACACAGGCCCTGTAAATGGTTGTGACACTTCTGTCTTTCTGCCGACACCCCCATAGCCTCTCCAAAATGCCCGCTGACTGTCAATCATTTTGCAAAAAAATTCCTCTCTGCAGCTGCCCTCACAGGGCCATGGCGGCACATGCGCCATGCGAGTCAGACGCAGGCGTCCGATAATCACTCAGCAATAAAAAAAATCCAGTGTGCGCACAGATCAGAATCAGGCGCCGCGCAGCCTCCAATGAGTGCGATTTGCTGAGTATCTTTTTAACCAGTTTTGTAATGGACCTAATATTTATTTTATCTTCTAAGATATTCCATCCCCAGTTCAGCAGCCTGGCAGAGTGCACTTAGCAGATGCTAGAGCAATACCTGTTGTACATTATTTGCTTTCTGCAAAAACTCTTGTCTGACGTTCTTCTTTTGATGATGGTCTTACAGTAATGTTCTTCTACGCCCTGACTCTTCCAGCCTGCTGCCGATACCAGACTGCAGTGGCTACAAAGTAACTTCAGTAAAAGAGACCTTGGGCCTAATTCACCGGTGGACGTTAAGCAGTAGCAACTGTTACTACAAAATGATGCTAATGCTTCATTAGGCGATAGGCTGTCTATTGAGGGGTGTGGATCATCAAATCGACAGTGTCTACGTCGACAATGTTTAGGGCGACCACTATAGGTCGACAGTCACTAGGTCGACAGGGTTGGTAGGTCGACGGGGTTTCTAGGTCGACATGTGGTAGGTCGACAGGTCAAAAGGTCGACATGAGGTTTGTTTGTTTTTTGGTGTTGTTTTCTGCGTGCAGTTACCGGGAAGCCGAATTAGTGCACCATGTCCCATCGCTCTGCTACCGCTGCGCTCGGCACAGATTACCGTTCCAATCGTAGTCTACGTAGATCATTAAGTATGAAAAAGTTCAAAAATAGAAAAAAATGTGAAAATCTCATGTCGACCTTTTGACCTGTCGACCTAGCACATATCGACCTAGAAACCCTGTTGACCTTCCAACCCTGTCGACCTAGTGACTGTGAACCTATAGTGGTCGACCTAAACATTGTCGACCTAGACAGTGTCGATCTTCAGACCGGATCCCCTATTAAGACCCCCACCTGCTCCAGTTGTAATCCACCCTGGTGCGCACAATGGCTCACCATCGAGCTAACATCGGCTGCATCATCGGACTTCTCTGCGTCCCTATAGTTGCTCAGAATGTCCTTCAGAGTTTGGCCACCTGGATCAGAGGAACTGCGTCTTCTGACGCAGACACCGGTACAGGAACATATCCGACATGCCGCCGACTCGACTCACCCACCCTGTTATCGCCCAGGAGAGCCTATTGAAATTCCAAGGAACTCGGCTTAGTACATTTGTCACTAGGCTGGGCTCAGCATTGTACACCCGTCACTATGCCGGGCTCAGCATTGTACACCCGTCACTAGGCCGGGCTCAGCTTTGTATACTTCTCACTAGGCCGGGCTCAGTTTTGTATACTAGTCAATAGGCCAGGCTCAGATTAGTACACTAGTCACTAGACTAGATCAGCTTTGTACACTCATCCTAGGCCCGGCTCAACTTTGTATACTAGTCACTAGGCCATATCAACTTTGTACACTAGTCAATAGGCCAGGCTCAGCTTTGTATACTAGTCACTAGACCAGATCAGCTTTGTACACTAGTCCTAGGCTGGGCTCAGCTTTGTACACTAGTAACTAGATTGGGTTTAGCTTTGTACTCTCATCACTATGCCGGCCTCAGGGTTGTACTCTCGTCACTATGCCGGGCTCAGGGTTGTACTCTCGTCACTAGGCCAGGCTCAGGGTTGTACTCTCATCACTAGGCCGGGCTCAGGGTTGTACTCTCATCAATAGGCTGGGCTTCCGCTTTGTACACTAGTAACTAGATTGGGTTCAGCTTTGTACTCTCGTCACTAGGCCGGGCTCAGGGTTGTACTCTCGTCACTATGCCGGGCTCAGGGTTGTACTCTCGTCACTAGGCCGGGCTCAGGGTTGTACTCTCGTCACTAGGCCAGGCTCAGGGTTGTACTCTCATCACTAGGCCGGGCTCAGCGTTGTACACTCATTACTAGGCCGGGCTCAGCGTTGTACACCAGTAACTAGATTGGCTCAGCTTTGTACACTAGTAACTAGATTGGGCTCAGCTTTGTCCACTAGTAACTAGATTGGGCTCAGCTTTGTACACTTGTCGCTAGGCCAGGCTTAGCTTTGTACGCTTGTCACTAGGCCGGACTCAGTTTTCTACATTAGTCACTAGGCCGGGTTCAGCTTTGTACACTAGTCACTAGGCCGGGTTCAGTTTTGTACATTAGTCACTGGCCGGGCTTACCTTTGAACACTTGTCAGTAGGCTGGGCTCAGTTTTGTACACCTGTCACTAGTTTGGGCTCAGTTTTGAACACTAGTCGCTAGGTTGCACTCAGCTTTGTACACCTGTCACTAGGCTGGGCTCAGTTTTGTACACTAGTCACTAGGTTGCACTCAGCTTTGTACACGAGTTGCTAAGTTAGTCTCAGCTTTTGTACTCCAGTCATTAGTTTGAGCTCAGTTTGTATTCCAGTCACTAGACTAAGCTTGATATTACATGGTCGAGTCACGTTATTAAGACCACCTCCTACATTTGACGTTGACGACGCGTAGCACATGAAGTATGTCACGTGTCGTGCGCTGGCTTGGTGGGTATATATGGTGTGGGATAGGCCATCTGCACACATATCACTCGTTGCTGTCATGGGTAAAAGGGGCGAATTATCCGAGTTGCAAAAAGGGGTGATTATCAGCTTTCGGACCAAGGGTGGTGGTATTTCTGTAAAAGCGCAGTTTGTGAACTGTTTGCGTGCTGCTGTGGCGAAGGTGTATCGTGACTGGACAAATGGCACCATTGCCAATAACTGACATGGAAACTGCGGAGCACCACGTGCCATTGATATGAGAGGTGAATGTCGGCTACGATGATATGCGTGAGGGCTGACCAACACGCTACAGTGGAGCAGCTCGCCATCAAAATTAACCCTGGGGGTTACCAGACGTGTGTCTGATACGACAGTTCAGTACGTCTAGCTGCTGTTCCCACGGCGGTTACTCTGGCTATTAGCTGGTGGTCAGAATAATATGACTCGACCGTGTAGTTACTAGTCTACAATTTCAGGGCAACTTTACTCACTAGTTAAAAGGTTGAACTCTGCATTAGTTTCCAATTTGGCATCCCAGGGAGCCACTTTAGACAAATCTCAGCGCATGCCAAAATAAGACTGAAACCAACGATCCCAGACCTTATGGTATTTATGAACCGTGGGGGTATTCAAACTAGGAGTAAAACAAAACAAAAAAAAAGGATATTTTTGCAGTAGTTTTGACACAATCCCAAACCCACACCAAAAACAACATACAGCAGGACGCCCCCCTAGCAGACGGTAAAATCAGCATCTCGAGACCCACATTTTGACCAATCAGCATTACTTCTCAGGCCTATGTGAAATGAATTGTCTAGTAATGGCAGGAAGTAGCATTTTGAATACAGCCAATGAGCTGCAGCCATCGTCAGAGGGAATCTCAATGTCAAACTCCCAGTTCAATTTTAAGGGTAAACAGAAGAAAAGATTTTCCTCACTTCAGTTCAGTGAGCTATAACCATGAAAATGCCATGCTGTTACAGAAGTTCAAAAAATAACTAAGTCTTTATTCAGAAATTCTCAGGGGTATTCAAAGCACTGAATCTGATTTTCAAAGTGAATGCATAATGGCCCTCATTCCGAGTTGTTCGCAGCAGATCATCGCATCGCAAACGGCAAAAGAAACTCAAACTGCGCAAGCGCAAAAGCGGAAATACGCATGCACAAAGCTAGCGATACGACACTTGTGCATAATTGCTATAAGAAAATTTGCTTGTAATACACAAACGAAAACAGGGAGTGACGGAGGCGTGGCAGAGGCACGGCTTCGCAATCCTACGAAATGGGCGTGAAAGTGGGCGGCTAGTGTGGGAGTATGCATCCAGCAGTAGGCGTGTTTTTGGTAAAAATGCGTATCCTATGTTAAAAGTACATAACAAATGTTCGCTATCTTGACGCAGCCGAAGAGTAAGTCTGCAGCTACTCAGCACTTGCGAAGTACTGTTACAAGTGTGTGTCTGCTTTAATTAGCAACTGAATTCACCTGTTGAGCATTTACTCGCCAAACACTGCTCTTACAAAATAAAACAAACAGCAATTATATGGCCACTTAATATTTGTATTGTTACCACAAATAAATCTGACACACTCACAAATAATGCACTGTATTTTTTGAACAAATAAAAATTAACTGATGTTAAATGCATGTTTTAATTATTTGTTTAATAATCTCAAATGTGACTAAACAAACTTATAAACTACATCAGCTAAATCTTCTCGACATAGACATATTCCTTTGTACATACCAGATAACATGAGCACCATAATGCAGCCTACATTTAATGTGACTTAATATGTTTGTGTTGTTTTTTTGGGGGGGAATATGTGTCCATATCTAATACTATGGCATGTTGCCCCTAGTAACCCAAGTTTTTTTTTTTTTGGGGGGGGGGGGGGGGGGGGTTTATATGGCCAATTAAGTGTTGTGCAAGGCATACAGATTTAAAATTACACTATGCAATGTTTGTCTTAATATTCTGATTGTTCCCTTGTTCCACAAATGTCAATATGCCATGTTCAAGTTTACAGGGCACAGTTTTCCTGAGTGCATAACCTTTAATAAAACACACAAACAATTGTAAAGTAATTTTTTTTTACTTAAAAAAAAGAACAAAATCACCAACACAACATGGCTACAAATGAGCATCACATACAGAGATGGACATAGCAGCAAGCAGATGGCATTGGCCAAATGCACATAGCAGAACCCAGTACTATGGTAACCCCTTCTTCTGACAAAATATGATGTTTTCAATTAAGTAAGTGAACCCCCAGCCAGACTAAACTTTTAGGGGAACTGAGGTAGATTCCGGAACAAACACACAAACACAAACATACACAGCACGCTAGGAAGAGGAAGATGGCTCAGGTGTAGGCACAAATAACTCACAGGCTACAATTTAAAGAAAACCTTTCACTTTGAGGGAGTTCTACATTCTGGCCACACAAGCCAAAATAAAAAAATACATCGAGGCAACATGTAAAACATGGGTGCTGCCCATCTGGAGAGACATCACTTTCTCTTTTTCCCCCCCGCCTGATGATGTTCTTCTTGGCTTGGTCTGCGGAGCGACCTTCGAGGGCCCTGCCCAGTGGGATGTTCTTCCTGGGCAGGGGGAGGGGAGGGAGCCGATGTGGCTGGCTCTCTGCCACTGTGGGCAAGGGAGACAGCGATGTCCTGGAGCCCTTGCCGAATCGAATTGGCAAGTTCATGGAAGGAGGAGGCGAGTTGATCTTGGCCCTGCCTGATCTCTGCCAGACCTTGGCAGAGTTGAGCTACACCTTGCGCCACACTGGTTCTGTGCTCAGTGAGCCAGACAGGTATCTGGCTTACCTCCCGGAGCATCCTGTTCTGAAAAGCATTCAGGCTCTCACCATACCTGGCTATTTCAGTCAGGATTTCCGGGATAGCAGAGGGTTGGGTGGGGGGGCCAGTTGGAATCTGGATGGGTGGGATTTGTGGTCCCACACTGCCAGACACACTAGGTCCCTCCACCTCAGCCTCAGCCACATAACCCTCCTGTGACTCTACCTGCTCACCCCCCTGTGCTGTGTTATGTGCAAAGCAAATGGAAGAATGAGTGGAAAAAGAGTAGAAAAAAACAATATGAGACTTTTGTATCCAAAAATATTTAACAATACAAATATGTGTGTAAACTTACCTGGCAAGTCATGTGCATGGAGTATTTCAGGCAGGTCCGTGTCCATATAAGACACCCCAACCCCCTCCTCGTAGCTCACACAGTCCATCGCTATCTCCTCAAGATCTGTGTATTCCACAGTGACAGCAGGACCTCCCCCTGTTGCCCTCGAGGCATTCCACTCCGCAGACCTCTTGCCCTTCAGGCAAGATTTGAAGTCTGCCCATATGTGGTGAAAAATAGGGGCAAGGTAGTGTTAAATTATGAAAACCTGCTTTAATATATAGTACACATGTTATGCATTTGGTTGCTATAGGCAACATCACATCTAAGTAACTTTTTAAGAATACTTGGCACAGAAATGGACTGGCAATATACACTTACCGTCTTCGAACTTCCTGCGAGGTGCGGACTATTGAGCCGACTTCATTAACAAAATCAGTGATGTCCCTCCAAATTCTGTCTTTGGTTGCAGCACCCATGTTTTTGGGTCCTCTATGTATTTTTTGCATGGCCTGTGTGACCAAAATCCGTAACTCCCTCTTAGTGAAGGCGGGCTGTCTTTTCTTTTTTTTGGAAGTAGCCTGTGATCTATCGTCCTGACCTTCCTCACCATCTTCCTCTTCACTAGCTGCTTGTGTAGTTTGTGTTTGAGCTGCTAGTCCGGAATCTCCCTCAGTTTCCCCACTAGCTAGGTCTGGCAGGGGATTCACTCCTAACTCCTGGGTATCAGAAGAAGGAGTTTGTATAGTACTGGGTCCTGCTATTTCAGAGTCAGCATTGCCAAACTCAAGCATCTGCCTCCGCAGTGCTAAGCTTCTATGTGCTAAAGCTGCCATCTGCTTCTGCACCTCGTCCATCTCTGCTGCCGTCTGCTCACGAGTAGCCATGTTGCTGGTGGCATGTGTGTATGCACGAGTGTTTAGCTATTTATAGCTGCGTGTGTTTTCCGGTGCGGAATTCCGCGCAGGTGTATATTATGCAAATTGGTCCACTAATTGTTGCACTGGCTATATAAGCGCCCTGCATGCAGCCTGTGTGCGTGTATGCTGAAAATTACTGAAGCAAGGTGGACATTTCTGAGAGCACATTTCTGAGTGAGTTTAGAGAGTATTTTATATTGTTTCAGTACAGTTTTTTTATGTAATGTTCTCCTTTTCATGTATGTTGTGTAAGATTGTTGTATACAATGGTTTTTAATTTAAAAAAATGTTTTATTTTATATATATATGTGAAGACTAATATGTTTATGATTTGAAGCCATATCTGAATGATATGTGTGTGTGTGTTTGTGTGTGTGTGTGTCCGCGGGTGCGAATCTCCGCCCATGAGAACTGTACAAACTGTCCTGCACATAAATGTACACATATCAATAAAGTTTATTACAGACGACACCATACATTTCCAACCAATCACATGCAACCACACACTATAAATATAAGCCCATATATGGAAAACGCCATTGCCATGATGCGCGCAGCAGCTTTCACGCGCCGCGAGCTGCGCGTCCTGGTAGCGGTGATGGACCGCCGCGTAGGCCGCGCAGGGCCCTTTGTCCCAAATAGGGTAAAGCGCGAGGCCTACGCGGAGGTCCGCCGCTTATTGAGATCCCGCGTCCGCAGCAGGAGGACCATAATCCAACTTGAGAGGCGCTGGAGCGACCTGCGCAGGCGGACGCCGGACCTGTTGGCGGAACTCCGCCAACAAATCCGGAATTTACGTAGGCGCAGTAAGTTTATTACATTACATAACACTGAGATTATTAGCATAAACTTTGCATATTTTCACTAAGTGATAGTGTGAAAATTTGCACACTGACAATGAACTGTTGTAGAATAAACATGACACAGTGTGTGTGTGGTTAGGGCAAGCAGTACTAACTGTGTAGCAAGGTGCTTCTGAAAAAGTGCATGTTGTTGTACAGAGTTGCTACACAGGCTGTCAACTGAACCCAATAACTTGCTCAGTGGGGTAATTTTAATAAGGTGGGAGGTTTTTAGAACTGGTGATGTTGCCTATAGCAACCAATCAGATTCAATCTATTAGATTCTATAAGCAGCTTAATAAATGTTAGGTATAATCTGATTGGTTGCTATGGCCAACATCACCAGTTTTAAAATTAGAAAAACCTATTAATGTTACCCCTGTGTCTTTAACATGGGACAGAACAGTGTAATAGAAAAATGGTGTTGTTAAAATTTGTCATGCTACAACCTAAATATTACATATGTCATTCTAGGACCACCACAATGGCAAGCTGCTGCTGGGAGTGTCACAACTGAGGGCCTGAGCTGACGGGAGGCAACCTCAGTTGTAGGGGCTGAGATGTAACGGAACCTGGGAGGTTGTATCAGACCCCTAGACATGTAAGTAACATGTAGAATAACTGCCCGAAGGCGTGACCACGACAACCAGGATAAAAGTCAATGATGTTTATTAAGACAAACTCCGTAACACAGCAGCAGTAAAGGAAACATAAAAGTCAACAGAGGATAAATACAATTCCTGGGTACTACAGGGTGGCAAGGGCCACAGGCACTGGTAGAGTGAGACAGTTCTTGTAATCTTCTAGTTGGAAAGTCCTTACCAGGCCTGACTGTAGCAATGGAGAGAACCCAGGATCGTACCAGCTGGTGTTCCAGGAAAGGCTGGGTTGCTGAAGATAAAATGGCTGCTGTGGATACTGGCTGGAACCAGACTGTTGTTGGTACGGAGTGGATACTGGCTGGAACCAGTTAAATAATAAACGAACTTGAGAGCGATGAAATAATAATGAAGTTTGGAGTTTGAGAGCGGTGAAATAATAATACCGGTGGAGAGTGGTAAACTGCAGAAAGGACACCGGCCCTTTAAGAGAAGCTGTACACTGCTGGAAGCGGAGCTGGAAGCAGGTGATTGATGAAGCTTGGAGTTTGAGAGCGGTGAAATAATAATACCGGTGGAGAGTGGTAAACTGCAGAAAGGACACCGGCCCTTTAAGAGAAGCTGTACACTGCTGGAAGCTGAGCTGGAAGCAGGTGATTGATGTAACTGGAAACAGGTGAGTCCAGAATGGATCGGAGAGTCAGGCTACACCGCAGATGGAATGCTGGTGCGGGTCTCTATAGCAGAAGTCTGGAGACAGGAGCTGGAACCTGGAAGACAACCACAGGAGAGAGACAAACTGGAACTAGGTTAGACAACCAAAGCACTGACGCCTTCCTTGCTCAAGCACAGCATACTTATACCTGCAGCAAGGAAGGGGTTGGCTAGGCAATTATGCAAATCAACAATACAGACAGCAGATTGGTGGAAATAATCAGATGACAAAATCCAAGATGGCTGCGCCCATGCAGACACTTGGAGGGAAGTTTGGTTTGTAATCCATGTGAGAATTGAAACAGTAATGGCGACGCCGGCCACAGGAGACGCCAGACTGACAAGCGCACATTTAACCACGCGGGCACAGCGGAGGCCGCGGCTGATGAAATCACCACTCTGACATTCTGCATGTGGAAACTCAGGAACAGCGGGATCCGGTCCTGGAACGCTGAGCCAGCCTTAGGAGGCATCTGAAGGGTAAGTAATGGCGTGCAGATACCCGGATCGTGACAGCACCCCCCCTTTAGGAGTGGCCCCAGGACACTTCTTAGGCTTTAAAGGAAACTTTGCGTGGAAATTTCGGACCAAGGCAGGAGCATGGACGTCTGAGGCATTGGTCCAAGAGCGTTCTTCAGGACCATAGCCCTTCCAGTCAATGAGGTATTGTAACTGACCGTAACGGAAACGTGAGTCCAAAATCTTGGCCACCTCGTACTCGACTCCCCGTTGAGTCTGAACTTTGGGAGCTGGAGGAAGTGCGGAATGAAACCGATTCAGGATCAGCGGTTTCAACAAAGAAACATGAAATGTCCTGGGTATTTTCAAGAAGGATGGTAACTGTAACCTGTAGGCAACAGGATTGATGACTTGTTCAATCTTGAAGGGTCCGATGTAGCGAGGTGCAAATTTCATGCTGGGAACTCTCAACCTCAAATTCTTCGTGGACAGCCACACACGATCACCCACCTTGAGAGCAGGAACCGCTCTACGCTTCCTATCGGCAAACTTCTTATACCTGAATGAGGCTTTAAGCAGGGCTGCGCGGACGTTCCTCCAGTTATTTGAAAACTGACGCAAGGTGACATCCACTGCTGGAACAGAAGTTGCGGGAAGCGGTTGGAATTCTGGGACTTTAGGGTGGAATCCATAATTAATGAAGAATGGTGTAGAAGAAGATGAGGAATGGTATTGATTGTTGTGGCTGAACTCGGCCCAAGGAAGGAGTTGAACCCAGTCATCTTGAGAGGAAGACACATATATACGGAGGAAGGCCTCCAAGTCCTGATTCACCCTCTCGGTTTGACCATTGGTCTGAGGATGGTAAGCCGTGGAAAACTTTAACTTGACTTGGAGGGCTTGACACAAACTGCGCCAAAATTTGGCTACAAATTGTACTCCACGATCCGAGATGATCTCTTCAGGAAGACCGTGAAGTCGGAAGATCTCTTGTATAAACACTTGTGCCAACTTGGAAGCTGACGGAAGACCGGTGAGAGGGATGAAATGTGCCATCTTGGTGAACCGGTCAACTACCACCCAGATGGTATTAAACTTGTTGCAGATAGGTAGATCGGAAACAAAGTCCATCGACAAATGGGTCCAAGGTCGACGGGGAACAGATAATGGAACCAGTTGCCCCGCAGGCGACTGGCGGGAGACTTTGTGTTGGGCACACTTTGGGCAGGAGGCAATAAATTCCATAACGTCCTTCTTCAGAGTTGGCCACCAGTAGGACCTAGAAATAAATTCAAGGGTTTTCTGAATGCCTGTATGTCCAGCAAAACGGGAAGCATGGGCCCAATGCATGAGCTTCTTCCTTAGAACTGGCTTAACAAAACTTTTCCCTGGTGGAGGCGTAGAGTCCATCCCTACCGTGGAGAATGCCAACGGATTAATAATAGGATGCTTGTCTGCAGACTCGGACTCATTTTCTTGCTCCCATGAGCGGGAAAGGGCATCGGCCTTACGATTCTGAGAACCCGGACAGAACTGGAGTTTAAAGTCAAACCTAGAGAAGAAAAGTGCCCATCTGGCCTGACGAGGATTCAGACATTGTGCGCCTTTGAGATATAAAAGATTTTTGTGGTCGGTAAGAATGGTGATTGAGTGGGAAGCTCCCTCCAACAGGTATCTCCACTCCTCCAGAGCGAGCTTGATGGCTAGCAACTCCTGATCGCCAATGGCATAGTTGCGCTCAGCTGGGGAGAACTTCCGGGAGAAGAAACTGCAAGGATGTAGATGTCCATCTTTGGCCCTCTGGGATAACACTGCTCCTACTCCAACGGATGAGGCATCTACCTCTAAGATAAAAGGAGAGTCGGTGTCGGGCTGTTTCAGAACTGGTGCAGAGATGAACCGTTGCTTCAGAAGGTGAAAGGCCTGTGTAGCTTCCTCGGACCACTTGGACGAATTAGCACCTTTCTTGGTTAATGCAGTGATAGGCGCCACAATGGTGGAAAAGTCTCGTATAAATTTTCTATAATAATTGGCGAACCCTAAGAACCTCTGGACCCCTTTGAGGCTTAAGGGTATAGGCCAATTCTGGATTGCTTGGAGTTTCTCAGGATCCATCTCTAGTCCGGAACCGGACACAATGTAACCTAGAAACGGAATGGTTTTAACTTCAAACACACACTTCTCCAATTTACAATAGAGGTGATTGACACGGAGACGGGAAAGAACC
This sequence comes from Pseudophryne corroboree, assembly GCF_028390025.1. Classification (NCBI taxonomy): domain Eukaryota; kingdom Metazoa; phylum Chordata; class Amphibia; order Anura; family Myobatrachidae; genus Pseudophryne; species Pseudophryne corroboree. Next base: position 339,999,427 of record NC_086453.1, read on the forward strand.
TCTTTTACCCAGAAACGATGATCTTCGAGATTATTAGCAAAGATGAGGATGTCGTCTAGATAAACCACGACATGGCGGTACAAGATGTCCCTGAAAATCTCATTCACGAAGTGCTGGAAGACTGCTGGAGCGTTGCTCAATCCGAAGGGCATGACGAGGTACTCATAATGTCCGTCACGGGTGTTAAAGGCGGTCTTCCACTCGTCACCCTCACGGATTCGGATGAGATTGTAGGCACCCCTCAAGTCCAGCTTTGTGAAAATAGTTGCACCACTAACTCTATCAAAGAGCTCGGTAATCAGGGGTAAAGGGTATCGGTTCTTGACGGTAATGTCGTTCAGACCTCTGTAGTCGATGCACGGACGCAGACCACCGTCTTTCTTCTTAACGAAGAAGAAGCCTGCGCCGGCTGGAGAAGAAGATGGTCGGATGAAACCCTTCGCCAGGTTCTCTTTGATGTACTCTTCCATGGAGTGTGTCTCAGGCAGAGACAACGGATAAGTTCGGCCTCGCGGTGGAACCTTCCCTGGAATGAGGTCGATTGGGCAGTCCCATTCTCTATGAGGAGGAAGGATATCAGCAGAGGCTTTACTGAACACGTCCGTGAAGTCTTGATATGGAGGAGGCGGAACATCAGATGACCTGGGGAAGGAAGAACAAACAGGAAGAACTTTGGCTAAACAAGTCTCAGCACAGGAGGGACCCCATGCCAGTATTTGCGTAGTCGTCCAGTCAATTGATGGGTTGTGGAGACGGAGCCATGGAAGGCCTAAAACCACTGGATGTGTGGCTCTTGGAATCACTAAAAAAGAAATATACTCAGAATGAAGAACTCCCACTCTCAGACGAACTGGAAGAGTCCTTAAGGAAATGACTGTGTCAAAAATCTTGCTGCCATCCACGGCAGTCAAAGAGATGGACGAGGACAGTCTCTCGGTGGGTAGGGACCACCGTTTAACATAAGCTTCGGTTATGAAATTCCCAGCTGCTCCGGAATCAAGGAGGGCAATGACGTTCCTGTAACGTTGAGCAATTTGGAGCGACACTGGGAGGTTACAGTCATGAGGAGATGGAGAGGAGATCATTACTCCTAGCCGGCCCTCTCCTTGGCGAGCTAGGATCTGGAGTTTCCCGGACGTTTGGGACAGGCATTGATAGTGTGCGACGGAGCTGCACAGTAGAGACAGAGAGACTCAGAGAGACGTCTTCGGCGCTCAGCGGGAGATAGACGGGAACGACTAATTTGCATAGGCTCATCCTTGGATGGAGATGGTTGACGAGGAGGAGGAGCAGAAGATTTAGGAGTAGATGATCTTCCTCGCTCGGTTGCTCTCTCTCTGAAACGTAGATCAACCTTCGTGCAAAGAGAAATTAGCTCATCCAACTTAGAGGGCAAGTCTCTGGTAGCTAACTCATCCTTGATGCGTTCTGATAAGCCATGCCAGAATGCAGCATACAGGGCCTCGTCGTTCCATGCCAGTTCGGATGCCAGGATTTTAAACTGTATAAGATACTGTCCCACAGTACGTGTTCCCTGGCGTAAACGGAGAATCTCAGATGAAGCAGATGTTATCCGGCCTGGCTCGTCGAAGATGCGCCTGAATGTAGCTACAAAGTCAGTATAGGAGGATAGCAGGGGATCAGACTTCTCCCATAAAGGTGATGCCCAGTCAAGGGCTGAGCCACTGAGAAGGGAGATGATATAGGCAATTTTGGTACGGTCACTGAAGAAATTGCCAGGTAGAAGCTCAAAGTGGATTTCACATTGATTGAGAAATCCCCTGCAGAACCTTGGAGATCCATCAAATTTTGCTGGCGTTGGAAGATGAAGATGTGGACTGGAAATGGGTAAGGTGGGTGGGGTTACAGCTGGTGTCACTGTAGTGGACGCACCGGACGTGCCAGGTCCACGGAGGGTCGTTTGAATCCCATCCAGCCGTGTAGAGAGATCCTGGAGACAGCGGATGATGTGGCCCTGTGCAGCCTCCTGATGTTCAAGTCGGGCTGCCAGTTCTTGCATCGGCCTGGCCGCTTGATCCTGGTCTCCGGCTGGATTCATTAGGTCAGTGCTTACTGTCACAACTGAGGGCCTGAGCTGACGGGAGGCAGCCTCAGTTGTAGGGGCTGAGATGTAACGGAACCTGGGAGGTTGTATCAGACCCCTAGACATGTAAGTAACATGTAGAATAACTGCCCGAAGGCGTGACCACGACAACCAGGATAAAAGTCAATGATGTTTATTAAGACAAACTCCGTAACACAGCAGCAGTAAAGGAAACATAAAAGTCAACAGAGGATAAATACAATTCCTGGGTACTACAGGGTGGCAAGGGCCACAGGCACTGGTAGAGTGAGACAGTTCTTGTAATCTTCTAGTTGGAAAGTCCTTACCAGGCCTGACTGTAGCAATGGAGAGAACCCAGGATCGTACCAGCTGGTGTTCCAGGAAAGGCTGGGTTGCTGAAGATAAAATGGCTGCTGTGGATACTGGCTGGAACCAGACTGTTGTTGGTACGGAGTGGATACTGGCTGGAACCAGTTAAATAATAAACGAACTTGAGAGCGATGAAATAATAATGAAGTTTGGAGTTTGAGAGCGGTGAAATAATAATACCGGTGGAGAGTGGTAAACTGCAGAAAGGACACCGGCCCTTTAAGAGAAGCTGTACACTGCTGGAAGCGGAGCTGGAAGCAGGTGATTGATGAAGCTTGGAGTTTGAGAGCGGTGAAATAATAATACCGGTGGAGAGTGGTAAACTGCAGAAAGGACACCGGCCCTTTAAGAGAAGCTGTACACTGCTGGAAGCTGAGCTGGAAGCAGGTGATTGATGTAACTGGAAACAGGTGAGTCCAGAATGGATCGGAGAGTCAGGCTACACCGCAGATGGAATGCTGGTGCGGGTCTCTATAGCAGAAGTCTGGAGACAGGAGCTGGAACCTGGAAGACAACCACAGGAGAGAGACAAACTGGAACTAGGTTAGACAACCAAAGCACTGACGCCTTCCTTGCTCAGGCACAGCATACTTATACCTGCAGCAAGGAAGGGGTTGGCTAGGCAATTATGCAAATCAACAATACAGACAGCAGATTGGTGGAAATAATCAGATGACAAAATCCAAGATGGCTGCGCCCATGCAGACACTTGGAGGGAAGTTTGGTTTGTAATCCATGTGAGAATTGAAACAGTAATGGCGACGCCGGCCACAGGAGACGCCAGACTGACAAGCGCACATTTAACCACGCGGGCACAGCGGAGGCCGCGGCTGATGAAATCACCACTCTGACATTCTGCATGTGGAAACTCAGGAACAGCGGGATCCGGTCCTGGAACGCTGAGCCAGCCTTAGGAGGCATCTGAAGGGTAAGTAATGGCGTCCAGATACCCGGATCGTGACAGGGAGCCCCGACCAAGCACCTTCTGAGCCCCCCTCCCCTTCTGTTGGCCAGTCCCCTTCTCCTTCCCAGTCCCGTTCTGAGCCCCCCTCCCCTTCTGTTGCCCAATCCCCTTCTCCTTCCCAGTCCCCTTCTCAGCCCCCCTCCCCTTCTGTTGCCCAATCCCCCTCTCCTTCCCAGTCCCCTTCTCAGCCCCCCTCCCCTTCTGTCACCCAATCCCCTTCTCCTTCCCAGTCCCCTTCTCAGCCCCCCTCCCCTTCTGTCACCCAATCCCCTTCTCCTTCCTACTCCCCTTCTAAGCCCCCCTCCCCCTCTCTTTCCCAGACCCCCTCTATGGCCCCCTCCCCCTCTGTTGCCCAAACACCCTCTCCGCCCCCCTCCCCCTCTCAATCAGACCCACTCTCTGAAAGCAGGTCCCCAATCCCTCCTCCTTCCCCAATCCAGCCTCCTTCCCCCAGCCAGCCTCCTTCCCCCATCCAGCCTCCTTCCCCCATCCAGCCGCCTTCCCCACCCAGTGAATGGGCCGAAGAAGCCCCTGCGGATATTCCGGGGAGTCCGCATGTGGCAGATGCGAGTAAGTTTTTAAACATTTAAAATGTATTGGTTACCTACTTACACTTACAATTACAAAACATGCAGTATTGTACTGTGGGCAATCTTGGCCCAAGGAAAAATGTTTGTGTTCTTCTTCATGGTCTAGATGTTGCGTTTACATTTATGTGAGTATCATTAGATGTACAGTGTCTATGTGTGCAATGTTTTGTCTGTCCACTCTAGGTCGACACTCATTAGGTCGACAGGGTTGCCAGGACAACAGGGTTTATATGTGCTAGGTTGTCAGTGAAACAGTTAGACCTGAGTGGAGTTTAGTATGTTGTTGGTCTTTTACACTTGTTCCTGGGTATTCATAATATTTGCACTTTCAACTCGCATTCTTCACTTTGTTAGCCAGCCTAACGACACAATGATTTGTGCTGTGAAAGTTACACTCACAAAATGCTTATTTGATTTATCAAAACCTGTTTGACCTTATTTAGTAAGGCAGGCTTTCAGGGAGTGTGGGCATGCTAGGATATGTTGTCCTTCTGAAGATGTTGATATGCAGTGTGATGATGCAGGGCCAACCCCAAAAAAGATAAGTTGGCTTCACTCCAGATGTGAATGAATGCCAACATGGTGTTACATTTACTAAGATGGTAGTTCTCTTTAAGATGGGATGTTGCCCATAGCAACCAATAAGATTATACTTGTAATTTTTTTGACCCCTTCTACAAGATAATATGTAGAATTTGATTGGTTGCTATGGTCAACGTCCCATCTTAAATAGAACTCCCATAGTAGTAAATGTACCCCATGGTGTGGTACACTTTAAAAAAAACCCCAAAAAAACACACACAAAAAACATTGCTGAGCAGGCTTGTGTGTTGTTCTGCTACTGATTTATCCTTAAAACAGCCATGATGTAGTCACTTTGGCATTAAAGTGTGCTTTCTGCCTTGCTTGTATAATAGGTAATGTGAGTAAGTTAGTAATGTTTTCTTTGACTCTTCTTTTCAGATGCTGCAGTTGGAGATCCCAACAGTTTGCCGGCACTTTTCCAGCGCCTAAAAGGCAGTAATTGCCGATATAGAGGCAATCGAGACATTTTTTCAAGTTTAAAATTTTTATTTGGTTAACAGTTTAATATCTGGAAAAAATAAAATAAAATAAAAAAATACAATTTTTTTTTTTAAGTTAAGCGGATGTTGTGTTTATTTATGCTATAAAGGAACAGCACATTGGCGTGCAGAAATTGGTGACCTAAAACAGTTCACACATCTTACTTTAGAATAATTTCATAAAAATGCACCAACAATAATTTTACAAAAAAAAACCCGTTAGGAGGTTATGGATTATAAATACATGTAAACTAAACACATTTATTCACACACTACACATCTACACAATACTTCAAACATTTACATTAGACAGGCACATTTCCCATATCTATATTTGTAATTTTTCCAGATCAATGTTTATGGCCAATTATGCCTACAAAGTGTTCTTCTGGTATTCTTTGAAGACTTAATTGGTCAGGACCATTGTCATTCATTACACTAATTGGATTCGTAATTGAGGAGGGCTTGTGGACTTTAAACTGAAAGGTGTAATTTCACTTAATAGAAAAAAAACCCATTGTTGTGCATTTTTCCGCAAAAGTGTGCACTTTTAAGAAGAATGTGTAAATCTACGAAAACTTAGTATTTTTACGTTGAGGTTTGTGTTAATGCGATGGTTTCGCATTGCTGCGATGTCATTTGGCGTACGCCCACTTTGTGTTATACTGCGGACGAATTAGCAAAAATACGTTGGAGGCGGATATTCGCTATTTTGCAACATGTTCGCAATTTTGCTCATACCTTGTGCGAACGAAAAAAATAGCGAACAACTCGGAATGACCACCAATATTTCATAAAATAATCATTGGTCAATTTCCTCAGTGTCAATCTGTCAGGGCCCAATTCAGATTTGTAAGTAAAGTGAAAAAAAAAAAAAAAGCAAGTAACTTTGTGTCTGGAACAATCTATGGGGGAAATTCAGATCTGATTGTTAGGCAGCGATTTTTGCAGCCCTGCGATCAGATAGTCGCCGCTTACTGGGGGTCATTCTGACCCGATCACTCGCTGCAGTTTGTCGCAGTGCAGCGATCGGGTCGGAAGTGCGCATACGCCGGCACCGCAGTTGATACCCAGCGATCGCTTCTGAGACAGAGGCGGTCGCTGGGTGGGAGGGGACTGAACAGCGGCATTAAGCCGCCGTTTAGTAGGCGCAGTCCGGCTAACACAGGCGTGGCCGGACCGTTGGGGGAGGGGGGTATGGCGCGGCGGCTGCGTGAAGTCTCATGCAGCCGCTGCGGCCAGCGGCAGCGACACACAACTCCCGGCCAGCCGCAGGAGCTGCGTTGGCCGGGAGTTACTCCACAGATACAAAGGCATCGCTTCTGTGCGATGCTTTTGTATTTGTGCGGGGGGGCCCTGTGCTGGGCGGGATCCGGACTGAAAGTCGACAGTAACTAGGTAGACAATGTCTAGGTCGACCACTATTGGTCGACAGTAACTAGGTCGACAGGGTGTCTAGGTCGACAGGGTCTTTAGGTCGACATGTTCTAGGTCGACAGGTCAAAAGGTCGACATGAGTTTTCACAATTTTTTTCTTTTTTTGAACCTTTTCATACTTAACGATCCATGTGGACTACGATTGGAACGGTAATCTGTGCCGTGCGAAGCGGTAGCGGAGCGAAGGCACCATGCCCGAGCCATGCGAGGGGATGCGGTGCACTAATTGGGGTTCCCGGTCACTCTACGAAGAAAACGACACCAAAATAACATGAAAATCTCATGTCGACCTTTTGACCTGTCGACCTAGAACATGTCGACCTAAAGACCCTGTCGACCTAGACACCCTGTCGACCTAGTTACTGTCGACCAATAGTGGTCGACCTAGACATTGTCGACCTAGTTACTGTCGACTTACAATACCACACCCGTGCTGGGCGTCCCCCCGCATGTCTGAGTTTACGATCGTAGCTGTGCTAAATTTAGCACAGCTACGATCAACTCGGAATGACCCCCACAGGGGGAGTGTGTTTTTGCTGTGCAAGTGTGCGAACACATATGTAGCAGAGCTGCACAAACTGATTTTGTGCAGTCGCTGCGCAGTCCAGGACTTACTCAGCCGCTGCCATCACATCAACCTGTCCGGGACCGGATTTGACGTCAGACACCTTCCCTTCCAACGCTTGGTCCCGCCTGCGTTTTTCCAGACACTCCCTGAAAAACGGTCAGTTGCCACCCACAAACGCCTTCTTCCGGTCAATCTCCTTGCGATCACCCATGCGAATGGATCCTTCGCACAAACCTGTCGCTGATCGACGATCCCCTTTGCAGCGGTCCGTCTCGCCTGCGCATTGCGGTGCATGTGCAGTACGGATCTGATCGCCCGCTGTGCGAAAACGCGCAGCAGCGATCAGATCTGAATTACCCCCCATGTTGCCATGCAAGGGGAGGAAATACATTGACATTTTTTCTGTGCAGGGTAAATACTGGCTGCTTTTGCTTGTAGCCCACAAATGTTAGACAGTTTAATTTTTACCCTGCAATCTAGATTTCAGTTTCAACACACTCCACCCAAATCTAACTCTCTCTGCACATGGTACATCTACCCCACCTGCAGTGCAGCATGGTTTTGCCCAGTTGCTTGCTTTTTTTTTTTTTGCTTTGCTCAGAATAATTCCCAAAATCAAGAATAAAACCCATAAAAAGTACTGTTGCAAAAATAGTGTATATTAAAATGCTAAAAGATAAATTGGTTTGTCTCACTTTGGGCCAGATGTAATGAAGTCCTAGTGGGCCGGAGGTGTGGGATCCAGTCCGAACGCGGATTTTTTTCTAAAAGCAGCGCTCATTTACAAGGCATGGTTTTGACTTGCCACTAAAAAAAAAAAAAGAAGATCCCTGTTCGGCGGGGAACCTGCACCTCCGGCCCACCCGGACTTCATCATTACCTCCGTCCCCTTGAGCGCAAAGTGTGATTGCCACTTTCGAATTTTAGGCAAACTTGCTGGCATCTTGCCAATACCTGCAAGTCGCGGGCCATTATATTCCCACCAGTGGCGTCAGAAGGTGGGTGCGGGGGGTGCGGCCTGCACCTGGGTGTCCCCCTCGAAAGGGGTGACACCAAAGTGCCAGCTCTTCTGTAGTGACCAGAGCCGAGTGCTGCAGTGAGATAATCTCCTGCAGCACTCGGCTCCTGTCACATATGAGAGCCGGCACTGCAAGCTGACCAGTCTCCGGGGGCAGCCAGCATCTTCGGGGAAGCTGGACATGCCTCCGAAGCGAAGAAAAAAAAGATCAGAGAGGCCACGCCCCCTTTTGGATTAGCCCACGCCCCCTTTTTGGACGCCCGCTGCTCCGGCGGGAAGGGGGGGGGGAGTGTGTGATAATACAGAGTGCGCTCCGGGTGTCACCACATTAGGTGACGCCTCTGATTCCCCCCTTATTCCCCCTATATACTGTAGTATGTACTAAAGGTCAATTTCCATCTGTTTAAATTGATGAAAATTAATTGAAATCGATGTTGTGTTTCAGAGGCTAAAACACACATTGACTAACAGATTATTTTTCCTATTCATAGTGAGTGACAGGTAGTGTGCATTTGGGGGAGGTAACAGGAAGTGGCAAGTGACGTCTAAAACTGGGCAGATGCTTTCAATACCCAGAGAATCTCTGTATACTTTTACTGTACAAGGGACGGAGACGGATGAGAGAAACATGGTGACTGCTGCGCCTGATAACCAGGTGGGGTGAGTACTACCCAATGGGGGTCATTCCAAGTTGATCGCACGCTGCTGATTTTCGCAGTGCAGCGATCAGGTTACTACTGCGCATGCGTATGCACCGCAGTGTGCACGCGCGTCGTACGGGTACAAACAGCATCGTTGCTGGGCAATGCTTCTTGCGACGATTCCATTCGCACGGGTGATCGCAAGGGGATTGACAGAAAGCGGGCGTTTGTAGGTGTCAACTGACCGTTTTCTGGGAGTGGTAGGGAAAACGCAGGCGCGTCCAGGAGTTTTGCAGGGCGGGTGTCTGACGTCAATTCCGGGACCGGACAGGCTGAAGTGATTGCAAGGGCTGAGTAAGTTCAGGCCTAATTGGCTGCACAGGCGTTCGCACACTTGCAAAGCAAAAATACACTCCCCTGTGGGCGGCGACTATGCGTTTCCACGGCTGCAAAAAGTAGCTAGCGAGCGATCAACTCGGAATGAGGGCCTATGTGACATGAACAGGTAAGCAAAAACAGGCTGCAGTATATTACATAGTGCACAGTGGCGGATCTTGCCACGGGCAAGCAGTACTTTTGCCCGGGGCGCCGCCTTCCGGAGGGCGCCGGCGCCATCCAGAGGGCGCCGCACCATGGCAAAATCCGCCACTGTGCCCCCCGCCTTGAAGGGAACCAGACGCTACGCGTCTAGTTTCCCTTCATGGAGAGGACCAGTGCTCGCATAGTGGCACAGACACTAGGGGTCATAATTGACCTCTAGTGTCTATGCTGTGCTATGGGAGAGACGTACTGACGTCTCTCCCATAGATCCGAGGACTGGAGAAGAGCGGCGCCGGCGGAGGAGGAGGTCTGGAATCAGGAGCGGGGATTGTAAGTATACTTTTATTTTATTTTTATTTTTCTTCCAGCTGCGCTACAGGGGCACAAATGGGGCGTAACTGACCACGCCCCCATATGAAACCACGCCCCCATTTTTGCCCGGGGCGCCACAAGGGCAAGAACCGGCCCTGATAGTGCAGTATGCCTCCATATAATACATGGACATACGTGGGTATTTTATTACTGCCATATTTTATATCTATTTGCATTTAAAACGACATAATAATAATAATAATAATAATAATAATTATTATTATTATCTTTTATTTATAAAATGTAAACTTATTACACAGCACGATTATCGATCAACTGCGCATGCGTACGGGTCGTAGAGCGCATGCATGAGGCCAAACTGCGAAAAAATCCTGCGTCTTTTTTGATCGCTAGGCAAACGCAAGTTGATTGACAGGAGGTGGGCATATAGGGGTGGTAACTGGCAGGTTTCTGGGAGTATCAGGAAAAATGCAGGCGTTCCCAAGCGTTTTCAGGGCGGGTGTGTGAAGTCAGCTCCAGCACGATCAGCCTGTTTGTATCGCACTGTAGGAGTCCTGGACTGCGCACACAATGCACAGACTGGAAAAATCATAAGATTGTGAGTGAAATGGGAACAGATATGCAGATGTCCACTGTCTGGCAAAGTTTTTGCACGGCGTACACATGCACTTGCACACTTTCATTGGGCGGGTTTTCACTCTATATGGGCGGCGGCTATCTGATCAAAGACCTCTGCTCAGAGCCGGCCCTAGGCATATGCAAATTAGGCAAATGCCTAGGTCATTTGGAATGCCTAGGGGCACGAGCAGCATGCCTATAGTCTGTGTGTGACTGCGGCTCTATCTGCATACGAAAGGCATTACTAATGTGTGGCATTATGTGTATAAAGTGTACTACAGTACTTTGTGGCGTAGCATATAAAAAGGGCACCACTGTGTGGTCTAATGTGTATAAAGAGCAATATGGTGTGGTGTAATGTGAATAAGGGGCACTACTGTGTGGTCTAATGCAGTGGTTCTCAAACTCGGTCCTCAGGACCCCACACAGTGCATGTTTTGCAGGTAACCCAGCAAGTGCACAGGTGTATTAATTACTCACTGACACATTTCAAAAGGTCCACAGGTGGAGCTAATTATTTCACTTGTGATTTTGTGAGGAGACCTGCCAAACATGCACTCTGTGGGGTCCTGAGGACCGAGTTTGAGAACCTGTGGTCTAATGTGTATAAAGAGCAATATAGTATGGGGTAATGTATAGAAGGGGCACTACTGTGAGGAGTAACGTGGTACTACTGTGTGATGTAACGTGAATAAGAGACACTATTGCATGATATAACGTAAATAAAGTTGCAGTACTGTGTGGCGTAATTTCAAATGAGGGAATTTTTGTGTGGCCATGCCCCTTCCGAGCAAGAGCACGCCCCGTTTTGGGCTGCGCACGAATGTGCACACTGTTCCTATTTAAAATATAGGGGGTAGGACCACCAAAATGAGGACTGCTATGGGTGAGGGGTGATGGTGCTGGGAAAGGGGTACGGGGTCAGAGGCGAACTAGCGTCTGTGCAAGGGGGCACCAGCCAAAATCTTGCCTAGGGCATCATATTGGTTAGGGCCGGCTCTGCCTCTGCAAAAACGTAGAGGAGGGATCAGGTCTGAATTAGACCCTCAGTTGGCTATGTGCTGGCCTGTGGGGCTAAGTGGATGCATTTAAAAGAATACAGTAATTGCAAATGATATACAGTATATGATATTTGTTTTTTGCTGCAATTTAATAGACCTACAATATTTTTGAAGTACTGATTTTTCCTATTAGTTTTTCGGGCCCCACAATAACTTGTTCCCAGCAGCCCCATTGTATTACAAACAGCAACTCTGCTGTATTCTGCCACCCTGCTGTATTCCCAGAGGTACTGCTCTATGTCAGAGTATAGTGGAAGGGAGAGGAGCGCTGTAACTATGACTCACTCACATAACAGCACCATCCGGTGAAACGCAGCTAGCCTGTTTTGTATGGCAGTGCGATAGCCAGCTCAGAGTGTGGGATTAGCAGAGGAAGCCCAGTCCATTTCACAGAAAATTGAATGCAATAAAAAGAGAACGAGAGAAGCAGAGACCGTCCAATCGTGCAGCAGTTTCAAAGAACACAGTTTTAATTTGTCTTTTAAGGTCCTCTCTGCTCTTCTGACCCTGTCCCCCCTCCCTGGTCCTCGGTTCCATCTCCCTGTCCTTTCTGTCACATTTTTCTATTTTCTACCATCATGTTCCCAGAATCACAATATCATCTCGTCCATAAACCACAGTTATTGGAAATACCAGGAGGCATATCACAGAGAATGCCCACGGTACATTTCGCCCGGTGGGCCTGATTCAGGCTTGCAAGCAAAGCTAACAAACACACAACTGGGCAAAATCGTGCTGTACTGCAGGTGGGGCAGATGTAACGTGCAGAGAGAGTTAGATTTGGGTGGGGTGTATTCAAACGGAAATCTAAATTGCAGTGTAAAAAATAGGAATTTTATACCTACAGGTAATTCCTTTTCTCGTAGTCCGTAGTGGATGCTGGGGTTCTGTACTTTAGTACCATGGGGTATAGATTGGGTCCACTGGACCCTGGCACTTTAAAAACCTTTAGTGTGTGTATATGTGTGCTGGCTCCTCCCCTCTATGCCCCTCCTACCAGACTCAGTCTTGGAAACTGCCCGAGGAGACGGACATACCACGAGAGAAGGAATAATACAACAGCGGTGAGGCAACAAGCCAATAAACAACCATAACCGAAAGGAGGGCGCTAACCAGAACAGAGGACAGCAACACCAACCGCATACCTCCCAACTGTCCCGATTTTCGCGGGACTGTCCCGCTGTCCCATCCGCGGGCCGCAGTGTCCCACGGTGGGGGCAGTTGGGAGGCTCCTGCACTCGCTGCCCTGCTGTAGTCAGAGGGAGAGGGGGCATGCCAGCGGCTCACAGAGCGCTTGGCATGCCCCCTCAGTGACGAAAACGGGGGCGTCCCGCGAAGCCATGCCCCCTTTTCTTAGGCCACGCCCCTTTTTAGTGAGCCCGCGCGTGTGTCTTTCTTTATATAAATGAAAAGTTGGGAGGTATGCAACCGAACCAGGATAGCAAGGCTATCTCAACAACATACTGGGACCGCAACGACGGGCCAACCAAAAACTTACACAGGTAAGCAGGATTGAAGCACTGAGGAGGTCGCCCAGTATCCACTATGGACTAGGAGAAAAGGAATTACTGGTAGGTATTAAATTCCTATTTTCTCCAACGTCCTAGTGGATACTGGGGTTCTGTACTTTAGTACCATGGGGAAGTCCCAAAGCTCCCTAACGGGTGGAAGAGTGCTGAGACCCCTGTAAAACCGCCTGACCAAATTGAAGGTCATCCTTGGCCAAGGTGTTGAACCTACAGAATTTAACAAACGTGCTCAAAATCGACCAAGTTGCGGCTCGGCAGAATTGTAAGGCCGAGACACCCCGGGCAGCAGCCCAGGAAGAACCCACAGACCTCGTCGAGTGGGCCTGATTAGAAGTCAGCAAAGGCAGAGCCGCCGAAGTATAGGCCTGTTGAATAGTCAACCAGAGCCAGCTAGCAATAGTTTGTTTAGAAGCCGGCAGACCAATCTTGGAGGCGTCATAAAGGACAAACAGCGAGTCAGATTTCCGATGGCGGGCCGTCCTTTTGACATAAATCTTCAGAGCCTTGACCACATCCAAAGACTCAGGACCAACGGAAGCGTCAGACAACACTGGAACCACAATAGGTTGATTCAAATGAAAAGCTGACACCACTTTAGGCAAAAACTGAAGACGGGTCCGAAATTCCACTCTGTCTTCATGAAAAATCAAATAAGGGCTCTTACAGGATAAGGTCCCTAATTCAGAGACACGTCTTGCAGACGCCAATGCCAATAACATCACCGTCTTCCAGGTGAGAAATTTTAACTCCACCCTATGTAAGGGTTCAAACCAGTACGATTGAAGAAAGGATAGAACCACATTGAGATCCCACGGAGCCGTGGGAGGCACAAAGGGCGGTTCCATATGAAGAACACCTTTAAGGAAAGTTTGTACTTCCGGCAATAAGGTGAGTTGCTTCTGGAAGAAAATAGAAAGTGCAGAAATCTGTACTTTGATAGAGCCTAAACGTAGGCCCAGATCCACTCCCGCTTGCAGGAAAAGTTGAAATTAACCGATTCTAAACTCCACGGGAGACACCTTTCTACTTTCACACCAGAAAACATACTTCTTCCAATTACGATGATAATGTTTGGACGTCACTATCTTCCTTGCTTGGATCATGGTGGAAATAACCCGGGAGGGAAGACCTTTTCTCGCTAGAATCTCCCTCTCAACTTCCAAGCTGTCAAACGTAGCAGCTGTAAGAATGGATAGACGAACGGACCTTGTTGTAGAAGATCCTTTTATAGCGGTAGAGGCCAGGGATCCTCCAGAGCCATGGTTAGGAGGTCCGAGTACCACGCCCGTCGAGGCCAATCCAGGGAAATTAGAATTGCTAGAACGCTTTCCCTTCGTAGTCTTTTGAGAACTTTTGGGATGAGCGGTAGAGGAGGGAACAGATACACAAACTAGTATGGCCAAGGCGTCATTAGCGCGTCCACTGCTACAGCCTGGGGATCCCTCGTTCTGGAACAGTAGTGGCATAGCTTTTTGTTGAGACAAGGTGCCACCAGGTCTATCTGCGGTCAGCCCCACCGGTGAATAAAGTGTTGAAACACCTGGGGATGTAGACCCCATTCCCCCGGATGGAGGTCGTGTCTGCTGAGGAAGTCCGCTTCCCAGTTGTCCACTCCTGGAATGAATATAGCTGAGATGGCCCTTGCGTTGGCCTTTGCCTAGAGGAGGATTTTTGACACTTCTCGCATCGCTGCTCTGCTTCTTGTTCCCCCTTGTCGGTTTATGTACGCCACCTCCGTGGCATTGTCTGATTGAACCTGGATCGCCCGATCCCTCAGGAGATGAGAAGCCTGCAGAAGAGCATTGTATATTGCCCTGAGTTGCAGGATGTTTATTGGTAGAGCAGATTCCTGTCTAGACCATATCCCCTGGAACTGGGCCCCTTGAGTCACAGCCCCCAAACCCGGAGGCTGGCATCCGTTGTCTGTAGAATCCACGAGTGGATATTGAAACTCTTGCCTTTAACCAGGTGAGGAACTTGTAGCCACCACAAAAGAGAAAACCCGGGCTCTCGGAGATAAGGTCACTTCCTGATGCATGTGAAGGTGAGACCCCAACCATTTGTCCAGCAGATCCAGCTGAAATGGTCGGACATGAAAACTGCCGTATTGGATTACCTCATAAGCAGCCACCATCTTGCCCAGTAACCTGATACAAAGATGAATGGATACCTTGCGAGGACTGAGCACCGAGCAAACCATAGCCTGGATAGACAAAGCCTTGTCCATCAGGAGAAACACCTTTTGACACACTGTATCCAGTATCATTCTCAGGAACTGAACATATTGGGTCGGTTCCAGGTAAGATTTCTGAGAATTTAAGATCCACCGAGTCGTTAGATTGATGCTGTGCAGCAGACGCTCCCTGGACACAGCCTTTATTAGGAGATCACCCAAGTATGTTGACACCCATCCTGCGCAGTTGCAGCATCATCTCCGCCATGACTTTGGTGAAGACCCTTGGAGCTGTGGATAAGCCGAAGGGTAAGGCCTGAAACTGGAAATGGTCGTCCAATACGGTGAACCTGAGGTAAGCCTGATGGGGGGGCCACATGGGAATATGTAGGTAAGCATCCTTGACATCCAGAGACACCAGGAACTCCCCCTCCTCCATAGCGGATACCGCCGCCCGCAGGGATTCCATCTTGAATATGAACACCCGCAGATATGGGTTTAGAGACTTCAGGTTCAAGATGGGGCGTACCAAACCGTCTAGTTTGGGAACGACAAAAAGACTGGAGCAAAAACCCCTATTGCGTAACGGAGGGGGTACTGGAGCTGGAGTTTTTGAATAGCTTCTTGCAAGGAAACTCTGGCTGCGGGTACAATTGGTAAGCCCGACTTGAAAAATCTGTGAGGAGGGAGTGTTTGAAATTCCAGCCGGTATCCGTGGGCGAAGTGTTGAAGGCGAGCACCTACATGAAAGTCGCCTTGCTGCTGGGGCCAACCGTCACGCGGAAGGCAGGGGATCCGGTGGTCTGGTCCAGAGAGACAGCAGTGGCAGGCTTACGGGACTTACCACGAGATCCTCTGGAAGTGGTGGAGACCCCTCGTTCCCTGCCTCTGAACCTTGCACACAAAAGGACTGCAAGGAGGGTCCTGTGTAAGAACGTCTAGCAGGTGGTGCAGCCAACGGCAGATAGGTAGACTTACCCGCCGTTGCTTGGGAGATCCATTTGTTTAATTCGTCTCCAAACAGGGCATCACCTGTAAAGGGAAGATTTTCTACACCCTTTTTGGAATCAGTGTCTGCCGACCACTGACGCAACAATAGAGCTCTGCGCGTCGAAACAGCCATAGCAGAAGTGCGCCCATTTATCTTACACAACTCTTTAATAGCCTCGCTCATAAAATTTGCAGCATCCTGTATATGTTGCAGCAGAGTAATGGCTTCATCCTGGGGCAGAGAGTCTAAACCGTCAACAACAATATCAGACCACTTGACTACCGTCCTGGAAATCCACCCACAAACAATTGTGTGGCGTTGTACTGCGCCCGCTGCCATATAAATTGCCTTGAGTGTGGTTATGGTGAATGTAACCGTAGAGCGTATGAGTATGATACAGCCAGACAAATATAATACCTGCAAATAAATCCCCTATTTATGTGACAGCATGCACAGTACACAAACAGAGAATAAATGTGGCATGATGTGACTGGGTACACAGCAGAATACATCTATTGTAAATACTGTGCAGCACTATATATGATACCATGATGCACCTAGGGGGTCATTCCGACCTGAACGCACGCTAGGATTTTTCGCTGCGCTGTGATCAGGTCAGAACTGCGCATGCATATCCATGAGGGGGAAGTTTAGCATGATGGTCTGTGTGATATGTGCCATATATCTCCCAGTCAGCCCGCAGCCCCTGCAGCCAATCAGGAGCCACCTTGGGCGGCATTCTCGGCTATGCTCAATACGCTTGTGACACGCCTTGCGCCCCCTATGGGACCTCCTGTACCATTGAAGCCACATATTGTCCCTGTGGTAAATCCACCTTGGGCGGATACTTTGTCTACCCAGTTGCAGCAATGAAATCAATCTTTGATTAGACAGAAACCTACCCCACGTCACTGTGGTGTGAAGGGGTCATAAAGCGGGCCGTTTCCTCCTCACAATCCACTAATATCTCAGATGATTCACCTGATGAGGATGGGGAATATACTGACCCGTCAGAAACTGATACAGCTGCTTCTGACGAGGAATCTACAACTCAGGTTGATGTCTCTGACCTAGTGGAGGCTATTAAGCTAATTCTACAAATCGATGATGATGTAGATCCCACTACTGCGTCTAAGAAACCATTTAAACGTCAGACGGTAGCTCAAGTAGTCTTACCGCATTCTGACCATTTAGTAGACATACGTCAGGAACCCTGGTTTTCGCCAGGAAATAAATTCTCCCTGTCTAAAAAGATGCTAGCTCGTTATCCTCTCCCTGCTGAGTTGTGTAACAAGTGGGAAAATTCACCGCCGGTGGATTCCCATGTCACCCGTCTTGTGGTGTCATCTACTCTACCTGTCACCACTGTCACCTCACTGAAGGAACCGACAGATAAACCTGTGGAGGGATGCCTGAAGTCTATTTAATCCCCTACAGGTGCTGTACATAGATCCACTATAGCAGCCTCCTGGGCCGCAAAAGGAATTGAAGCATGGGTTCAGGCAATAGAGGAAGAGCTGCCTCAGGAAATATCTGACACTGCCAGACAATATCTGTCTTATATTACCACCGCCTCCCACTACATTCAGGAGGCATCCTCTGAGGCAGGTGTAATGGCGGCCAAGGCGTCGACTACGTCCATCCTGGCTCGCAGAATTCTGTGGTTGAGGTCATGGAAGGTGGACCTGGACTCCAAAAAGACCTTGGAGGTACTCCATTTTAAGGGAGACATCCTGTTTGTGGAAGATCTGAATAAGATTGTGACTGACTTAGTGGCTGCTAAGACTGCATTTCTCCCGAATACTAATCCTTCTGCACAGAAGGCGAAGAGTACCACTTTTCGTTCCTTTCGACCTCAAGGGAAAGCAAAAGGTCAGGCATACCCGAGACAAGCTTGTGCTCCCAAAACCATTAAGCCCAAAGCAAAACAATCCTGGGCTGCCTGTCAGCCTGCTTCCAAACAAGACAAGCCTGCTGTATGACGGGGCGAGCCTCCCCCTGGGGGAACCCAGGGTGGGAGGCCGACTTCTGCAGTTCACCCAGGTCTGGTTAAAGACCACTTCAGACGTATGGGTTCGAGAAGTCGTCTCTCGTGGGTACACAGTCTCTTTCAAGAGACGTACCCCTCGCCAGTTCTGCACAACGGTTATTCCTTCGGATCCGTTAAAAGCACAAGCTCTACACCGGGTTGTGCATTCTCTCCTAGATACAGAAGTGATAGTGCCGGTACCCCTGTCCCAGAGAGGTGAAGGATACTACTCGACCCTGTTTCTAGTCCCAAAACCCAATGGGTCTCTACGGCCTATATTCAACCTCAAATCACTGAACAAATTTGTGAGAGTGTCCAAGTTCCGTATGGAAACGCTGCGCTCGATTGTACTGGCCATGGAACCCGGAGATTATATGGTAATATACAAGATGCTTACCTGCATATACCTATTGCCATATCGCATCAGCAATATCTGCCGTTTGCTATTGGGAACCTTCACTATCAGTTCCAGGCTCTGCCATTTGGACTGACCACGGCCCCTCGGATCTTCACCAAGGTTATGGCCGTGATGACGGCTCATCTACGTCGTCAGGGAATCAGGATCCTGCCGTATCTGAATGACTTGTTGATCCTGGTGAACTCCCAAAATGTCCTCCTCAGTCATTTGCAACTGACTGTGCGCTTTCTACAAGCCCACGGGTGGCTAGTCAACTGGAAGAAGTCCTCGCTGGTCCCTGCTCGGAGCATGGTGCACCTGGGGACACTGCTGGACACACACAGCCAAAAACTGTTTCTGTCTCCAGAGAAGGTCCTGAAACTTCAGGACAGGATCAGATACTTCCTCTCTCGCCCAAGAGTGACGATACACTCGGCGATGCAAGTATTAGGCCTCATGGTGACGGCTTTCGACATGGTAGAGTATGCTCAATTTCATTCCAACCCTCTGCAGAGGTTAATCCTTTCCAAGTGGGACGGCCTGCCTCATCGGATCAGGTCTCAAATAATCTCCTTGTCTCCAGAGTTTCGTTTGTCACTGAGGTGGTGACTACAGGACCAACAGTTGAGCAGGGGCTGGGACTTCTGGATCCCCAACTGAGTCCTGCTGACTTTGGACGCCATTCTGTGAGGTTGGGGCGCAGTGCTAGAGCAACACTCTCTCCAGGGTCGGTGGACCAAGGAGTAATCTCTCCTCCCGATAAACATTCTGGAATTGTGGGCAGTGTTCAATGCTTTGACTCTTGCCCTGCCTCTGTTACAGAACAGGCCTGTTCAAGTACAGTCAGACAACACCACCATGGTGGCATGCATAAATCATCAGGGCGGCACTCGAAGCCGCATGGCAATGACGGAAGTGTCAAAAATCCTTTGTTGGGCGGAACGCCATCTGCCAGCAATATCGGTAGTGTTCATTCCGGGAGTCTTCAACTGGGAGGTGGATTTCCTCAGTCGTCAGGACATGCACGCCGGAGAGTGGAGTCTTCATCAGGAATTCTTTCAACTCCTAGTAGAGAAGTGGGGTCTACCGGATGTAGACCTGATGGTGTTTCGACACAATCACAAAATTCTGGTCTTCGGATTGAGAACAAGGGATCCTCAAGCAGCATTCGTGAACGCACTGGCAAATCCATGGAACTTTCAGCTGCCCTACGTGTTCCCTCCAGTGTCACTTCTGCCCAGGGTACTACGGAAGTTCAAGCAAGAAGGAGGAATACTACTTCTAGTCGCTCTAGCGTGGCCCAGACGGCATTGGTTCTCAGACCTGCAGGGTCTATTAATAGAGTGTCCTCTTCTACTTCCTCAACGCCCAGACCTCCTCGTTCAGGGCCTTTGTGTCTACCCAGACCTGGCCAGGCTGGCTTTGACGGCGTGGCTTTTGAAGCTTCACTCCTGAGGGCCAAAGGATTCACCGAGGCGGTTATCCAAACTATGTTGAAGGCCCGCATACCGGCTTCTGCGCTGATTTATTGTAGGGTCTGGAATTCTTACTTCACCTGGTGTGCTGCTAAAATTTACGATTCTTACAAGTTTAGTACTTCAAGACTTCTGGCTTTTTTGCAACAAGGCCTGGATTTAGGACTTCGTCTGGCCTCCCTCAAGGTTCACATATCTGGCTTGTCGGTGTGGTTTCAGAGAAAAATTGCATCTATACCTGACGTTCATACATTCACTTAGGGTGTACTGCGGATTCAACCTCCCTATGCCCCTCCTGTGGCTCCATGGGATTGAGCCTCCCTATATCCCTCCTGTGGCTCCATGGGATTTGTCTGTTGTCTTGAATGCCCTGCAAGAGTCTCCATTTGAACCTCTTGAGTCAGTGGACTTTAAATGGCTCACAGCCAAGGTCTTGTTTCTGCTGGCTATTGCTTCTGCTAGAAGGGTGTTGGACTTAGGCTCATTGTTATGTTGTCCACCCTTTTTAATATTTAATTGTGACCGAGCAGTACTTAGAACTCGCCCTGTTTATTTACCTAAGGTGGTGTCATCTTTTCACCTTTATCAAGAGATTGTGGTTCCAGCCTTCATCTCTTCTGAATTGTCCTCCAAAGAACGGTCTTTGGATGTGGTACGGGCTCTCCGTATATATGTGGAGAGGACTGCCTGTATCAGGAAGTCAGATATCCTCTTTGTACTGTTTGGTTTTCACAAACGTGGCTGGCCTGCGATCAAGCAAACCTTGGCCAGATGGATTAGAATGGTGATTGCACAAGCTTATGCGCAGGCTGGACTCCCAGCTCCTGCTGCTATAAAAGCCCATTCTACTCGGTCTGTTGGACCCTCTTGGGCGGCTCGTCGTGGAGCGTCCGCAGAACAATTGTGCAATGGCGGCTACGTGGTCCTCAGTGAACACGTTCATCAGGTTTTATGCCTTTGATATTTCCGCCTCCCAGGATGCTTCCTTTGGACGCCAGGTTCTTGGGCCCACTACGGTGCGTCCCCTCCCATGAGGAAGTGCTTTATGACATCCTCAATGTTATTTCCTGTGGAACACAGTGTATCCCGCTGCAGAAAAGGAGATTTATGGTAGACTTACCATAGTTTAATCTCTTTCTGCGAGGTAGACTGGGTTCCACAGGGCGCCCATCCTGACGCACTTAGCTTCTTTGGGTTTGTATGGCATTAGCCGCTAGTACCTTCTCCTGTCGTGAGAATGTGGGTCTATGTGACTAACATCTGCCTTCTCTTTTACCTGCTTCTGCATTGAACTGGTTAACAAAACTGAGCTCACAGTGCCTGGAGGCGGGGTTATAGAGGAGACCCTGCAATGCATCCTGGGACAGTCTAAAGCTTTAGCCTGTTGGTGCCTCTGGATCAAGATCCGTCTCTACACCCCAATGTATTCCCTGTGGAACCCAGTGTACCTCGCAGAAAGAGATTTAACTATGGTAAGTCTATGGCAGTGTCACCAGTAATAATTACTCTTTCACTGCTTTATAAATAGAGCCCTAAGAATGAAGGAGGACAGGGCTATGTCTAGGAATTAAAGCAAAAACACAAAATAGGAATGACAAAATACTACTAATGATGGTAATAAGCGGGATGCAGTTAAAATGCTGCCGGATGGGATCCCATCAGTTGGAATACCGATTCCGGAATCCCGAATGACGGCATAACACCGGCATCAAAATCCTAACGGAGATTGGACTCCCGGTGCCAAAATACAGACACTGTGATCCCGATCGTTGTTAGAGCGGGACGCGCTGGCGTCCTGCCGCATGGGGGTGGGGTTAGATTTAGGCATTAGAAGAGGGGTAAGGGTTAGAGTGCAGGGACGGGAAGGTTCGGGTTAGGTACCGGGGATGGGGTGTCAGGGTTAGGCACTTTCCAGTGGAGGTTAGGGTTAGGCATCAACCGAGGAGGGTTAGGTTTCGGCAGCGGGGAAGGGAGGGTTAGGTTAGGCAACAACGGGGAGGGTTAGGCACCACCGGGGATGGCTATGGTTAAACATCCACAAGGGAGGGTTAGAGTAGGGGGCAGGGGAGGCTTAGAGTACTTTCTGGGGGGAATGTTGGGATTCTGTTGGCCAGAATGCCACTGTCGGTTTTCTGACCACCAGCATCCCGTCCGTAAGGATATCATACTGAATCCATTGCCCATGCAGGCTTCTCTGTACAGTGTACCCACCACATAGTATAATGGAAACACAACACCACACACCATCCTCTTCTATATTATGTGGGACTTGCAGTATCAGCAGTTATTAGTGATGGTAAGCGGAACCCCAAGAAAATATGTGACAGGGTGGCAACGTGAGCCCATACTGTCTTAAAGACATGGAGCAATGTTTCCTACCAGACTCAGTGGTCTAACTCTCAGTAGCACACAGAGAGGATTATTCAAGTGCCGGTCTTTATCGTAGTAGGTGTCCATGTTAAGCAGGGCTTGTCCTGGCTTATAATACTGTATTATGGCTTCTCCTCGCTTAAGTCATGAGCAAGTTCAGTGGTCTGGTAGTGGGGAGCATCAGCTGTGACACTGGAGATCCACCAGGGCTTCCTTTTATTGTCTTTTCATGTTATATCATGCTGGAACTGTATGTAATATTGATGACACTGATTTAGGTAGCCAATCCATGGTCTAGTACTCAGGATGTCCCATGGGGCTGTCAGTGAGGGACTTGGTCCAAATTCCCATGCTCATTTAATCATCTTTTACCTTGTGATGTTGAAGACATTGAGAAGTATTTTCCATCTTACGGAAACATAATGAGCTGGCTCAGTGATCTCCGCTTTGTGTTATTTGTGGGTACTATGATTTTACATCATGCCATCGTTATTCATACACACCTCCAAACACACTTGTCCCCTCACTATTTCCCTCACCCCACCCCACCCCACCCCAATGGAGGAGTGCAAAACACTAAAATGTTACTCCAACCTGGAGACGCTTGTGAAATACCCTGTCATCCTCTGTGGCACAGTCCCATGTTCCATTAATTCATTTACACTTCTTCATAGGTCATCATTAGCTGACCCATGGCAACCAATCAGCATTGACGTAACATTTATAATTTGCATACTATAAAAGTATATAAACAAACAGAGACCTTTTTTGGAGCATTCTTTTAGAGTGCTCCAAAAAAGGCAATCCCTGTCTTTCTCCGGCTTCTGCCGGTCTCTGTTTGTTTATAAGGTTTAAACATGATTGTTGGAGCACCTCCAGCCGAATAATCCCGAATTATTAAGGGAAAAATTATTGGGTAGCTGGTTTTTGTAATATTTATAAATGATTTGGTTTCGGTGCAGGGTATATTTCATTACTATAAAATACTATAAAAGTATACAGAGCAGCTGATTGGTTTCCATGGGCAACTTCTCCACTGGCTCACTTATCCACTTTTATCACTGCTTAGTACATGTCCCCCTTAGTGTTGGAGAGTGATAAAGTGGAGAGAGATAAAGTGCCAGCCAATCAGCTCATAACTGTCATGTTACAGACTGTGTTTGAAAAATGACAAGTAGGAGCTGATTGGTTGGAAGCTTATCTCTCTTGATGTGTGGCGCTGCCTCACGATGCGTCCGCAACAATTTAAGTTTGACCCCTGCTAGCGCAGCCTGGCTGCGCTGTCAGGCGGTCCGCTGACATTTTTTTAATCGGAGTTGTCCTAAAAACACTCCCACCACACACCCGTTTCAGCACACCACGTCCGCGAAATGCAGTATTGCCGCCCACCCAGCGCCCGATGCTGTCAGTCATGTTGCGGACGCATCCGCATTTTGCCGATGCACGGCAAACTGCAATGTGGCCGCATTAGCGGGCAACTCTGAATTAGGCTCATAGTACGACTGCAAGGCCCTGTGACTTTATCCGTGTTTAAATACGGCAATGCCGCAAGTATTGCGACAGACATACACATATATGTTAACACGTAATAGAGTATAAGTTGTTATATATTATAGCTGCGCATTATCAAAGACCGTGTTCCGACGATCTGTGAATGTGGTCTACAATGTAAGCGCCTGCATTAGTGCACACTCCTGCCTGGTTATTTCTGTTACATTTAGGAGCCATTGAAGTGGGATATATACAGGTTGAGTATCCCATATCCAAATATTCCGAAATATGGAATATTCCGAAATACGGAATTTTTGCAGTGAGAGTGAGATAGTGAAACCTTTGTTTTCTGATGGCTCAATGTACACAAAGTTATTAAAAATATTGTATTAAATGACCTTCAGGCTGTGTGTATAAGGTGTATATGAAACATAAATGCATTCTGTGCTTAGAATGGGTCCCAACTCCATTATATCTCATTATGGTATGCAATTATTCACAAATACGGAAAAATCCCATATCCAAAATACTTCTGGTCCCAAGCTTTTTGGATAAGGGATACTCAATCTGTATTTTTTTTCTTATATATATTTATATTGAAAGGATTTTCAAAAAAGCACAAGTGAGTAAATAGGAGGGAGGGAGGGGATGGACAGAATACAAAAAGGGGAAGAAAGGAAGGGAGACTAAACAATGAACTGGCTTAACTGAGGCATTAACACTGTGTACACACACAAAAGTTTGGTGAATTGTGTGGTTGCTTCTTCCCATCTGATGTGCTAAGCTACGATGTGGTGCAGTTACATTTATCATTTATCAATATATTGTGTCATCGTACAGTGTATTGTGTAGTTTGTAGGTGTGCATGATATACTGTTACATTGTATCGGTCAGTCACAAGAACACGAGTGAGGATCCTGGCAGGGTCATGCTCAGGATGCTTCTGGGAAACATTCCGTAACATCATCAGGTAGCCAGCTTTCAGTAGATTGGCCATTAATGATCACATGACATAAGTTTCACAAAGATTTCTACCCACAATAACAGTTAATTTAATTAATGTCTAAAGCATTGAATACACAGCGGAAGGAGCACATTTTTTCTGCCAAAGTGGACGCGGTAGGGACGTTGATGATGTGAATCCCAGTGACGGCAGGGGGTGGAGTCATGATGAGGTGATTCGCACAAGAGGGTCCAAACTGGAGGCATGTATGCTGTGCAATGCAATTACAGTAGCTGCACTATTAATCAATTCTCCAATGCTGCGCCACATGTTCACTTTACCAGTGCTGCTCATTTTTTTGTCTTATTTGCAAATGGATGGAGGGGCAGGAATATCAGAGTCACTATAACACATAGGCATATTATTATAATTTGCTGTCTGCCTCTGATTATAAGGAACACTTATTCCCAGGATTTATCTTTCCGCTGGGACAGAAGCCCGTCTCAGTGATCAGTAATTACTTCCTGCTTTGCCTCCACTGGAGGGATCCTTTGAATCCCTTTCCTGAAAATCTTGCAATCTGTAACCCAAAGGCTACTATATGTTAACGGCATCTGATCAGGCGTCAGCAGCCGTGTCCACGTTCCGGAGTGCTTCACATTCCGGAGCTTGGTAAATTTGGCAGCATAGGAGCCCCCATAGAAAGCAAAGCAGAAATTAAAGAACCGCGGCAGGTAATAGAGATACTGGGGTATATTTACTAAGCTCCCGATTTTGACAGAGATGGTGTTTTTTCTTCAAAGTGTCATCTCGGGAATTTACTAAACTCAAATCTCGGCAGTGATGAGGGCATTCGTATTTTTTTGGAAGTCAAAGAAAAAAAATACGAATGAATACACCATCGGTCAAATACGACTGTTTTTTGATACAACTCGGTAATTTACTAAAAAGTGTATTTCACGAACACTGCCGGCAATAGCCAAACACTGCCGTGAAATAATACAAATCGTAAAAAAAAGCAGATTTAAAACAGACCTGCTTTTTTTTATCGTGTTCTGATAGGCATGCACGGATCCATGAGATCCGTGCATGTTTATCAGTGGGAAGGGGTTGGAAAGTGTTAAATTTTCAGGAAAAAAATGTGTGGGGTCCCCCCTCCTAAGCAAAACCAGCCTCGGGCTCTTTGAGCCGGTCCTGGTTGAAAAAATATGGGACAAAAAATGTCAGGGGTTCCCCCATATTTCAACAACCAGCACCGGGCTCTGCGCCTGGTCCTGGTTAAAAAAATACGGGGGACAAAAAGCGTAGGGGTCCCCCGTATTTTTGAAACCAGCACCGGGCTCCACTAGCCAGGTACATAATGCCACAGCCGGGGGACACTTTTATCTAGGTCCCTGCGGCCCTGGCATTACATACCCAACTAGTCACCCCTGGCCGGGGTACCCTGGAGGAGTGGGAACCCCTTAAATCAAGGGGTCCCCCCCCTCCAGCCACCCAAGGGCCAGGGGTAAAGCCCGAGGCTGTCCCACCCATCCAAGGGCGGCGGATGGGGGGCTGATAGCCTTGTGTAAAAAATGAGAATATCGTTTTTAGTAGCAGCACTACAAATCCCAGCAAGCCTCCCCCGCAAGCTGGTACTTGGAGAACCACAAGTACCAGCATGCGGTGGAAAACTGGGCCCGCTGGTACCTGTAGTAGTACTACTACTAAAAAAAATCCAACAAAAAACAGGAGGCACACACCGTGACAGTATAAGTTTATTACATACATGCACACCTCCAAACATACATACTTACCTATGTTTACACAAGGCTCGGTCCTCTTCTCCATGTAGAATCCTAGGGGTACCTGTGAAAAAAATTATACTCACATAATCCAGGGTACCTTCTGTTCTTTGTATAATCCACGTACTTGGCAAAATAAAAAAACGGAAACCCGACCACGCACTGATAGGGGTCCCATGTTTTCACATGGGACCCCTTTTCCCGACTGCCAGGACCCCCCCCTGACTACTGTCAAAGAGGGTCCCTTCCGCCAATCAGGGAGCGCCACGTCGTGGCACCCTCCTGATTGGCTGTGTGCTCCTGTAGTGTCTGTGAGGCAGCACACGGCAGAGATACAATGTAGCGCCTAGGCGCTCCATTGTATCCAATGGTGGGAACTTTGCGGTCAGTGGTGAGGTTACTTTCGGGCAACCGCTGACCGCACAGTTCCCACCATTGGATACAATGGAGCGCATAGGCGCTGCATTGTATCTCTGCCGTGTGCTGCCTCACAGACACTACAGGAGCACACAGCCAATCAGGAGGGTGCCACGACGTGGCGATCCCTGATTGGCAGAATGGACCCTCTTTGACAGTAGTCAGGGGGGGTCCTGGCAGTCGGGGAAAGGGGTCCCATGTGAAAACATGGGACCCCTTTCAGTGCGTGGTCGGTTTTCCGTTTTTTTATTTTGCCAAGTACGTGGATTATACAAAGAACAGAAGGTACCCTGGATTATGTGAGTATAATTTTTTTCACAGGTACCCCTAGGATTCTACATGGAGAAGAGGACCGAGCCTCGTGGGAACATAGGTAAGTATGTATGTTTGGAGGTGTGCATGTATGTAATAAACTTATACTGTCACGGTGTGTGTCTCCTGTTTTATTTGTATATATTTTTTAGTAGTAGTACTACTACAGGTACCAGCGGGCCCGGTTTTCCACCGCATGCTGGTACTTGTGGTTCTCCAAGTACCAGCTTGCGGGGGAGGCTTGCTGGGATTTGTAGTACTGCTACTAAAAACAATATTCACATTTTTTACACAAGGCTATCAGCCCCCCATCCGCCGCCCTTGGATGGGGGGGACAGCCTCGGGCTTCACCCCTGGCTCTTGGGTGGCTGGAGGGGAGGGACCCCTAGATTTAAGGGGTGCCCACTCCTCCAGGGTACCCCGGCCAGGGGTGACTAGTTGGGTATGTAATGCCAAGGCCGCCGGGACCAGTATAAAAGTGTCCCCCGGCTGTGGCATTATGTACCTGGCTAGTGGAGCCCGGTGCTGGTTTCAAAAATACGGGGGACCCCTACGCTTTTTGTCCCCCGTATTTTTGGAACCAGGACCAGGCACAGAGCCCAGTGCTGGTTTATGAAATATGGGGGAACCCCTGTCATTTTCACCCCCATATTTTGTCAACCAGGACCGGCTCAAAGAGCCCGAGGCTGGTTTTGCTTATGGGGGGGGGGGACCCCACGCATTTTTTTTTTTAGATTTGTAACAATGTTATTTTTTTTACGAAAGGTGCACAATGAAGCCCTGCACGGATCTCACAGATCCGGCCGAGATTCATTGTGTTAATGTCGGCAGTGTTTTACTATTCACTCCCGTAAAACACTGCCAAAAAATACGAATGACATCGACATCGGAAAACACGAAAATGCAGAATACGACAGCTTAGTAAATTAGACGTAATAAATTCAAAAAGTTGCAAATTTACACTTGCGATGTCATTCGTGTTTGAACTTTAACCTCATTCTGAAAAATACGAATTTTAGTAAATATACCCCACTGTTTCTTCTGCCATCCCTCCTTGTTACATCCTGGGACTGGGGATAATATTCACAGGTATATATGCTTTAATAAATAGGCCCCATGAAGTGGAACACACCTTTGTGCTGTTCGGGCTCTTACACTAATTAATAAAACCTAGCTTTCTCATTGATTGAGAGACTGGAGAAAGTATTTTACATCTTATCACTAGCTGCCTCCTAGTCTATAACAGAGATTGTCTTTCCGACACCTTTAGTTTTTTTTAATTAAAAGCGTCTTACTGAACCTGCAAATATCGGACATTTGTGTAAATGGACAAGAGCCGTGGGCAGCATGTGATGTAATGAACAAACACACACACACACGCCGGTCAGACAGACAATAAACTAATGTTATTGAGGGTAAACAACCGTGAGCTGATAGCAATAATCTATGGTTAGCCAGACGGAAAAATACGTCTAAATATGTGCTAAAACTTTAATTAAACAACGACAAAGCAAGTTAATAAATATCTAGATTATTGCTGGCATTTCATGTTTAAATGGCAAATAAAAGCCCATTTTATGAGGTATCTTTATAATAATCACTGGTAATGAACCCTGCTTAAATGGGATTGCTAGTGCAAATTTAAATTCAGGTTATTTTTGTCTCTCTACCTCCGGAAAAAACATCTGAATCTCATAACGAAAACAACAAATAAAACTGACTCTATAGCCGTATAAAGAAAATTAAAATGCCACTAAAATAATGCAATCAAAGTAAGTTTAACTATGTATTAAAATAATGGTTTAGTAGACTTTTACTGTTGTTACAAAAAAAAAAAAAAAATCCTCTTTTAAAAGTCTTTACTGCTTTTTTGTAAAATCCCAGATATTGCTATATATCGTCTTCTGACAGAGGTCGGAATTGTGATCAAAATGTAAAAAAAAGTTCAGTAGTAGAAGGGGTATAATAATTATAATATACGGCCAATTTCACTTGACAAAATACTCTGCTCCTGTTTTTCATTATTGTTTTTTTTTTAATTTAATTAAACTTACCTGGACTGAATGAACCAATTGCTTCTAAGGTTAGTTGACAAAATATTTAATTTGACTAATACAACCTAGACCACAGGTTCTCAAACTCAGTCCTCAGGACCCCACACGGTTCATGTGTTGCAGGTCACCTGTAGATTTTTAAAATGTGACAGTTGGTGATACATAGTGCACCTGCCGGGTGATTTGGAAAACGTGAACCGTGTGGGGTCCTGGGACCGAGTTTGAGAACCACTGACTTAGGTTTATTTGACCGTATAGATAACGAGTTCTCCCACTAAGGGGTAGATTCAATTACTCGCAGCCGCGACTTAGAGCCTGATTATCGATCGACTGCGTATAGATCGTAGTGTGCTAGCGCGAGGCCAAACTGCAAAGAATCCAGCGTTTTTTTGATTGCTAGGCAAGTTGACTGACAGGATTTGGGGGTGGTAACTGGCAATTTTCTGGGAGTGTCAGGAAAAACGCAGGCATTCCCAAGCGTTTTCAGGGCAGGTGTGTGACGTCAACTCCGGCCCGATCAGCCTGTTCTCATCACCAGGGCTTAAAGTGGTCCTGGAGAGGTGGGGGAACTCACATCGCCCGCAATCCCTCCTGCTTAGTGCGCGCCGAAGGCGCGCGCACCGCAGAAATGGGTGTGGCCTCACAAGGGAGGGGCGTGGCCTCACAAGGGAGGGGCGTGGCCTCACAAAAGTACCACCAATTCAAAATAATGCTTCACAGTAGCACAATCTTATTCACACTGCCCGCCCCACATACTAGTGCCCTTTACTCACACAATGCCCACAATAGCAGAGCCACTTACACACACAATGCCCACAGCAGTGCCCTCCCCCTCCTAATTTTAGATTTGGTTCACATTATATCAGTATATGTTGAATATAATCCTTTGCTCACCTCTGTTAGGTCTTCTGTATGTCCCTTCTGCTTTCTTGTCTACTTTGTCACTCTCCTCATGAGTCCATACACTTTAGCGCTGTGTGTAAGAAACCGCATCGGCGCCCCCCATCATATTTAAAATAGGACCAGTGACAAAAATTTAGGGGGAGGGGGCGTGGTCACAAAATAATACCAATTCATATTATGCTGCACAGTAATCTCCATTATTCAAATTACGCCGCACAGTAGCACCACTTACACACATTACACCAGGTAGAGCCCCTATCATGCGTTATGCCAGGTAGAACCCCCTTTTACACAGTACGGCAGGCAGAGCCGCCTTTTACACAGTACGGCAGGCAGAGCCCCATTTTACACAGTACGGCAGGCATAGTCCCCCTTATACACAGTAAGAGAGACAGAGCCCCCTTTTACACAGTACGGCAGACAGAGCCCCATTTTACACAGTACGGCAGGCATAGTCCCCCTTATACACAGTAAGAGAGACAGAGCCCCCTTTTACACAGTACGGCAGACAGAGCCCCATTTTACACAGTACGGCAGGCATAGTCCCCCTTATACACAGTAAGAGACAGAGCCCCCTTTTACACAGTACGGCAGGCATAGTCCCCCTTATACACAGTAAGAGACAGAGCCCCCTTTTACACAGTACGGCAGGCATAGTCCCCCTTATACACAGTAAGAGAGACAGAGCCTTTTACACAGTACGTCAGGCAGAGCCCCATTTTAAACAGTACGGCAAGCAGAGTCCCCCATAACACAGTAAAAGAGACAGAACATCCAGCACCCCCGTTTGCCCCATCACTACACCCCCTCTGTCACACAGTATCCAGCACCCCCTCATTGTCACTTAGCATTCAGCACCTCCCTCTGTGTCCCCCAGAACTGCTCCACCTCTGCACCACCATTACAGTACCGTCCATCCCCCACCCCTCCCCTCTCATCCCTCCACAGTGAACCATGAGTCTCCTGCAGAATGCCCGCCGCTCAGCCTCACAGTAAACTCCAGCGGCTGCGGGGGGGATTGGGCGTTACAGCCCGCGGCTCACACTCCGGTGGCTGCGGGGGGAGGGGGATCGGGTGTTTCAGCTCACACTCCGGCGGGGGGGGGATCGGGCATTACAGCTCCGGAGGCTGCGAGGATGGGGGGGTCGGGCATTTCAGCTCACACTACGGCGGCTGCGGCGGGGGAAGAATCGAGCGTTCCAGCCCGCGTCTCACACTCCGGCGGCTGCGGGGGGGGATCGGGCGTTACAGCCCGCGGCTCACACTCCGGCGGCTGAGGCAACGGGGGAGATCGGGCACTGTTAGCTTCCTGGCGGAGGGGGGGGGGGGGGAGAGAGCACTTTGAATCTAGCGCCGATTGTGCGCCATTCACGGCTCCCGGACCGCCAGCTAACGAGAAGCTGCCACTTGGCAGCTTCTCATTGGCTGGCGGTCCGGGAGCCGCGATTGGCTCACGCCAGATTTTAAAAAAGCCTCCCCTTCTTTTGATTGGTGCTGCAGCCGGTCCGCGAGCCGGGATTGGCTGGCGGCTGCTGCCACCTTTACAATGGAGCAGGGACCTGATGCCATAGCCGGGCGGAGGCGGAACTGGTTCCGCCTGCAATTAGAGGTGACGGAACGCAGTTCCGCCCCGTTCCGGCCCACTTTAACCACTGCTCATCACACTGTAGGAGTAAGTCCTGGACTACACACAGACTGCACAGACTGGAAAAATCATTGGGTGAGTGAATTGCGAACGGAGTACTTAGACTTGCACGGAGCGGATTTTCACTCTGTCTGGGCGGTGACTATCCGATCGCAGACCTTTGCAAATTCGCAGAGGAGCAATCAGGTCTGAATTAGGCCCTTAGTCTGTTTTTGCTGCACTTATGGTAGCTCCGGCCTCGCAGATATTTGTATCTCATGGCCTCGTGTCCAAAAATCAGTGAGTCCGGAGAGAGATTGGGCCACAAGGGGGGGATGGGGCAAGATCAGCTACTGTTGCCACGGCAACGGCAACATGTCCTCCTTGCAAGTAGGGACAAGTTCATTTACTTGACTCCTATCTCTTATCCAAACTGTATGATGAAAGGGCTGTTGTATCAGCATATATAACTATACTCAATCAGACAAGCTGCTGCGGAACGTCATAACTGTGAGACTGATCCCAGCACGTTACCACGGGACCAGGCAGCGAAACGATGACGTCTGCCAATGCAAGAAACTCACAGGCTTGTGCGCTCGAGGCCCAAAATAATACACACAGAGATTAAAGTAATATACTTCCCTTCCAAATGGATGAATGACTCTTAATGTTGTTGCCACTAGTTCCTCACAGTTTATCCAAAATGCATAATCATTATCAAATGTAAACAAATATAGAGCACAGTGTAAATTTTGTCTGACAGATTTACACTATGCTCTGGGCTAGATGCATCATCGCTTGAAAGTGATAAAATGGAGACTGAAAAAGTACCAACCAATCAGCTCATAACTGCCATTTTTCAAACACAGCCTGTGACATGGCAGTTCGGACCTGATTGGCTGGTACTGTTTCAGTCTCCATTTTAGCACTTTCCAAGCGATGATGCATCTAGCCTATAGTATTTGTTTTTTCCCTCTTCATATGATAATGATTATGCATCTTGGAATTTCTGTGTGTATTCTTTTGGGCCCCAAGCGCACTTGCCCGGTCTATTGTCTATATTTGTGTGTGTTATTTTGGTTATAGGGGGTATAACCAGGGGTGTATCAAGAGAGGAGGAGACCCCTTGTGCAGCCCCTGTCCGGGCGGCCCCTGAGTACAGCCCAGGCCTCAGTGCTCAGAACTAGGCCTCTAAGTACAGCACAGGCCTCAGGTAGCACTGAGAGTAGTAGTAGAGTCTGAGCACTAGGGGATCAGATTCTAGTGCGCATGTGCAGACTGTGCATACGCAAAACATCAGAAAAATGTCAGCTGCACCATTTTCCTGGTGAGACGGAGGACTCGGAGAGGTGAGTATTTAAGAAATGGGTGCAGGCACACACTGCACCCATTATACTGTAGGTACGTCACTGGGTGTAGCTACAGTATAATCTTGATTGGTTGCTGGTGCAAACCATGGTTTAGCTCTTTCTTACAGCTTTGGTAACCTCACAGGCTTGTTACCTCGCTCACCATGAGTAGTTATGAAGGTAACCGCTTTTCGAAGGAAACACTTGGAGGAGTACCTGTTCTTACACTGGGAGCGTGAGAGGTTCCTAGTGTGGAATGGAGAAACACCTTGTGGAGTACCATGCTGGGGTGTGGCAATGCCTCTGGTCGAGAGTGGAGAAAAACTGGGTTAGTATCCGCTACCTTCTTAGCGGTTGAAATAGGAGCCCTTACGTGGAGCGGGAATGGCCTGGTCTAGTATCTACTCTCGTACTGGGGGTTGACCCTGGCACAGAGTGGGTACGAAGCTTGGTCTGGCTGAGAGGTCGGGAGCAGCTAGAAGCTCAAGGTGTTTTGTGCCCCTCGAACTGGAAGGGACAGGGGTGCCAGAACTGCACTGGGGATTCGGACCACCAATGCACGAAGGCACTTTAGCACTTAACACTTCAACCCTTCCTGTCTGCACCCACTTTCCTTTGCCCTGGCCTTTTGGCTAGGGCAAGGATAATTTTTTATACCCCCCCCGGCCTTCTGGCTGGGGCTTATTTATTTATTTATTTATTCATTCACACACACATGTTTTGCACTTTTGCACTACACAAGCACTTATTTTTGTCTAGTTTGTCACGTCACGGTTTTTTGTTCGGGGTTTAGGTGAGACCCTTATGGGCCACCCTCTCCCCTAGTTGCCGAGGCCCTCTTCTTTTGGTGAGGGCCAGAGGCTGTTTTCGATCCCCGAGGGGAAGCTTCGGCCAACCTTGGGGATACACAAGGGTCCCTCTGCGCTTTGGCAAGGGGGGACCCACAGTCCCTTTTTCCCCTCGGTAGGCCTTTTGGCTCTGAGGGGTAGGGGAGTAACAGGGCCCTTCTCCTTTTGGAGAGGGTCCAAGAACCTATGCCCCCAGCACGTTTGGTCACAGACACTGGGTGAAGAAGCCACGAAAAAAGTTATGAAGATAACCGCTCCAGGTGAGAAATTCTAAAAGCTCAGTGGCAAAAGAAGCCTCTAGAAAGGAGAAAAGGATCCCAGACTCCAGTCCAGAGTAGAAGGAGAGACTACCTGCAAGGAGCTACCTAGCATGCAGTGGTAGAGTCAGCCACAGACATCAGCGCCACTGTGTGGAATAAAGCCTCAGGGGGTCAGCGCAGGAGAGTTTCTCTATCAGCAGGAAAGAGACATGCAGCCAGGAGAGTGATGGATAGAGAGGGGACCCATAGAGAGGGGACCCAACAACATCGACACTAGTGTTTGTTCTCGTGCCCAACCGTAGTTCAGGCCTCAGAGCCCAGCCCCAGTAGCAGTGCCAAGCCCAGGCCTCAATGAGCAGCACTAGGCCTCTGAGTACAGCCCAGGCATAAGTGCTCAGCACTAGACCTCTGAGTACAGCCCAGGCTTTAGTGCCCAGCACTAGACCTCTGAGTACAGCCCAGGCCTCAGTGCCCAGAGTACAGCCCAGGCCTCAGTGCCCAGAGTACAGCCCAGGCCTCAGTGCTCAGAACTAGGCCTCTGAGTACCGCACAGGCCTCAGTGCCCAGAGTACAGCCCAGGCCTCAGTGCTCAGCACTAGGCCTCTGAGTACAGCCCAGGCCTTAGTGCCCAGAGTACAGCTCAGGCCTCAGTGCTCAGAACTAGGCCTCTGAGTACCGCACAAGCCTCAGTGCCCAGAGTACAGCCCAGGCCTCAGTGCTCAGCACTAGGCCTCTGAGTACAGCATAGGCCTCAGTGCCCAGAGTACAGCCCAGGCCTCAGTGCTCAGCACTAGGCCTCTGAGTACAGCCGAGGCCTCAGTGCTTAGAACTAGACCTCTGAGTACAGCACAGGCCTCAGTGCCCACAGTACAGCCCAGGCCTCAGAGCTCAGAACTAGGCCTCTGAGTACAGCCAGGCTTCAGTAACTAGCACTAGTCCTCTGATTACAGCCCAGGCTTCAGTGCCCAGCACTAGGCCTCTGAGTACAGCTCAGTTAACCCAGCCTCAGAGCCCAGTCACAGGCCCCAGCTCTAAGAGTAGGGTAGCGAGTATAGCTGTAAAAAAAAACACATTTTGTATTGCAGTGTTCATTGTATAAATTACAAAGAAAAAAACATAGATTATGGAAAGAGACTCTCTACATGGGGCACACGGGAATATGCTGCTTAAACGCTTGTCAAAATGTGTCTAACCATTGGAATTAATACTTAACTTTTATTGATAACAACTAATTAAAAAGGAGTGACAGGACAATCCTCAGACTATATGAGGTTTAATGGAAATATTTGGCCTCAGCCTAATACATCAATTGTTTTATATACTGATTGTTATACAGAATAATAGAGCAAGGCAGGGTCTCCTGGTAGGGTTCGGGGTTCTGCTTCCCCGCATCTGCTGTGCATTGAATAAGGGGTGAGAGACCCTTACTATTACCAACCCATGTAGTTGCAGAGTGGTATATAGGTGTCTCTCGGGGTGCCTGTTAGTTAAACACTCTAAAGCTGATGACTGTTGTCAGTAGAGATGAGCGCCGGACATTTTTCGGGTTTTGTGTTTTGGTTTTGTGTTCGGTTCCGCGGCCGTGTTTTGGGTTCGACCGCGTTTTGGCAAAACCTCACCGAATTTTTTTTGTCGGATTCGGGTGTGTTTTGGATTCGGGTGTTTTTTTTCAAAAAACACTAAAAAACAGCTTAAATCATAGAATTTGGGGGTCATTTTGATCCCAAAGTATTATTAACCTCAAAAACCATAATTTACACTCATTTTCAGTCTATTCTGAATACCTCACACCTCACAATATTATTTTTAGTCCTAAAATTTGCACCTAGGTCGCTGGATGACTAAGCTAAGCGACCCTAGTGGCCGACACAAACACCGGGCCCATCTAGGAGTGTCACTGCAGTGTCACGCAGGATGTCCCTTCCAAAAAACCCTCCCCAAACAGCACATGACGCAAAGAAAAAAAGAGGCGCAATGAGGTAGCTGTGTGAGTAAGATAAGCGACCCTAGTGGCCGACACAAACACCGGGCCCATCTAGGAGTGTCACTGCAGTGTCACGCAGGATGTCCCTTCCAAAAAACCCTCCCCAAACAGCACATGACGCAAAGAAAAAAAGAGGCGCAATGAGGTAGCTGTGTGAGTAAGATAAGTGATCCTAGTGGCAGACACAAACTCCGGGCCCATCTAGGAGTGTCACTGCAGTGTCACGCAGGATGTCCCTTCCAAAAAACCCTCCCCAAACAGCACATGACGCAAAGAAAAAAAGAGGCGCAATGAGGTAGCTGTGTGAGTAAGATAAGCGACCCTAGTGGCCGACACAAACACCGGGCCCATCTAGGAGTGGCACTGCAGTGTCACGCAGGATGTCCCTTCCAAAAAACCCTCCCCAAACAGCACATGACGCAAAGAAAAAAAGAGGCGCAATGAGGTAGCTGTGTGAGTAAGATAAGCGACCCTAGTGGCCGACACAAACACCGGGCCCATCTAGGAGTGGCACTGCAGTGTCACGCAGGATGTCCCTTCCAAAAAACCCTCCCCAAACAGCACATGACGCAAAGAAAAAAAGAGGCGCAATGAGGTAGCTGTGTGAGTAAGATAAGCGATCCTAGTGGCCGACACAAACACCGGGCCCATCTAGGAGTGGCACTGCAGTGTCACGCAGGATGTCCCTTCCAAAAAACCCTCCCCAAACAGCACATGACGCAAAGAAAAAAAGAGGCGCAATGAGGTAGCTGTGTGAGTAAGATTAGCGACCCTAGTGGCCGACACAAACACCGGGCCCATCTAGGAGTGTCACTGCAGTGTCACGCAGGATGTCCCTTCCAAAAAACCCTCCCCAAACAGCACATGACGCAAAGAAAAATTAAAGAAAAAAGAGGTGCAAGATGGAATTGTCCTTGGGCCCTCCCACCCACCCTTATGTTGTATAAACAGGACATGCACACTTTAACCAACCCATCATTTCAGTGACAGGGTCTGCCACACGCCTGTGACTGAAATGACGGGTTGGTTTGGACCCCCACCAAAAAAGAAGCAATTAATCTCTCCTTGCACAAACTGGCTCTACAGAGGCAAGATGTCCACCTCATCATCATCCACCGATATATCACCGTGTACATCCCCCTCCTCACAGATTATCAATTTGTCCCCACTGGAATCCACCATCTCAGCTCCCTGTGTACTTTGTGGAGGCAATTGCTGCTGGTCAATGTCTCCACGGAGGAATTGATTATAATTCATTTTAATGAACATCATCTTCTCCACATTTTCTGGATGTAACCTCGTACGCCGATTGCTGACAAGGTGAGCGGCGGCACTAAACACTCTTTCGGAGTACACACTTGTGGGAGGGCAACTTAGGTAGAATAAAGCCAGTTTGTGCAAGGGCCTCCAAATTGCCTCTTTTTCCTGCCAGTATAAGTACGGACTGTGTGACGTGCCTACTTGGATGCGGTCACTCATATAATCCTCCACCATTCTTTCAATGTTGAGAGAATCATATGCAGTGACAGTAGACGACATGTCCGTAATCGTTGTCAGGTCCTTCAGTCCGGACCAGATGTCAGCATCAGCAGTCGCTCCAGACTGCCCTGCATCACCGCCAGCGGGTGGGCTCGGAATTCTGAGCCTTTTCCTCGCACCCCCAGTTGCGGGAGAATGTGAAGGAGGAGATGTTGACAGGTCGCGTTCCGCTTGACTTGACAATTTTCTCACCAGCAGGTCTTTTAACCCCAGCAGACTTGTGTCTGCCGGAAAGAGAGATCCAAGGTAGGCTTTAAATCTAGGATCGAGCACGGTGGCCAAAATGTAGTGCTCTGATTTCAACAGATTGACCACCCGTGAATCCTTGTTAAGCGAATTAAGGGCTCCATCCACAAGTCCCACATGCCTAGCGGAATCGCTCCGTGTTAGCTCCTCCTTCAATGTCTCCAGCTTCTTCTGCAAAAGCCTGATGAGGGGAATGACCTGACTCAGGCTGGCAGTGTCTGAACTGACTTCACGTGTGGCAAGTTCAAAGGGCATCAGAACCTTGCACAACGTTGAAATCATTCTCCACTGCGCTTGAGACAGGTGCATTCCACCTCCTATATCGTGCTCAATTGTATAGGCTTGAATGGCCTTTTGCTGCTCCTCCAACCTCTGAAGCATATAGAGGGTTGAATTCCACCTCGTTACCACTTCTTGCTTCAGATGATGGCAGGGCAGGTTCAGTAGTTTTTGGTGGTGCTCCAGTCTTCTGTACGTGGTGCCTGTACGCCGAAAGTGTCCCGCAATTCTTCTGGCCACCGACAGCATCTCTTGCACGCCCCTGTCGTTTTTTAAATAATTCTGCACCACCAAATTCAAGGTATGTGCAAAACATGGGACGTGCTGGAATTTGCCCATATTTAATGCACACACAATATTGCTGGCGTTGTCCGATGCCACAAATCCACAGGAGAGTCCAATTGGGGTAAGCCATTCCGCGATGATCTTCCTCAGTTGCCGTAAGAGGTTTTCAGCTGTGTGCGTATTCTGGAAACCGGTGATACAAAGCGTAGCCTGCCTAGGAAAGAGTTGGCGTTTGCGAGATGCTGCTACTGGTGCCGCCGCTGCTGTTCTTGCGGCGGGAGTCCATACATCTACCCAGTGGGCTGTCACAGTCATATAGTCCTGACCCTGCCCTGCTCCACTTGTCCACATGTCCGTGGTTAAGTGGACATTGGGTACAGCTGCATTTTTTAGGACACTGGTGACTCTTTTTCTGAGGTCTGTGTACATTTTCGGTATCGCCTGCCTAGAGAAATGGAACCTAGATGGTATTTGGTACCGGGGACACAGTACCTCCAACAAGTCTCTAGTTGGCTCTGCAGTAATGATGGATACCGGAACCACGTTTCTCACCACCCAGGATGCCAAGGCCTCAGTTATCCGCTTTGCAGTAGGATGACTGCTGTGATATTTCATCTTCCTCGCAAAGGACTGTTGGACAGTCAATTGCTTGGTGGAAGTAGTAAAAGTGGTCTTACGACTTCCCCTCTGGGATGACCATCGACTCCCAGCAGCAACAACAGCAGCGCCAGCAGCAGTAGGCGTTACACGCAAGGATGCATCGGAGGAATCCCAGGCAGGAGAGGAATCGTCAGAATTGCCAGTGACATGGCCTGCAGGACTATTGGCATTCCTGGGGAAGGAGGAAATTGACACTGAGGGAGTTGGTGGGGTGGTTTGCGTGAGTTTGGTTACAAGAGGAAGGGATTTACTGGTCACCCGCTGTCACCCAAAGTTTTTGAACTTGTCACTGACTTATTATGAATGCGCTGCAGGTGACGTATAAGGGAGGATGTTCCGAGGTGGTTAACGTCCTTACCCCTACTTATTACAGCTTGACAAAGGCAACACACGGCTTGACACCTGTTGTCCGCATTTCTGTTGAAATACTTCCACACCGAAGAGCTGATTTTTTTGGTATTTTCACCAGGCATGTCAGTGGCCATATTCCTCCCACGGACAACAGGTGTCTCCCCGGGTGCCTGACTTAAACAAACCACCTCACCATCAGAATCCTCCTGGTCAATTTCCTCCCCAGCGCCAGCAACACCCATATCCTCCTCATCCTGGTGTACTTCAACACTGACATCTTCAATCTGACTATCAGGAACTGGACTGCGGGTGCTCCTTCCAGCACTTGCAGGGGGCGTGCAAATGGTGGAAGGCGCATGCTCTTCACGTCCAGTGTTGGGAAGGTCAGGCATCGCAACCGACACAATTGGACTCTCCTTGTGGATTTGGGATTTCGAAGAACGCACAGTTCTTTGCGGTGCTTTTGCCAGCTTGAGTCTTTTCAGTTTTCTAGCGAGAGGCTGAGTGCTTCCATCCTCATGTGAAGCTGAACCACTAGCCATGAACATAGGCCAGGGCCTCAGCCGTTCCTTGCCACTCCGTGTGGTAAATGGCATATTGGCAAGTTTACGCTTCTCCTCCGACAATTTTATTTTAGGTTTTGAAATCCTTTTTTTACTGATATTTGGTGTTTTGGATTTGACATTGTCTGTACTATGACATTGGGCATCGGCCTTGGCAGACGACGTTGCTGGCATTTCATCGTCTCGGCCATGACTAGTGGCAGCAGCTTCAGCACGAGGTGGAAGTGGATCTTGATCTTTCCCTAATTTTGGAACCTCAACATTTTTGTTCTCCATATTTTAATAGGCACAACTAAAAGGCACCTCAGGTAAACAATGGAGATGGATGGATACTAGTATACTTATGGATGGACTGCCGAGTGCCGACACAGAGGTAGCTACAGCCGTGGACTAACGTACTGTGTCTGCTGCTAATATAGACTGGATGATTGATAATGAGATGAAATCAATATATATATGTATGTATATATAATATCACTAGTACTGCAGCCGGACAGGTAGATAATATATTTATTAGGTAATGATGACTGATGACGGACCTGCTGGACACTGTCAGCTCAGCAGCACCGCAGACTGCTACAGTAAGCTACTATACTCTATAGTAGTATGTACAAAGAAGAAAGAAAAAAAAAAACCACGGGTAGGTGGTATACAATTATGGATGGACTGCCGAGTGCCGACACAGAGGTAGCTACAGCCGTGGACTAACGTACTTTGTCTGCTGCTAATATAGACTGGATGATTGATAATGAGATGAAATCAATATATATATGTATGTATATATAATATCACTAGTACTGCAGCCGGACAGGTAGATAATATATTTATTAGGTAATGATGACTGATGACGGACCTGCTGGACACTGTCAGCTCAGCAGCACCGCAGACTGCTACAGTAAGCTACTATACTATAGTAGTATGTACAAAGAAGAACGAAAAAAAAAAAACCACGGGTAGGTGGTATACAATTATGGATGGACTGCTGAGTGCCGACACAGAGGTAGCTACAGCCGTGGACTAACGTACTGTGTCTGCTGCTAATATAGACTGGATGATTGATAATGAGATGAAATCAATATATATATGTATGTATATATAATATCACTAGTACTGCAGCCGGACAGGTAGATAATATATTTATTAGGTAATGATGACTGATGACGGACCTGCTGGACACTGTCAGCTCAGCAGCACCGCAGACTGCTACAGTAAGCTACTATACTCTATAGTAGTATGTACAAAGAAGAAAGAAAAAAAAAAAAAACACGGGTAGGTGGTATACAATTATGGATGGACTGCCGAGTGCCGACACAGAGGTAGCTACAGCCGTGGACTAACGTACTGTGTCTGCTGCTAATATAGACTGGATGATTGATAATGAGATGAAATCAATATATATATGTATGTATATATAATATCACTAGTACTGCAGCCGGACAGGTAGATAATATATTTATTAGGTAATGATGACTGATGACGGACCTGCTGGACACTGTCAGCTCAGCAGCACCGCAGACTGCTACAGTAAGCTACTATACTATAGTAGTATGTACAAAGAAGAACGAAAAAAAAAAAACCACGGGTAGGTGGTATACAATTATGGATGGACTGCTGAGTGCCGACACAGAGGTAGCTACAGCCGTGGACTAACGTACTGTGTCTGCTGCTAATATAGACTGGATGATTGATAATGAGATGAAATCAATATATATATGTATGTATATATAATATCACTAGTACTGCAGCCGGACAGGTAGATAATATATTTATTAGGTAATGATGACTGATGACGGACCTGCTGGACACTGTCAGCTCAGCAGCACCGCAGACTGCTACAGTAAGCTACTATACTCTATA
Source organism: Pseudophryne corroboree (assembly GCF_028390025.1). NCBI lineage: Eukaryota > Metazoa > Chordata > Amphibia > Anura > Myobatrachidae > Pseudophryne > Pseudophryne corroboree. The sequence goes on from NC_086453.1 coordinate 340,041,408, forward strand.
GTAGTATGTACAAAGAAGAAAGAAAAAGAAAAAACCACGGGTAGGTGGTATACAATTATGGATGGACTGCCGAGTGCCGACACAGAGGTAGCTACAGCCGTGGACTAACGTACTGTGTCTGCTGCTAATATAGACTGGATGATTGATAATGAGATGAAATCAATATATATATGTATGTATATATAATATCACTAGTACTGCAGCCGGACAGGTAGATAATATATTTATTAGGTAATGATGACTGATGACGGACCTGCTGGACACTGTCAGCTCAGCAGCACCGCAGACTGCTACAGTAAGCTACTATACTATAGTAGTATGTACAAAGAAGAACGAAAAAAAAAAACCCACGGGTAGGTGGTATACAATTATGGATGGACTGCTGAGTGCCGACACAGAGGTAGCTACAGCCGTGGACTAACGTACTGTGTCTGCTGCTAATATAGACTGGATGATTGATAATGAGATGAAATCAATATATATATGTATGTATATATAATATCACTAGTACTGCAGCCGGACAGGTAGATAATATATTTATTAGGTAATGATGACTGATGACGGACCTGCTGGACACTGTCAGCTCAGCACAGCACCGCAGACTGCTACAGTAAGCTACTATAGTAGTATGTATAAAGAAGAATGAAAAAAAAAAAAAAACACTGGTAGGTGGTATACAATATTATATATATATATATATATATATATATATATATATATATATATATTATATACAATTATATATATATATATATTAAACTGGTGGTGATTGATTATTAAACTGGTGGTCACTTCAGGACAGGTCACGTTGCAACTTGCAACTAGTACTCCGAGGCCTAAGCAGACAATCACAAAATATATTATTATACTGGTGGTCAGTGTGGTCACAACAATGGCAGTGTGGCACTGACTCTGGCAGCAAAAGTGTGCACTGTACGTTATATGTACTCCTGAGTCCTGCTCTCAGACTCTAACTGCTCCCCACTGTCAGTGTCTCCCCCACAAGTCAGATAATACACTTACAGTCACACTATCTAATCTATATATCACTTCAGCAAGTAGTATAGTAGTATACAGTAGTACTCCTCCTAATAATGCTCCCCGAAAATACTGTGTCTCTCTCTTCTCTAAACGGAGAGGACGCCAGCCACGTCCTCTCCCTATGACTCTCAATGCACGTGTGAAAATGGCGGCGACGCGCGGCTCCTTATATAGAATCCGAGTCTCGCGATAGAATCCGAGCCTCGCGAGAATCCGACAGCGTGATGATGACGTTCGGGCGCGCTCGGGTTAGCCGAGCAAGGCGGGAAGATCCGAGCCTGCTCGGACCCGTGTAAAAAACCTGAAGTTCGGGCGGGTTCGGATTCAGAGGAACCGAACCCGCTCATCTCTAGTTGTCAGCGCAGCAATAGTGAGTGTCATGTCGGCATTCCCCCACCACTATACCAGGAAGGAAGGTAGGAGAAAAGAATTTGTGGATAAAGACACAGATTAAATCTCTATATCATATTACACACTATGGGGGAGATTCAGTTCTTTTCACCCCTTTCCACACTCGTTCTGTTTCTGCCCTCAGGGACGTTGTATCATTATTTCAGCTCGCTACCCCCGGAGTAGTGAGGCACCCAACCCTTTACACAGTAAACCTGATTACTATATGCGCAATATGCGCGATAACGGAGATCATTTTAGAAAGGAAATTGGGCGTGATATATCATTTGAATCTCACCCAATATCTGTGTTCTATATACTCTGCAGTCCCTATTCATTAATTGAACAGTGGGTGGTAACCATAACTCTTATACGATCTCCTACTCAATAAGCTAGTCAAAAATACATGAAATGTCATGAGTACTATGCAACAAAAAAAGGGGAGCCCAAGGCCAGGCTTTATTAGACAACTGCAATAATGATACGTTGAGGATACTATAAACTATGTGTCTGTATAATTTTTCTGAAAGAAAAGGAAGGAGAACAAAGATGAGAGACAAAGGGGTATATTCAATTACCAGCGATAACGGACTTTTCGCGTGAAAAGTCCGGTTTTTGCGCAAAAAAACGGACTTTTCCCGCGAAATGCAATTACAGCCTATTCAATTTTCCTGGAAAATTTATCAGTGATCATTTTTTCACTAATTTCACTTCACCTACTCTGAAGCAGGTGAAAAGTTGGGAAAAGTCACTATTTTAAGGTAAAAATGTGTGGATATGGGCCCTCATTCCGAGTTGATCGGTCGCAAGGCGAATTTAGCAGAGTTACACACGCTAAGCCGCCGCCTACTGGGAGTGAATCTTAGCTTCTTAAAATTGCGACCGATGTATTCGCAATATTGCGATTACTAACTACTTAGCAGTTTCAGAGTAGCTCCAGACTTACTCTGCCTGTGCGATCATTTCAGTGCTTGTCGTTCCTGGTTGACGTCACAAACACACCCAGCGTTCGCCCAGGCACTCCCACCGTTTCTCCGGCCACTCCTGCGTTTTTTCCGGAAACGGTAGCGTTTTCTGCCACACGCCCCTGAAACGCCGTGTTTCCGCCCAGTAACACCCATTTCCTGTCAATCACATTACGTTCGCCGGAGCGATGAAAAAGCCGTGAGTAAAAATACTTTCTACATAGCAAAGTTACTTGGCGCAGTCGCAGTGCGAACATTGCGCATGCGTACTAAGCGGATTTTCATTGCGATGCGATGAAAAATACCGAGCGAACAACTCGGAATGAGGGCCATGGTACAGAACTCCTGGGACACCCCCCTTAATGACTAATTAGGCACGTTGAGGTTTTTCATTATTTTTAATTGGCCAATAATGACATGTCATTTTTGGGGTGAAAAAGTACAAAGTAATGGAAATTGGGGTTCAAGGTATGGGACAGGTATATTGGGGTGCTTTATGAGTGGGACAGGTGTTTTTAGGCTTGCAGATGGGAGTAATCGGTCTGTTTCCACTTTTTTTTAAGTACCCTAAAATGACCCAAATATATACTTATACCCATTTTCATGTACCCCAAATTTAATGAGAGCATTTATTTTGCTCAAAAAAACTTGCTTTCTATAATTTTTTTGCATTTTTCAAAAAATGCATATAACAGCCATTTCACAAAATTTAAGTCCCCAAAAACTCTCTAATGTGATCTCTAACACACTTCTCTTCTGGTTTCCTATGTTAGTTTAGCATTTTTGGGGGTACAGGCTGATTTCCCCATTTTCACCTGCACTTTTCACTGCAAGAATTTTCATGTGAAACCCGTTTGGAATTAAATAGGTCGAAAAACGGAGCAAAAATTTTCGGGCGAAAAATTGCCGCGAATTTGTGGATAATTGAATACCCTAGATAGCCTTATGGTCTGTTCTAGGGTTCTGCTGCCACGCATGTGCAATGCATTAAATGCGTGGTGAGAGGCATCAGAGATTAGTCTTCCAGATATATGGTGTCTCTGTTCGTGATTAATCAGTAGTATTGGACCATATATTAATCGTATTTCTGTTCAATAATCATAGCAGCCTGCAAATTCTGGGGTTGGATATTTTAAAGCCTGCTTATTTCTTACATAGCCATCTATCACCGTGTACCATTGAGAGATCTGTCTTCATTGTATAAGTAACTGATATTGTATTCTGTACTGGATAGTGTACCAGGGGCAATTCAATTAAAAATTACAGATTTCTGCATATGATATAGGGCTAAATGTTGCTTTCTGGATATAACATGTAGTGAAATGATACATACCTCCCAACATTGGCCCTGGCAAAAGGGGTGTGGCTTTGTGTGAATGCTGCTATCACGAGCCACGAATCCCGTTCTTGTCATTCTGTGAGCTGCTGGCATGCCCCTAGCCCCTCTGGGAGAACAGTGAGTGACAGGGGACCTCTCAATTTCCCCCTCTACCACGGGACACTCCGGCCTACGGGTAGGACAGTGGGACAATTCCAAAAAAAATAGGACTGTCCTGCGAAAATCAGGACAGTTGGGAGGTATGCAGAGTGAAGCTATAGCAAGATCGATATAATTTATAGAGAGGTGGGTGTAATATATAGGGAGGTGGATATGACATGTACAGTAGCAAGAGGTATATATTATATAGCGAGGTAGAAAGCTGTCATTTTAAACTGAGTGGCCACTCATAATTGTGTTTGCATATTGTCCTGCCATTGTCTAAAGTGTGTTTACCTGATGTGCTGCACTACGGTTTAATTTTATAGCTGTATGTACTTAGTTGCAGCGTTATAAGTCCAAGAATTCTTGTTATAGTAGTGTACCAAACCTATGGCGGGATGCATCAATGTAAAATATGTGGACATACCACCGAAAACTGCCATTTTCGATGGTTTATCACAATACATATGGTTTGCCGGCATAGCGAGCCCCCATAGCGTAACTTCCTGTAGCTTCTGCATAATTGACAACGCCATCTTTAGATAGCATATCCTGTAGAATGCAGATGGGCTACTTTATGAAGAGTTCTCAGAAAGGGATCCTAAGAATCCCTCTCTGCAGAATGTGAAAGGCAGAATATGCTTGAAAGGCCCCTAAAGGGCCCAATCATCACTGAAAACTCTCTGTCCCTGTTACTTTGGTATACTACTCGCCATGAGTTGTGGCAGCGAATACCAAACTAGCAGAGTACCATTTCATGTGGGGACAGTTGCTCCCATATGAAGGAGCGGGGCTAACGCCATCTGAAGATATCAGATCCTGCAATCAAACTCCAAAATTTATGAATATACCTGTGTATGGGAATGGTGGACCACATTGGGGGGTAAATGTAATACAGTTCGAGTTGCTGGAGGTGCCAGACTTCAGGCGAGAATGCCTTTATAAAGCAGCAGTCATTTGCAAGGTAGAACCAGGGGTTTCTCTTGTAGCCCTGCTGGCCGGTCCAGCCCTGCACTCTGCACACCCTGTGCACACGCCTATGGCGGTCATTCCGAGATGATTGTAGCTGTGCTAAATTTAGCACAGCTACGATCATTCACACTGACATGCGGGGGGACGCCCAGCACAGGTCTATGCCGCCCCGCATGTCAGTGCCGCCCCCCCTCCCCCCCCGCAGAAGTGCAAAGGCATCGCACAGCGGCGATGCCTTTGCACGTCACGAGTAGCTCCCGACCAGCGCAGCTTTAGAGTGCTGGCCAGAAGCTACTCATCGCTCCCCGGCCCGCAGCGGCTGCATGTGACGTCACGCAGCCGCTGCGGCCCGCCCCCCCCCCCCGTTCGGTCCGGCCACGCTGTCGTTCCACCCCCTTTCCCCCCCGCCCAGCAGTGAATCACATAACCGCTACCAAATGCCACAATTCAGGGTGGGGGATACAATGAAGGAGGAGCCTGAGCCTCTCAGACATTCCAGGAGAGTAGACAGGCCTGGTTTTGAAATAAAAATATATTGTACTTTGCTTTATTACTGACAACCATTGTCAAATTCCTATTAATCCTCATCTTAATCCTTCATATTTAAGTCATTGGTTAATGACGGTGATGAGAAAATATTTATTTCCTAATATTCAGGTTCACGGTCTGGAACAGTTTCCACTTACTACATAATTTACTGTAAATCATTATTATTTATTCACTATGTTTTTTTTTTATTATTATTTCTTTCATGCTGCCAATTTCCTGCAGATAATTGGCTGTCAGTGAAAGCTTCCACCCTCTCTCAGCGCCGCAGTGGGGTTAAACTTGGTGCATTACACAGGAATCACCCCTCTGCACAGCGAACTGCGCAGCGTTCTGCTTAAAGGGGATTCGTAATGACAGTCTGACTGGCAGCGTCTGATGTATTATCCCTGTAGGAGTCACTCATGTCCTAACCCAATTCTAAAATGAGAGGAGATTGAAAAATAGTGTTGTGAAAATACTGAGCAGATGGAAGCAATGTTTCCGCACCACACCTGGGACACATTTTACAGCAAAAATAAGATGAAGATAAAGCTCACATTTTAGCTGGTAAAAAGTCACGCGCAAACGCTGCAAAAGCGCATTATACTGGGGTAATTATAAGACTAACAAATAGTGCGATTAGGTGGAGGTGCACACTGTTTGCACACGTAAATTTAGTATGTTAAAACCGATTAATGTCATGTAATATTAGGAGGCAGCGGTAATGTAATGTCACGCGATGCGACAACCAAACCAGAACCACTAACACTCTAGGAACCAGCCTTTCCTTCATGGCTGCAACTGGGGGGGGGATGCTAAGGGGCAGTGCTGAAAGTAGGGTGGTACGGGGTGTTACGGAGACATTGCTTCCTTCTGCTCAGTATTTTCACAATGCTATTTCTGAAGAGGGGTACACTGGGGTTCCACAGGGATAACATTGGGGTGTAGAGTTGGATCTTGATCCGAGGCACCAACAGTATAAAAGCTTTGACTGTTCCCAGGATGCTTAGCCCCGCCTCCTCTATATCCCCGCCTCCAGGGATCGGCAGCTCAGTTTATAAGTTGTTGCCTGCAGTGCAGGCAGCTAACAGGGAGGGCTGCTCTGGGCAGCCCTGAAAAGAGCTTTTCAGAAGACTTCAAGGGCTGCAGCATAGGCACTTACAAGTGCTATATGTCATTTTGACATATCATGCTGCGGCTCCCTCACCTCCCCCGGCAGCGCTGTATACTCCCGCGCCCTGATTGCCGGGTGCTTACAGCGGAGGGCTCCGGTTTCCACTAGGGCACACACACTTGCCGCTGCTCTCTGAGATCATGTGGCCATATCAAGGGAGGACGTAAGAGGGTCCCCCAGATGGGACCCGGCGGAAATCGCGATCCGGTGCTGCCTTTAGGAGATGGACTGCGCACGCTGGCGTGGACACTGTGGCCGTACAGGGACCCAATTAGACCACCAGGACAAGGGCACAGGTCGGATTTCCTCATAATCCATTTTGCTAAGGCCCGCAGTACCCGGTCGTGAAGTCCAGCAAGGGAACAAGGCTCTGACCTGTAGCCCCTCCCCCAGCCCCAGGGCGCCATTTACTGCTAATGTTCCCGCCCTGGAGCTGCATCTCTCTGTCTCCCTCACTCTCTGTCAGCGTTTGGGCGCCATTACACACATGCTGAGCTGACTTTGGGGCTGCTGGGCAATGTCTCCTCTGTAATGCCGCCTGCATCATCAGCGCTGTGCATTTACAGGACACTTAAGTATTCTACATGTCTTTAGACAGTGTTAGTTAAGAACAAGTGCCTACATTCAGGGCTATGTAGTACAAGTATCCTGGGATATACATCCAGTCTTTACTGTGCATTGTTATCTATATACATATATAGCATTACTTTGTAGTGCAGTTACTTAGTATTGCTAGTCCAGTGCAGTTTTATTGTTGTTTGTGATCATTTCTGCATTGTACATGTGACTGTGTGTGTGCCAGTAGCTGCTGTGTGATTTCCATTCCGTGTATCTCATATATACTGCTATCCCTATATTCTGTACCCTGAAGGGAGTTAAGAGCATCAGGGTTCTCATATAATATAGTGTTTCACAGGATATAGTCTTGTGGTATTTTTCTCTGTGTATTACAGTCACCATATGGAGAACGAAATGACAGACATGGGAATGGGGAGAGTTAAACCTCCTGTGATGGGTGTGGACCAAATTGTTATGAAAGGTTACAGCCAATGGTAGATAGGGGAGGGATCAGTATATATAGGGCTGTATAGGTCATCTAGGGGTCTCTTTTAGTTTGCCTTCCCGCCCTCCCACCCCAATTTGTAGATTGTTTGGCACAGAGTGTTTTGGCTTTAGGTTGTTAGTTGTGGTTTATCGTTGGCTATTTGTTGGCGGAAAAGAACGGCAGGTTCTAGTTTGACTTGTTAGTCACAGTTTTTACAGTTATTGGTGTGGTTTAGGTGCACTCACCTCCATTGACTTTTAAGGCCGCTAGATCACCCATCAGGGGGCAGCATCATCACCCATCAGGGTGGGCAGTCAGCGTGGAGGTCTGAGTCGGGCACCTATTACCTATGTATGGTTTGTGGTAAATTAGGATTGTTTGAGTTTTAATGTTTCTGAGGTTATCTTCAGTGGGTTGTAGCCGTTCTTTTTTCTGCCACCATATTTCGGTTGATATTACATGCTAATTTAATATTTCCTTTACAGGTTTTTCTAGTGGTTAGGGTACAATAAATAGCTAACAATTTTCTGCCAAATTCAAGTCTCTGTGTCATTATTTCTTAGTATTAAGGGTATAGAATGTTTTACTGTTAGAATGGAGGTCCACTCATTAGCATTAGGAGGTTTAACCTTTTTAACTCTTCGGTGTGTGCTCTGCTTGCAGCCACGCTATACAGGGGGATTTCTGCCAGGTACTTTGTCTGCTTATATTGTACTATTTTGCCCTACGGTTACGCTTTCATATAATGTCAGCTACACAGGGTGATAATTCTATGGCTGATCCTACAACATGCAGTGCTACTGCTATGGATGTTTCTGAGGAGAATATTGCAGCTGAGGGGTCAGGTACTGGGGGTTTTATACCCCTCAGTCAGTCTACAGCAATGGAGGTGACTCATGACCCGCCGTGGGCTACATTTTCTACTTTACTGACTACGCTGGTAACTAGACTTGCGCACTCTATGGGACCTCCTGTGCCACTACAGACACATATTGTCCCTGCAGTTAATCCGCCATGGGCAGATACTCTGTCCTCTCAGTTACAGCAATTAAATCAGTCTTTGGCTAAGCAAAATCATAACCCTCGCCCGCCTAAGACGAAGGGGTCATCTAAGCGAGCTATTACTTCCTCACAATCCACACATGTTTCAGATACTTCATCTGATGAAGATGGCACATATACTGACCCCTCAGACACTGATGCAGATGCTTCTGATGGGGAATCTATGACACAAGTGGATGTTCCTGACCTCTTGGAAGCTATCAGGCTGATTCTTCAAATTGATGATGGCGAAGAACCTCCAGCTATCTCTAAGAAACCAGAGAAGTTCAAGCGTCAGAAGGTTAATAAATTAGTTTTGCCCCACTCTGACCACTTAGTTGACATACGTCAGGAATCCTGGGAGTGTCCAGGAAAAAAATTCTCCCTGTCTAAAAAGATGCTAGGTCGTTATCCCCTCACTGCAGAGTTAAGTAAAAATTGGGAAACACCGCCACCGGTGGACTCACAAGTTGCGCGTCTGGTGGTGTCCTCTGCTCTGCCTGTCACTACTGTCACCTCTCTGAAGGAACCGACGGATAAGCGTGTGGAGGGTTGCTTGAAGTCTATTTACACTCTTAGTGAAGCTGTGCACAGGCCTACTATTGTGGTGTCTTGAGCTGCTAAAGCCATAGAGGCCTGGGTTCAGGAAGTTGAAGCGGAACTACCGTCTAATTTTCCTGATAATGCTAGACAGTGTATTTCATACACTATTACAGCCTCTCATTATATTCAGGAGTCGGCATCTGATGCAGGTATCCTGGCGGCCAAAGTGTCTACTACGTATATTCTGGCTTGCCGGATCCTCTGGTTGCGGTCCTGGTCTGTAGATCTGGACTCTAAAAAGACCTTGGATGTGATCCCTTTTAAGGGAAACATACTTTTTGGGGAAGACCTCAATAAGATTGTTGCTGACTTAGCATCGGCTAAGACTGCAAGTCTACCTAGTACTACGCCTTCGGCCCCAAAGGCTAAGAGTACTTCTTTTCATTCCTTTCAACCTCCAGGTAAAGCAAAGGGTCAGGCGTACCCGAAACAGGCTCGCACTTCCAAACCCACTAAGCCCAAACCTAAATGTGCCTGGGCTGCCGTCAGCCTGCTTCCAAAACAGACAAGCCTGCCGCATGACGGGGCGGGCCTCCCTCTGTGGGATCCCAGGGTGGGAGGCCGACTTCTACGGTTTGCTCAGGTATGGTCACAGACCACTTTGGACGCCTGGGTAAGGGAAGTCGTCGCTCACGGATACGCCATCTCTTTCAAGAAACGTCCCCCTCGCCAGTTTTGCTTGGCAAACGTCCCTACAGATCCGGTGAAAGCTAAAACTCTCCATCTGGTGGTGCAATCCCTCCTGGACACGGGAGTGATAGTGTCAGTGCCTCTGACTCAGAGAGGCAGGAGGTACTATTCAACGCTGTTCCTAGTTCCGAAGCCAGATGGTTCTTCCCGGCTGATTCTCAACCTCAAATCTTTGAACACGTTTGTGAATGTTTCCAGATTCCGTATGGAAACTCTTAGCTCTATTGTTCTGGCTTTGTAGCCCAAGGACTATATGGTATCCCTGGACATACAGGATGCTTACCTGCATGTATCTATTGCAGTGTCGCATCAGCAATATCTGCGGTTTGCTATTGGTATTGGTAACCTCCCTTTTCAATTCCAGGCCTTACCTATTGGTCTGACCACGGCTCCGAGAATTTTCACCAAGGTCATGGCGGTCATGACGGCTCTACTCCGCTGTCAGGGTATCAGGATCCTGCCGTATCTGGACGACTTGTTGATCCTGGCGAACTCTCCAGAGGTTCTCCTCCGTCATCTGGAACTGACGGTCCAATTCCTGCAAGCCCACGGGTGACTCATCAACTGGAAGAAATCTTTCCTGGTCCCTGCTCAGAGTATGGTGCACCTGGGAGCACTATTGGACACCCACAATCATCGGTTGTTTTTCTCTCCAGTGAAGGTCCTGAAACTTCAGGACAAGATAAGATGCTTCCTCTCTCGCCCACGTGTGTCGATACACTCGGCGATGCAAGTACTAGGCCTCATGGTGTCGGCTTTCGACATGGTGGAGTATGCTCAATTTCATTCCTGCCCTCTACAGAAGTTGATACTCTACGAGTGGGACGGCCTGCCTCACCGGATCAGGACTCACATGGTCTCCTTGACTCCGGAGGTCTGCCTGTCACTGAGCTACAAGACCAGCAATTGAGCAGGGGTCGTCCCTTCTGGATCTCCAACTGGGTCCTTCTGACGACGGATGCCAGTCTGCGGGGCTGGGGTGCGGTGTTGGAGCAACACTCTCTTCAGGGTCGGTGGACCAGGGAGTAATCTCTCCTCTCGATAAACATTCTAGATTTGCGGGCAGTGTTCAATGCATTGACTCTAGCCCTGCCTTTGGTACAGAACAGGCCTTTTCAAGTACAGTCAGACAACGCCACCACTGTGGCGTGCATAAATTATCATGGCGGCACTCGAAGCCACATGGCAATGATGGAAGTTTTAAAAATCCTTTGTTGGGCGGAACGTCATCTGCCAGCCATATCGGCAGTGTTCATTCTGGGAGTCCTCAACTGGGAAGCGGACTTCCTCAGTTGTCAGGACGTACACGCCGGAGAGTGGAGTCTTTTTTTTAACGGAAATATTTTTATTAAAGAAATTTTCTATTGAAGATCATACAGGTCAATATAAATATATATAAAGACAATATCGCATTAACAATAGATCTGTAATAATAAACAAACAATCAGAAAGAAAAACAAAAAGAGCATAATAGAACATACATAGAGAAAAGAAAAAGAAAAAAGGGAGAAGTGATGCTGAATACAGACTCAAGAGACACAGTAATTAGAGGCGGTGTGCACATGGGCCCAAACTATACATTTTAATATATCTATGGGATAGAATAACAGAAGACACGTCCAAAACTTCATTGATCCTCAAAAATAAAAGACAAAAGGAGGAGAGGGAAAACCAGAAGGAGGAGCTAATCATGGCCTTTCAATTCAGAACCTTCCGTGAAGTCATATTGGAGGTGTAATAGTTAGACAAGGATAACCATTTATTCAAAGGAGATGTTGGAACTAAGGAGTATTTAAAGCCCATAGTTTCCATTTCAAAATTGCGATGGATAGAAGCTATAATTTTGGACAAGTGTGGTGGATCTGTTCTTTTCCAGTATTGAGCTATAGCAGCTCTAGTAGCTATAAGTATATGGCCTATAATATACGCAGGGGCGGATTAACAATGGGGCTGATGGAGCTGCAGCTCCAGGCCCCCCATTGAAAATAGGCCCAGAGATCCCCTGCAATGCAGCCAGTGTTGACAGGAAAAACAATTCCTGTCACCACCAGCGCAGCTCACTCACCTCCCGGTCACTGCAAATAACATAACCCTGACACCAGCCGGCAAACAGAAGCCCCTCCTGCACCAAAGGACATGCAGAAGCACCGCCCCTGGACACCACTAAAGAACAACCTCCTAGACCTGGCTGTGGATGATGCTCCGTCGTGTGCTGTCAGAAGCCCCGCCCCCGAACCTGTTCGAAGCTCCGGCGCCTGGACCCACTGGAAGCCCCGCCCCCGGCCCATTCTAAGCTCCTGCACCCACACCTACTGGAAGCCCCGCCCCGTTCAAAGCTCCGGCGCCCAGACCCACTGGAAGCCTCGCCTCCCAGACCTGTCTGAAGCTCAGCCCGTATGCTGTGAGTACTTTTGAACTGCTTTTTAAGCAGCTGTATTGGCAGCAGGGGCTAAGAGCTGGTGGCCAGTGGGGACGTCTGGGAAGGAGGGGGGATTAGGGGGTGAATAGTAGACATTATGTAGCAGTTACCATAGGGGTCACAGATTTTCCCATGCACCCCCTGACCCTATTTCTGCTCCTCCCTCTGTCCTGCTTTTCTCCCTGCCCGATGCTCTCATACAGAGAAGCAATGTGACTGGACCGGGTGGTGGGGATTATGTACCACCAGGTTAAATTCCCCCTAAATGGCCAGGAGGTTTTCCCCTAAATGGCCAGGAACGTTTCTGCCCCCTCCCCACCTGCGTCTCTGCCCCCTCCCCACCCGTGTCTCTGCCCCCTCCCAACCCGCGTCTCTGCCCCCGCCACACCTGCATCTCTTCCCCCTCCCCACCTGTAACCCTGCCCCTTCCCCTCCTGTATCTCTGTCCCCACTACACCTGTGTCTCTGCCCCCCCACACCTGTATCTCTGCCCCTTTCCCTCCTGTATCTCTGCCCCACTACACCTGTGTCTCTGCCCCCCCACCTGTATCTCTGCCCCTTCCCCTCCTGTGTCTCTGCCCCTTCCCCTCCTGTGTCTCTGCCCCTTCTCCACCTGTATCTCTGCCCCCTCCTCACTTGTATCCCTGCCCTTTCCCCCACTGTGTCTCTGCCCCCACCACACCTGCGTCTCTGGCCCCCTCCCCACCCATATCTTTGCCCCTTCCCCTCCTGTGTCTCTGCCCCTTCTCCCAATTTGCATCTCTGCCCCCTCCGCACCTGTGTCTCTACCCCTCCCCCCCTGTGTCTCTGGCCCCCACCCTACCCATATCTCTGCCCCATCCCCTCCTGTGTCTCTGTCCCTTCTCCACCTGTGTCTCTGCCCCTTCTCCACCTGTGTCTCTGACCCCACCACACCTGCGTACCTGGCCCCCTCCCCACCCGTAGCTCTGCCCCTCCACAGCTGTATCTCTGCCCCCTCCACAGCTGTATCTCTGCCCCTTCCCCCCCCCCCGTGTCTCTGCCCATTCTCCACCTGCGTCTCTACCCCCTCCCCATCTGCGTCTCTACCCCCTCTCCATCTGTATTTGGGATCCGGTCTCTAGGTCGACAGTAACTAGGTCGACACTGTCTAGGTCGACCACTATTGGTCGACAGTAACTAGGTCGACAGGGTTTCTAGGTCGACAGGGTCTCTATGTCGACATGTTTTAGGTTGACAGGTCAAAAGGTCGACAGCAGTTTTTTAATTTTTTTTCTCTTTCATACTTAACGATGCACGCAGACTACGATTGGGAATAGTAACCTGTGCTGAGCGAGGCACCTTGCCTGAAGCATGACAAGTGAAGCGAGCCTTGTGAGGGGACACGTTACATTAATTGTGGTTCCTGTTCACTGTACGGAGAGAACGACACCAAAAAAACATAAAAAACTCATGTCGACCTTTTGACCTGTCAACCTAGACCATGTCAACCTAGAAACCCTGTCGACCAAGCATCCCTGTGGACTGGTAGTGGTCGACCTAGACACTGTCGACCTAGTTAGTGTCGGCCTTCGATACCACACCCCCTGTATCTCTGCCCCCTCCCCACTGGTGTCTCTGCCCCTTCACCACCTGTGCTTCCACCCCTCTCCACCTATGTCTCTGCCTTCTCTCTACTTGTGCTTCCGCCTCCCTCTTCACTTGTGTCTCTGCCACCTACACTTCCTGTGTGTCCACCCCTCTTACCACTTGTGCCTCGTTCCCCACTTGTGTCATTGCCCCTTTCACATCTGTGCCTCTGCCTCTTTCTCCATGTGTATCTCTGCCTTCCTTCCCACCTGTGTCCCTTCCCCCTTCAGCACCTGTGCTTCCGCCCCTCTCACCAATTGTATCTCAGGGTATATATTCAATAATTGCAATGTGATTTTTGTCAAAATGTATCACATCCGCATCTCTGATGTGGATTGTGATAAATATGCCCCATAGTGTGGAGATGTAGTGTAGTAGTAATATATTGAAGTGAAGTAGTGTGGGGAGGAAGTGCAGTGATGTACAGCAGTATGCCACCCCCCCATGCCCACACAGCAAGAAATTATCTGTGGCGCCAATCACACCCACTGCACGGCAACAATAGGCCCTTCATAAATTTCAGCTCCAGGCCAATGTGGACCTTAATCCGGCACTGAATATTAGAGATGAGCGCCTGAAATTTTTCGGGTTTTGTGTTTTGGTTTTGGGTTCGGTTCCGCGGCCGTGTTTTGGGTTCGAACGCGTTTTGGCAAAACCTCACCGAATTTTTTTTGTCGGATTCGGGTGTGTTTTGGATTCGGGTGTTTTTTTCAAAAAACACTAAAAAACAGCTTAAATCATAGAATTTGGGGGTCATTTTGATCCCAAAGTATTATTAACCTCAAAAACCATAATTTACACTCATTTTCAGTCTATTCTGAATACCTCACACCTCACAATATTATTTTTAGTCCTAAAATTTGCACCGAGGTCGCTGTGTGAGTAAGATAAGCGACCCTAGTGGCCGACACAAACACCGGGCCCATCTAGGAGTGGCACTGCAGTGTCACGCAGGATGTCCCTTCCAAAAAACCCTCCCCAAACAGCACATGACGCAAAGAAAAAAAGAGGCGCAATGAGGTAGCTGTGTGAGTAAGATTAGCGACCCTAGTGGCCGACACAAACACCGGGCCCATCTAGGAGTGTCACTGCAGTGTCACGCAGGATGGCCCTTCCAAAAAACCCTCCCCAAACAGCACATGACGCAAAGAAAAAAAGAGGCGCAATGAGGTAGCTGTGTGAGTAAGATTAGCGACCCTAGTGGCCGACACAAACACCGGGCCCATCTAGGAGTGGCACTGCAGTGTCACGCAGGATGTCCCTTCCAAAAAACCCTCCCCAAACAGCACATGACGCAAAGAAAAAAAGAGGCGCAATGAGGTAGCTGACTGTGTGAGTAAGATTAGCGACCCTAGTGGCCGACACAAACACCGGGCCCATCTAGGAGTGGCACTGCAGTGTCACGCAGGATGTCCCTTCCAAAAAACCCTCCCCAATCAGCACATGATGCAAAGAAAAAGAAAAGAAAAAAGAGGTGCAAGATGGAATTGTCCTTGGGCCCTCCCACCCACCCTTATGTTGTATAAACAAAACAGGACATGCACACTTTAACCAACCCATCATTTCAGTGACAGGGTCTGCCACACGACTGTGACTGATATGACGGGTTGGTTTGGACCCCCCCAAAAAAAGAAGCAATTAATCTCTCCTTGCACAAACTGGCTCTACAGAGGCAAGATGTCCACCTCATCTTCACCCTCCGATATATCACCGTGTACATCCCCCTCCTCACAGATTATCAATTCGTCCCCACTGGAATCCACCATCTCAGCTCCCTGTGTACTTTGTGGAGGCAATTGCTGCTGGTCAATGTCTCCGCGGAGGAATTGATTATAATTCATTTTAATGAACATCATCTTCTCCACATTTTCTGGATGTAACCTCGTACGCCGATTGCTGACAAGGTGAGCGGCGGCACTAAACACTCTTTCGGAGTACACACTTGTGGGAGGGCAACTTAGGTAGAATAAAGCCAGTTTGTGCAAGGGCCTCCAAATTGCCTCTTTTTCCTGCCAGTATAAGTACGGACTGTGTGACGTGCCTACTTGGATGCGGTCACTCATATAATCCTCCACCATTCTATCAATGTTGAGAGAATCATATGCAGTGACAGTAGACGACATGTCCGTAATCGTTGTCAGGTCCTTCAGTCCGGACCAGATGTCAGCATCAGCAGTCGCTCCAGACTGCCCTGCATCACCGCCAGCGGGTGGGCTCGGAATTCTGAGCCTTTTCCTCGCACCCCCAGTTGCGGGAGAATGTGAAGGAGGAGATGTTGACAGGTCGCGTTCCGCTTGACTTGACAATTTTGTCACCAGCAGGTCTTTCAACCCCAGCAGACCTGTGTCTGCCGGAAAGAGAGATCCAAGGTAGGCTTTAAATCTAGGATCGAGCACGGTGGCCAAAATGTAGTGCTCTGATTTCAACAGATTGACCACCCGTGAATCCTTGTTAAGCGAATTAAGGGCTGCATCCACAAGTCCCACATGCCTAGCGGAATCGCTCCCTTTTAGCTCCTTCTTCAATGCCTCCAGCTTCTTCTGCAAAAGCCTGATGAGGGGAATGACCTGACTCAGGCTGGCAGTGTCTGAACTGACTTCACGTGTGGCAAGTTCAAAGGGCATCAGAACCTTGCACAACGTTGAAATCATTCTCCACTGCACTTGAGGCAGGTGCATTCCACCTCCTATATCGTGCTCAATTGTATAGGCTTGAATGGCCTTTTGCTGCTCCTCCAACCTCTGAAGCATATAGAGGGTTGAATTCCACCTCGTTACCACTTCTTGCTTCAGATGATGGCAGGGCAGGTTCAGTAGTTTTTGGTGGTGCTCCAGTCTTCTGTACGTGGTGCCTGTACGCCGAAAGTGTCCCGCAATTTTTCTGGCCACCGACAGCATCTCTTGCACGCCCCTGTCGTTTTTTAAAAAATTCTGCACCACCAAATTCAAGGTATGTGCAAAACATGGGACGTGCTGGAATTTGCCCATATTTAATGCACACACAATATTGCTGGCGTTGTCCGATGCCACAAATCCACAGGAGAGTCCAATTGGGGTAAGCCATTCCGCGATGATCTTCCTCAGTTGCCGTAAGAGGTTTTCAGCTGTGTGCGTATTCTGGAAAGCGGTGATACAAAGCGTAGCCTGCCTAGGAAAGAGTTGGCGTTTGCGAGATGCTGCTACTGGTGCCGCCGCTGCTGTTCTTGCGGCGGGAGTCCATACATCTACCCAGTGGGCTGTCACAGTCATATAGTCCTGACCCTGCCCTGCTCCACTTGTCCACATGTCCGTGGTTAAGTGGACATTGGGTACAACTGCATTTTTTAGGACACTGGTGAGTCTTTTTCTGACGTCCGTGTACATTCTCGGTATCGCCTGCCTAGAGAAGTGGAACCTAGATGGTATTTGGTAACGGGGGCACACTGCCTCAATAAATTGTCTAGTTCCCTGTGAACTAACGGCGGATACCGGACGCACGTCTAACACCAACATAGTTGTCAAGGACTCAGTTATCCGCTTTGCAGTAGGATGACTGCTGTGATATTTCATCTTCCTCGCAAAGGACTGTTGAACAGTCAATTGCTTACTGGAAGTAGTACAAGTGGGCTTACGACTTCCCCTCTGGGATGACCATCGACTCCCAGCGGCAACAACAGCAGCGCCAGCAGCAGTAGGCGTTACACGCAAGGATGCATCGGAGGAATCCCAGGCAGGAGAGGACTCGTCAGAATTGCCAGTGACATGGCCTGCAGGACTATTGGCATTCCTGGGGAAGGAGCAAATTGACACTGAGGGAGTTGGTGGGGTGGTTTGCGTGAGCTTGGTTACAAGAGGAAGGGATTTACTGGTCAGTGGACTGCTTCCGCTGTCACCCAAAGTTTTTGAACTTGTCACTGACTTATTATGAATGCGCTGCAGGTGACGTATAAGGGAGGATGTTCCGAGGTGGTTAACGTCCTTACCCCTACTTATTACAGCTTGACAAAGGGAACACACGGCTTGACACCTGTTGTCCGCATTTCTGGTGAAATACCTCCACACCGAAGAGCTGATTTTTTTGGTATTTTCACCTGGCATGTCAACGGCCATATTCCTCCCACGGACAACAGGTGTCTCCCCGGGTGCCTGACTTAAACAAACCACCTCACCATCAGAATCCTCCTGGTCAATTTCCTCCCCAGCGCCAGCAACACCCATATCCTCCTCATCCTGGTGTACTTCAACACTGACATCTTCAATCTGACTATCAGGAACTGGACTGCGGGTGCTCCTTCCAGCACTTGCAGGGGGCGTGCAAATGGTGGAAGGCGCATGCTCTTCACGTCCAGTGTTGGGAAGGTCAGGCATCGCAACCGACACAATTGGACTCTCCTTGTGGATTTGGGATTTCGAAGAATGCACAGTTCTTTGCTGTGCTGCTTTTGCCAGCTTGAGTCTTTTCATTTTTCTAGCGAGAGGCTGAGTGCTTCCATCCTCATGTGAAGCTGAACCACTAGCCATGAACATAGGCCAGGGCCTCAGCCGTTCCTTGCCACTCCGTGTGGTAAATGGCATATTGGCAAGTTTACGCTTCTCCTCCGACAATTTTATTTTAGGTTTTGGAGTCCTTTTTTTTCTGATATTTGGTGTTTTGGATTTGACATGCTCTGTACTATGACATTGGGCATCGGCCTTGGCAGACGACGTTGCTGGCATTTCATCGTCTCGGCCATGACTAGTGGCAGCAGCTTCAGCACGAGGTGGAAGTGGATCTTGATCTTTCCCTAATTTTGGAACCTCAACATTTTTGTTCTCCATATTTTAATAGGCACAACTAAAAGGCACCTCAGGTAAACAATGGAGATGGATGGATTGGATACTAGTATACAATTATGGACGGGCTGCCGAGTGCCGACACAGAGGTAGCCACAGCCGTGAACTACCGCACTGTACTGTGTCTGCTGCTAATATATAGACTGGTTGATAAAGAGATAGTATACTCGTAACTAGTATGTATGTATAAAGAAAGAAAAAAAAACCACGGTTAGGTGGTATATACAATTATGGACGGGCTGCCGAGTGCCGACACAGAGGTAGCCACAGCCGTGAACTACCGCACTGTACTGTGTCTGCTGCTAATATATAGACTGGTTGATAAAGAGATAGTATACTCGTAACTAGTATGTATGTATAAAGAAAGAAAAAAAAACCACGGTTAGGTGGTATATACAATTATGGACGGGCTGCCGAGTGCCGACACAGAGGTAGCCACAGCCGTGAACTACCGCACTGTACTGTGTCTGCTGCTAATATAGACTGGTTGATAAAGAGATAGTATACTCGTAACTAGTATGTATGTATAAAGAAAGAAAAAAAAACCACGGTTAGGTGGTATATACAATTATGGACGGGCTGCCGAGTGCCGACACAGAGGTAGCCACAGCCGTGAACTACCGCACTGTACTGTGTCTGCTGCTAATATATAGACTGGTTGATAAAGAGATAGTATACTCGTAACTAGTATGTATGTATAAAGAAAGAAAAAAAAACCACGGTTAGGTGGTATATACAATTATGGACGGGCTGCCGAGTACCGACACAGAGGTAGCCACAGCCGTGAACTACCGCACTGTACTGTGTCTGCTGCTAATATAGACTGGTTGATAAAGAAATAGTATACTCGTAACTAGTATGTATGTATAAAGAAAGAAAAAAAAACCACGGTTAGGTGGTATATACAATTATGGACGGGCTGCCGAGTGCCGACACAGAGGTAGCCACAGCCGTGAACTACCGCACTGTACTGTGTCTGCTGCTAATATATAGACTGGTTGATAAAGAGATAGTATACTCGTAACTAGTATGTATGTATAAAGAAAGAAAAAAAAACCACGGTTAGGTGGTATATACAATTATGGACGGGCTGCCGAGTGCCGACACAGAGGTAGCCACAGCCGTGAACTACCGCACTGTACTGTGTCTGCTGCTAATATAGACTGGTTGATAAAGAGATAGTAGAGTCGTAACTAGTATGTATGTATAAAGAAAGAAAAAAAAACCACGGTTAGGTGGTATATACAATTATGGACGGGCTGCCGAGTGCCGACACAGAGGTAGCCACAGCCGTGAACTACCGCACTGTACTGTGTCTGCTGCTAATATAGACTGGTTGATAAAGAGATAGTATACTACTAATATTATATATACTGGTGGTCAGGTCACTGGTCACTAGTCACACTGGCAGTGGCACTCCTGCAGCAAAAGTGTGCACTGTTTAATTTTAATATAATATTATGTACTCCTGGCTCCTGCTATAACCTATAACTGGCACTGCAGTAGTGCTCCCCAGTCTCCCCCACAATTATAAGCTGTGTGAGCTGAGCAGTCAGACAGATATATAATATATATAGATGATGCAGCACACTGGCCTGAGCCTGAGCAGTGCACACAGATATGGTATGTGACTGACTGAGTCACTGTGTGTATCGCTTTTTTCAGGCAGAGAACGGATATATTAAATAAACTGCACTGTGTGTCTGGTGGTCACTCACTATATAATATATTATGTACTCCTGGCTCCTGCTATAACCTATAACTGGCACTGCAGTAGTGCTCCCCAGTCTCCCCCACAATTATAAGCTGTGTGAGCTGAGCAGTCAGACAGATATATATAATATTATATATAGATATTATGATAATAGATGATGCAGCACACTGGCCTGAGCCTGAGCAGTGCACACAGATATGGTATGTGACTGAGTCACTGTGTGCTGTGTATCGCTTTTTTCAGGCAGAGAACGGATTATAAATAAAACTGGTGGTCACTATCAGCAAAACTCTGCACTGTACTGAGTACTCCTAATGCTCCCCAAAATTAGTAAATCAAGTGTCTCTCTAATCTATTCTAAACGGAGAGGACGCCAGCCACGTCCTCTCCCTATCAATCTCAATGCACGTGTGAAAATGGCGGCGACGCGCGGCTCCTTATATAGAATCCGAGTCTCGCGATAGAATCCGAGCCTCGCGAGAATCCGACAGCGTCATGATGACGTTCGGGCGCGCTCGGGTTAACCGAGCAAGGCGGGAAGATCCGAGTCGCTCGGACCCGTGAAAAAAAACATGAAGTTCTGGCGGGTTCGGATTCAGAGAAACCGAACCCGCTCATCTCTACTGAATATACGTATGTTCATTGAGTACAGAGTGAGGGAAATAATGTAAGAATACGATCTCAGGGAGAGGAGGGAGTAACACCTTTGCAACCTACTCAATCAGGTCGAAGACCTCTGTCCAGAGTAGTTTAACAATAGGGCATAACCAAAATATATGGATTAGTGTTCCCTCCAATCCACACTGTCTCCAGCAAAATTTAGAAGACTCAGGCCAGATTCTGTGGAGTTTATCTGGTGTGTGATATAGGCCGTGTATTAACTTAAACATAATTTCCGAGTGGTTTATACATCTGTACATTTCGAATACATAAAAAAAAAACTTTATTTCATTCATCATCTGTCCACAAAATATTGAGTTCTGATTACCATCATACTTGGATGTGGAGTTAGGGCTCATCGTGTGGAGAAAGGAGAGTAGAATACCATTGTGATATACCACCTCTAAGGCTTGGAGTAGAAAATTTAGATAACACATATGATGGAGGAGAAGGGAGAGAGTGTGGATCAGTCCTTTGTCGGTATTGAGTATTGGGTTTGTAGTTGTTGGAAAGTTTTAAGCCCTGAATTGTCATATAAGTCTGGAGAGTGGAGTCTTCATCCGGAAGTCTTTCAACTCCTAGTGGACAAGTGGGGCCTACCAGATGTGGACCTGATGGTGTCTTGACACAATCACAAAGTTCCGGTCTTCGGATCAAGGACAAGGGATTCCCAAGAAGTGTTCGTGGACGCACCGGCAATTCCATGGAACTTTCAGCTGCCGTACGTGTTCCCTCTGGTGTCACTTCTGCCCAGGGTGAAAAGGAAGTTCAAGCAAAAAGGAGGAATTCTACTTCTAATCCAGGCATGTCCAAACTGTGGCCCTCCAGTTGTTGTGAAACTACATATCCCAGCATGCCCTGACACAGCTTTGCTGTCAGAGAATGCTAAAGCTGTGTCCAATGGTGGGAACTTTGTGGTCAGCGGTTGACCGAAAGTAACCTCACCGCTGAGTGCAAAGTTCCCACCATTGGTTACAATGGAGCGCATAGGCGCTACATTGTATCACTGCCGTGTGCTACCTGACAGACACTACAGGAGCACACAGCCAATCAGGAGGGTGCCACGACGTGGCGCTCCCTGATTGGCTGAAGGAACCCTCTTAGACAGAAGTCAGGGGGGTTCCTGGCAGTCGGGGAAAGGGGTCCCATGTGAAAACATGGGGCCCCTTTCAGTGCGTGGTCGGGTGTCAGTTTTTTTATTTTGCAAAGTACGTGGATTACAAAAAAAAACAGAAGAGGACCGATCTACACTGGATTATGTGAGTATAATTGTTCCCACAGGTACCCCATGGATTCTACATGGAGAAGAGGACCGACCCTCGTGTGAACATAGGTAAGTATGTATGTTTGGAGGTGTGCATGTATGGAATAAACTTATACTTTCAAGGTGTGTGTCTCCTGTTTTTATTGGGGTATTTTTCTAGTAGTAGTACTACAGGTACCAGCGGGCCCGGTTTTCCAACGCATGCTGGTACTTGTGGTTCTCCAAGTACCAGCTTGCGGGGGAGGATTGCTGGGACTTGTAGTACTGCTACTAAAAACAATATTCACATTTTAACAAAAAGGCTATCAGCCCCCCATCCGCCGCCCTTGGATGGGGGGGACAGCCTCGGGCTTCACCCCTGGCTCTTGGGTGGCTGGAGGGGGGAACCCCTTGATTTAAGGGGTCCCCACTCCTCCAGGGTACCTCGGCCAGGGGTGACTAGTTGGGTATGTAATGCCAGGGCCGCAGGGACCAGGATAAAAGTGTCCCCCGGCTGTGGCATTATGTACCTGGCTAGTGGAGCCCGGTGCTGGTTTCAAAAATACGGGGGACCCCTACGCTTTTTGTCCCCCGTATTTTTGGAACCAGGACCAGGCGCAGAGCCCGGTGCTGGTTGATTAAATATGGGGGAACCCCTGTCATTTTTTACCCCATATTTTTTCAACCAGGACCGGCTCAAAGAGCCCGAGGCTGGTTATGCTTAGGAGGGGGGACCCCACGCAATTTTTTTTTCTGATTTTACACTAAACAGACCCTTTCCCATAGATAACCATGCACAGATCTCACTGATCCGTGCATGGGGGGTCATTCCGAGTTGTTCGCTCGTTATTTTTTTGTCGCAACAGAGCGATTAGTCGCTAATGCGCATGCGCAATGTCCGCAGTGCGACTGCGCCAAGTAAATTTGCTATGCAGTTAGGTATTTTACTCACGGCATTACGAGGTTTTTTCTTCGTTCTGGTGATCGTAATGTGATTGACAGGAAGTGGGTGTTTCTGTGCGGAAACAGGCCGTTTTATGGGTGTGTGCGAAAAAACGCTACCGTTTTTGGAAAAAACGCGGGAGTGGCTGGAGAAACGGAGGAGTGTCTGGCCGAACGCTGGGTGTGTTTGTGACGTCAAACCAGGAACGAAACTGACTGAACTGATCGCAGATGCCGAGTAAGTGTGGAGCTACTCAGAAACTGCTAAGAAGTGTCTATTCGCAATTTTGCTAATCTTTCGTTCGCAATTCTGATAAGCTAAGATTCACTCCCAGTAGGCGGCGGCTTAGCGTGTGCAATGCTGCTAAACGCAGCTTGCGAGCGAACAACTCGGAATGAGGGCCATGGTTATCCAAACTCGACTGGAAAAAGCAGGTGTATTTTTTTGCTGCTTTTTTTAACGAATCGAAAAAAAACAGACCCGCACTTGAGCACTCAGAAACTAACACCCACATACGAATGAATAGTGAATGGCCGTATTCTATGAAATAACAGCCGCATTTGACCGATGGTCTAGTCATTCGTATTTCGGAAGGCTGTCATTCAAATCATTACGAATAGACCAGACACTGCCGAGATTGGTGCTTAGTAAATTCCCGGATTGGGACTTAGAAAAAAACCCACAAATCGGCCAAACTCGGATTTTTAGTAAATACTGGCCCGGGTGTTTTACAGATTCAACCTCCCTATGACCCGCCTGTGGCTCCTTGGGATTTGTTGGTTGTTCTGGACTCCTTACAAGAGTCTCCGTTTGAACCTCTTGAGTCTGTGGACCTTAAGTGGCTTACTCTTAAGGTCTTGTTCTTGCTGGCTATTGCCTCTGCTAGACGGGTTTCAGACTTAAGTGCCTTGTCCTGTCGATCACCCTTACTGATTTTTCACCGTGACCGGGCGGTTCTTAGAACTCGCCCTGGTTATTTGCCTATGGTGGTGTCTTTCCACCTTAACCAGGAGATTGTGGTTCCGGCATTTACCTCTCCAGGTTTGTCCTCCAAACAGCAGTCTTTGGACGTGGTACGGGCTCTCCGTATTTATGTGAAAAGAACGAAGTCAGTTCGGAAATCTGACTCTCTGTTCTTTTTGGTTTTAACAAACATGGCTGGCCAGATGGATTAGAATGGTGATTGCACATGCTTATGTACAGGCTGGCCTTCCAGCTCCTGCTACCATCAAAGCCCATTCTACTTGGTCTGTTGGACCTTCTTGGGCGGCCCGCCATGGTGCGACCCTTGAACAATTGTGCAAGGCGGCTACGTGGTCCTCAGTGAACATGTTCATAAGGTTTTATGCCTTCGATACTTCCACCTCCCAGGATGCCTCCTTTGGACGCCGGGTTCTTGTGCCCACTACAGTGTGTCCACTCCCATGAGGAACTGCTTCAGGACATCCCCGATGTTATCCCTGTGGAACCCCAGTGTACCCTGCTGCAGAAAAGGAGATTTATGGTAAGAACTTACCTTTGTTAAATCTTTCTGCGAGGTACATTGGGTTCCACAGGGCGCCCACCCTGATGCACTTAGCTTCTTTAGGTTTGTATGGCATTAGCCGCTGGTACCTTCTCCCGTCGTGAGAATGTAGTGTATGTGGCTACTAACTGTTCTCGTCTCTCTTACCTGCTACTGCATTGGACTGGTTAACAAAACTGAGCTCCAGTGCCTGGAGGCGGGGATATAGAGGAGGCGGTGCTAAGCATCCTGGGAAAAGTCAAAGCTTTGAGCCTGTTGGTGCCTCGGCTCAAGATCCAACTGTACACCCCGATGATATCCCTGTGGAACCCAGTGTACCTCGCAGAAAGAGATTTAACAAAGGTAAGTTCTTACCACAAATCTCATTTTTTCAATCTACTTTCATTTTAGAATTGGGTTAGGACATGAGATCATTAAGAAATATGGTGGTGGTACTAGTCCACCACTGGGGCATAATTTTTGTGTGTGGGACATAAAATGGTGTTAGTGGCATAACTGTGTGTGGCATAATATGTAAGGTATTACGGTGTGTGGCATAATGTGTAATAGGCATTATGGTGTGTGGCATAACGTGTAATGAATGTTACAGTGTCTGGCGTAATGTGTAATGGGTGTTGCGGTGTGTGGCATAATGTTTAATAAGCATTACAGTGTGTGGCATAATGTGTAATGGGCATTACGGTGTTTGGTATAATGTGTAAGGGGCATTACGGTGTGTGTCATAATGTGGCCATTCCCCTATTGTCATGTAGCCACTCCCTTAGTTTTGTGTGTCCACGCCCCCTCATGACACGTGACCACGCACATTTTTACTATCAGTACCACTGAGAAAACAATTCTGCTTGTACCACTGCTAAGGGGTCATGTGTCTTGGGTGCCGGAATGGAGGGGGCACTGAGAAATCTGAAGTCTTGAGTCACTCACCGGAGTGAAGGAGAGCCACCATCCCCTGCAGTCATCTGGAAGAGTTTCCACCGCCCCAAGACCCCATGGACAGAGTCACAGTGTCAGGAGGACAGCCCGGTCCTGAGGACCCCATTGTGTGGAGAGCTGTCTCAGCCATTGCCAGGCTGCATAGGAGTGCCCAGGAGGACCACTGATAGAAGAGAAGCAGTGTCGTGAGGAGGAAGCACCACAGGCTGAATAGAAGCCAACAAGGGGGATAGAGAGGCCGCAGATGACCCTAGGCTGAATGGAACCGGTGGGCGGAGTCAAGGACAACTCATTTGTCAGGACCCCAAGCATGCCCCGTGGAGCAGCCGGCTGCAGGACCCGAGATGGAAGGACCTCTGCTGGAGAACAGCGCAGAGCCGGAAGGAACATCGGCAGGTGCATGTGAGGACAGCATCAGGAAGACAGAGCTGAAAGTGACTGGCTGGAGGGAAGAGACAAGGAACCTGAACCGACAGAGCAGCCCAGTGCAGTTCCCAGGATCCCGGGCAGCGCTGAAGACCAGAGTCGGCAGAAGCGCCGCAGCGTGGTGTGAGACTCAGACGAAGCCTTCCGCTGCCTACTCGGGCCTCTTTTCCCTTCTGCTGTGCACTCTGCATGTTGGGGACAAAGTAAAATAAGGGGTAGGCTCCCCTGCGTTTTTTTTCCTCATCTCAGTGCTCATTTTTATAAAGTTGGTAAGGGGGTAGGCTCCAGGGTCGTGCAGTCAGGGCCCTGTTATTAATGATTAAAATAATAAAAAGAAGATACTTATGACACATATTCTGTGCCATAAGTATTGTCTTTATATTATTCTAATCATTTTAATACATTTAATTAGTTTGGGAGGCACTGATAGCAGTGCCTCCCGCTGACAACGGGAACGGGGATATAGCTGGGGGCCGGTCTCGCTGACAGTGCCTCGCTGACAGGGATGTGGGCTCTCAGCCCATATTAAACCACACCCCAGTCAGCGAGGCAGATGTGATTGGACAGCGGATCTAGTGCTGGATCCACTGGTCCAGTCACCCATACGCGGCAGCATCAGTGATTACCTCACTCTCCTCTTTCCCACTGAATCCTTGCTGCTGGTAGTGGGAGCCTGACCCCAGCAGCAGCCACACGGTGATCTCCCATGTTAACCTCCTCCTAGTGCAGTGCAGCCGCATGGTGGATCTCCTCTACCCCGCTGGGGGCAGAGCCAAGTGCATCGGGCTGCACACTCTCCCCTACTCCTCTGCCCTCTTCCAGGTAGCAATCTCAGCAGCGGTGCCTCGGCAAAGGGCACATGGACCCAGGGGGGAGGTTGTGAAGTGACTGGAATTTATGTGGGCAGGGGGGCAGCTCACACCCACATCAGAGACCCTCCTGGGTGACAGAGTTGCAGGGAGGTGCAGTGACAGATTCAAGGGGGGAATACCAAGGCACATGCCCCCCTCTGACGGGAACTGTCTAGATCAGAGCAATATTTTCTGAAGTGTGGGGGACTCCAATGTGTGAGGGCACCTGGGAGCCCACTTCATCCACCCCCTGTCCTATAATCTGGCCCTGAGGACGGGGCTACACTTGGTGCCTCCCCAGCCATTGACCTCACTGGTAGGCTCCCCATTCCCCCCATGTTCACACTGTTTAGAATTCTAAAAGGGGGTAGGCTCTCCTGTTGTTCACCTCTTCCCCATTGTGTACGTTATATATAAGGGGGTAGTCTCCCCTTGTGGAACTGATCATCTTGGCAGCAGTGAGGCATCACATAGAGACACAAGAGGGGTGGGGCACAGACTGCTGCAATGGGGGTGTCAAATTACCACCTTGCCCCCGGGTGACAAGAATCCTAGTTTCAGCCCTGTTTCCTTTATTAATATAGATTGAAAAGCAATATTATATTTTATTCCCAGACAGAACAACATTAATAAAGTAGTGAAATGCAGCGTTTCGTCTATGTTTACAGAGCAGAAAGGTTGTAAAGACCTTTGTAAAATAAAGTCAATAGATTTTACATTTATCTCATGGAAAACATCTTTAGGAAAATAGACTTTCCATTTGCAGCTCCTTCCAGCGTAATGCGCCATAATCACTGGTGAAATTAAGAAATGTGGGGCATTAATTAGCCTCCTGTTGGCCTACACATTACTCTCCTTAATGGAAGGGTTCTTTACATTATTCCGGGTAACAATGTGCAGGGTTATAAGTCACAGAGAACGTTTATAGAAGAGAGGCAGGAATTAGTTGTAGAATACAGCAATCTCCCATAAACATTTTACATCTCACCAAAGGCGTTAAACTTCAAAGTATAGAAATACGCCAATGGGTGATTTACAGACGTTTAGGATGTGGTTATAATGTGGCTGCGGCTGAATTCACTTGGGCGCTTTGAAGCGTTAAGGGCCCCATACACTAGAATGATAATGCCCGATTTCATCCAATTTCGGGCATTCGGGCCGATATATCGGATGAAATCGGGCATTTTGGCTGTGTTTCCAATCCGATGCGCGTACCCGCGAGGGTCGGATCGGCTCCCCTAGATCGTTAGTGCTGCACTCGTGATATGTCGGTTCCGCAAGGCATGGCTGGGATCGCATACGATATATCGCATGCAAAATTTGCCGAATCGTATGGAACCACTCCCAGGAAGCTCCTGGGAGAGTTCAAGGGAAATCGCCTCCGACTTCAGCCGCAGACATATCGTTCTAGTGTATGGGGCCCTTAAGAAAGCTGAATAATCCCAACACTTTAACATGATACCAAATGAACAGAACTGATCATTCTTGCACCATCACAAGATATTGCTCTGTCCAGGAAGGCCGTGTCAGATTGTGTTATAGGGCATATTTATCACCCAATAACATTCCTCCCAACTGTCCTGATTACACCGGGACAGTCCCGCTATTCAGACACTGTCCCACTCCCGGGCCGCAGTGTCCCGCAGTTGGGGGGAAGGTTGGGGGAGCCTTTGGCCACTACTTCTCTGCACTGCATAGCAGGGACGTCCGGTGAGCTAAATGGCTCAGGAGGCACTGGCTAGCACCAGAAACAGATTTACAAGCAATATATGAGCCAAAGCGTACATCTGGGCATTATACACAGGTGCAGCAGTATAAACTCCTGGAAATTTGGTTAGTTTTAATCAGAGATGTGCGGAAAAGATAAGTAGGTGGGGCACTACCTCACCTGCCATAGACTTTTTTCTCCAGAGTATTGGCTATAAAAAGGATTAGAATAATGCAAAGAAGATATTTCAAACATATTCTTTGTATTTTTCATATACTGTATACAGCCAAAACTCTGGCACAAACGTTAGTATGACAGGAAAGGCTCTGCCTCACCTGCCTCACCCCACCGCACTTCACTGCTGCATAGCAGCAAGTGATCACTGGGGATATGGGCCCTCATTCCGAGTCGTTCGCTCTGTAATTTTCTTCGCATCGCAGCGTTTTTCAGCTTAGTGCGCATGCGCAATGTCCGCACTGCGACTGCGCCAAGTAATTTTGCTATGAAGATAGTTTTTTTACTCACGGCTTTTTCTTCGCTCCGGCGATCGTAGTGTGATTGACAGGAAATGGGTGTTACTGGGCGGAAACACGGCGTTTTATGGGCGTGTGGATAAAAACGCTACCGTTTCCGGAAAAAACGCGGGAGTGGCTGGAGAAACGGAGGAGTGTCTGGGCGAACGCTGGGTGTGTTTGTGACGTCAAACCAGGAACGACAAGCACTGAACTGATCGCAGATGCCGAGTAAGTCTGAAGCTATTCTGAAACTGCTAAGTAGTTTGTAATCGCAATATTGCGAATACATCGTTCGCAATTTTAAGAAGCTAAGATTCACTCCCAGTAGGCGGCGGCTTAGCGTGTGTAACTCTGCTAAAATCGCCTTGCGAGCGAACAACTCGGAATGAGGGCCATGGTGCTTAGGTCGACAGTCATTGGGTTGACTACTATTGGTTGACATGCATTAGGTCGAAATGGGCATTAGGCTGACATGAATATTAGGTCGACATGGTAAATGTCGACACATGAAAAGGTCAACATGAGTCTCACAATTATTTTAATTCTTTTTACTTTTTCATACTTTACGATACACGTGGACTACGATTGCCGAAGTATGGCAAGTGAAGCGAGCCATGTGAGGGGACACGGTGCACTAATTGGGGTTCCCGGTCACTTTACAAAAAAAAAAAAAAAAAAACACTTTATAAAAAAAAAAAACCTCATGTCGACCTTTTTCCATGTCAACCTTTTTCATGTTGACCTGATGACCATGTTGACCATTTCCAGGTGTCGACCTACTGCCTGTTGACCAATAGTGGTTGCCCTAATGAGTGTTGACCTAAATAGGGTCGACCCAACAAACCCATTCCTATCACTGTATAGATGCCATGCAGGGAGGTGAGCCTGGGGGATGCCCAGCTCTCCTTAAGCTCCTGAGCTGAGCATGCTCCCCAAATGGTAAATATGGGGGACGTGTTGCGAGGCCACGCCCTCCCACCTAAGCACATGCCCCCTTTCAGACGAGGCTGTGCCCCCTTTTCGAGGGGGTGTTACGGAGGTATGGAGATATTGGCTGCAGACCTTCCATGGTACATTCAGAGGATAAATATTATTTGATAAATAGGCCCCCAGGTGACCTACTGTACACTAGGTGGTAAATTTACTAATCACCAAAACCAAGGGATACCGTTGGACACCTCCCGGTGATCTGTCCAGCCTTCGTTAGGTTAAAATAGGAGGAAAAAACGTCGATCCCAGCCAGTCAGAGATTCCCCATTGATACCTATGACTGACCGGAAATAATCTGTCACTTGTTGTTCCACTATCGTTGGTCCGATTTTCTAAAGCGTTTGGTCTTTTGGTCAGTTTTGCTTCGGTTTTGCCTCTAGTAAATGGGCGATTTTGTCCGGTTTGTGAAACCAACGGAAAATTGCCCAGAAACACAAATCTGACCTTTAGTAAATGTACCCCTAGGTTTTCATGGATGATGGTCATTAGGTCGACATGGAAAAAGGTCGACATAAGTTTTTCAAATTTTTTTAAATTTGTTGACCTTTTTCATACTTAACAATCCACGTGGACTACAACTGGGAACGGTAACCTGTGCTGAGCGCTGCGGTAACAGAGCGAGGCACCTTGCCCGAAGCTCGCTCGCCATGCGAGGGGACACGGTGCACTGATTGGGGTTCCCCGCCACTTTTAGAAGAAAACGACAGTAAAAAAACTTTCCATGTCGACCTAGCACATGTCGACTTAATGACCATGTCGACCTAGTGATCATGTCGACCAAACGTGGTCGACCCAATGTCATAGTTGCTGACTTTATGGCTGCTCTCTCCCGGAGAGAGCAGCCAGCTCGGCTCAGCAGGGGGCGGGGCAGTGACGTGACGCACAGAGGGGGGGCGGGCCAGAGGCGGAATGGGGGAGTGGTGGAGGTGGAACGGGGGCGTGGCTGATGGATCGCGTCATATAAGCCACCCCCCCGCTGTGTAATGCCGCTATTTGGCTATGATGACGCGATTCAGAAAGAATTGCGTCATCGACTGCCCGGACCGCCTACTTTACTCGCTAAGTGGGCGGCCAGGCAGGAAGGACCCCAAAAATCGGGAGACTTGCCTGCTCTTCCTGATTTTCGGGAGTCTCCCAGCCATTCCCAGGAGAGTAGGCAAGTATGCCCAATGTATGTCAACCTAATTCGTGTCGACCTAATGAACCACACCCGGTTTTCATAGCCTATTCAGTGTCAGGACAGTGGGTCTGGCACACCTTATTTCAGACTGTGACAAAGGAGCATACTGTATGGGTACGTCATTAACTAGCAGCAAGTTGGATACTTTTAGGAATTGGCCCCATAGTTCTAAATTATTTTCCACTAACTATGGGCCTAATTGTGAGTTGATCGCAGCAGCAACTTTGTTAGCAGTTGGGCAAAACAATGGGGGTCATTCCGAGTTGTTCGGTCGCTAGCTGCTTTTAGCAGCATTGCACACGCTAAGCCGCCGCCTACTGGGAGTGTATCTTAGCTTAGCAGTATTGCGAACGAAAGATTTGCAGAATTGCGAATAGAAATTTCTTAGCAGTTTCTGAGTAGCTCCAGACTTACTCTGCCATTGCGATCAGTTCAGTCAGTTTTGTTCCTGGTTTGACGTCACAAACACACCCAGCGCTCGCCCAGACACTCCCCCGTTTCTTCAGACACTCCCGCGTTTTTCCCATAAACGCCAGCGTTTTTTCACACGCCCAGAAAACGGTCAGTTTCCGCCCAGAAACACCCACTTCCTTTCAATCACACTACGATCACCAGAACGATGAAAAATCCTCGTTATGCCGTGAGTAAAATACCTAACTTTTGTGTAAAATAACTAACCGCATGCGCTCTGCGAACCTTGCGCATGCGCAGTAAGCGACTAATTGCAATATAGCGAAAATCGGCAACGAGCGAACAACTCGGAATGACCACCATGGTTTTGCCCAACTGCTAACAAACTTGCTGCTGCGATCAACTCAGAATTACCCCCTATGTTTGGATTTACATTGACATCAGAACATATCTCATTCCCCTTCACCCCAAATGTTTAATAAATAACACTGCGATCTCCATAAGTTATTTGCAATATACAGTCACTTCTTCCAACCAAGCTCATTGAATTTCAGTCAATCAGTTTCTAGCTATCATTTATCAAGTACATTCTAAAAAACTATGGGGGTCATTCCGAGTTGTTCGCTCGTTATTTTTTTTCGCTACGGAGCGATTAGTCGCAAACTGCGCATGCGCAATGTACGCAGTGCGCCTGCGCCAAGTAAATTAGCACAAAAGTTTGGTATTTTACTCATGGCGTAACAAAGTTTTTTAATCGTTCTGCTGATTGGAGTGTGATTGACAGGAAGTGGGTGTTTCTGGGCGGAAACTGGCCGTTTTATGGGAGTGTGCGGAAAAACGCAGGCGTTTCAGGGAAAAACGCGGGAGTGGCTGGAGAAATGGGGGAGTGGCTGGGCGAACGCTGGTTGTGTTTGTGACGTCAAACCAGGAACGAAAAGGACTGAGCTGGTCGCAATGGCAGAGTAAGTCTGGAGCTACTCAGAAACTGCGGGGTAATCGATACGAGAAAATTAGTGAATCTTTCGTTCGCTATTCTGCTAAACTAAGATACACTCCCAGAGGGCGGCGGCTTAGCGTGTGCAATGCTGCTAAAAGCAGCTAGCGAGCGAACAACTCGGAATCACCCACTATAGGTAGATGCTGACTGCTAAGTTACTATGGCCACCTGTCCGCTATAGAATGTGTGATATTGTATATCTCCGCCAGAACCACAAAAAGTAATGTGTCCCGTTTACCAGCAGAAACTTCCATATTGTAATCCGGTAATGCACAAGGCCTCCTTCCTAGTCAATCAGTAAGGCAGTCAGTCAGTAAGAGGCAGATTGTGTATTCACTATTCAGTGCTGTATAGAAACATATGTTTTTTAAAAATTTGTCCTATTCTTTTTAGTGATGAGCGGGTTCGGTTTCTCGGAAACCGAACCCCCCCGAACTTCACCCTTTTTAAACGGGTCCGAGCCATACTCGGATTCTCCGATATGGCCCGGGTAACCCGAGCGCACCCGAACGTCATCATCCCGCTGTCGGATTCTCGCGAGATTCGGATTCTATATAAGCAGCCGCGCGTCGCCGCCATTTTCACTCGTGCATTGGAAATGTTAGGGAGAGGACGTGGCTGGCGTCCTCTCCGTTTATGTTGATGCATTGCAAATATTTTGTGCTTGCTTATTACTTAATTGTGGGGACTGGGGAGCAGCTGTATATAGGAGGAGTACAGTGCAGAGTTTTGCTGACAGTGACCACCAGTAATACGTTGTCTGCCTGAAAAACACTCCATATCTGTGCTCAGTGTGCTGCATATATCTGTGCTCACACTGCTTAATTGTGGGGACTGGGGAGCAGCTGTATTATATAGCAGGAGTACAGTGCAGAATTTTGCTGACAGTGACCACCAGTATACGTTGTCTGCCTGAAAAACACTCCATATCTGTGCTCAGTGTGCTGCTTTATTGTGGGGACTGGGGACCACCAGTATAATATTATATAGGAGGAGTACAGTGCAGAGTTTTGCTGACCAGTGACCACCAGTATATAATATATAGCATTACGGTACAGTAGGCCACTGCTGTACCTACCTCTGTGTCGTCATTAAGTATACTAGTATCCATCTACATTCTATACCTGTGGTGCATTTTAGTTTTGCAGTTTGCTGACACAGTGACCACCAGTATATATAGCAGTACGGTACGGAAGGCCACTGCTGTACCTACCTCTGTGTCGTCATTAAGTATACTATCCATCTACATTCTATACCTGTGGTGCATTTTAGTTTTGCAGTTTGCTGACACAGTGACCACCAGTATACTATATATAGCAGAACGGTACGGAAGGCCACTGCTGTACCTACCTCTGTGTCGTCATTAAGTATACTATCCATCTGCATTCTATACCTGTGGTGCATTTTAGTTTTGCAGTTTGCTGACACAGTGACCACCAGTATACTATATATAGCAGTACGGTACGGAAGGCCACTGCTGTACCTACCTCTGTGTCGTCATTAAGTATACTATCCATCTACACTCTATACCTGTGGTGCATTTTAGTTTTGCAGTTTGCTGACACAGTGACCACCAGTATACTATATATAGCAGTACGGTACGGAAGGCCACTGCTGTACCTACCTCTGTGTCGTCATTGAGTATACTATCCATCTACATTCTATACCTGTGGTGCATTTTAGTTTTGCAGTTTGCTGACACAGTGACCACCAGTATATATAGCAGTACGGTACGGAAGGCCACTGCTGTACCTACCTCTGTGTCATCATTAAGTATACTATCCATCTACATTCTATACCTGTGGTGCATTTTAGTTTTGCAGTTTGCTGACACAGTGACCACCAGTATACTATATATAGCAGTACGGTACGGAAGGCCACTGCTGTACCTACCTCTGTGTCGTCATTAAGTATACTATCCATCTGCATTCTATACCTGTGGTGCATTTTAGTTTTGCAGTTTGCTGACACAGTGACCACCAGTATACTATATATAGCAGAACGGTACGGAAGGCCACTGCTGTACCTACCTCTGTGTCGTCATTAAGTATACTATCCATCTACATTCTATACCTGTGGTGCATTTTAGTTTTGCAGTTTGCTGACACAGTGACCACCAGTATACTATATATAGCAGTACGGTACGGAAGGCCACTGCTGTACCTACCTCTGTGTCGTCATTAAGTATACTATCCATCTACACTCTATACCTGTGGTGCATTTTAGTTTTGCACAGTTTGCTGACAGAGTGACCACCAGTATACTATATATAGCAGTACGGTACGGAAGGCCACTGCTGTACCTACCTCTGTGTCGTCATTAAGTATACTAGTATCCATCTACATTCTATACCTGTGGTGCATTTTAGTTTTGCAGTTTGCTGACACAGTGACCACCAGTATATATAGCAGTACGGTACGGAAGGCCACTGCTGTACCTACCTCTGTGTCGTCATTAAGTATACTATCCATCTACATTCTATACCTGTGGTGCATTTTAGTTTTGCAGTTTGCTGACACAGTGACCACCAGTATACTATATATAGAAGTACGGTACGGAAGGCCACTGCTGTACCTACCTCTGTGTCGTCATTAAGTATACTATCCATCTACATTCTATACCTGTGGTGCATTTTAGTTTTGCAGTTTGCTGACACAGTGACCACCAGTATATATAGCAGTACGGTACAGAAGGCCACTGCTGTACCTACCTCTGTGTCGTCATTAAGTATACTATCCATCTACATTCTATACCTGTGGTGCATTTCAGTTTTGCACAGTTTGCTGACCACCAGTATATAATATATAGCATTACGGTACAGTAGGCCACTGCTGTACCTACCTCTGTGTCGTCAAGTATACTAGCTTAGTCACACAGCGACCTTGGTGCGCCTCTTTTTTACTTTGCATCATGTGCTGTTTGAGGACAATTTTTTTGAAGTGCCATCCTGTCTGACACTGCAGTGCCACTCCTAGATGGGCCAGGTGTTCGTGACGGCCACTTGTGTCGCTTAGCTTAGTCACACAGCGACCTTGGTGCGCCTCTTTTTTTCTTTGCATCATGTGCTGTTTGGGGACTATTTTTTTGAAGTGCCATCCTGTCTGACACTGCAGTGCCACTCCTAGATGGGCCAGGTGTTTGTGTCGGCCACTCGTGTCGCTTATCTTAGTCACACAGCGACCTTGGTGCGCCTCTTTTTTTCTTTGCATCATGTGCTGTTTGGGGACAATTTTTTTGAAGTGCCATCCTGCCTGACACTGCAGTGCCACTCCTAGATGGGCCAGGTGTTTGTGTCGGCCACTTGTGTCGCTTATCTTAGTCACACAGCGACCTTGGTGCGCCTCTTTTTTTCTTTGCATCATGTGCTGTTTGGGGACTATTTTTTTGAAGTGCCATCCTGCCTGACACTGCAGTGCCACTCCTAGATGGGCCAGGTGTTTGTGTCGGCCACTTGTGTCGCTTATCTTAGTCACACAGCGACCTTGGTGCGCCTCTTTTTTTCTTTGCATCATGTGCTGTTTGGGGACAATTTTTTTGAAGTGCCATCCTGTCTGACACTGCAGTGCCACTCCTAGATGGGCCAGGTGTTCGTGTCGGCCACTTGTGTCGCTTAGCTTAGTCACACAGCGACCTTGGTGCGCCTCTTTTTTTCTTTGCATCATGTGCTGTTTGGGGACTATTTTTTTGAAGTGCCATCCTGTCTGACACTGCAGTGCCACTCCTAGATGGGCCAGGTGTTTGTGTCGGCCACTTGTGTCGCTTATCTTAGTCACACAGCGACCTTGGTGCGCCTCTTTTTTTCTTTGCATCATGTGCTGTTTGAGGACAATTTTTTTGAAGTGCCATCCTGTCTGACACTGCAGTGCCACTCCTAGATGGGCCAGGTGTTCGTGACGGCCACTTGTGTCGCTTAGCTTAGTCACACAGCGACCTTGGTGCGCCTCTTTTTTTCTTTGCATCATGTGCTGTTTGGGGACTATTTTTTTGAAGTGCCATCCTGTCTGACACTGCAGTGCCACTCCTAGATGGGCCAGGTGTTTGTGTCGGCCACTCGTGTCGCTTATCTTAGTCACACAGCGACCTTGGTGCGCCTCTTTTTTTCTTTGCATCATGTGCTGTTTGGGGACAATTTTTTTGAAGTGCCATCCTGCCTGACACTGCAGTGCCACTCCTAGATGGGCCAGGTGTTTGTGTCGGCCACTTGTGTCGCTTATCTTAGTCACACAGCGACCTTGGTGCGCCTCTTTTTTTCTTTGCACCATGTGCTGTTTGGGGCCAATTTTTTTGAAGTGCCATCCTGCCTGACACTGCACTGCCACTCCTAGATGGGCCAGGTGTTTGTGTCGGCCACTTGTGTCGCTTAGCTTAGTCACACAGCGACCTTGGTGCGCCTCTTTTTTTCTTTGCATCATGTGCTGTTTGGGGACTATTTTTTTGAAGTGCCATCCTGCCTGACACTGCAGTGCCACTCCTAGATGGGCCAGGTGGTTGTGTCGGCCACTTGTGTCGCTTATCTTAGTCACACAGCGACCTTGGTGCGCCTCTTTTTTTCTTTGCATCATGTGCTGTTTGGGGACAATTTTTTTGAAGTGCCATCCTGTCTGACACTGCAGTGCCACTCCTAGATGGGCCAGGTGTTCGTGTCGGCCACTTGTGTCGCTTAGCTTAGTCACACAGCGACCTTGGTGCGCCTCTTTTTTTCTTTGCATCATGTGCTGTTTGGGGACTATTTTTTTGAAGTGCCATCCTGTCTGACACTGCAGTGCCACTCCTAGATGGGCCAGGTGTTTGTGTCGGCCACTTGTGTCGCTTATCTTAGTCACACAGCGACCTTGGTGCGCCTCTTTTTTTCTTTGCACATGTGCTGTTTGGGGACAATTTTTTTGAAGTGCCATCCTGCCTGACACTGCAGTGCCACTCCCAGATGGGCCAGGTGTTTGTGTCGGCCACTTGTGTCGCTTATCTTAGTCACACAGCGACCTTGGTGCGCCTCTTTTTTTCTTTGCATCATGTGCTGTTTGGGGACAATTTTTTTGAAGTGCCATCCTGTCTGACACTGCAGTGCCACTCCTAGATGGGCCAGGTGTTCGTGTCGGCCAATAGGGTCGCTAAGCTTAGTCACACAGCGACCTTGGTGTGCCTCTTTTTTTCTTTGCATCATGTGCTGTTTGGGGACTATTTTTTTGAAGTGCCATCCTGCCTGACACTGCAGTACCACTCCTAGATGGGCCAGGTGTTTGTGTCGGCCACTTGTGTCGCTTAGCTTAGCCATCCAGCGACCTCGGTGCAAATTTTAGGACTAAAAATAATATTGTGAGGTGTGAGGTGTTCAGAATAGACTGGAAATGAGTGGAAATTATGGTTATTGTGGTTAATAATACTATGGGATCAAAATGACCCCCAAATTCTATGATTTAAGCTATTTTTTAGGGTTTTTTGAAAAAAACACCCGAATCCAAAACACACCCGAATCCGACAAAAAAATTTCGGTGAGGTTTTGCCAAAACGCGTCCGAATCCAAAACACGGCCGCGGAACCGAATCCAAAACCAAAACACAAAACCCGAAAAATGTCCGGTGCACATCACTAATCTTTGCAATACAAGTTCAACACTGCTCATGTTTAATAAAACCAGTTGTGAACTGCTGTGATGTAATTTGCGGCGTGTGTGATATATATACTGTCTGCTTCCAAGGCTACAGTAGGTTTTGTTACCCTATGTATTGTATACATTGTGTGTGTATCCAGTGTATGGAAAAGATTTTGTCTAATAACTATGGGGATAATTCCAAGTTGATCGCAGCAGGAAATTTTTTAGCAGTTGGGCAAAACCATGTGCACTGCAGGGGAGGCAGATATAACATGTGCAGAGAGAGATAGATTTGGATGTGGTGTGTTCAATCTGCAATCTAAATTGCAGTGTAAAAATAAAGCAGCCAGTATTTACCCTGCACAGAAACAAAATAACCCACCCAAATCTAACTCTCTCTGCACATGTTATATCTGCCCCCCCCTGCAGTGCACATGGTTTTGCCCAACTGCTAAAAAATTTCCTGCTGCGATCAACTTGGAATTACCCCCTATATTCCTATACATTGCATTTACTCCATACAACTATTTCATTTCTATTCCATGAGACTCACAATTGTGTTACACCCACTGTGCTTTGCAGTGGCGCATGTGGGGAGGGGTTCTGAGTAACTAGAAACACCCCCTGACTGACCACAATCAGGGCCCGCCCCCTTATGGCTTAATGCCATGATCCGTGGGGGACATTTTGACTTCAGGCCCTCTCATACACCCACGAATCGCAGTATTATGCCATAAGGGGTGGGGCCAAATGATGCCATTTCCCAGCAATCCCAGTTACTAACATTGACTGGAGTGATATGCATGTACTTTATCTCCCAACTTTTCTGATTTTGCCAATGCATTCCCTAGGGGAATTTTAGGACAAATATGGGTGGGGTTTGGGTGGAGCTTATTTTGTATAGATTTAGTATTTCAAATAAGGGTGGCAATCAAAGGAATCACCATCAATAGTGCCAGTTTTGCATTGATGGCAAGAAATCATTATCGGGGGATTATTGATGGTTTCACCCTTCAATGAACATTCCTACTGTAGTCAGTAAACCAATCAGGGAAGGGGAGGATGGGACTGAAAAGGGATGGGTCTAACTGATGGATCAATCAGAGAAACGGTTCAGGGAACTACAGTAGGGACCCGTGTGTAGTCTCTATCTGGGCCCCCTCCACCCTTGCAGGCAGCGGCAGTGACTCTAAGCACTAGGTGGTGTGCAGGTCTCCGGGAAAATGGCTCGGCAGCCATTTTCCCGGCGATATTCCCTAATGCAGATGTGCGCTAGGGAACCGGGTATGCGATGTGGGGCCCTCTGGACACCACACACACTGCACCCTCTGTAGATATGCCACTGCTAGGGACATAGGTAAACTCCATGCTCCTGCACCGGACAGGGAAAAAGAAAAAAACATTGCCTTCCATCAATGGTGTTAAATCATTGCATCTCTGCCATTGATTGCACAACCGTTGACCATCAATGGCAAATTATAAATGGTTGATGGCCATCCATAGTTTCACAATGTTGTGAGGTATGATAATGCCTCTGCATATGAGGTATCTTGTCCTCTTCTGTTCTAGGGGCTATATTTTTGGCACGCTTTAAGTTGAATGTGAGTGCTGCTAAAAGTGTTCAGCCCCAACCCTCCTAGAAGCACCACCGCTTCATATATATAGCTCATGGTCACTCACCACTGTAGCAACATGTGCAGAGTGAGCGCCAGACCAATCACAGTCGCTGATACTACAGCACACGCGCAGATCATCCACTATGGATCCCCTTGTGAGACAACGGCAAGGAACCTAACAATAGGAGAAACCAGAATAGTGTAGCCTAATACCGCAGTCCAACCATGTATTGCTGGCCACCACTGAACTACAGTAAGGGCCTAATTAAAGGTTGATTGCAAAATAAAATTTTCCTCTAATGGACAAAACCATGTGCACTGCAGGGGGGGCAGATATAACATGTGCAGAGAGAGTTAGATTTGGGTGTGTTATATTGTTTCTGTCCAGGGTAAATACTGGCTGCTTTATTTTTACACTGCAATTTATATTTCAGTTTGAACACACCCCACCCAAATCTAACTCTCTCTGCACATCTTATATCTGCCCCCCCCCTGCAGAGCGCATGGTTTTGCCCATTAGAGGAAAATTTTATTTTGCAATCAACCTTGAATTAGGCCCTAAGTCATGAAGCCAGTGTCAAGGAGTATTTACATAATAGTGGCCTGCATTAAATGAGTGTAGCAGACA
Source organism: Pseudophryne corroboree (assembly GCF_028390025.1). Taxonomy (NCBI): domain Eukaryota; kingdom Metazoa; phylum Chordata; class Amphibia; order Anura; family Myobatrachidae; genus Pseudophryne; species Pseudophryne corroboree. Next base: position 340,082,105 of record NC_086453.1, read on the forward strand.
TGAAGAGATATAGGTGGTCATTCCGAGTTGATCGCACGTAGCAACTTTTTGCTGCTCGTGCGATCAACTAGACCCCGCCTATGGGGGAGTGTATTTTAGCATAGCAGGGTTGCGATCACTTGTGCAGCCCTGCTATGCTAAAAAGGTTTTGTGTAAAAGAAGACCAGCCCTGCAGTTACTTACCCTGTGCGACGGATCCAGCGATGAAGGTCCCGGAATTGACGTCAGACATCCGCTCTCCAAACGCCTGGACACGCCCGTGTTCGGATCTCCACGCCCGGAAAACGGTGAGTAGACGCCCCGATACGCCTCCCAGCTGTCAATCTTCTTGCGATCCGCGCTGTGACCGCTTTCTTCGTTCCCGGTGTCGTTGCCCAGCGACTGCCGTCGCGGAGCAATGACGCGCCTGCGCATTGCGTCCGCCGCGCATGCGCAGAACCGACTCGTTCGCATCGCTGCGATGAACCGTAGCGTGCGAATGGGTCGGAATGACCCCCACAGTGGCTGGGATGTAATGAACTCAGATGTTTTTTTTAAAGGGGTAATCATTTACAAGGCATGGTTTATCCTCGTAAATGATTGCCCCTTTAAAAAAACATCCGCGTTCGGCCAGCATCCCGCATGGCCGCTGAATTTGGGCTTCATTACATCCCAGCAATGATGTTCAAGGAAAAGGAGAAATGTCCACACGGACCCTCAAAATGTATTTTCCTTGTAATTGTCCTTCCCTTAATAGTACAATTTTTTAGCTCAGTTTGAATGTATATGTGGGCGGTGCACCCAGGAATAATTCATTTTAAAGAGATAAGCTGCAGTGTTGTTATTAATTTCTGTGTTCTAAACTGTAACTGTGCCCGTCTTAGCCACCAGTCCAACCACGCAGCGGTGAAGTGAGCGACCTGACTAGATTGTGCCTAGAACCGGCGAAAGCGTCGCATGGAGCCGCGCATCGCTATCGCTATGGGCATACACACGGAGAGATCCGTGCTTAATTTCTGAGCAATTTAGTCAGATTGCTTAGAAATTAAGCACGGATCTGTCCATGTGTACCCCCTTTAGATTTAGGTGGGGTGTGTTCAAACTGAAATCTAAATTGCAGTGTAATAAATAAAGCTGTCTAGTACATATTTGTCGGCTACATGCTGTCAGTTTTTGCCCTGCACGGAAAAAATATAAATGTATCTGCTCCCCTTGGTTTGCTCAAGACACAAAAGGGCAGATGTATGAAAGTGCGCTGTGGTATCTATCTGTTGACCACAGCGCACGTAAAGCCTGCATTTAGCGATTCACTATAATGTATGATCGGTGTGTTAACGCTGTCTGCAATGCCATCCACGCGCCCCCGCCGCTTCCCGCTTCCCCGCTGTGTTGAATGAGAGACGAAGGGCAGAGGCAATGTATGATTACCTCTGCTGTCACTTTTCGCCTCCTAAGGCCGCCGGTCCGGAACGTCTCCCCCGGCCAGGCCATGTGTGTTACCCTCAATCATGGATGCTTTTTTTTTTTTTGTTAGTGAAATTGAGACAAACAAACTTTATTGTCCCGGACAAACACTTCCTCAAACCTCCGGCGGCTGCCAGCAGCACCTGCTGGAAGCAGGGGAGAAGGGCGCATGTGCACGGACCACAGGTGACATAATGCCCTCCCACATCGGCAGGCACTCATACAATAGATTGTGGCGGCGGGTGGGGGCGTATCACCACGATAATGTGGTGATACGCCCCCAGGCACATAACGTCCGTTCCCCAGGCACATAACGTCCGTTAGGACGTTTTTCATACATCTCCCTCATAGTTACTTGTTTTTTTGGCTCTACGTACATGAATCAGGCGCTTTATGTCTGACTATGATGCTAATAAGGTGAAAAACTCAGGGAAAGTTATGGGAATTGCTATCCAGTGCAAAAGGGACATCGGAGTGAGGTTCACATCTGTCTGACTAATCTGGTGTCAACACTGAAGCTATGAGTAGAGGCTACTATTCATCTGCGATAGATCCCTGTCCTGGGGTTCCAGCTATATGTCAGCACATTGTGCTGTATTTACACCCAGAGGGCTGCAGGGGGACATACATCAGCCGCAGATCATCTAATAATGATGCAAGTGAAGGATGGTATATCACAACCGTACATCTGTATTACGTCTCATTGCGTTCAGAAACGATAACACGGATATCCATCATTTTATAATTCCACTAAACCAAATAACAAGCTGAGGATCCAGGTGTGTACCCAGCCTCCCTCACAAGCAGATGCTGCACTGGGAGAGAGGGAGAAGGGGGCATAATGTAATGTACACTGAGCATAAAACTCACATAAGAGGAGAACATGACTTTACAATGGACCGTATGAAGGAGACAGCAGACAAAGAGCGTCAGATAATCTGTAACAATAATTGCATATTCGGGATGAGGAAACTGCTGCTTTATGGCCAGGAAGAAGTGCTGCTGTTTCTGAGAGAGACACAGTTTACTGATCTATTGAAGAATAAACCACAATAGTCTGCGCTTATCTGACTTTTATAGTTTACGAGTAGATTAAACTAACGAGAGAGAACAATATAAAAGACTGATGCAAACAGTGAGAGAGACAAGAACATAGAAAGGGGAAGAACATTGTGCCCCCCCCCTAGCATTCTGCAAGGAAGGAATAGGGGATAATGATCTAATCAACGCAATGGTAACTGGCATTAACGCTGTATGATATCGAGCAGAAGCCCTAATGAAGGACGGCAGTATTCAGCCTGGACACTTATCAGCGCGTCCTGCTGCAGACAGCGGCTTCTCCTTAGGCTGACGGAAGGGAAGGTATGTCAGCTCTTCCCTCATAGGGACGTCAGTGCTACCACATTTATCCAGACATATCGAGATGCAGAAGACACCACACAGTCTGCCAACACCAGCTTGTTAGGGCTCTGTCACTAAAGCTTACAGCTACAAGAGCGCAGACTGCCCCCCGGACCTGAACCCCTATAGTTAGTGTTAGGGACTTACCCAATGAGAGGCTACCTTGATGCGGTGGGTAAGCTCATAGCCGTGGCCAGGAATATGCTAAGTGCCTCTGGTAACTACAGGTTGAGCTAGTGTGAGATAGTGCACCTGCTACATTTTCCCTCTGTACACTTTACTAAGTCTCAAGCAGAGTAGCACCTCACTACCTAGTTAAGGTGTGCAAATTAGGGCCCTTTTCCCTCTGTACCCAGGTCACACCTCGCCACAGGTAACCTATGTCACTGGGCAACTCACATGACTCTACAGTACTTATTCATCTTTCTCACCAAACCCCCCCCCCCCCAATTTTGAATGTCGAGTGAATGTTGACATTCTTTCCATGTCGACAATCAGAGTGTTGACATTCAGGCCATATTGACATGCTGGTGTCAACGTTCTGAGCATAATCCTTTTCGGGTTTTTTGGGGGGCTATTTATCATCGTAGACACACTTGCGCTTTTCAGAGCTCATCCCAGCAAAGGTTAAAGATACATGATCACTTTACTTCCGGGTATGGACCTGACTGAGTTTGTGTGCATGCGCAGCCACAGGAGAGTGCACGGGCAGCCGCAGGAGAGTGCACGGGCAGCCGCAGGGGAGTGCACGGGCAGCCGCAGGGGAGTGCACGGGCAGCCGCAGGGGAGTGCACGGGCAGCCGCAGGGGAGTGCACAGTCAGCCTCAGGGGAGTGCACGGGTAGCCGCAGGGGAGTGCACGGGCAGCCGCAGGGGAGTGCACGGGCAGCCTCAAGGGAGTGCACGGGCAGCGTCAGGGGAGTGCACGGGCAGCCACAGGAGAGTGCACGGGCAGCCGCAGGGGAGTGCACCCACAGGGGAGTGCACGGGCAGCTGCAGGAGAGTGCACGGGCAGCCGCAGGAGAGTGCATGCAGGGGTTACCAGGTCCCTCAAATATACAGTATATTCAAAGCTGCTAATTCTAAAGATGGCCTAATCTAACGTGGCCAAGTTCCAAAACATTAAGCTGTTCACAAGAATTTATTTTGATAAGTAGTCTGCATAGTCTCAGGGGAAACTATCCGACCTGTGAGATGGGAGATATAGAGCTATGGCTTATTTCCCGTGCCCTCCACCAATCAGCATGCTGACAGCCATTCCCTGTTCCCTGCCCAAAGAGTCCTTGAATCGAAGGTCCTGGGCTTCTACCCAGTGTGCCTATACATTAGGATGGACCTGCTGCTAACCTGGAGTACTTTTATGTGCGTCTACAGATGGAGCCACGCTAATCATGGCTCCATCTGCGACTAGGCGTCCCCGGCGAGGCGCACCGCTGGGAACGAATGGGACGCGTGTGCGTTGTAGACGCGCACGCGCCCCATTCAAAGTGAATGGGAGCGTCTCTGTATGCTCGGCGGCGTGCCCCTGCCTGCGATGCAGCCATGCTCAATGAGCGTGGATCCATCTGTACTTGTACGCCTAACAGGTTCCAAGGTTCATGTTCAGATCTGGGCCCTTGGAAATACCACTGTAAAATCAATCTATGCCTTCATTTATGGGTTAGCGGACACCTACTGTAGGCTACAAACCAAATAAATGTCACTTTAAAGTTCCCCCACTTCCACTCGATGACGGCCCTACGCCACTCAAGGACCACCCACTTCCTCTCTAGAACCACCCTCTTTCACTCTAGGACCACCTACTGTCACATTATAAACATCCACTTCCTCCCTAGGGCCACCATCCTACGCTCTACGACCACCGCCTTCCATTCTAGGAATATCTACTTCCACCTAGGACCATCCTGCTCCACTCTAGGAAGACACGCTTCCACTCCTAAGAACACTAAACCGTGGGCCCAATTAAATTCCTCCCCATGTGTCAGAACTGGAAGTGTCCCATTATACAGTAAGTATAGGAATGAGCCATTTGCAGGGGAAATAAAGACCGTGTACCCTCAAGCATCGCAAGCATTGACCATGTATATATTTTTCAAGGAGGAGTGCGCTACTGCACATACTCTAGTCTTTCCTGTTCTCTAGGGAGGCTTCATGCCCAATCCCAAAATGGCCACTAAGATCTCTACTGAAAATGTGCAGGGGCCATTTTGTCTTGAGACTGTGTGAGACCATGTAGTATGCCATGGTGAGAGACAGAAGTCTCCTGCTGTATGACATCTCGCTCCGCTTAAGCTAAGCTCCATCACTAGTGTACATGTAACAGTGAGTACGACTGTACCTGCTATCTATCAATAAACTAACACTACTGGTTAAGTAACTGTGTGGTTCATAGCGTGAGTCATCCACTGGTGTGTACCTACTGTATATAACTCTGCAATATCAACACCAACACACACATCATTTCCAATAAATACACCATCTCAGTAATATCACCACAGTATGGGCCGCTTATTGTAAATATTTAAAAAAATCACTTGTCATTGTAATTCGACAAAATAACATTGCTGAAGCTATACCAGCCCAGAACAGTAAGGGTTAACTTACTGCTTGGATGGGCTGGTCTTTGCAGGTACGAGCAGTGGAACTAAAATGTGTGACACTAGGTGTTTTCCTTTCTCTTTAAATAAATAAAGTTGTTCAAGAGGTGTGGGCGAGGTGTGAATTAGGGTGGGAGAGGTAATGGGGCGGGGGGCGGTGAATCAGGGACTTCGAGTTACATAGTTTATGAAAACTATCAACCACATTGTCGCAGAGATGGTGACACTGGGGCGTATTTTGTGTCAGAGGCGCCTGTGTCTTGTCGCGTCTCCATCTTATGCCAGTGTCGCAGATTGTTTCCTTCAAACTGAGATGCCCACTTACAGCAACTTTGATGCGTCTCTGTCTTGGAGCGTCTTTTATTGCCGCTATTGGAAGCGCCACCAGAAGCACCATTGGATGCACCATCAGCATTTTCACCAGCCCTATTGCAGGTACAGGTTCTCCGTCTGGGTGTGAGTGCATGTCGCAACCGCAACAAGCCCAAGGCTTGCCCGTCGCTGCTTAGCCGCCCCCGTTCTCTCCCAGGTCCACATACTAAAAACCACAGACCTTGCATCCGAAACTGTACTGTGTCATTGAGCGGTATCAAACAGGACTCCTGCAGCTGCACTCCCTGCACCTATGGTAACTACACCCTTGTATATAACACATGTAACTGTGACAGGGAAGCTGGTCCCTCTCAGCTCTGGGCCCCATAGCAGCTGCACTCCCTGCATCTATGGTAGCTACGCCCTGTATATAACACATGTAACTGTGACAGTGAAGGTGGCCCCTCTCAGCTCTGGGCCCCATAGCAGCTGCACTCCCTGCACCTATGGTAACTACACCCTTGTATATAACACATGTAACGGTGAGAGGGAAGGTGGCCCCTCTCAGCTCTGGGCCCCATAGCAGCTGCACTCCCTGCACCTATGGTAGCTACACCCTTGTATATAACACATGTAACTGTGACAGGGAAGATAGGCCCCTCTCAGCTCTGGGCCTCATAGTAGCTGCACTCCCTACACCTATGGTAGCTACAACCCTGTATATAACACATGTAACTGTGACAGGGAAGGTGGCCCCTCTCAGCTCTGGTCCCCATAGCAGCTGCACTCCCTGCACCTATGGTAGCTACACCCCTGTATATAACACATGTAACTGTGACAGGGAAGGTCGGCCCCTCTTAGCTCTGGGCCCCATAGCAGCTGCACTCCCTGCACCTATGGTAGCTACAACCCTGTATATAACACATGTAACTGTGACAGGGAAGGTCGGCCCCTCTCAGCTCTGGGCCCCATAGCAGCTGCACTCCCTGCACCTATGGTAGCTACAACCCTGTATATAACACATGTAACTGTGACAGGGAAGGTCGGCCCCTCTCAGCTCTGGGCCCCATAGCAGCTGCACTCCCTGCACCTATGGTAGCTACAACCCTGTATATAACACATGTAACTGTGACAGGAAGGTGGCCCCTCTCAGCTCTGGGCCCCATAGCAGCTGCACTCCCTGCACCTATGGTAGCTATACCCTTGTATATAACACATCTAACTGTGACAGGGAAGGTGTCCCCTCTCATCTCTGGGCCCCATAGCAGCTGCACTCCCTACACCTATGGTAGCTACACCCTTGTATATAACACATGTAACTGTTACAGGGAGGGTGGCCCTCCCTCTCAGCTCTAGGCCCCATAGTTGCTGCACTCCCTAAAGTGGAGAGAGATAAAGTACCAGCTAATCAGAACTTCATTGCCATGTTTGAATAATGACAGGAGCTGGTTGGTTGTTTATCTCTCTCCACTTTATCTCTCTTCAAGATTTAGTACATAGACCCCACATTCATTACCAGCACCGCTTTGTGTCCTGTCTGTACTAACTCCACACATCCACAGACGCGGATTCTGAAAATGAGATTCAGGTGAAGCCTAAAAATCTACAGGACTGGAACAATTAATTGGACATGCGCTTAACTTTTCACTATGTTAAGTTGCTCCCAGCAAGAAATCTCGTTACCGATTCTTCAGCTGCTTCTCTTAGGGAGTCGGGACGTGGCGAGCGTTTAATCAGATGAACTAACGTGATTCACATAAAACTGGAATAATTACAAGTGAACTATAACTCATTATAATTAATAGTTGTACTGGGATGTTCCTATTTCTATCTCCAGCTGCAGTGTGAAGACATTTGTGCGAGTACAGTAAATACGGAGATGAAGAGATGGAAACATGACAGCAGTAATGTGTTTTCTATCCATCACTTTCCTATGTAAGGAAATCATTTCACTATCAGACCAGACAATAATAAATCATCATTGTGAGGGTTATTATATGTATGAGCGATCTGAGAATCTTGTGTATATTATCAGGCAGGGTCATTCCATAGAAATACATCAGCAAGGTAAAGAGCAACTGTGCCGACTCTTTCAACCTTAGTTCTTCTGGTATCTGAATCTGTTGAGCTGCGTTAATGTTTTGTTGCTTTATACTGTGTGTGTGGAATTATCAGACTCTCTTTCTGAAACTCTTTTACTCATTCCTCATTTATTGTTTATAGTCTTTGGCCTACTGTAAAGTAGGGTACAGTAATCCCGTCAGCCATTGACCGACATTCATTATACCGACATGTTCAAAATGACAACATAGTCAGACTACCGACATTTGAAATGCTGACATGGCAAAATGCCGACATGCATTATACCGACATGTTCAAAATGACAACATAGTCAGAGTACCGACATTTGAAATGCTGACATGGCAAAATGCCGAACATGCGTTTTTAAGGAATTTTTGCCCCAAAACAGAGTCATTCATACTTTACCATCCCAGTGGGCCCGGAGGGGGAATATAGCCGCGAGCCATGCGAGGGGACGCGGTACACTTAAGGGCCCCATACTCTAGGACGATAATGCCCGATTTTATCCGGTTTCGGGCATTCGGTCCGATATATCGGATAAAATCGGGCATTTTGGAGGCGTTTCCGATCCGATCCGCATTCCCGTGAGCATCGGATCCTCCAGATTGAATGTGCTGCACATTCAATCTGGTCCGACCTGGGGGCATGGCTGGGATCGCCCAAGATACATTATATGCAAAAGGACAGCATACAATGTATCTTGGGCGATCCTGCCCCCTGGGAGGCTGCCGGGGGTGATCGCCCGCGACATGTCAGAAGGACATGTCACGGTAGTGTATGGGGCCCTTTACACAGTATCCATGTCGACATATGTCGCCATTGACACAAAACCCCCAAGAAAACCTCATGTCGGTATTTTGAAATGTCGGAATGCAGTCCAATGTGATGAGCCGTAGGCTGGGCTGTGGTTAAGTGCTTGAGGCTGGTCTGAAGCCTAGTGCCTGGACTGAGACTAGAGCCTAGGCTGGGGCCTAGTGCCTGGACTGAGACTAGAGCCTAGGCTGGGGCCTATTGTCTGGACTGAGACTAGAGCCTAGGCTGGGGCCTATTGTCTGGACTGAGACTAGAGCCTAGGCTGGGGCCTATTGTCTGGACTGAGACTAGAGCCTAGGCTGGGGCCTATTGTCTGGACTGAGACTAGAGCCTAGGCTGGGGCCTAGTGCCTGGACTGAGACTAGAGCCTAGGCTGGGGCCTAGTGCCTGGACTGAGACTAGAGCCTAGGCTGGGGCCTAGTGCCTGGACTGAGACTAGAGCCTAGGCTGGGGCCTATTGTCTGGACTGAGACTAGAGCATAGGCTGGGGCCTAGTGCCTGGACTGAGACTAGAGCATAGGCTGGGGCCTAGTGCCTGGACTGAGACTAGAGCCTAGGCTGGGGCCTAGTGCCTGGACTGAGACTAGAGCCTAGGCTGGGGCCTAGTGCCTGGACTGAGACTAGAGCATAGGCTGGGGCCTAGTGCCTGGACTGAGACTAGAGCCTAGGCTGGGGCCTAGTGCCTGGACTGAGACTAGAGCCTAGGCTGGGGCCTAGTGCCTGGACTGAGACTAGAGCATAGGCTGGGGCCTATTGTCTGGACTGAGACTAGAGCATAGGCTGGGGCCTAGTGCCTGGACTGAGACTAGAGCCTAGGCTGGGGCCTATTGTCTGGACTGAGACTAGAGCATAGGCTGGGGCCTAGTGCCTGGACTGAGACTAGAGCATAGGCTGGGGCCTAGTATCTGGAGATGGGTTGAGGTGTAGTGCTTGGGGCTGATCTGAAACCTCGTGCCTTGGCTTAGGCCTAGTGCCCAGGGCTGGGTAGAGGCTTTGTACGTGGAGCTGGGCTGAGGCCTAGTGCCTTTGGTCTACAGAAAATAAGGGTTGGAAACTAGCCTGTGTACAGTATGGGAGCTGGGTATAGCCTGCAGGTTGCCTGGGAGCCTACGGCTATATACTGGGCTCAGAGGATGGGGCCCAGTATCTAGCCTGAGATGGGGTAGGATGTACAACTCATACAGCAGAGAGTTGTAGTAAATGGAGTGCATTCACAGGAGGGAAATGTTATCCGTGGAGTACCCCAGGGATCTGTACTTTTACCAGTGCTTTTTAATTTGTTTATTGGTGACATTGTAAATGGCATTAAAGGGAAAGTATGCCTTTTTGCAGATGACACAAGGTATGCAACAGGGTAGACACACCAGGTGGGATAAAACAAATGATTGAGGATCGAGGTAGACTAGAGGAATGGTCAAGAGTGTGGCAATTACAGTTTAATGCCAAAAAATGCAAAATCATGCACTTGGGTCTCAAAAATCGAAAGGCTAAATATAGTATTAATGGCACTATACCACTGAGGGGGACCACTGAGGGGGAAAGGGATCTAGGCGTCTCTATTTCAGGTGACTTAAAGGCAGGTAAGCAATGTAACAAAGCAATGAGGAAGGCTAGTGAGATGCTTAGCTGCATTGGGAGAGGAATCAGCAGCAGAAAGAAAGAAGTAATAATAATGCCACTGTATAGGTCGTTGGTACTGCCTCATCTAGAATACTGTGTTCAATATCTTCAGAAGGATATTACATTGGAGACTGTACAAATAAGGGCAACTAAATGGTGCATGGCTTGCATCACAAACCATACCCAGAAAGACTAAAAAATCTCAATATCGATAGTTTGGAGCAGAGAAGGGAAAGGGGGGGACATGATAAAAACGTTCACATATATCAATGGTTTTAACAAAGTCCAGGAGGGAAATAATCTTCAAATGAAGAGAAGCAATAGGACACGAGGACATGCACTGAGACTGGAGGGGGGGGAGGTTCAGGGGGAATTTGAGGAAAATTTACTTCACAGAAAGGGTAGTGGACAAGTGGAATAGCCTCCCATCAGAGGTGGTAGAGGATAAGACAGTAGAGCAATTTAAACATGCATGGGATAGACATAAGGATATCCTTACAAAGAAATAATGATCAAATAAGGTTTGAGGTATAAATATGGTAGATAGGCCAAGTGGTTCTTATCTGCCGTCACATTCTATGTTTCTATGTTTATCTGGTCGCCACAAAGTTTGTCCGGGTGCTTCTTGTAGAGGCTCAGCCATGGGGGCTATTGCTGTAGTATGCTGCAACTCTGCACGGTGGTCACAACTTCCCCTTTCTTGGCTGGAGTTCAGCTCCACTTTTGCTCTGTGGATCAGTCATCTACCTACTCCACCTTCCTTTACATAAACTTACAGCCGCTCACTGAAGGCGAGGTTATGGATTAGCGGCACGCAAATGGTGCATCCACCGCTGCTTGACCCTGAGGTAAGCTGCCCGGATCAGTCTCTGACGATACCGGTCCTCACACAACAGTACTTTTTAGGGTACCTGGGGGTTAACTAAATTGAATATATTTGGGCCCTTCTCAAGTGTATTTATTTCGTATATGCATTAATATAATGGCATCCACATATAATCATTGCCGTGTTTATTAAGATGTTTTTGCAGAAGGTGTGTAAAAGTGACTCTGTCAAGCAGTATTGGAAAATCTAGCACAAATAGTACACCCTGAGTAATAACTTATTACCTATAATTGCAATGTACTATACAATTACCTAAGAAATTATAGGGAAAAATTAGCTATAAAGCTCTGCCTTTCCATATCTGTGTCATAAATCACTCTAGCAGTTAAATGAGCTACTCCTGTCTCATGTGACCATTCAGAACCAATGCACTGAGAGCTGGCAGCCTGATGGTGTCACATGATGTCTCTTGGGACCACACTGAGCATGTTCCTTCTAGTACATAGGCTGCTTCCGCTCACCTTGATACTTATGAATATTCATAGCTGGTCAGAAGATGGCTAATTGAGCCAATTACACACATAAAAAGGTAATACAGAAGGAACTATACAGTAACACTGTAAGTGTAACCATTGGTGCCATCTCTATGGTGAGTGCCCCCCAATATATTTGCTTCCCCTCTCTATGATTATGTGTGGAATTTTCCAGTCGGGGGGTAGAGGGCTTCAGCACCGTCAATAATTTAAAAGGCTGTCTGTAGTGTATGTGACAAATGTTTAGTTATGTGTCATCTGTTTAATATGTATGTGTGTAGGCGGCGGGGATACTTTAATTAAAGACCCAGTTATAAATGGTACATTGTAAGATTCATTTATGACCTTGTGTTAGAGTCTATAATCATACCTCTGTAATTGCTTTTTTCTTCTTCATCTCCTAGTGACAACTAGCATCCAGTTTTGTTTGCTTCCATGACTTATTAAAGATTAATATCCACTGTTATTGTTATTGCTGCATTTATGCGGATAAAAGGAGTTTTGTTTCTAGGGTCCGTGTAACACAGAGAACCTCTCCCCCTAAACAAGTGAGACCTCAATTATTTTGTCTTTTTCATATATTTTTATGCAATGCAAATGCCACATTACAGCTATATATGAAAGTATAGATCAGTGTTTCCCAACCTCGGTCCTCAAGGCACACTAACAGTCCTGGTTTTAGTGATATCCAGGCTTGAACACAGGTGACTTAATTAGTACCTCAGTTCTTTTGATTTAACCATCTGTGCTGAAGCCTGGATATCACTAAAACCTGCACTGTTGGTGTGCCTTGAGGACCGCGGTTGGGAATGCCTGGTATAGATACTGGCAGAGGACTATTGGCACACATGACCACTTGCACTGGAGCCCGGCAGTGGTGGCTCCGGAGGTGGGGCTGCAGGTCAGTTCAGTTTTCAAATAGGGGAGCCACACCAACTGCCATTCCAAACTGACTCACTGGCAGTTGGTGTGTCTTCCCTATTTGAATTTTAAAACTGAGCTGCAGCCCCACCTCTAGAGCAGCCCCCTGGTCAGCCCGGTCCCAATTGCAGAAGGCCTTGCACAGTCCCTACAATGGGTACTGACTTTTGTATTGACTTTTGAGAGTGCTTTTTCCCCTGCCTCCCCAGGCCACTGCGGGTGGGTTGGCGGGACAGTGCCCAAAAAGTGGAACTCTTCTACTAAAAGGATGGGTTGGGGAAGGGGGGGTTGGCGATACCAGCTGTGAGAAATGAGACATAGGGAAAATACCTTAGTTGGGGTTACACTGCAGTTAAGGCTAGGGTTAGGTTGCAGTTAGGGTTATGCTGCAATAAGGGTTAGGCTGCAGTTAGGGTTATGCTGCAATAAGGGTTAGGCTGCAGTTAGGGTTAGAGTGCAATTAGGGTTAGGGTTATGCTGTAATTAAGGTTTAGCTGCAATTAGGGTTAGGGTCAGGCTGCAGTTAAGGTTAGGCTGCAATTAGGGTTAGGGTTAGGCTGCAGTTAAGGTCAGGCTGCAGTTAAGGTTAGGCTGCAATTAGGGTTAGGGTTAGGCTGCAGTTAAGGTTAGGCTGCAATTAGCATTAGGCTACAATTACGGATAGGGTGCAGTTAGGGTTAGGTTGCAATTAGGGTTAAGGTACAATTAGGGATAGGGTGCAGTTAGGGTTAGGCTGCAATTAGGATTAGGGTTAGGTTGCAATTAGGGTTAAGGTACAATTAGGGATAGGGTGCAGTTAGGGTTAGGCTGCAATTAGGATTAGGGTTAGGTTGCAGTTAGGGTAAGAGTTAGCATGCAATTAGGGTGAGGGTTACGCTGCAGTTAAGATTAGGCTGCAATTAGGGTTACGCTGCAGTTAAGGTTAGAGTTACCCTGCAATTAGGGTTAGATGGCAGATATGGTTAGTCTACAGTTAGGGTTAGGCTACAATTAGGATTAGGGTACAGTTAGGGTTAGGCTACAATTAGGGTTAGGGTGCAGTTAGGGTTAGGCTACAATTAGGGTTAGGGTACATTTAGGGTTAGGGTGCAGTTAGGGTTACGCTGTAGTTAGGGTTACGCTGTAGTTAGGGTTACGCTGTAGTTAGGGTTAGGCTGTAGTTAGGGTTAGGGTGCAGTTAGGGTTACGCTGTAGTTAGGGTTACGCTGTAGTTAGGGTTACGCTGTAGTTAGGGTTAGGCTGTAGTTAGGGTTAGGGTGCAGTTAGGGTTACGCTGTAGTTAGGGTTACGCTGTAGTTAGGGTTAGGCTACAGTTAGGGTTACGCTGTAGTTAGGGTTAGGCTGTAGTTAGGGTTAGGGTGCAGTTAGGGTTACGCTGTAGTTAGGGTTACGCTGTAGTTAGGGTTACGCTGTAGTTAGGGTTAGGCTGTAGTTAGGGTTAGGGTGCAGTTAGGGTTACGCTGTAGTTAGGGTTACTCTGTAGTTAGGGTTAGGCTGTAGTTAGGGTTAGGGTGCAGTTAGGGTTACGCTGTAGTTAGGGTTACGCTGTAGTTAGGGTTAGGGTGCAGTTAGGGTTACGCTGTAGTTAGGGTTAGGGTGCAGTTAGGGTTACGCTGTAGTTAGGGTTACGCTGTAGTTAGGGTTAGGCTACAGTTAGGGTTAGGCTGTAGTTAGGGTTAGGGTGCAGTTAGGGTTACGCTGTAGTTAGGGTTACGCTGTAGTTAGGGTTAGGCTACAGTTAGGGTTAAGATTAATGTGTCGATCAGGAGTGGGATGTTATGAAGTCCGAGTTTTGTGGCATTCGGGATGCTGGCCGAACTCAGACATTTTTGTAAAAAGGCAATCAGGTACAAGACATGGTTTAGCCTTTTCCATGATTGCCCCTTTAAGAAAATGTCTGGGTTCGGCCAGCATCCTGCACGGCCGTTGGACTTCTTCATTACATCCCGCCCAATGTTAGGCTACATTAGTGTTGCTGACATGCTGACTGTTGACATTGTGAGCATGCCATGTTCTCAGCGATATCCCTATAGAGCATGCTCAGATTTCAGGGACACTGGCAGCCTCAGCATTTTCCCAGTGATTTCTGCTGCGCTGGACTACAGAGAGGTAAGTATACACTGTGGGTGCAGAGTGTATGGTAAAGGGTCCCCCTGCTACATAGCTGCCAGTGGTAGTGGGCAGGAAAGAAGCGTTGCATGGGTGATGGGGTTGCCCTGATCAATTCCCCCCCCCCTCCCGATTCTTGCCTGTGGAGATGTTGGGCCTAATTCAGACCTGATCGCTGCTGTGCGTATTCGCACAGCAGTCGATCAGATCTGAACTGCGCATGCACCGGCACCGCAGTGCGCCGGAGCATGCCAGACAGCCGACAGCTGTCTCAGCCCTGCGATCGCCTCTGCCTAATTGACAGGCAGAGGCGGTCGCTGGGTAGGAGGGGGCGGGCTGGCTGCGTTTGGCCACCGTTTAGGAGGTACGGTCCGGGCAACGCAGGCGTGCCCGGACCGTTGTAGGGGTGGGCCGCGGCGGCTGCGTGACATCACATACAGCGGCTGTGACCCTCACAGCGACGAGTAGCTCCTGCCAGCGCTGTGCGATGCTTTTGCACTTGTGCGGGGGGGGGGGGGGGGGTCAGGCCTGACATGCGGGGCGGACTAGACCTGTGCCGCATGTCTGTGTGACTGATCGTAGATGTGCTAAATTTAGAATATCTACGATCAGGTCTGAATTAGGCCCATTGTCCATAGCAACCAATCAGCAACTACTGTAGAAAGCATATACCAAGTACATGGAAAATGATTGGTCCACTCTTCAGGCTCCATGACGTAGTCGTATATGTCTTTTTGTTGCTAATAAAGCTGCACAAAGTTCTGTTACATCTGGTTCGGGCATCCATTTTCATATTGTGTCAGGGTAATTTCTTTCCAACCTGAAGTATTCCCGGGATGTGTAGAATTAATGAAAGTGAGAATAGATGTTGCGTGACAGCGTGTCAGAAGCAGTGCATGCTGGGGGAATGGAGGAGGATGTTTACCAGCTTTCAGGATAATCACTGGGGTGAAAATTGCAAACTCATTAACAAATGCTTTGTAATTAATTTAGAGAAAGCTTTACAGTTTACATTGCAGAGTATTTTGTGATGGTTAGAATCCCCACATAAATCCAATTGTATCCCATGTGAAAACTGCCAAAATGGTGATCACTGAATACTGGGGGTCATTCCGAGTTGTTCGCTCGGTATTTTTCATCGCATCGCAGTGAAAATCCGCTTAGTACGCATGCGCAATGTTCGCACTGCGACTGCGCCAAGTAACTTTACTATGAAGAAAGTATTTTTACTCACGGCTTTTTCTTCGCTCCGGCGATCGTAATGTGATTGACAGGAAATGGGTGTTACTGGGCGGAAACACGGCGTTTCAGGGGCGTGTGGCTGAAAACGCTACCGTTTCCGGAAAAAACGCAGGAGTGGCCGGAGAAACGGTGGGAGTGCCTGGGCGAACGCTGGGTGTGTTTGTGACGTCAACCAGGAACGACAAGCACTGAACTGATCGCACAGGCAGAGTAAGTCTGGAGCTACTCAGAAACTGCTAAGTAGTTAGTAATCGCAATATTGCGAATACATAGGTTGCAATTTTAAGAAGCTAAGATTCACTCCCAGTAGGCGGCGGCTTAGCGTGAGCAACTCTGCTAAATTCGCCTTGCGACCGATCAACTCGGAATGAGGGCCAATGTTAACAGCTGCTGAGGTAACAGAGAGAAAGTCTAACCTTATACTAAATAGGTCTATCAAACAGTACTAGTTATGAGTTTTCATATCAGTGATGTCATTACTAATCATCTTGTCCTCACAATGGTCTAAAATGTTATATATATAATGGGGAGATTTATCAAAGTTTGGAGAGTGATAAAGTGGAGAGAGATAAAGTACTAGCTAATCAGCGGGCTGGGTCTGAAATGCCGACAGTCAGAACACCGACCACGGCATCCAGATGGTTAGAATCCCGACAGATGTCATGTAATTATGCTAACCACCGAACCCTCCCCGCAGCCTAACCCTAACCCTCCTTCCCCCACAGCCTAACCGTAACCTTCCCTGTCGGTGCCTAAACCTAACCCCCCCTCCCTGCAGCCTAAACCTAATCCTCCCTCCCCCCGCAGCCCTAAACCTAACCACCCCTCCCCGCAGCCTAAATCTACCCCCTCATCTCGCAACCTAAACCTAACCCTCGCCCTGCAGCCTAACCCCAACCCTCACCACGCAACCTAACCCCACCCCCTCATCTCGCAACCTAAACCCACCCCTCGCCCTGCAGCCTAACCCCAACCCTCACCACGCAGCCTAGCCCCACCCCCTCATCTCGCAACCTAAACCCAACCCTCGCCCTGCAGCCTAACCCCAACCCTTGCCCTGCAGCCTAAACCTACCCCCCGCGGCATACCTCGCTGTCGGCCCATCAGTCACTCATTCAGGATCCCGGCTGTCAGGACGCTGGCGCCGGGATTTTGATCTCAATCTGAATGCCGGCATTCCGAGCAGTTTTGGGATTTCGGCGTCGGCATTTTGACTGCTGGGATCCTGACCGGATCCCCAATCAGCTCATGACGGCTGTGTTACAGGCTGCGTTTGAAAAATGGCAGTTAGGAGCTGACTGGCTGGTGCGTTATCTCCATCCACTTTTTCTTTCAGGCAAAGTACAACTGCCCCACAGTATATAAAATGATAGACAAGTTGGCCATACAATTTAAGACTTTCTGTCCAACCAAGCAATCAATTCGCTGGTTGGATCATAAATCTGCTAATGGATGGGAGCAACTGACAATGGACCATTTGCTCTCAAATGCCACAAAATGGACAAAATGGTTGATCAGATAAATTGGTTAAATCAACAAATTTAACCAATTTGTCTGACTGACCATTTCTGTCTGTTTTCCAGTGTCTGAGAGCAAATGGTCGATTGGCATTTGCTCCCAAACATTACCAGATTTTCACTTTAACCAACAAATTGGTTGGTTGGTTGGTTGGTTGGTTGGTTGGTTGGTTGGTTGGGTGGGTGGACAGGAGCATTTGGTGTTTTGATTTAGAAAATAAATGAGCATTAATGAGATGCCGGAGCAAACATGTAAATCCAGTGCTTAAAGTGGTCCTAGAGAGGTGGTGGAACTCACCCCCCCCCCCCCCTCCCCAAGGTGCCCATGTAATAGAGTTATTGCGCATGCCGCAAAAGGGGCGTGGTCTCAAAAAGGGGCGTGGTCACACAATAGTAATAATGCCCACAGTACAGCACCCCGTAATACACATAGGCCCTCATTCCGAGTAGTTCGCTCGTTATTTTTCATCGCATCGCAGCGTTTTTCCGCAAACTGCGCATGCGCAATGTTCGCACTGTGGCTGCACCAAGTATATTTGCTAAGAAGTTTGGTATTTTACTCACGGTATTATGAGGTTTTTTCTTCGTTCTGGTGATCGTAGTGTGATTGACAGGAAGTGGGTGTTTCTGGGCGGAAACTGGACGTTTTATGGGAGTGTGTGAAAAAACGCTGCCGTTTCTGGGAAAAACGCGGGAGTGGCTGGAGAAACGGGGGAGTGTCTGGGCGAACGCTGGGTGTGTTTGTGACGTCAAACCAGGAACGAAACTGACTGAACTGATCGCAGTGGCAGAGTAAGTATCGAGCTACTCAGAAACTGCTAAGAAATTTCTATTCGCAATTTTGAGAATCTTTCGTTCGCAATTCTGCTAAGCTAAGATTCACTCCCAGAGGGCGGCGGCTTAGCGTGTGCAATGCTGCTAAAAGCAGCTTGCGAGCGAACAACTCGGAATGAGGGCCATAATGCCCATAGCAGTAGCGCCCCTTATACAATGCCCACAGTAGTAGTGCTCCTTATGCAATGTCCACTGTACTGGTAGTGCCCACAGTGGTAGTGCCCCTTATATAGAGCCCATAGTAGTGGTGCCCCTTATGCAATGCCCGCAATAGTAGTGCCCCATATGTCCCCAGGAGTGATGCCCCTTATGAAGTGCCCCCTTTAGAATTAGAGATGAGCGGGTTCGGTTCCTCGGAATCCGAACCCCCCCGAACTTCAGCCTTTTTACACGGGTCCGAGGCAGACTCGGATCTTCCCGCCTTGCTCGGCTAACCCGAGCGCGCCCGAACGTCATCATCCCGCTGTCGGATTCTCGCAAGGCTCGTATTCTATCGCGAGACTCGGATTCTATATAAGGAGCCGGGCGTCGCCGCCATTTTCACACGTGCATTGAGATTGATAGGGAGAGGACGTGGCTGGCGTCCTCTCCGTTAGAATAGATAGAGACACTTGAGTTGATTACTTAGTAATTTTGGGGAGCATTAGGACTAGTACTCAGAGTGCAGAGTTTTGCTGATAGTTAGTTACTAGTGACCACCACCAGTTTTATTTATTATTTAATATAATCCGTTCTCTGCCTGCAAAAAAAACGATACACAGTCACATACCATATCTGTGCTCAGCCTCAGTGTGCTGCATGATTGATAATATCATCTATGTATATCTGACTGTGCTGAGTGCTCACTGCTCACACAGCTGAATTGTGGGGGAGACTGGGGTGCAGTTATAGCAGGAGTACAGTGCACACTTTTGCTGCCAGTGTGACTGACCAGTGACCACCAGTATATTGTCTGCCTGAAAAAGTTAAACACTCCTGTGGTGTTTTTTTTTTTATTCTATAAACGCATTCTGCTGACAGTGTCCAGCAGGTCCGTCATTCATTATATTATATAAATATTTACCTGCAGTAGTGTTATATTTTTTTTGTTCATCTCTATCATCTTTATCATCTCTATATTAGCAGACGCAGTACGGTAGTCCACGGCTGTGGCTACCTCTGTGTCGTCAGTGCTCGTCCATAATTGTATACCTACCTGTGGTGGGTTTTTTTTTTCTATCTTCTTCATACTAGTAGTTTAGGAGTCTGCTGACAGTGTCCAGCAGGTCCGTCATTATATTATATATACCTGCAGTAGTGATATATATATATATTTTTTATATCATTATCATCTCTATACTAGCAGACGCAGTACGGTAGTCCACGGCTTTGGCTACCTCTGTGTCGTCAGTGCTCGTCCATAATTGTATACCTACCTGTGGTGGGGTTTTTTTTTTCTATCTTCTTCATACTAGTAGTTTAGGAGTCTGCTGACAGTGTCCAGCAGGTCCGTCATTATATTATATATACCTGCAGTAGTGATATATATATATTTTTTATATCATTATCATCTCTATACTAGCAGATGCAGTACGGTAGTCCACGGCTGTAGCTACCTCTGTGTCGTCAGTGCTCGTCCATAATTGTATACCTACCTGTGGTGGGTTTTTTTTTTCTATCTTCTTCATACTAGTAGTTTAGGAGTCTGCTGACAGTGTCCAGCAGGTCCGTCATTATATTATATATACCTGCAGTAGTGATATATATATATTTTTTATATCATTATCATCTCTATACTAGCAGACGCAGTACGGTAGTCCACGGCTGTAGCTACCTCTGTGTCGTCAGTCACTCGTCATCCATAAGTATACTAGTATCCATCCATCTCCATTGTTTACCTGAGGTGCCTTTTAGTTGTGCCTATTAAAATATGGAGAACAAAAATGTTGAGGTTCCAAAAATAGGGAAAGATCAAGATCCACTTCCACCTCGTGCTGAAGCTGCTGCCACTAGTCATGGCCGAGACGATGAAATTCCATCAACGTCGTCTGCCAAGGCCGATGCCCAATGTCATAGTACAGAGCATGTAAAATCCAAAACACAAAATATCAGTAAAAAAAGGACTCAAAAATCTAAAATAAAATCGTCGGAGGAGAAGCGTAAACTTGCCAATATGCCATTTACCACACGGAGTGGCAAGGAACGGCTGAGGCCCTGGCCTATGTTCATGGCTAGTGGTTCAGCTTCACATGAGGATGGAAGCACTCAGCCTCTCGTTAGAAAAATGAAAAGACTTAAGCTGGCAAAAGCACAGCAAAGAACTGTGCGTTCTTCGAAATCACAAATCCACAAGGAGAGTCCAATTGTGTCGGTTGCGATGCCTGACCTTCCCAACACTGGACGTGAAGAGCATGCGCCTTCCACCATTTGCACGCCCCCTGCAAGTGCTGGAAGGAGCACCCGCAGTCCAGTTCCTGATAGTCAGATTGAAGATGTCAGTGTTGAAGTACACCAGGATGAGGAGGATATGGGTGTTGCTGGCGCTGGGGAGGAAATTGACAAGGAGGATTCTGATGGTGAGGTGGTTTGTTTAAGTCAGGCACCCGGGGAGACACCTGTTGTCCGTGGGAGGAATATGGCCATTGACATGCCTGGTGAAAATACCAAAAAAATCAGCTCTTCGGTGTGGAAGTATTTCAACAGAAATGCGGACAACAGGTGTCAAGCCGTGTGTTGCCTTTGTCAAGCTGTAATAAGTAGGGGTAAGGACGTTAACCACCTCGGAACATCCTTCCTTATACGTCACCTGCAGCGCATTCATCATAAGTCAGTGACAAGTTCAAAAACTTTGGGCGACAGCGGAAGCAGTCCACTGACCAGTAAATCCCTTCCTCTTGTAACCAAGCTCACGCAAACCACCCCACCAACTCCCTCAGTGTCAATTTCCTCCTTCCCCAGGAATGCCAATAGTCCTGCAGGCCATGTCACTGGCAATTCTGACGAGTCCTCTCCTGCCTGGGATTCCTCCGATGCATCCTTGAGTGTAACGCCTACTGCTGCTGGCGCTGCTGTTGTTGCTGCTGGGAGTCGATGGTCATCCCAGAGGGGAAGTCGTAAGACCACTTTTACTACTTCCACCAAGCAATTGACTGTCCAACAGTCCTTTGCGAGGAAGATGAAATATCACAGCAGTCATCCTGCTGCAAAGCGGATAACTGAGGCCTTGGCATCCTGGGCGGTGAGAAACGTGGTTCCGGTATCCATCATTACTGCAGAGCCAACTATAGACTTGATTGAGGTACTGTGTCCCCGGTACCAAATACCATCTAGGTTCCATTTCTCTAGGCAGGCGATACCGAAAATGTACACAGACCTCAGAAAAAGACTCACCAGTGTCCTAAAAAATGCAGTTGTACCCAATGTCCACTTAACCACGGACATGTGGACAAGTGGAGCAGGGCAGACTGAGGACTATATGACTGTGACAGCCCACTGGGTAGATGTATTGACTCCCGCCGCAAGAACAGCGGCGGCACCAGTAGCAGCATCTCGCAAACGCCAACTCTTTCCTAGGCAGGCTACGCTTTGTATCACCGCTTTCCAGAATACGCACACAGCTAAAAACCTCTTACGGCAACTGAGGAAGATCATCGCAGAATGGCTTACCCCAATTGGACTCTCCTGTGGATTTGTGGCATCGGACAACGCCAGCAATATTGTGTGTGCATTAAATATGGGCAAATTCCAGCACGTCCCATGTTTTGCACATACCTTGTATTTGGTGGTGCAGAATTATTTAAAAAACGAGAGGGGCGTGCAAGAGATGCTGTCGGTGGCCAGAAGAATTGCGGGACACTTTCGGCGTACAGGCACCACGTACAGAAGACTGGAGCAACACCAAAAACGCCTGAACCTGCCCTGCCATCATCTGAAGCAAGAAGTGGTAACGAGGTGGAATTCAACCCTCTATATGCTTCAGAGGTTGGAGGAGCAGCAAAAGGCCATTCAAGCCTATACAACTGACCACGATATAGGAGGTGGAATGCACCTGTCTCAAGCACAGTGGAGAATGATTTCAACGTTGTGCAAGGTTCTGCAACCTTTTGAACTTGCCACACGTGAAGTCAGTTCAGACACTGCCAGCCTGAGTCAGGTCATTCCCCTCATCAGGCTTTTGCAGAAGAAGCTGGAGACATTGAAGGAGGAGCTAACACTGAGCGATTCCGCTAGGCATGTGGGACTTGTGGATGGAGCCCTTAATTCGCTTAACAAGGATTCACGGGTGGTCAATCTGTTGAAATCAGAGCACTACATTTTGGCCACCGTGCTCGATCCTAGATTTAAAACCTACGTTGTATCTCTCTTTCCGGCAGACACAAGTCTGCAGGGGTTCAAAGAACTGCTGGTGAGAAAATTGTCAAGTCAAGCGGAACGCGACCTGTCAACATCTCCTCCTTCACATTCTCCCGCAACTGGGGGTGCGAGGAAAAGGCTCAGAATTCCGAGCCCACCCGCTGGCGGTGATGCAGGGCAGTCTGGAGCGACTGCTGATGCTGACATCTGGTCCGGACTGAAGGACCTGACAACGATTACGGACATGTCGTCTACTGTCACTGCATATGATTCTCTCCCCATTGAAAGAATGGTGGAGGATTATATGAGTGACCGCATCCAAGTAGGCACGTCAGACAGTCCGTACGTATACTGGCAGGAAAAAGAGGCAATTTGGAGGCCCTTGCACAAACTGGCTTTATTCTACCTAAGTTGCCCTCCCACAAGTGTGTACTCCGAAAGAGTGTTTAGTGCCGCCGCTCACCTTGTCAGCAATCGGCGTACGAGGTTACTTCCAGAAAATGTGGAGAAGATGATGTTCATTAAAATGAATTATAGTCAATTCCTCCATGGAGACATTCACCAGCAGCAATTGCCTCCACAAAGTACACAGGGAGCTGTGATGGTGGATTCCAGTGGGGACGAATTGATAATCTGTGAGGAGGGGGATGTACACGGTGATGAATCGGAGGATGATGATGAGGTGGACATCTTGCCTCTGTAGAGCCAGTTTGTGCAAGGAGAGATTAATTGCTTCTTTTTTGGTGGGGGTCCAAACCAACCTGTCATTTCAGTCACAGTCGTGTGGCAGACCCTGTCACTGAAATGATGGGTTGGTTAAAGTGTGCATGTCCTGTTTATACAACATAAGGGTGGGTGGGAGGGCCCAAGGACAATTCCATCTTGCACCTCTTTTTTCTTTCATTTTTCTTTGCGTCATGTGCTGTTTGGGGAGTGTTTTTTGGAAGGGCCATCCTGCGTGACACTGCAGTGCCACTCCTAGATGGGCCCGGTGTTTGTGTCGGCCACTAGGGTCACTTATCTTAGTCACACAGCTACCTCATTGCGCCTCTTTTTTTTCTTCTTTGCGTCATGTGCTGTTTGGGGAGTATTTTTTGGAAGGGCCATCCGGCCTGACACTGCAGTGCCACTCCTAGATGGGCCAGGTGTTTGTGTCGGCCACTAGGGTCGCTTAGCTTACTCACACAGCTACCTCATTGCGCCTCTTTTTTTCTTTGCGTCATGTGCTGTTTGGGGAGTGTTTTTTGGAAGGGCCATCCTGCGTGACACTGCAGTGCCACTCCTAGATGGGCCAGGTGTTTGTGTCGGCCACTAGGGTCGCTGAGCTTAGTCACACAGCTACCTTATTGCGCCTCTTTTTTTCTTTGCGTCATGTGCTGTTTGGGGAGTGTTTTTTGGAAGGGCCATCCTGCGTGACACTGCAGTGCCACTCCTAGATGGGCCAGGTGTTTGTGTCGGCCACTTGGGTTGCTGAGCTTAGTCATCAAGCGACCTCGGTGCAAATTTTAGGACTAAAAATAATATTGTGAGGTGTGAGGTGTTCAGAATAGACTGAAAATGAGTGGAAATTATGGTTATCGAGGTTAATAATACTTTGGGATCAAAAATGACCCCCAAATTCTATGATTTAAGCTGTTTTTTAGGGTTTTTTGAAAAAAACACCCGAATCCAAAACACACCCGAATCCGACAAAAAAAATTCGGTGAGGTTTTGCCAAAACGCGTTCGAACCCAAAACACGGCCACGGAACCGAACCCAAAACCAAAACACAAAACCCGAAAAATTTCCGGTGCACATCTCTATTTAGAATGCCCTCATCAGTGCCGTAACGACGTGTGTGCCGAGTGTGCGCCGCCCACAGCGCATGGGCACTGCAGGCGCAACCGGCACACTCGCTCTCCGCTCTCCCCCCTCCCCCGCCGCCACCTCCCGCAGCCAGTGCACAATGTAATTAGTTTGCGGCCGCCGCCCACCCGCCCTCTCACCCGCAGGTGATGTGCAGAGCTCCGATCTCCGGAGCTCTGCCTTGAACTCGGCGGCGGGAGCCGGAAGAAGCATAGGAGCGGACCGAGGCAGTGTGGGGTGAGTGACGGAGGCGGAGGGGGGAGGTTACAAGTGGCAGCCGCAGCATTAACGCACACTTAGCTTGGCACTGGCAGCTCCACACTGACACACACTGTTCCCTACACCCCAGTCTCTCTGCTCCCCTCAGTGTCACCCACTTGCTCTGCTCCCCTCAGTGTCACCCACTTGCTCTGCTCCCCTCAGTGTCACCCACTTGCTCTGCTCCCCTCAGTGTCACCCACTTGCTCTGCTCCCCTCAGTGTCACCTACTTGCTCTGTTCCCCTTACTCACTGCTCCCTACACTCACCCTCTCTGCTCCCTAAGCCCACTTTCTGCTCCCTATACCCGCTCTCTGCTCCCTACACACACTTGCTCTGTTCCCATCACTCACTGATCCCTACACTCACCCTCACTGCTCCCTACACCCACTCTCTGCTCCCTACACCCGCTCTCTGCTCCCTGCATCCACTTGCTCTGTTCCCCTCGCTCACTGCTCCCTACACCCACTCTCTGCTCCCTACACCCGCTCTCTGCTCCCTACATCCACTTGCTCTGTTCCCCTCGCTCACTGCTCCCTACACCCACTCTCTGCTCCCTACACCCGCTCTCTGCTCCCTACATCCACTTGCTCTGTTCCCCTCGCTCACTGCTCCTTACACCCACTCTCTGCTCTCTACACCCACTCTCTGCTCCCTACACCCACCCTCTCTGTTCCCTACACCCACCCTCTCTGCTCCTTACACCCGCTCCCTGCTCCCTA
The DNA here is from genome assembly GCF_028390025.1 of Pseudophryne corroboree. Classification (NCBI taxonomy): domain Eukaryota; kingdom Metazoa; phylum Chordata; class Amphibia; order Anura; family Myobatrachidae; genus Pseudophryne; species Pseudophryne corroboree. Next base: position 340,107,511 of record NC_086453.1, read on the forward strand.
CACCCACTTGCTCTGTTCCCCTCACTCTCTGCTTCCTACACCCACCCTCTCTGCTCCCTACACCCACCCCCTCTGCTCCCTACACCCACCCCCTCTGCTCCCTACACCCACCCTCTCTGCTCCCTACACCCACTCTCTCTGCTCCTCACACTCACTGCTTCCTACACCAACTCTCTGCTCCCCTCACTCACTGATCCCTACACCCACTCTCTCTGCTACCCTTTCTGCTCCCTAACTGCATCACGCCGGGGGAGCGGCCGCGGGGGAGAGAGGATGGAAGAGCAGCAGCTCTGGTTCCCGAGTCCCGGGACATAAATGTTCGCCTCTGGATGCCGGATCGCCACCCCCTGCAACTCGGGAGAGACTGCACTGCAAGGAGTTGAAAGCGTGTACTGCTACATGTGAGAGGTGTGTCATGAAAATGACTTACATCAAAACGTAAATGAGCCCCAAAGTTAGTATATTGTCTACACATACTGTATACTGTAAGTGGCCATGAGAATCCTTATTTAAATTAAATGTAGCCATAGGGATCATTGTGCCTTAAGTTATAACCAATACAGGGAAATGGCGCTGATGATCCCATTTGAATGTATATATCTCTAATTTATTTTTTTCTCCGAGAATGTAACAGCTATATAATGGGGGTAAGGTAAAATCAGGGAGATTGCTGGTCTATTCAGGGAGTCAGGGAGATTGCTGCTATTTCAGGAAGTCTCCTGCAGAATGAGGGAGGGTAGGCAACTCTGACACACACACACACACACACACACACACACACACACACACACACACTTTCTCTCTCTCTCTCTCATGTAAAAAGGGGGACTCTGCATCCTAATATGTAAAATGAGACTGCCTGCTTAATGTGTTAATGTGTAAAATGAGACTCTGCCTGCTTAATGTGTAAAAAGAGGAATCTGCTGCCTAATGTGTAAACTATACTTGCCTACTCTCCCGGAATGGCCGGGAGGCTCCCGAAAATCGGGTGACCCTCCCGGCCCCACGGAAGAGAAGACAAGTCTCCCGGTTTTCAGTTCCCCCCTGCCCGGCCGCCCACTTTGAGAGTAAAGTGGGCGGTGCGGACAGTAGATGACACGATTCTTGCTGAATCGCGTCATCATAGTCACGCCCCCTGCTGTAAAATGCCGGTTATAGCGGCATCACAGAGCGGGGAGCGTGGTTAAAACGATGTAATACTGAAACCCTGCCCTCGTTCCGCCTATGCCCCTCCTTTGCCATGCCCCCGTTCCACCTCCTCCCGCCCCCTCCTCTCGTCATTGCCCAGCCCAGCCCCTCCACTGAGCCGTCCTGGCAGCTCTCTCCCGGAGAGAGCTGCCAGAAAGTAGGTATGTATGGTGTAAACAGGGGACCCCGCATGCTTAATGTGTAAAAAGGAGGCCTCTGCTGCCCTAATGTGTAAAAAAGGGTACTCTCTGCTGCCCTAATGTATAAAAAAGGGGACTCTCTGCTGCCGTAATGTGTAAAAAAGGGGACTCTCTGCTGCCGTAATGTGTAAAAAGGCAGACTCTGCCTGCCTAATGTGTAAAAAAGGGGGCTTTGCTGCCATAATGTGTGAAAGGGAGCTCTGTGGCCATGCTCCTATAGTTTTGGCACGCGCCTGATGTGCGCAATGGCCCTGTTTTGTATATATAGGGGGGGGGGGCGATGCTGCTTCTTGCACACAGCGCTAAAATGTCTAGTTACGGCACTGGCCCTCATTAGTAGTGCCCCCAGTAGTAATGCACTTAATGGTAATGCCCCTGTGTAGTATTGCCCCCAGTAGTAATGTTGCCTATAGTAATGCCCCCAGACGTTTAGCCCCATGTAGTTTAGCCCCAGTAGTTATGCCCCCAGTGGTAATGCCGCTGCAATTAGGACCCATGTAGTTTGCCGTTAGTAATGCCCCCAGTAGTTTAGCCCCAGTAGTAATGCCCCCAGTTATAATAACCCCCCCGTAGTTTGCCCCCTTGTAGTTCAGCCCCTGTAGTTATGCCCCCTTTTAGTTATGCCCCCAGTAGTTCAACCCCTGTAGTTATGCCCCCAGTAGTTTAGCCCCCCTGTAGTTTGCTCACAAGAAGAAATACCCTTGTAGTTATACCCCTGTAATGCCCTCCTGTAGTTTGCCCCCAGAAGTAATGCCCCCAGTAGTTTAACCCATGTAGTTATGCCCCCCTGTAGTAATGCCCCTGTAGTTATACCCCCAGTAGTAATGCCCTCCTGTAGTTTGCCCTCAGTAGTAATGCCCTCCTGTAGTTTGCCCCCAGCTGTAAGCCCCTGTTAGTAATGCCCCCAGTAGTTAGCCCCCATGCAGTTTGCCCCCTTGTAGTTTAGCCCCCAAGTAGTAATGCCCCCAGTAGTTTAACCCCGGTAGTTATGCCCCCAGTAGTTTAGCCCCCCCCCTGTAGTTTGCCCCCAAGTAGTAATGCCCTCCTGTAGTTTTCCCCCAGTAGTTAGCCCCCATTAGTAATGCCCCCAGTAGTAAGCCCCCATGTAGTTTAGCCCCCAGTAGTAATGCCCCCAGTAGTTTAACCCTTGTACTTATGCCCCCAGTAGTTTAGCCCCCCCTGTAGTTTGCCCCCAAGTAGTAATGCCCTCCTGTAGTTTGCCCCCAGTAGGTAGCCCCCGTTAGTAATGCCCCCAGGAGTAAGCCCCCGTTAGTAATGCCCCCAGTAGTTAGCCCCCATGTAGTTTAACCCCTAGTAGTAATGTCCCCAGTAGTTTAACCCCTGTAGTTATGCCCCCAGTAGTTTAGCCCACTTGTAGTTTGCCACCAAGTAGTAATGCACCTGTAGTTATGCCCCCAGTAGTAATGCCCTCCTGTAGTTTGCCCCCAGTAGCTAGCCCCCGTTAGTAATGCCCCCAGTAGCTTGCCCCCAGTAGTAAAGCCCTCCAGTAGTAATGCCCCCAGTAGTTTGCCCACAGTAGTCAAGTCCCCAGTAGTAAAGCCCCCCCAGTAGTAATGCCCCCTGTAGTTTGCCCCCAGTAGTAAATCCCCCCCCCCCTGTAGTAATGCCCCAAGTAGTTTGCCCACAGTAGTAATGCCCCCCAGTAGTAATGCTAGGGTGCGAGCAGGATGCGGGAGACCTGCCTACCCTTCCAGGGGTGCAGGGGGCTACCCCAAAAAACGGGAGCCTCTCGCAGCTTCCGGGAGAGTAGGCAAGTATGATGTAATACCGATGGCCAGGATGCCGGCCCTTCGCACCTTGCGGGCTGGCCATTTTGCACCAGCTGCAAGTGGTGCAATTATTTTTTGGGAAAACCTGGGTAGATGGCATGGCATTGCAGTAGTCCAAGCAGGAGTATACAAATGCATGTATTATGAGTAGGACATTAATTTATGACGGAATCAATTGCTTCATTCTGGTTATCTTTCTCAGGCCAAAAAATGAAGCTTTGTTCATGTCTGAAACTTGACACGCCATAACACCAAGATTTTGCACGAGGTTGGTCACACTCCGAACCCTCAGACTTAAGCTCACTTGGTTGGTACAGCTGCTGTCTTATTATTTGATGCTAAGCTCCCGTCCTAAGAACCCCTCTTTTATTAGGATATGGTCTAGGTCACCTGGTATCATCCACTCCTTCAGCTCAGCTGCACAGGCATTTAGGATTGGTGCTGAGTCAGTGGCAGAACTACCACCAGTGCAAGCGGTGCCTTGCACTGGGGCCCGCCACTGTCAAGGGGCCCAAAGGCTGGCCACCGCTGTGAATGCTGGGATGCGCTTCGCTCATCACAGCGGCGGCGGGCAGCCTATGTGGAAGGAGAGGGACAGCTGCAGCGGCGCCTCCACCAATTACACTGCGCTGCTGCGGCTCCCGAGTCCCCCTCCCTCCTCCTTCTTCTCCCCTGCCCAGGATCATCATCTGCCAGAAGCTGCACCGAAGAGCCTGACTGCCAGCGGAGACAGTAAGTATAATCTATCTATCTATCTATCTATCTATCTATCTATCTATCTATCTATCTATCTATCTATCTATCTATCTATCTATCTATCTATTCTGTCTGTCTGCCTTAATGTGTAAAAAGGGGACGCTGTCTGCCTTAATGTGTAAAAAGGGCACGCTGTCTGCCGTAATGTGTAAAAAAGGGGGGCGTTGTCTGCCATAATGTGTAAAAAGGAGACACTGTCTGCCGTAATGTGTAAAAAGGAGACACTGGCCCTCATTCCGAGTTGTTCGCTCGCTAGCTGCTTTTAGCATCATTGCAAACACTAGGCCGCCGCCCTCTGGGAGTGTATCTTAGCTTAGCAGAATTGCGAACAAAAGATTAGCAGAACTGCTACTAAATAATTCCCTGCAGTTTCTGAGTAGCTCCAGACCTACTCCTAGTTTGCGATCAGCTCGGTCCGTTCAGTTCCTGGTTTGACGTCACAAACACGCCCTGCATTCGGCCAGCCACTCCCCGGTTTCTCCAGCCACTCCTGCGTTTTTACCTGGCATGCCTGCGTTTTTTAGCACACTCCCTGAAAACGGCCAGTTTCCGCCCAGAAACACCCACTTCCTGTCAATCACACTACGATCACTCGAGCGATGAAAAAACGTCGCTCGAGCTTGTGTAAATCTACAAAGTTTTGTGTGAAAGTACTTAGCGCATGCGCGCTGCGTACCATGCCCATGCACATTTTTGCCGTTTTTTCACATGATCGCTGCACTGCGAAAATCGGCAGCAAGTGAACAACTCGGAATGACCACCACTGTCTGCTGTTATGTGTAAAAAAGGGGACGCAGTCTGCCGTAATGTGAAAAAAGAGGATGCTGTCTGCCATAATGTGTAAAAAGGAAACACTGGGGGTCATTCCGAGTTATTAGCTCGTTGCCGATTTTCGCTATGCTGCGATTTGTTGCAAATTGCGCATGTGCAAGGCACGCAGGGCGCATGCGCTTAGTTATTTAACGAAAAACTTAGTAGATTTTCTGTGGATCCTGCTGCGCTTTTCAGTCGCACTGCTGATCGGTGAATGATTGACAGGAAAGGGGCGTTTCTGGGTGGTAACTGAGCGTTTTCCGGGAGTGTGCTAAAAAACGCAGGCGTGTCAGGGAAAAACGCGGGAGTGTCTGGAGAAACAGGGGAGTGGCTGGCCAAACGCAGGGCATGTTTGTGACGTCAAACAAGGAACTAAACGGACTGAGCTGATCGCAATCTGTGAGTAGGTCTGGAGCTACTCAGAAACTGCAAAGAATTATTTAGTAGCAATTCTGCTAATCTTTCGTTCGCTATTCTGCTAAGCTAAGATACACTCCCAAAGGGTGGCGGCCTAGCGTGTGCAATGCTGCTAAAAGCAGCTAGCGAGCGAACAACTCGGAATGAGGGCCACTGTCTGCTGTTATGTGTAAAAGAGGGGACGCTGTCTGCCGTAACGTGTAAAAAGGGGATGCTGTCTGCTGTTATGTGTAAAAAAGGGGACGCAGTCTGCCGTAATGTGTAAAAAAGGGGACGCTGTCTGCCGTAATGTGTAAAAAGGGGACGCTGTCTGCTGTTATGTGTAAAAAAGGGGACGCTGTCTGCCGTAACGTGTAAAAAGGGGACGCTGTCTGCCATAATGTGTAAAAAGGGGACGCTGTCTGCCGTTATGTGTAAAAAAAGAGGACTCTGTCTGCCATAATATGTAAAAAGGGGACGCTGTCTGCCGTAATGTGTAAAAAGGGGACGCTGTCTGCCGTAATGTGTAAAAATGGTGACTGTCTGCCATAATGTGTAAAAAAAGGGGACGCTGTCTGCCGTAATGTGTAAAAACAGGACGCTGTCTGCCGTAATGTGTAAAAAGGGGGCGCTGTCTGCCATAATGTGTAAAAAGGGGACACTGTCTGCCGTAATGTGTAAAAAGGGGACTGTCTGTTGGAATGTGTAAAAAAGGGGGACGCTGTCTGCCGTAATGTGTAAAAAGGGGACGCTGTCTGCCGTAATGTGTAAAAAGGAGACTCTGCCATTATGTGTAAAAAAGGGGATGCTGTCTGCCGTAATGTGTAAAAAGGAGACGCTGTCTGCCGCAATGTGTAAAAAGTGGACACTGTCTGCTGTTATGTGTAAAAAAGGGAACGCAGTCTGCAGTAATGTGTAAAAAGGGGACGCTGTCTGCCGTAATGTGTAAAAAAGGGGACTCTGTCTGCCGTAATGTGTAAAAAGGGGAATCTGTCCGCCGTAATGTGTAAAAGGGGCTCTACCTGGTGTAGTTGTGCTACTGTGCGGCGTAATTTGAATAATGGAGACTACTGTGCACCGTTATATGAATTGGTATTATCTTGTGGCCACACCCCTTCCCCATGAAGCCACGCCTATGGTGCGCACTGCACCTGTTTTACATAGGGGGGGCTCTGATGCCGTTTCTTGCACACAGCGCTAAAATGTCTAGTTACGGCACTGTTGCTAGGTATCCATTTCCCCTGGCCCTGAGCAGGTCCCCTGCACCAGATCCTCTCCAGGGGTGAGAGGGTGGACTTGGATGGGATGAGTGGGGAAGCCACGCCTACGGCGCGCACTGCACCTGTTTTACATAGGGGGGGCTCCGATGCCGTTTCTTGCACACAGCGCTAAAATGTCTAGTTACGGCACTGTTGCTAGGTATCCATTTCCCCTGGCCCTGAGCAGGTCCCCTGCACCAGATCCTCTCCAGGGGTGAGGGGGTGGACTTGGATGGGATGAGTGGGGAAGGAGGGGCCCAAAGCATTTTGTCGCACCTGGGCCCACTGCTCGCTACTTCCGTCACTGTGCTGAGTTCTAAGTAAACTAACTGTAGGTACAGTATGATTCACTGAATCAAGAGCAGTTGTGTGAATCTCAGTTGCTGCACTGCTCCTCTTCTTATGCTGTCCAGAACTGGCGGTAATAAATTACAGGATGATGTGCATTGCACAAGGGAATCTGTTTCCAATTGCTATGTATTAGCTATTTACATGGAGCTTTTCATATTGCTGAATCTATTAAAAGGGAATTGCCATAAACATTACTATTTTATAAACTAGGAAAACAAATGGGCAACATTACAAAATAACCATTTTCCTCATTGTTCAGGACAGAAGAGGGTTCATTTACTGTGCGAAAGATATATTATTAGTAAACTGGCACTGAAATCACAGAGAATAATACCTCTCATTTCGCTGGATTGTATCTCAAAGCCAGTAAGATGAGTAAGAAAAAACAACAACAACCTTTTGTACAAGAATGGAGTTTTACGTATTCATTTCAAAGGCCCATTCATTTTCAGTGGGGTTGGTTCATGTTGTGCACCTGTCGGAAACTCCTATGCTAATAAACTAATAAATTGCCCTTACCCTAAAAGCTACAGAAGTATCAGCAGCATACAGAATAGATTGGTTTCTTCCATAACAGGCAGGGCATGAGCATGTATACTCATATTACAGTAGAAGCCAAGGCGGTCAGCCCACTGCTGGGGCCTTTGTTGGGGGAGGGTCTTCAAAAAATTATCCCTGAAAATCGCTGTGTCTGCTGACGATCTTTTTGACTATGGAAGCTGGGGGTAATAAAAAAACATTGGTGTAATGGACCATGAGCCTTATGACCCTTGCCCAGTGTACCTAGATAGCAAAAAGTGCATTTTAAATGGATATAAATACAATACTCCTCAAACTCAAATGTTTACCATTTTATAAAATATTCAATACATTTTTTTTTTATCTCCTGCAGGTCAATCTCTATCCATTGTAGTGTGATGTGGGGAAGTAAAACAGAATTAACCCACAAAGGGGCTGTTTCTGCGTTAGGTGCAGCCTTATCCCTGTTTCCTCAGAGCAACATGCATTACCATTCTATCCAGCTCTTTAATTTCAGCACATCTTTAAATCACAAATTAATCGTACCAATCACTGTCTGCCAGAAGTTAGGTAAGAGCCCCGGTCGTCTTGCTAAAGGTAGGCTCGTATAGATAAGACCTGCCCAAAAATGACCTGTTCTCTTAAAAGAATCAGATGCCTGCAGCCACCATGTACAATGGTGGTCATTCCGAGTTGTTCGCTCGCTAGCAGTTTTTAGCAGCCGTGCAAACGCTATGCCGCCGCCCACTGGGAGTGTATTTTAGCTTAGCAGAAGTGCGAACGAAAGGATCGCAGAGCGGCTACAAAGTTTTTTTGTGCAGTTTCAGAGAAGCTCAAAACCTACTCAGCGCTTGCGATCACTTCAGACTCTTCAGTTCCTGTTTTGACGTCACGAACACGCCCTACGTTCGCCTAGCCACGCCTGTGTTTTTTCTGGCACGCCTGCGTTTTTCCGAACACTCCCTGAAAACGGTCAGTTGACACCCAGAAACGCCCACTTCATGTCAATCACTCTGCGGCCAGCAGTGCGACTGAAACGCTTCGCTAGACCCTGTGTGAAACTACATCATTCGTTGTAATAGTACGTCGCGTGTGCGCATTGCGCCACATATGCATGCGCAGAAGTGCTGTTTTTTTGCCTCATCGCTGCACAGCGAACGAATGCAGCTAGCGATCAATTCGGAATGACCCCCAATGTACAATGACATAAATTCTCCCCCTACTTAGTAATGGTATGATTTTTAGGATTTGAAAGGGATCTACAAACGTCCTGTCTTGTTAATTCCCCCTCATAGTAATGCTGATGGAATTACAACACACATTACAATGATATCATGGGTGCAGACTGGCCTCTATGTCCTAAGAACAGCTACAGAAATCTCACTAACAAAAACATTGCATTTAAACAAATCCCCATGCCCCTCCATCAGATGACGGTAATGGGGTCACTTTGATTAACTGGATTTCCTCATACTGTACATACGGTATACTGTAAGAAGTGTGGGACATTGCGCATACAGTAGGTTATCTTAAAGACCTCAGCAAGCGAAGAGCAAATACTGTATTTGGAGTGTGAAGGAGGATTACTTATAGACTATCATTGGCATTAATGAGGATAAGAGAGGAAGATTATTTTTTTAATGGAGAAAGTTCAAGAAGTTAAAGGGATATAGAATAAAGAGAAATGTATCAATATATACAGTATTTGGTATGGGGCTTGGACCTGATCGTGGACTCACTACAACATTGGACATTCAGAATGAATATTTTACATAATTTGTCATTTATTTTATTTATTTATTTATTATCAGTTATTTATCTAGCGCACACATATTCCGCAGCGCTTTCCAGAGAATATTTGCCCATTCACACCAGTCCCTGCCCCAGTGGAGCTTACAATCTATATTCCCTACAACATGTACATGCACACACAGCCACGCTAGGGTTAAAAAAAAAAATTGTTGGGGGCCAATTAACCTAACAGTATATTTTTGGAGTGTGGGAGGAAACCGGAGTATCCAGAGATACTCACGCAAGTACGGGGAGAATATACAAACTCCACACAGTTGGAGCCATGATGGGAATTGAACCCATGACCTCGTAACGCTAACCATTACACCATCTGTACCGTCCATAATGTAATGTATAAGTAGAATAATCAGATGCACATAGAAAATTGAGAGTGTAAGAATAGCTGGGCATACTTTGTCAGACCAATGTACTGTGGTGCTTGAAGGTTTGTGAACCCTTCAGTATTTTCTATATTTCTCCTGAAATGTGGCCTAAAACTATCTCAGATTTTCTTTTTTAATTGATGAAAATAATCCAATATCACATATCTGTGATTGGCAAAAGTATGTGAACCTTTGCTTTCAGTATCTGGTATGACGCCCTTGTGCTGCAAGAACTGCATGTAAACGTTTCTGGTAATTGTTGATTAGTCCTGAACATCGGCATGAAGGATTTTTACCCCATTCTTCCATACAAAACAGCTTCAACTCTGCTATGTTGGTGGGTTTCCTCTCATGAACTGCTCGCTTCAGGTTCTTCCACAACATTTCGACCGGATTAAGATCAGGACTTTGACTTGGCCATAAACCTCACACGTCAGATGCATCCACGCGCCACTCAAGCACACTTATCTTATGAAATAAAGACACCACAACTGTAGTTGGCGTGAAAGGGGTCAGCTTTTATTTTCTGACTGAGAGGGAGGCCTATTAAATACTAAAACTAAAATGCAGACTTCCCTCTCTAACTAAGGTGGCGCGGAGAAGAACGGTTAAACATAATAAACGTAACATGGGTGATCAACATTATAATACATAAAAACAAGCAATAAAAAACATATGTGTGAGGGAGCCTCCTGCCCCAGATGTTCCTGGATCGGCCTCCTGCCTCCATCCCAGACATCGAAAACTCAAAAATCCAAGGACAGGGGTCGACCTTCTGCCACTACCCCTGTCCACCAACAGTTGCAGGGACGGAGGTACGCTATGCCCCTACGGGATAAAAAATTGGGCCACCAGCCCCGCCATCCACATATGTTTTATACCAATTATATGGATCCACTTGGTAAAATGATGCCCGTAAACTAATTCTAAAAGCTATAAAATTACCTCAAAGTACACCCAAACTTACTAACCGTAAACTCATAATTAAATTTAAGTAACCGTTCAGAAAACCGGCCACCGAAAGCTGACACAATGAACCCAACAGTAGAACAAAACCAAATTTTTTAGGGCGGGAGGGCGGGTTACGTGAAGAAACTGAAAGATGCAGGAAGTAGTAGGTTAGCAACCTATATCCATGGCAGTACAGCCCCTATCCACAATCCAGCCAATAGCCTCCCGGTCCCTCCATCTACGTTCCTCCCACTACAAACACCTTAACCCCTTCCAAGCCAAAGTGATGCACTGAGTGGCGCTCCGCAAGCCCAGACGGTGCGTTTATGCTGCTATGGTCATATTATATTCCCTACGCAGTCTTAAACCTCACACGTCAGATGCATCCACGCGCCACTCAAGCACACTTATCTTATGAAATAAAGACACCACAACTGTAGATGACGTGAAAGGGGTCAGCTTTTATTTTCTGACTGAGAGGGAGGCCTATTAAATACTAAAACTAAAATGCAGACTTCCCTCTCTAACTAAGGTGGCGGGGAGGAGAACAGTTAAACATAATAAACGTAACATGGGTGATCAACATTATAATACATAAAAACAAGCAATAAAAAACATATGTGTGAGGGAGCCTCCTGCCCCAGATGTTCCGGGATCTGCCTCCTGCCTCCATCCCAAGGACAGGGGTCGACCTTCTGCCACTACCCCTGTCCACCAACAGTTGCAGGGACGGAGGTACGCTCCGCCCCTACGGGATAAAAAATTGGGCCACCAGCCCCGCCATCCACATATGTTTTATACCAATTATATGGACCCACTTGGTAAAATGATGCCCGTAAACTAATTCTAAAAGCTATAAAATTACCTCAAAGTACACCCAAACTTACTAACCGTGAACTCATAATTAAATTTAAGTAACCGTTCAGAAAACCGGCCAACTGCCAGGTTACCAACCTGCCACCGCCACCGAACTCAAAAAACCCACGCAACAAAAACAGAAAACTAACTAAAGAGACCTAAGAAAGCACGAAAGAAAAAACCCAAATGGACTATCAAAAAAGAAAACTATCTAAAGGGACCTAAGAACGTGAATAATGTCCTCCAGGAAGATCAGCATGCCAGCCGGCGACAAATGCACCCCGTCAGACCGGTATTGTGTCGGATCACGGTAGGAGATACCACCGTGCGGCACGACCAGCCCGCCATGCTGGAGGACAGCACGACCAACAACCGAATTGACCCGCCTCCGAACCAGGTCAATCGCCCTGGGGTTAAAGGCTCCGCGCCAAGACCGCCGAGGGACGATGTCTGACCAGAGGATCAGGCAAAAGGGCCAGTCAGCCATAAGTTCCAGTAGCTGACGTCTGATCTCGAGGTGAATGTCGAGCCCAGTGCGGCGTACCAGATCATTGCCACCCAGATGCAAGACCAAAATCAGGGGGTACCCAAAACGGCCAACTGCCGCCCGAAGCCAGTCCCGCAGGCCATCCCCGCGGAGGCCCCTACGCCCCAACCAGCGCACAGCCTGCAGCTCCGGAAACCGGGTGGTGCCGCAGGCCAGAGCCGACACGGACAGCCAATAGACGTAGGAATGGCCGACAAACCATATAAAGTGCGGATCTAACCGCCGTCCTGCAAAAGAAGGGTGTGACGAAGGTTAGGAAACGAAATAAAGAAGGTATGTAAATGGGTAACCTAACTGTGTCCCTAACGGGGGAGGGAGTGGGGGGTGGGCCGCCCAATTTGACTTGAGGCAAAAACACAAAACTTCGTTAGCCGGCAAAAGCCGTAATTAAAACCAACGATAAAACAAAAATTCCTCAAGGCCCCCACAATTACAAAGTGCAACTGCGACGAGCGGCTAGTCCTCAAAGGGGCGCACTGGGAGGAAAAGGCCTGATATAGCGTCTGACTGCACCAGACCTCCACCTACCCAGTGCCCGGACTTCGACCTCGGACCAACCCGCCGCAGCGGCAGCTGAAGCAGCGCCGATGCGGAAAGAGTGAGTCCCATAGTCGGCCGGAGATAGACCCAGGTACAAAATACAACGCCCCAAAACCGACCAGAATTGATATCTGGTCAACGGGGAACCGTCACAATGGACGAGCCACCCGGTGGGCGTTGGAGGCCGTATGGACGAATAAGCCCGGGCCGCGGAAACTGGACAAATGCCCCGCGCACGAGCCGGACCCATTCGAACCCACTGCCCCCTGCCAGCTACGTCAGTCTTGGAGCGCTGAATCCTGCACCACAAACCGTCGGGGCGGACGACGACGTGGGCCTCCAGCATGGGCGAAGCAGAAGCCCGAGAGACGGCCACCAGCTCACCCACCCTGAACGCACCGTGGAAGGCCATAGTAAAGGCCGCCCGGAAGAGGCGAACCTCGTATCCCGAAGAGCAAATGCTCTGTAGGGATCCCAAAATCCTCCTCAGCAAAGCACCAGTGATCGGCTGGCGAGCATCCGGGAGGGGCGGAATCGCCCGAGACCAACCTTTCAACACCCGCCGGAGGTAAAAGGACTTCGTAAAATCCGCTTCCCCCCGAAGCTGCAGAAAGTAAGATATACCCGCCAGAACCCTGTTAACAGACGCCCGCGAAATCCCGTCGGAGTACAAAACCCAGATGTAGTCTAAAAGTAAATCATGAGAGGTCTTACCACACTGGCCTCTCTCCAGGAGGAAGCGACACCACCGCTCCCAGGCGGCCCGATAGGCCGCAAAAGTTGCAGGGGCCAATGACCTGTGGGCTAACGCCTCCAATCCGGGTGGATGACCTGCCACACAGAAGCAGGACATGATTCCCCATGGAGTAGAGCTGCAGGAGCCAAGCGCCTAAACCGCTGCAAATCGCCGCGAGACAGGGCATCTGCAATTTCGTTACGCACGCCAGGGACATGCTTGGCTCGCAACGTAATGTTATTCACCAAACATAACAAGACTATCTGCGCAATGACCCGCAGTACTGGCAAGGACGTGGATTTTTGGCGGTTGATGGCAAAAACCACGCCCAGATTGACGCACCAGAAGACAACATGTTTGTTACGCAGGGCATCGCACCATAATTCCAAAGCGACTAGAATAGGAAAAATTTCCAGCAACAGCATGTTCGTAGTGAGGCCCTTGCTAAGCCAGGCACGCGGCCAAGGAGATGCGCACCAACGGCCCGCGAAATAAGCGCCGAACCGAAAGCGCCAGAGGCGTCCGTGAAAAGCTCCAGGGACGGGCTAGACACGACCGCCTCCTGCTAAATACAGATGCCGTTGAAACGAACAAGAAAGTCGTCCCAAATACGTAAATCCCATCGGATTTCGAGGGACAACCTAAGGAAATGATGCGGGCGTCTAACACCCACGGTAGCCCGTTCCAATTTTCTACAGAAAACCCTGCCCATGGGGATCACCTTGCAAGCGAAGTTAAAAAGGCCCAATAGGGATTGAGCCTGCTTGAGAGTGAGCTTGCCCGCGGCCAGCGCATATAGGATACCGTCACGTAAACGCAACACCTTGTCCGAAGGAAGCATACAGAGACCACCGACCGTATCAATCTGAATCCCGAGGTAAACCAATGAGGCGGAGGGACCCTCCGTCTTTTCTGGTGCAACCAGAACCCCGAAGCGTGCAAAGAGGGCCAGAGCCCCCTGCAGCAAGTTGACGCAGCGAGGTGAATCTGAGGGGCCGATAAAAAGAAAATCGTCCAAGTAGTGGGAAATTCCCCGTTCGCCCGTTGCCTGCTCGAGACACCAGTGGAGGAAAGAACTGAATCTCTCAAAGTAGGCGCAAGAGATAGAACAGCCCATAGGGAGGCACCGATCGATGTAATAGCCATCGTCCAGCTTAAAACCCATAAACCTGAAGGCGGAAGGGTGCAGCGGAAGGAGACGAAACGCAGACTGGATGTCCAATTTACACATCACTGTCCCCGGGCCAAAAGACCGGATGGTGTCTATGGCCGAATCAAAGGATAGGTAAACGACCCTACACTGGTCAGCAGGGATAGCATCATTAACCGAGGACCCCATAGGAGAGGAAAGGTGTTGGATGAGGCGAAATTTGCCCGCTGTCTTTTTGGGCACTACGCCTATGGGGACAAGACCAAATCTGGCAAGGGGAGTTCCTGGAAAGGGCCTATCATCCTCCCTAACGCCCCCTCTGCCTCTACCTTCTGCCGGAGCACGTCCGGAAACTCCCGAGCCGAACGCAGGTTCGTACCCGCCCCGGGACCCACCCGTCCATGTATCGGCAAGGGGAAACCCGACGCGAAACCCGAGTGTAAAAATTGGGTGTCCACCGGCCGCGGGTATCGTCGCAGCCAGGGATTGAGCGCCTGAAGTCTAATTGGGGTGGGAGCTGTGGCCAACGCCGGTGGCCGCGGGAGCGCGACTCTGCCGGGGCTGCGAGCCAAAAGCACCCCCGGTCCCAGGACTGGGGCAATCCTTAATCCCGTGGCCCCCGCCACATCTGATACAGGAGTGAGAAAAACGAAACCGCCCCCCCAAGTCGCATTGGGCATTATTAAAAGCGAAACATTTCCCATGCCCCGCGCGCCCTGCACCTCCGCGAAAGCCGGCAGAACGAGAGGCAGGTCGTTTTGCCCATCGTCTTGCCGTGCCGCCTTCATCAGGGCCGGCCGAACCCTGGGTCAGTTCAGAGCACAATTCCACGTCTTTTTTACCGAAGTTATAGATCTGCCGCCCGTGTTGTTTGCGCCGGAAATCCTCATCGTAACGCCGCCAGGCCGACCCTTTGTACTTATGGTACAGCACGTGTATGAGGAATTGATAGCGCACCACGTTCATGTGTTCGTCCGGGCGCGTCTCCAGGTAACACGCCGCAAAGATCAACATGCAGCGGACCCAATTCGGGTAGGACCGCAAAGCGTCCTCGCTACCCTGCCCCTTTTTCTTAGCCGAAAGCAAGGCTTTACGATCGTCACTGGTAAGAGCAAAAATATTCACATATTGGCCCTTACGGATACGGTCCCGGACCCGGGGCCTGAGTCCACGTTGCACAGCCGTATTGGCGCAGTGCACGGTGTCCGATTCCACCGATACTTGGGAAGCAGATGAGGTGGAATACCGACGCTTGTGTCGTCTGCGACGCTTCACCCTGTGCAAGCCACCATCTGAGGAGGACAGACCCTCCGAGGACGTGGAGGCAAGGGAGGAATATGTGCCCCGACGCCTGCGCCTGCGCCTGCTGCGCTTGCCGGAAATCCTACCCGCACTGCTGCCTACGCTAGAGGAGCTGGAGCGAGTACCCGAACCCAAGCCGCTACGGGGTGTCACCGCGCTCCCCTTGGACCAGTCGGGGTCCGAGGAAGACTCACCTGCACGAGAGGGAACACCGTCCGTCCCACCGGCCACCGAATGACTCGTGGATACACCGACTGACTCCATTGCCTACCCGACGTCCGTGGCTGGGGAGACAAAAGAGACATTGTTCCCCTGCTCCACCACATGACCCGCAGCCGCCGGGAGCGGGGCAGGAGGGGGGATAGTCGCGCCAGAGGACAGAAGCGGGATAAGGGATTGCGCAATGCTTTCCGCCAAAGAAGCTGTGGGCCGCCCCAGTCCCCCGGGTACGGAGGATAACAAGGGAGCCACCGCCGACACAACAGCGGCACAAATGGCGGACAAGACGGTGGCGTCCACCGAGGGTACAGCCGCAGTGGCAGGCGAAGTAAGAAAGGACCCGCCACGCGAGTCACGCGCCCGACGTAAGGTACACAATCCTCCCGTCGGGAGCAAGGACCCGGAGGATCCCTCACTGTCGGGAATCACGGCACAACCGTCTTGCTGCGCTAAACCGCGGGTAGACCACCGACGCCTCGACCGTCTACCAACCTGAGCGTCGGCCACAGGAGGAGAAGTCGGAGAGTCGTCACCACTAGAAGGGGGCAGCGCAACGTCGGACTGAGAGCTGACCGCAGAAGCGTCGGCAGGAGACGACTGGACGCGGGGAGGGGGTGCTGGTTCGTGAGCCACCTGCGCACGCCGCCCCCTAGTGGGGTGAGTGACCGGCAGGCGAGACCCCGGCCGGTGTCCGACCGGTGCCGCGCGGCCACAGGCGGCGGCAGAACTACTCGCCAAGGGAGGCGCCCTGGAAGGGACCGGCGCCCCAGGCCCAACCACGGCAGGTGAGGTCGGGCGGGCCGCCCCACCGCAGGCGGGCGCGGCACGCCCCCGCACGACAGGCCCCGCACTATCCGTAACCGGCAACGCCCCCTCCGCAGCCGCGGAGCGGGGGCGACGCCCCACCCCCACGCGGGAGGGCGCTGACCGGACTGATAAAGGCAAGGGGGGTATTTGCACAGAGGGGGTAGGCCTCATCTGGGCCCCCCTGCTGCGTGGCTGGTCTGTGGCACGCGCGCGCTGGCCGGACTGCCTGTGTCCGGCAGCCGTGCGACCCCCCACCCGCCCACTGTGAGACCCAGGAGGAAGAACACCTTGTCCAAGACTGGGGACTGGGGAGAGCCGCCGGGCCGCAGGGCAGGAGCTCCGTCCCCGCCCCACGTGACCCTTGCGGCCATCCGCTGCACCACGCGGCGGGGCCAGGGACGGCAGAACACCGTCCCTGGCAGGCCGCCTAAGATGCCCCCGGCTCTCCGGCGCTCCGTCCACCGCTGCTGACCGCAGCGGGGATGGAGACGGAGAGCGCGGGCGGGCGGCCGAGCCCGGCCGCGCACGACCCTTGTCTCCCGTACGGCAGCCGCAGCAGGGCTACCCCTGCCCGGCAGGACATCAGAGGAGTCCAAAATCCGGGCGGGGAGGCCACCGCTGCGGGTAGGACGGGAACGGGCCGCCATAACACAAGGGAGGGGTGCTGAGGGGTTAGCAGCACAGGATAAGACACAGGGGAGAGGAGAGGCACAGTAAGGAATAAAAGTTAGGAATAGGAGAGTGAATGCAGAAGTAGGAATAGGAAAGTAGAAGTGGCAGAAAGAGAAAGGAAATGAAACTGTGAATTACTGAAATAGAATGGGTAATACTTGCAGCCTCACGTGAAGAAACTGAAAGAGGCAGGAAGTAGTAGGTTAGCAACCTATATCCATGGCAGTACAGCCCCTATCCACAATCCAGCCAATAGCCTCCCGGTCCCTCCATCTACGTTCCTCCCACTACAAAAACCTTAACCCCTTCCAAGCTAAAGTGATGCACTGAGCGGCGCTCCGCTAGCCCAGACGGTGCGTTTATGCTGCTATGGTCATATTATATTCCCTACGCAGTCTTTCCAAAACTTTAATTTATTCTTTTTTAGACATTCTTTAGTCGAATGACTTGTGTTCTTTGGGTTGTTGTCTTGCTGCATGGCCCATGTTCTCTTGAGATGCAGCTCATGGACAGATGTCTTGACATTTTCCTTTAGAATATTCTGGTATGATTCAGAATTCATTGTCCCATCAATGATGGCATGTCGTCCTGGGCCAGAAGCAGTAAAACAGGCACAAACCAGATCTGGCAGCGTAGGAACAGGGAGGAACAGGGGAAATATCAGGTGGCTGGCCAGATCTGGCAGTGTAGGAACGGGGAGAAACGGGGAAATGTTAGTTGGTCAGCCGCATCTGGCAGTCCTTTTTCCTTTGTTCCTCACATTCAGTCTGTCTCAAAAACATGTTACACGCATCTAAAAAATACATATCCAAAATACGACCAAACCTCACACAAACTATAATCCATGCTCTTATCATCTCCCGCATTGATTATTGCAATAGTTTCCTTACTAGTCTTACCAAAAAGAGACTCTCACCACTACAATCCATTCTGAATGCAGCAGCGAGGCTGATCTTCCTTGCTAGATGTTCATCGTCTGCAGATCCGCTCTGTCAGTCCCTCCATTGGTTACCTGTACTCTACCATATTTAATATAAAATACTTTTACTCACACACAAGGCCTTTAGCCAAACTACACAAACGTACATCTTCTTGCGTCTCTCAAAATATCTCCTAACCCGACCTCTCCCCTCTTCACAAGATCTACGTCTCTCATCCACACTCATTACTCACTCCCACTCACGATTGCAGGACTTTTTTCGGGCTGCACCCACTCTGTGGAATGCCCTCCCATGCATGTACAATATGTCACAACTGAGGGCCTGAGCTGACGGGAGGCAGCCTCAGTTGTAGGGGCTGAGATGTACCGGAACCTGGGAGGTTGTATCAGACCC